>NC_141902.1:16122500-16722500 GCF_057802395.1 Ceratotherium simum simum | reverse complement strand
TGGATTTAGATTGCCAGACATGCTTGGACTCTGGAATCAGGCATTTAATTTATAAATAGAATTAATGATGGCATTATAATGAATAATAGAATCAGGGAACAGCTTAGAAATTATCTAGATTCTGGGCAAACTCCATACTTTACAGATGCAGAAGCTGACACTCCAAGAGTCAAGCCATGCACCCAAGTTAGCTCGGGGAACCAAGCTAGGCCTGAGTCCCCAGGCCACCTCCCTGACTGCCTGGCATGTGGCTCTGCTGCAGACGACAGGACGCAGCGCCATGTTCCCTAATTGCTTCCAGGCTGCTCTTATCTTTCCCTTGATTGCATAAGCTACGGGGTGGCAGCACCGGTGTCAAGTGAGTCATCTCAGGAGGATAAAGTTACTTGTCTAATGATTAAGTTTTGGGACAGGAGGGCGAGAGAGAGTCTAGGCAGGAATTTTCTACAGCCCAGTAGGCATTTCCACACTGTTACTTCATGCTGGTCTAGGTCTCTCCCTTCGGTAGAGCACTCACGGGGACACCTGCCATCACGGGTGTCTGATGTCTCGCCAGGACTTACTGACAACCCCAGAAGCCTTGCTTTGGGACTGACCATATAATGTGCTCCTTGTATGGTCAGTTAACCTTCTTGACTACTGATTCTAGGCCTTTCCCACCTCTCTGAACAGCTTCTTCTAGCTGCCTTGGTCCTTAGGGATTCTGCTCTCTCCTGTGGTCTCCCTTGGGTGCTACTCCTGGGGCACCTGTACCCAGGCCGACTGTCACGAGGGCCTCTGGGCCATTGGGCAGTCCTCCCGGTCAGCCTTTCCCCTGTCCTCTCAGCAACAAGTCTAAACTTTTACCTCGAACGTCTCCCTGCTACCTCACCTCCTCACTCTAGGGGAAAGACCATGCCCCCAACTTCATTGAGAAACTGTTGAGGTAGGATGAGAACTCCTCAGCGTCCTCGCCCCAGGCCTGCTTACCGGCATTCGTCCTCACCATTTCCTCCTTCCTTAGGGGAGAGGTGTCCCTGCCCTGTCTGCAGTTAACCCACCCCTCCCCCATCCTGGGGCTCTTGCCCGCTGCTCAGCCCTCTCTGCTCTCTGTATCTTCAAACCTCTCTCTCTTCATTGACCCTTCCCCTTAGGATATAAACACCCTCAAAATCTCTCCCATTAAAATAAACAAACATATAGACAAAGCCACACAATTCAAACAGCAATCCATTGATCCTGTCCCCCCATCCCACCCTTCCATGTTTGCCCCCCGCATGAAGAGCCACCATCATGCTCCTACCCATTTGCAGAGGCCTGATGCCTGATCACCAGACTTCATTATTTTACTTTCTCACAAGTCCTCCTTCACTTAGAACTCGGCACTTGAGCTAAACTTGATGCCGGGCATCCCAGGATTTGAATCTTTGTGAGACAGTCCCTCTGGGGTCAAAGCCCTCTCTGTTGTCAGACTGTGAGCTGAAAGCCTGTCCCCTACACCACCCAGTGGCCACATTCCCTAGTGGCCCCAGTGGCTGGTTGTGACTGCGGATGGGGTGGGGAGATGACTGTGATCCTTGGCAGATACTCTCTGACTTCAGTCCAAGGTCTTTAGAAAACCATTGTGAGAGCAAGACAATCTGTCCTGAGAACCAAGCCCTCTGATTTGTAGAATGTTGACTTTAACTGGCAGTGCATATTTTATCTCTCACTGTGTTTCTTTCCTAACCAGAGAGAAACTCTAACCCCTAGCATTTGGATTAGAAAATGGTCTCTGTGTGTGTGAGTGTGTGTGTGTGTTGGGGAATAGTGATGGGAAGTGGTGTTGGTCATCAAAGCTGTAATAAGCATTTCCATTTATGTTTAGTCTGTTTAGTCAAAATTGAGGTGTGCGAATCTCAAATTTGTCCCCTAAGAGAAGGAAAGGCTTGTGCAAAGTCACAGCACAGCTCACAGGAGGCTGGGGGAAAGAAGTTGCAAGACATGCCAAGATGCTTTACAAGCCAGCCTGACCTCCCTCTTCACAAGAAGCCAAACACAAGGCATTATAAAATTCCCTGCAGTGTGCTGCTTCAACTCAAACCATGACTTACTCAGAAGATCTTTTGGAAGCCCTCCTAGGTACACTCGTCCCACTTCCCTGAGACAGGCTCTTTTGAATGAGAGAGGCCCAGCCACTTCTTCAGACTTGCAGCCAGGAATTTCTTTCCTATCCCACTAAGCCCACAAAACAATAGGGCCTCCAAAACAGAGATCAGTGTCATCATTTTGTCACCTGGAGTCTCATCTCAGAGCCCAATAAGACACACACCTCTACACCAGTGACTCGAAGCTTAGGTTAAGAATATGAAGTGGTCAGAAGTGGTCATGCTCATGGAATTAGGTGGTTGAAAACTCTATCTCCTTGCTTGTTTGTTTTTTAAATTATTAATTGTTCAGGAGCTAAGATTATGAACATAGGTGTTATTAGATATGGTTTATTACGAAAAAGATCAGATCTTTCTCTTCACCTTGAAGTAAAGTGAACAGACTTTTCTTTTTGTTTTTATTAAAAGTTTACTACTGATTCCCATATCTGTTTGTATATTTTTATTGTACTTTTAAACAGGAATGGATTGCCATCAACCACATGTTTATGATTTTAATTTTCTCCTCAGTGACTATATCACCTTTAGTATCCTACTCATTAAACCTTGCTTCTTGTCCTACTTGATCGAGCCTATTTTTATTCACAGGTGTGTGGAGTGGCCACAGGGATGAACTCCCAGCTGGGTCAGGGAGGTATGCAAAGGTACTGCTGTTGGACTTCCCTTCTAATCTGACCAAGTTGCTTAACTACTTCAATCTCGACTACTTTTCTTCCTTGCTACTGATTATGAAAAATAATCTAGTCCAACCTCCCATCCCCACCAAGTGGTGATTTGGCCTACCGTGAACACCTGTGGAGATAGAAAAGTCAGTGCCCCACAGACACGTGTTTATTTTCAGCTACCTTTGACTGCTAAAAAGCCGAAACCTACTGCCCTCTAATTTCCTTCCATTGATCCCACCAGCGCCATATGAAACATGTTGAATCTTTCTCCTAGAAATTTGAAGGCAGTTCTCATGTCCTTTATTTCCTCCTACCCTGCCACCCTCTTCCTCTCTCTTTTCTAGGCTGAACTATCTGTTTCTGTTCTGTAGTCCGTTAACCCTCCTGATTGCTTTTCCCTGAGCGGGCAGGAGCTATGTTTCTATTAACATCTGGTACCCAGGACTGAACATAATCCATTGCAGAGTAAGGCAGGGAAGGCCTCCCAGAGGAAGTGACTTTAAAGCTGGACCCTAAAGGAATTAGGCAGGAGATTAGGGGATGAGAGAGGCAGAGGTGGGGGACAGAGCAGAATGTACCAGGCAGAAGGAAGAAGACATGTGAAGGCCTAGGGGTGAGAAAGGAAGTGAACATAGCACAGTCTGACTGGAGATTAGACTGTGAGGAAGAGAAGGCAGAGATGGAGCAGGAGACGTAGGCAGTGCCCCAACCGTGGGCCCCTTAAAGGCTAATCATTCAGCACATGTTTGAGCACCTACTGTGTGCCAGGACTGTTCTGGGCCCTGGGGTTAACAAAACAGACAAAAAAAAAAAAAAAAAAAAAAATCTCTGCCCGCATGGTACTTAGAGTTTAGTGAGGATTAAGAAGTCAAAAAGCTTGTTGAAGAAGTTTGGGTTTTGCTCTAAGGGTAAAGGGAAGCCACTAAAAGTGTTAAGCAGAGTAGTGGTATAGTTAGAATGATGCTGCTTAAAGTTAGGCATATAATTTCACCCACTGGGGGACACTTTTGAGAATGAAAGTAATTATTAATAATAATTATTCTGGAACAACAGGCATAAACTGGGCAAATCAGGAAAGATGGGCACCTTCTTAAAATGTGGGAAAAAGACTGAAGGGAAGCAAGACTGGAGGCAGACACTGGCCATTGCAGGCAGCCAAGTGAAAGATAGGCAGGACTGGTAGCGAGATACGCAGTGAAGCAGAAGACAGTGGGTGAGTCTGAGAAGCGGTTGGAGAGAGACACCCATTGTCCAAAATAGCAAGGGATAGTGAACTCAGTGAGGCACCAAAAACCTTCTTCCAGACTGATAAGGACCTAGAAACCAGAAAATGTTAGACAAGGTCATTAGATCTGTTACTGATTTCCCATTGCCCTGTTATCTTGTCCGCATCATGACCGACTTAGTCAAAATTCTTGATAGAATCTGGATGGGTATACACATCAGTTACATATTTCTGAACCGCTTGTCCAGTAAACCTGTTTAAAAACAAAGAAGTAGGGGGAGGTTAGCCTGACAAGACTATTCACAGTGAATGTCCTTTTGTACCTGAGTTTGTTGCTTCCTTTCCTTTCAAGTGTTGGCTTATGTTTAGTGCACTCTATTAGTCAGGGTTTTCTAGAGAAACAGAACCGATAGGATATGTAAATATATGTAAGGGGAGATTTATTATAGGAATTGGCTCACACAGTTATGGAAGTCGAGAAGTGCCACGATCTGCTGTTTGCAAGCTGGAGAACCAGGCAAGCTGGTGGTGTAATTCAGTCCAAGTCCGAAGGCCTGGGAATCAGGGAGCCGATGGTGTAAGTGCCAGTGTAAGTGCCAGTCTGAATCCAAACGTCCTTGAACCAGGAACACTGGTGTCCGAGGGCAGGCCAGGTGATGTCTCAGCTCAAGCAGAGAGTGAATTCACTCTTCCTCCAGCTTTTTGTTCTATTCAGGCCCTCAACAGATTGGACGATGCCCACCTGCATTGGTGAGGGCAGTCTTCTTTACTCAGTCTGCTGATTCAAGTGCTAATCTCGTCCAGAGACGTCCTCACGAAGGCACTGAGAAATAATGTTTTCCCAGCTGTCTGGACATCCCTTAGCCCAGACAAGTGGACACATAAAATTAACTGTCACATGCACAATATGTTTATTATATTACATTAAAGAAACTTTTCCTCAACAGGTGAGGGAGAGAACTATCCATTTTAAGCATTGAGTTTATCCCTTTAGTGGTTGACTTACTCTAAATATAAATAACAATTATTTTTGCTATTCTCAATGCTTTTTTCTTTTTCTTTAAGTGTGTAAGTTCCCTTTAAAACATAACCCCCTAAAGCAGCTTAGCACTGGGCCATTACATGGCTGTTATTTCTAAGCCTGTATGTTTTGTTCCACTTTGGCTACAGAGCATATGATGCACGGCATTTTCAGGACAGAGTCAGAGGTTCTGAAACTTCTGCCATCCATCAAGGGGGACCTAGGAAAAGACTGAAAGACTGTGGACAAATCAACACAAACCGGAAACTGCTGTTGGAGAAGAAAACTTGGTGCTTGCCCTCAGGGGAACAGCATCACCTCCACACGGAAGGCAGAGACTTTCCTGGTCCCTGGCCACCATCATTTCCTGCCTTATAAAGATGATACTGTTGATCTGATGGTGTTATTCTAGGTTCTTATGAGGAATGCTTATAGAAATTGTTGCTGAACATGCTAGATATGCAAAGTGCTATTTAAATGCTTAATTACCAGAAGTGAATCCAAATAATGACTGAGTTTGATTCCCTACAGACTAGAACTGTTGTTCCCGATGTGTGACCATTAGCAGAGTTCTGCAGTGTCTCTAATTGCATAGTCCTGAGGTTTAGCCAGAAATAACTCACTGATTGATCAGGGAGGAAACCAGCGGCTCTATTAGTGCTGATGAAATGGAAGAAGGACTAACTTGCATAAAATAAATCTTTTTACTGTTACATGATGGGGGGAAGAGAGGATAGTCCCCTAAGCCTAAAATATGTTACTCTTATAAGGGCTCTCAAAATGTAAACAAATAAGTAAGTGGTTAAAGATCTGTTTGGGGTTTGTGTTTTCTAGGTTTACTGGCATGCAAATACTTGGGCAGGTTTTAGACTGGAGGGACCTGCCTCATTCTTTGCATATTCTGTCTATAATTGCATCCTCTTTCCTGTGCAAGAGGAAGAGGAATGACTCATGATGACTCACGGGTTTAGTTGCAGCCGATTCCTGAAGGTACAAAACTGAGTCAACAAATCATCTTATTTAAATTCACTCTGGTTGATTTCTTTTGAGGGGAGCTACTTGCTAATTTAAATAGTAATATTGAGAAGTAGAAGATTGTATATTAAACTGTGGCAAGAGCACTCCAACAACATAAAAATTAACTATCTAAGGCTTAAAAATAAGTGCCGATCTTGTTTTCTGTGACCTAAAAGGCATCATAAGCAAGACATGTGAGCCATAACCCCAATCTTTTCCTTTCAACACAATTTACTGAGTACCTACTTTATTCCTGGCACTGTACTGTGTTCTGGGGATATAGACTGCCTCCCCCTCCTTGTAGAGGAGATGAACAAACAGGTCTCCATACAGGAGGACACATGTGGTCCTGAGGAGCCTAGCATGCTGAGGGAGTGGCTAATAGGCTGGGAGTCAGGGAAGGCTTGTTATGCAAATCAAAATGATAACCACTTTGTAAACGCTATTTATTAACTTAACATTTTTATTTTACTTTTGATGAGTCGTTTGTGGATTTCTGTGACTGTAGAAGAGTTCTGAGGGACTATTGCAGATTTTTGTAAAGAAATACACCATTGGCAAGCATAGGAGGGGATGTTTTAGTTCAATGAACCTTGAACCAATGCAAATCTAGTGGTTCAGATGTAGTGTTTGTAACTGGATAAGAAGTATTAATCATCCAAACCAAATGCCATCACAATGAACCCGGAAACAGTCACCTTTTCACTAGAGTAAAACTTATTTCTAATAAATGCAATTGTTAAAAGTCACATTTTTGGTGTTTGGACACTAGAGATAAAGTAGAGGGAATGACAAGATTCAGGTTTTTGGAATCCAGCATTGACTTATTAATTGACAAGAATTTTTCTGAACACAGTAGAAGGAGGGATTAGGAACTCCCAAAGCAAGATTTTGGGTAGTTTTGGAGGCTGTTTCTTATGAGAACACAGAATTATTAGAAGGAAGTAAAGTGAGAGGTTAAAGTGTTATTGCTAATTGTTGCCTGTTAAGTTTTAGGGAAAGATAAGAAAGTTTGATGCAAACTTTGGTAAAAATTCTGAGGGACTTTTCAGTGTTTCAGAGTCTGGTGGTTCTAGTTCTTCATAATATAAAATTTCATTTCAAAATTTACAGGTTTTTTTTTTATATAAGGTCATTTTTAGCACTTCTAGAAATAGATCAAGCATCAGCTAGTCATAAGTGAGCTAATTTATTGATATAAAAGTCTTTATAGGAAGAAAAACTCTACTTCATAATTATAGAAAACAGACTTGACATGTGTGCAACAGCTGTACATCCTCATATCACAGTTATCCTTGGTTAGAGATGAGGGTTAACAAGACAAACTGTCATACGGAACAGACAGATTGCTATTCAGTGAAGTATAAGGCCGAGAGAGCAACTTACAACTTTGTACAAGAAATAACATGCTTAGTCTGGTGTCAGCTTAATTCAGAGACATGTTTTGAGGGCCTAGAATGTGTCAGGACTATGCTGGGTATTGTGTATACAAAGACTGAGAGACGTGTTCCATCGAGGAGCTCCTAATGCAGTTGGGAAAAACACATACATAAGCACCAACCACAGCTAATTTTGTCTAGGAAATCATCCCATAGGAGATTCTGCTGTTAAGAACAATTAGACATTTGCCAGATAGAGAAATAATGGAAGGGTCTTCCAGGTAAGGAGAAAAGGTTAACAAAGCCTTGGCCACAGAAGAGTAGATAAGACATTAGTGGATGTTGACTCATTCCATTTGGCTAGAACACAGGGTGCAAAGTAGGGGGAGAATGGGAGCCTATAGTGGTCAGTTGGCGCCAAATTATGAAGAACCCACCTAAGATGTTTGGATGCTACCCTCTAAATGTCAGGGAGCCTTCATAGTCCTCCCCCCACTCACATCTTATTATGAACCGTTTTTAAACACATGGCAAAGTTGAAAGAATTCTAGAATGAGCACTTGCATAACTATCATCTAGATGGTACTATTAACATTTTACTATACTTGTTTAATCACCTGTCTGTCCGTCCGTCCATCCATCCACCCACCCACCCACCCATCCATTTATAATTCATCAATCCATTTTATTTTTTATGCATTTCAAAACAAATTACAGATTTCAGTACATTCCTTTCTAAATACTTCAGCATGAGCATCATTAACTAGAGTTCAGTGTTTAAGGTATTTAATGTAAAATTATAATCTTTATAGGTTTTAAAGTATAAGAATAAGATAATTGATTTTGTATTTATGAAATATCATTGTGTGGAAGATCAGTCGGGAGAGAGAAGCAAATTAGAAACCTGCTTCAAAAATCTAGTGAGAGATGGTAAGAATGTGATGAGAGCCTGTAGTAGGAATGGAGAGGTACCAGTTAATTCAAGAGATAATCCAGAAGTGGAGTCAATGGATCAGTTGACCAACTGAATATAGGGAGGGGAGTAGTGCAGGGCAAAGGCAGGGTTGGGGGAGTATAAAAAGAGAAAAATGAATCCAAGGTTTTCTAGCCTGGACACCTGGGTGTTTGACGATGAGACATGTAATACAGAGGGGAAGAGGTTTGGAAGTAGAACAGAAGATAGTACATATCGTTTTGAACATGTTGAGCTCAACGAGCCTGTAGGAAGTTTCAGGTGAGTATGTTCAGGTATTCGGAAATATTCTCTGAAGCTCTGGAGAAACATCAGAGCTGGAGTTGTAGATATGGGATGCATCAGGCCAGGTAAGTTGAAGCCATCTCTCAAGGAGAACATTTAGAACAAGTAGAAACAAGGGGCTAAGAGGATAACTCTGGGGAAAGCAATATTTAAGGAATAAGAAGAAAAGGCTGAGTTCATAAGGGAGGCAGAGAGGAATAGTCAGAAGGCTAGAAAGGAAACCAAGCCTTAGATAACTAGATAGATAGATAGATAGATAGATAGGTAGATAGACAGACAGACAGATGGATAAAGATTTATTATGAGTTTGTTATGTTTCCGGCATCATAAGTGGTGATGAACTCATTGAATCTTCCTCACAATCCTATTTTATAGACGAGGAAAAGGAAACTCAGGGACAGAAAAGTTAAGTAATTTGCTGAAGATCCTGCAGTAAGTAAGCGGCAGAGCCAGGTTTTGAACCGAAGTCATTCAGATTTACCTTATCACGGTGGCCAAGGAAAGAGGAGTTTCCAGGAGAGGGTAGTCAGCCAGTCACAATCCTCCATGACCCTAACCTACCTTTCCAACTTTATCTTCTAATTGCTATTCCCTTACTTGACACTGGTCAGTTTGAAGCACTCCATGTCTGCTACACAAGCTCAAACTCTGCTAGTGCTTCCAAAACTGTTTTGTGGGTCACTAGTTCCATGAGGTGCTCTGTGAAAAAAAGTGTCCTGTGGTCAAATAAATCTGAGAAATGCTGACAACTATTCTGCTCTTGAAAATTTGCAAGTTACCTTAGCCCATCAAAGGTATTGGGAAGTCCTGCAGTAAAGAACCTATTCTAACTTTGTCTACCAAGTGTTTCCCAAACTTATTTGACCTTAGGACCCGTCCTCCTTTTCCTCATAGGAAATCTCTGAACTTCTCTCAGAACTAGGGTTCTGAGATGCTCCAAGTGAAACATGACTCCTTTTCGTCAGGTGGTTTTAAGTGAGACACATATAGCTTCATCGGCCTTCACCCTTGGTGGCCACAGAACACATTCTCCCCTGTGATAGCAGTATTCATGCCCTGCACCCTTCCCAGGGTGCCAGGAGAATGGAGCCCGTGTCTGTTTCATTTTGGGGTCCTACATAGGACCTCGCGCAGTGCCTCTTATATAGTAATCGTTCCATCAGAGTCTATTTGTGGCTAAATAAAATGCTCAAAACACAGAGGAAATCAGTACTTTTCAATTTTAAATAAAAGTACTCTATTAAAAGGACTTGTCTGGTTCAAAACATAGATGCAAATTTAGACTGAAATTAGGCTTTTATTTGAGAATAAAGGGAGAAGGAATGTTTTCAGGTTTTGTTCTCGTTTAAACTGTTTACTTTTGGGGTCAGTTGAGGAGTAAACTGAAGAAGGTAATATTTTGGTCATTTCTGTCCTAACTGCATATGGAATATACCAAGAGGTCTAGGAAACATCACTTTTCTTGAGCAGTGTCTGGTCTTGTCTTATAAAGTCAGACTTGGATTTCTTAGCTAAATCAGTGCATGCCTATACTCTTTAAACTTTCTTACTGGTTTGATGCAATTATTTCTCTTGCTCATTCTGCCTTACTGGTAGCCCACTGGTTTCATTATTTCACCTGTGAGTCCTTATATGGAATTTAATCAAATGTGATTGTATCTGATCTTTCTCTCCTTTGAATTGTATAACACATTCAGCTATGCCCTCCTCTGTTTTCCGCATGGGGATGGAGGAGAGACTTCTCTGACTCCCTCCCACATTCTTTTCTGAATCATGGGCTCACAACTCCCACGTGTGGTTAAGTCATATAGAAGTGTGTGTGTGTGTGTGTGTGAGAGAGAGAGAGAGAGAGAGAGAGAGAGAAAGAGAGTGAGAGAATGTGTGTGTATAAGCCAGAGTGAGTCATGCTGAGGGAGATAGGCCAGTCGTGAGCACAGGCAGTCACAGGAGCGTGGAGATCCCTAGGGAAGGCCCGAGCATTTGGATAAAATGGCTACTTTCATCCTACACGTCAACACCACCTGCATTCAAGTTTTGTGTGTTTATTTATTAGCTGGAGGTCCTACCTCTGGAGCAGAACACCAGAATCCTTGTGAGTGTAGAGGACTCTGTGGGAATCCCTGTACAATTAGCTCACAATAGTTGCTAAAGAGCCCCGATTAATCATAATTATTGTTTAAGAATGAGTCTGAGATTTTTTTGGAGAAAGCAGAGTCTACTTGGAGTATATTTTTTATTTTCAGAGTCTCTTCAGTGCCACAAAGAGTAAGTTATTTGAATTTTCATGTGTTAATGTGGTGGTGGGACATTGATAATCATCATTCAGAGAGGCAACAGGCATGACAACCACTTATACTGGAAGTCTTAAATTTACTATAATAAGTGATTTGCAATTTAGGAGAGGAAGAGAGTCCTGAGAGTCAGCTCTGGCTGGGTATAATAAAAGAACATTATGCTATCAAGAATAATTCTCATCATTTTTCATAGTGACATTATTGTATGCAATTAAAATGGCAATATTTTGCATGGTGTGACAAAACTGTATTGTCATGGCCACCATGGAAAACTAATATTTAGCATCACTGTAATAATACTGAAATATTTAGACCAAGTGTTAGATGTTTTTTTTTTTTAAGAATGAACAACTATTATGATGTCATCAAAATAGAAAGTGTTTCAAAGGGAAGAAAACATACTTTTGGCTGAATGCACAGGGAATGCTGGTGGTATTCATTAAGGATGAAATAATAAGAGGAACAAATTTCCATCTCTGTCCCCTTCCCTATGAAATATTTTCTGTGTTTGCACTGCTCCCTTTGAAGTCAATATATGATCTTTGTTTTAATCCATTTTTAAATATTCCTTTGAAGTCAGTGGGAGCTCATGCCTGGAGAAGAAAGTGGCTGAGGATTGGGTGCCAACTGGGGAAGAGGGACCAGCCTAATCATCACCGGAAAATACTATTTATTGATTGTCCTCATGCATGGTCTATTAGGCTCCATACCAAAGAGACTTTCAAACTGGTCTGATTCATATCCTGGTATTAGAAAGCTATTGAGATGACCCAAACCAGTTACTTCTTTTTAGGACAGTGTTTTCATTTCAAATGATTGGAGAAAAATGAATATTTATAAGTGGAAATAATTCTTTTCTCTTGACACTCTCACAAACACTGTTTCACCTAAGTGAATTTTCCAGATAACTAAAACTAATAATTATCTAATAGAGTAATTCCTTCAAGGACAATTGGAGTGTAGGATTATTTTCTCCTGTATGAAATTACTTCAGACTGCTTAGCTGTATTTAAAAGAAAAAGTCTCATTAAATACTTTGGAGTAAGGTAGGAAATAAATTATTTCTCATTCTTTTTGCCCCTTTCTTGATGCTGCCAATTGTTCTCTGTGAAACAGGCTGTGTGTTCTCTGTTTCTTTTCCACTCTCTTATTTCACGCAGTTGTCTGAAGAAGAACCAGCAGGCCTGAGATAGCTTTATACCTTTCCGGAAGGTTAAATATAAACACTGTCCCTTCTTGCATTTCCTTTTCCTCTCCCCTCATCTAGTTCTGTTCCTCACTTCCTGTCCTTCCTCCCTTTGGACTACTTGCTTCTTTTCCTTTCCCCTGTGGTCCACTCCCACGAGGTCAGTCCCTCCTATGAGCAGACGGGGGCCTCCATGGATGTCTGGTCTTGGTTTCAGGCTTAAGCTCTGCCTCTCTGATTGGGTCTTGACCTGCATGCCTCTCAGGGCCTCAAACTCAACACTTCAAAGCTGAGCTCGGCAGCTCCCGCCAAGATCTTTAGTTTCAGTTTCTGTCAGCGGCATCACCTTCCATCCAGCTGGAAAAATCTGTGAATTGACCTTGACAACGTATCTTCCCTATCACTCCACCTCTAATCGTTTAACAAACTCTGTCGTGTCCACCTTGGAAATCCATGATCTGCTCATCTTCTCTGCTCCTTCCTGCCACTGTCTCATCTAGTCCCTCATCATATCTTGCCCATGACCACAACTGCTTCCTCTCTGGTCACTTCCTTGTACAAACTTGTCTTCACACTGTTTCAAGTTTTCTTCCTAAAATTTGATGCTGACCATGCCATTCTCAGACTTAAGAACCGCCAGTTTGCCTCAGATGAGCATCTAAAGCATTTTATAATCTGGCCTGACTTGCCAGCTCCTTTTCTACACCGTAAGCCCACTGCTCCCGTCCCTGAAAATGCTGCTTGATTCACTTGGCAAATGTCTGTGTATCTTTCAAGACTGGATGGAGTGTCTTTTCTATGGAGCCTTCCCCAGTGTCTTCAGGCAGTCACCTGCCCTTTCTCTGGGCTCCCACCCTCAATTCTTTCCTCACGTGTAGTACTTGGTGAGGTGACTTGTGATGATCTGTTTTTATGTGTCTCCTGCACCAGAAGGAAAGCTCCTGGAGAGTGCAGTTTATGGTTTATTTCTCCCTCGATCCCCATCCCAATGCTTACCTCAGGTCAAGTACAAATCAATAAGTGTTTGGTGGATTAATGAAGATTTTGAGAGGTCTTTTTCACTTGCATTTGGGCTTGAAGTTGTGTTCTGTTATTGAAGATGCTAGTTCAGACATTAAAATAATAAAAGATTTTAACAGATTCTCCCTTCAAGAGGCATATAGTTAGGTAATTTTTATCTCTTATAAGAGAAAACAATGCCTACACACTGAGGATGGTCCAGCAGAAGGACAGAAAATTCTGGTCCTTAGTGATGTCCTTAAACCCTTGCACCACCTCCAGAATCATCTGCTGTTAGAGTTCCTTGTTACGTGAGAAAAGTAACCCCCTATCATTAAAACCGCTTTTAGTTGCACACAGAGAGCAGCCATCTGCTTTAGAGCTTCCACTTCTCAAGATTTCTGAGAAGATTCAGTTAAGAGCCTCTTACAAACGAGTTTTTTCCTTAGTGTTTTTAGCAGGGCCTATAAATCAAATTCACAAATCCCCAAAGTCTTATTTTAAAGAATGATAATACAGTGGGAGAAACATGCAGCCACAGTACCTAATCTATGGAGTGAACGAAAAACCTTTTCTCTTTTAAGGAAATGTAGAAGATATCAATAAGGTCCCCTTACTTATGAAGAGAAACTTGGTTTTAATTTCAGTGATGTTTCTGGGCAATGGTAGAGACAGAAAATTGTCTGTTCAGCTAATTTAAAAATTGAGTGAGAACTTCATCAGTAAATATACAAAATAAAAGTTGCCCATTGTTTGGGCAACTAAAGGCGGGAATAAAATAAGATGGATCTGGAGGCAGAGCAGTGGGGGAGTAGGAGGCGGGGACAGCTTGCGTTAGAGGGAAGGTTGCAAGGGGAGAGCAAGTCCAAGAGAAGAGGAGATTGTTCCCTTTGTTCCCCTCATTGCTCCATAACCTTCCCTTTGAGGTCTCTGCTTCACTGTCCCTCCGTCCTTTCTAACTTACCTCATCTGGCCCAACCATCCTCCAATGGCATGTCTACCCAAGGCGGTTCAGATTCTTCTCTCAGTTTCCAATCAGTCTCTCTTTCCCCAGTCTCTGCCCCCAGACCCTCACTTGCCTGGGGTCCAGGGTCCCACTTGCTGTGAGAATCTCATCTCCTCCCTCTTTTTCCCTGGAGGGATGAAATTTCTACCTGCTCATCTCCAGCTTAATGGAGCCCTAACTTCCCTTTGGTCTGTTATTTAACGTCTGGCCTCAGTCTCCTTATCTGTGAAAAGACAATTAGTAATTCATACCTCACAAGACTGTCAGTTGCCCAGCAGGTCCCCGACAAGCATTCATTTCCCTTCCCTCCTTTGCTTTTCACCTCACTTCTGCTCTGCTGATACCAGTGCTCTCCAGTCCTCCCACCAAGTAAGCCACTGGCTGGCAATTTGCCTCTGGAGTTCCACCTGGAGTTTACCCCTGTGTCTGAGAGCAGGGCTGCACAGGGAGGCTCTGAGGTGAGGACATCTTTGTACCAGCTTAGAGCCAGACATCATGAGTTCGGGTCCTGGCCCCACCACGTACTTGCTATGTGAGCTTTTTTACTCTCTTGGTGGCCTAGTTTTCTCATTTGTAATTTGGGAATAATAATTATTTCTACTTCATAGGGTCATAGGAAGGATTAAATGAGCTATTTCCTGAAAAGTGTTTAGCATAATGCCTAGCACATTGTAAGTGTTCAAAAAATGTTATAGGGACCTCAGTTTAGAGAATTTACAGAGCACCTTATGACTGATGGCACGATGTCCTCAGTGGCTCAGCTTCATCATCCATCTGAGAAGGAAAGCATGGCGGATTCGTGTGGTTACAGTGGCGTGTCCAGACAGGCCACTGATAGATGCTGACTGGGGTTCCCCGCCTGTGGTGGAGGGGAGCGCGGAGGTGTGCACCAGCTTTGTTTTGTGTGGGAGGGAAGCTGTACCAACAGAGAGGGTGCAATGCCTTGGATGTGGCCGTCTGGGACCGCAGAGGTGCTGGCAGCTGGGCTGAGGAGCGTGGGCCAACACGGTGCTGCTGCCATCGCCTGAGCGCTGTTGGTATCTCCACCGGCCTCGCCCTCTCACCACCAGCTCCCAAGTGACCTGATAGCACCAGAGCCCGACAACCCCTGCTTAAAAATTACTGCTTTAGAAAGCTCACGCTCAGGGCCGGCCCCGTGGCTTAGCAGTTACGTGCGCGTGCTCTGCTGCTGGCGGCCCGAGTTCGGATCCCAGGCGCACACCGATGCACCGCTTCTCCGGCCATGCTGAGGCCACGTCCCACATACAGCAACTAGAAGGATGTGCAGCTATGACATACAACTATCTACTGGGGCTTTGAGGGAAAAATTAATAAATAAAATTATTAAAAAAAATAAAAGAAAGATCGTGCTCCATGCTGAGATAGAATTTTGAGGTTCTACTCAGGAGAGCAGAGTTCAGAATTTTTTTTTCAGTGCAAAGTGGAGATAGAAGTTGAAGTTGAAACTACTTTCAAGGATCAGCAAAATATTTAAATGTGCAAAAAGGAATTGTCTTAAAGCAACTTAAAAGAATATCTGTTATTTAACTGTTTGTCAAAAATATTGTTATATCACATTCTGGCCACAAGAATAGATCAATGCTTTTTAATCGGAAACAAGACAGGCCTGTGCGTGTACACATAAATAAAAGTACTATGTCATTTCCTATTCTAGTCTGAAAAGGCGGATGAGTTATCTTCCAAGGGCCTGTATTATTTTCTAGAATGACTATAGTTTTGGAAACCTATAAATTATCACATACTCTGATGCTGAGCCAGAATATCTGAATTTGGCCAGTCTAGGAAAATCCGGTATGCTTGCCTGGTGACAGTATAGTGGAGTTACATCATGTGACATTTAACATATGCAAATTCAACTGGGAGCATTTGGAAAGAAATTTAAATATTTTGACTCATTCTACATGCCCATTAACTCAATAAGCCCAGGCCTGCCCTGAGAGCTCCCACGGGATAGGAGACAGGCTTTTGCTTTTCCCCAGTGGCTCTCAGCTCCCTGGGGCAGAGCACCTCCCTGAGCTGAGGGAGATTGAGGGTTTAAACATGGCTCCTGACTACAAGCCAACATTTTCATCTTACTTAACCCAAAAAAGAGTCATCTGTCCAACTCTGGAGAAAACAGTGTTATTGAGGGACCACATACTAATCTCTAATGTGGTGCTTTCCTAATGGATTGTCAAGGATGATTTTCAAAATGAGCATCTTTTGTGGTATCTGCTCCCTTGAACATTTAAACCCTGGTGAAATGCAGCTCCTCCCTCTACCACTAGATGCTTCTCTAATCTGCCATTCCATACCCCCTCGCCCAACTCATGTTCTCTTCCTTTGTTATTGGTCAAGTAAGTGACCAGGGGTAGGCTGTCGAAGGGCTGGTTCCTGACCAGCAAGTGGCCATGGGCAATGTGGTGCTCAGTGCTGGAATTAGGAGCACCTGATTAGGAGTTAGTGGCCTACAAACTAAAGATTTAGGTTTGGGGAAACGCTATGAAGGAACAAAATCCCTTAGCTTGTCAACCAGGCTGTAGGCCCAAGAGGAATCTGGTCGTTGTGTTCCCATCTTGCTAGAATAATGGGAGGAGGGCTTTCTTTCTAGACCAGGTTAATTCTTACAATATCAGCGCAATAGGTAGAGTCTCTAGGGTACAGATTCTGTGTCTTGCAATGCCCCAATCTGCAGAGCATTCAGGATATATATATATCTATTTTTTTTTTTTGCGAGGAAGATTAGCCCTGAGCTAACATCTGAAGCCAATCCTCCTCTTTTTTGCTGAAGAAGATTGGCCCTGGGCTAACATCTGTGCCCATCTTCCTCTACTTTATATGGGATGCTGCCACAGCATGGCTTGACAAGTGGTGCATCGGTGCGCGCCCTGGATCCGAACGTTTGAACCCCGGGCTGCCAAAGCAGAGCACGTGCGCTTAACCGCTACGCCACCAGGCCGGCCCCTATTCATGATATTTTTAATACCACTAGACAAATTCTCATGGGGGAGTGGGAGGTAAAACTCTGGGAAATTCTCAGATTGTCACCTCATGTTTTGTTACTGTTGCTTATGTGATATGGGGAGGAGAGAAGCAAGGGATAGCTGATAATGGCTCCCTACAAGAAGTCAGAGAATCATAGAATTTTGGTAATGGAGGGGGCCTCAGTTCTACTTCTTGAGTTTTAGAGTGGTGAAATGATTTGTTTAAGGTCAAAATACGTAGGAGAGCTAGGACTAGAACCTCAGTTTCCTGGCCCCAGGCTGGTGTTCCTTATGCTGTTAGGATGTCTCTAATGAACTGGTTTAATAGGAACTGGTTTAGCCAGTTTTGTGGTAGTAGACCCCCACCCTTCCATTAGCTCCCTGAAAAGGGGAGATCAAAGTCCACATTATTCTTACTTGTTTTAGTTTTAGGGGGCATGATTGTCACTAGCCAAATGCCAAGTGTGCCTCAACTCTAAAAATGTTTTGTGCTTGTATGTGCAGGGGGTGGGGAGGGATTAGAATGGGGTGGGTTAGGATGGGTGAATGGGTATGGATGATGCTAATAATGAAAGTCACACTTGCAAAACTTGATTCCACTTATGATAATGGTTGCTTATGGACTTACTGGGGGTTTTATGAGTATTCCTTGCTTTGATCTGTTTGGCATCAGACAGATCTGCAAGGAGTAAATTTGAAATGAGAAATAGCTTTGACTGCTTTCTTGGTACTTCACCTGTCACGGTGCTGTCGTGGGTCTTGCTTTGACTTCACCTTCAGTAAGAAAGCCCCTCTAGCCTCTTGACACTCTGGAAAGAAGGGGCCTAAGAAACCGAGGGGCATGTTTTCTGAGGGGCAAAAGCAGCAGCCATTATACAAATTGAAGGCATTTATTTAAATGTTTACTTTGATCCAAGCTTTGAAACCCCTGAGTTCAGATCACACAGCCATAGAGGGAGAGAAATTCTTCCCCTTTATCTTTTGAGGGCATTGGTTTGAATGAAAATTCTATTTTACCAAGATTATTATTTTTTTACTTGCAACTAGTGGCCTCTGTTTTTTAAATATTACAATTTGCTACTACTGCAGAGTGTGCTGCACTCAGCAGGGAATAAATCTCGTGTAGGCACCAGTATATAGGGGTTGCTTCTCTGTGCTCTGGGTACCAGATCTACAATTATTCCCTGGGACCAGCTCTACCCATATGTCTTTCCCCAATGACGCACAACTAGGTTCTTTACTGGAAGTTTGCTAAAGCAGCTAAGGGATTAGGTACGAAGGACCTTAGATTGCCAAATGTTGACTTAAAGGAAATGGCAAATAACACGCGACGTCATTCTCACATTCAGTCTCCAGTGCCTCCTGACAAGGAAGTTGCAAAACTTGCCCAAAGTATCTCTGCTCCTCTTGTCTTATTCAAATCTTCTTCTCTGATGTCCTGGTCTTGGGTCTACAGCTTTTCTTTCTCTGCACTGGAGAGTTTATTTCCCCCCACCCAGGCTTTTATTACCAGCAGTAGCTGGAAGTTCATACTTTTTTTGGCTCTAGCTATTTCTTTACTACGTGTTTTGGCCCAAATGAGTGAAAATGTAGCGTATTAAGAGGTTTACTTCCTCCAAACTGTGTTCTTTGGAGCCAGCTCCCCCCGACCTTTGGGCAGTTGAGAGAGCAGCTGTGTGGTCCACCTGAACTCCGGGGGGGAAGAAAGCAACTTCTCAGTGGACTCTGACCCAAAGCCTCTGCCTCTACAAAGAAATCACTGACTCTCTGTATGACACCCCTGGGCTGCAACCAGCAAGTGCCCACATAGCGTTGATGGGAGTCATCTGATAGGGATGGGGATTGTTCTTAACCCATTTCTGGGTGAGTTAAATCAGCATAAGTTAAGATTCATGCCCAAATGACTTTGTCATGAATATTATACCCAAATACAGCTCAGCAAGTTTACTAACTTTCTGATTGTCAGCTATGCTGCTCTACTCATGCCATCTGTGAGTGAGCAAAGAGAGAGGGAAGGAGAGGTAGAAAGAAGGAGAAAGGTTGGGGGGGTGGGCAGAAGGAGGCAAGGGGATGTTGTAGGGAGAGATGGAGAGAGAGAGAAAAAGAAAGAATATCTATTTGAAGGCAGGAGAAAGACACAAAATGAGGCTTGACCTTCTTTTGGATTAGGTTAATCTGTGATTTGGGAATTGGCCCCATTATTCAACAACGTCCTGAAAATGGAGATGATACATTGCAACTGCATTTTTAAACACAGAAATATATATGCTAGACTTTCAGATATGCCACAAGAGGAATTTGGCTGTATTCCAGGATGTCATTAAAGAGCAGAAGATATCTCTAGAATTCTAGCATGGGAGCTGGAAGAGATCTCAATTTAGCTTTTCATTTCCCAGAATCAGAAACTGAAGTAGAGTGATGCCAAGTGACTTTGCAGAGGTCACCAGCTGTTTAGAGGCAGAGCAGGGACTAGACAAGATTCTTCCGACTTGTATTCTGTGGGCTTTCTACTGCACCCTGGACACATATGCCAGAAAACTGACAAGATCTGAAAGACTCCAGAAAAGGATTGGTTAGAATTGAGTTTGAGGTGAAGGCAGAAGAGGCTGACCTGTTCTACAGTAGGAGCAAGGTTGAGGTAAAGATTGTGAGTGAGGGGGCTCCCTCAGGCAGCCTGTGATGGAGCAGGGTGAGATCTTAGTCCTGGAAGAGGTATCTGGTGAGAAGAGATACTGTCTTCTGCAGGGAACAGACCTGTAGTCTGGCCTTTAGTTTGTGGTGACCAAAGGAATGTTAAGTGTACATGGCTGATGTCCTTCATATCTTGACTCGTCTGGCTAAGAGGAGAGAGAGCTAGAGAGCACAAGGCATCTTGATGAGGGTGGTTGAGAAGGAACTGCAGAGAAAGGAAATGGTCGAGGTGCCTGAGATTTATCATATTGATTCTCTAGTCTTATCCAGTGTTGGTCCTTTGCCTGCCTGCTGTATGCAGATAAATAGATTTTTAGGGCAAGTATATTCATAGGGCAGCAGCTCCCACACAAAGACCTTAACAGGGGTGTTTCATTGACTGACACCAACAAAAGGATGATTTACAAAGTAAAATTCACCCATGTTTTGGACCTCAGAACAACCCATGTAAATATTTGGGGAACTTCCTTCCTGGCATTTGTCTATGCATATTTACATGTAAATACACATACATTTATTTTTATACAAATGTGATCATACCATACGTTTTATTTTGTAGTCTTATTTATTTAAATTTTAAATCACTTTTATTGAATCCAAGAATCAAAGAAGCAGGCGACAACTTAGTCCTCCCTCCAGCTTAAGCTTTACTTTTATTTTTTAAAATCAACTTTATTAAAGTATAATTTATATAAATAAAATACACTCATTTTAAATGTACAATTCAATGAATTTGACAAATATAAAGAAATCTTACAATTCAAAAATAAGAAAACAAAAAACCCGATAAAAATGAGCGAAAGATTTGAAAAGACGCTTTACAAAAGAAGATATTTTTCCATTTGGTTCCTCCGTTTTTGCTTCTTGTATTTCGAAACTCTGTTAGGAATTTGACGCTCTAGGGGACTGTTGTATCCTCTTGATGACTGCTTTATCATTATCGTATCTCCTTTTTGCTCCTTGGTATTGTTCCTTGTTCTGAGGTCTACTTTGTTTGGTGTTGAAATAGACTCTCTAGATTTCTTATGGTATATCTTTTTTCCTTCTTTTATTTTTAACCTATCTGTGTCTCTATGTTTAAAAAGAGTTTCTTGTAGACAGCTTGTAATTGGGTCTTGTTTTTTAGTCGCTGCCTTTTAATTGGAATGTTTAGACAATTTTTATTTAATGTAATTATTGATGTAGTTGGATTTAAGCTTCATATTTGTTTTGTATTTGTTCTATCTGTTCTTTGCCCCCTTTTCCCTATTTTCCTGCTTTCTTTTGGGTAGTGTATTTGTTATGTTGGTATTATCATTTACTAGTGAATATTTATTTTTTTAATCTCCTCTATATTTGCTCTACTGCTTTATTGCTCTAAATAAAGTTTACAATATGCATCTTTAACTTATCACAGTTTATCTTCAAATAGTGTTATACTACGTCATGTATAATGTAAGGATCTAACAACCTTTAATTTCTCCCTTCCTGACCTTTGTGCTATTGTCACACATTTTACTTCCACATATGTTGTAAATACCACAACACATTGTTATTATTTTGCTTTAAACAGTCAACTATTTCACAGTTTTAAATGGGAAAAATGTCTTATATTTACATATATATTCACATATTTGTCATTTTTAATGCTGTTCATTTCTTTGTGTAGATCCAGATTTCTATTGCATTATTTACCTTTTGCCTAAAGAATTTCCTTTAACATTTTTTATGGTACAAGGTTGCTGGTGATAAATTTTCTCAGCTTGTTTGTCTAAAAAAGAATTTATTTTTGAAAGATATTTTCACTGGTTGTAGAATTCTAGGTTGACAGTGTTTTTCTTTCAGTACATTAAAATTGTCATTTAGTTGTCTTCTGCCTTGCATAATTTCTGACAAGAAGCCTATGATAATTTCTTATTTGTCCCTTGTTGCATAAGGTATCTTTCTTTCTTCTGACTGCTTTTAAGTTTATTTTTTAACAGAGATTTTCAGCAATTTGATTATGTTGTACCTTTGTGTGATTTTCTTCTTCTTCTTTTTTTGTGAGGAAGATTAGCTCTGAGCTAACATCTGTTGCCAATCCTCCTCTTTTTTTGCTGAGGAAGACTGGCCCTGGGCTAACATCCGTGGGCTATCTTCCTCCACTTTATATGGGATGCTGCCACAGCATGGCTTGACAAGTGGTGCATCAGTGCACGCCTGGGATCCGAACCCTGGGCTGCCGCAGTGGAACGTGTACACTTAACTGCTACGCCACCAGGCCAGCCCCTGTGTGATTTTCTTTGTGTTTATCCTGCATGGAGTTCATTGAATATCTGGGATTTTGGGGTATACATTTTCCATAAGAGAGAAAATTTTCTGTCACTATTTTTGATCGGATGCCAGCCATTGCGAATTTCACATTGTGTGTGCTAGATTTTGTTGTATTTCTTTAAGGAGTGTTGAACTTTTTCTAGCAGAAGTTAGATGACTTTCAAACAATTTCAACACATTAGAGTTTTATTCATAAGCTATTATAGTGCTGTTCTAGAGCAGCCTTTACTCTATGGGTAGTTTAGTCCTACTACTTGTGTATGACTCTTCTGGAGTTTCTACTGAAAATACAGGACTACCCTGTATTTTCAAGGAAGTTTCTCTACTCTTGATAGTGGGAGTTAGAATGATTCCCAGTTCTGTGTGAACTTGGGGAATTGTTAAGCTTATATCTCTATTTGCTATTTCCTAGGAAGTTGGCTGACATTACAGGGTTTTGTCCTATGCATGCACAGATTGCATTCAGCCAAAAACTCAAGGAGGCTCCCACTCATTTTTCTGGAGCTCTTTCTCTCTGTAGCTGTCTCCTCTCTGGTATTCTGCCCTGCCAGTTTAAGCTGCCAGGCCCTCTCCAAACTCCAATTTCTGTCTCCTTAATTCAGTGAGACTTTGGGTTTGCTCTCCCTGCAGTATGGTCTGGAATTTGTCTTCAGTCAGAACTCTGGGCCTACTGTAGGGCTGATCTCATTTATTTTCCTTTGTCCAGGAATCACAGTCATGTTGCTGTGTGGCCCAATGGCTAAAAACCAGGGCTGAGACTAGGGTGAGGAACCATACCAAGGGTACAAAATTTAAGAAGGTGCTAACTCTTAGGGTCATGCAAGTATACGATTGGCCTTAAAATAGGAGTGCCTCCTTAAATATTGTACCCTAAGTGCCTTTTTTTGCCTCACCCTAGTCCCAGCCATGGAAAACAGTTGTTGGTATATTTTATCAAGTTTTCTTGTTGTTTATGGTGGGAAGATAATTCTGGACTCTGCTAATCCTTCATTGCCCAATGTGCAAGTCCCCTGTCATCTGCATATTTAACTCAACAATATGTCATGGACATCATTCTTCATCAGAGAATTAAGATACTCACCACCCTTTAAAATGATTACCTTGTATTCCATTGTGGATGGATCAGAGAAATTGTGGAAAGTAAAATTCATTTCTTAAAAAGTCTCCTCATTCTCAAATGTGACATTAATGTATCCCTGAAAATGAAATATGTGAGTATACAGAAAAAAATTTCATTTAGAAATATGCTATGTATTGAGTGTATTAACTAAGAAGCAAGAATAGCAGATAGCTTTTCTGTAAACTTCTTGATTTGTTACCTGGATGTGTTTGTTAATCTAGAATTGTGGCCTGGAATTAAAACCTGTCACTGTGGCAGTGCTCAGCATTCCATTCTGGAGCTTGGGGTGACTTGAACGATGAATCAAAACCAGAGTTTTAAGAGATTGACAAGACACATAAAAATTACTATCTTTGGGATATTACTCAGCTGTTTTTTTTTCTCATTAAATATTTTTTAACAGAGATAAAAGTGAAATAAAAACAGTATAGTCTATCTAGTATTTAAAACAAATGGAGAATACCCTGTCTGACATATGTTCTCCTCTTTTCAGTTTAACAACAAACTAGGTATCCAAAAAGCATAGTTTGTTCTAACAACATTTTTAACTATCTAAATATTGTTCTCTTTTAACTATCATTTGTAACTTTTATAGTGTCTTTTAATTTCTGAACCAGCTATAGAAATTTTATCATTATCATTATAATTATTATTATAAATTATGTAAAACCAATAAAAAGTGCCAGAAGGACATACAGGAAAATGATAAAACATTGATTTGTTTACATGGTAGGATTTGGGGTAGTATTTCTTTTCTGTTTTATCCATTGTTTTTTAATGTAGTTATCACACTTTTAGAGTAGAAAAGTACATTGCTATATCAAAATTCAATATAACAACAAAATATTAGCAAATCAACTCCAACAATGCATAAAAAGAATTGCACACCACAACCAAATGGGATTTATCCCAGGTGTGCAAGGCTGGTTCAGCATTAGAAAATCAATTAATGTAATCTATCTTATCAACAGCCTAAGGAAGAAAAATCACATGATTATATTAAAGGAGGCAGAAAAAGTATTTGACAAATTCAACACTCATTTATGATCAAAACTCTCAGCAACCTAGGAATAGAGGGGCACTTCCTCAATTTGATAAAGAACATCTACAAAAAACCTACACCTACATCATACTTAATGGTGATGAAATAGAAGCTTTCCTGCTAAGATCAGAAAAAAGGCAAAGATGTTCCCTCTCACAACTCTTTGTCAACATTGTCCTGGAAGTCTTAGCTAATTCAATAAGACAAGAAAGAATATAAGAGGTATGCTGATTGGGAAGGAAGAAATAAAACTTCCTTTGTTCGTGGATGACATGATTGTCTATGTAGAAAAAGTGAAATGGATTCTTGGAGCTAATAAGTGATTATAGCAAGGTTGCAGGATATAAGATTAATAAACAAAAGTCAATAATCTTCCTACATACCAGCAATGAACAAGTGGAATTTGAAATTAAAAACACAATGCTATTTTTTTTTGTGTGTGAGGAAGATCAGCCCTGAGCTAACATCCGTGCTAGTCCTCCTCTTTTTGCTGAGGAAGACTGGCTCTGAGCTAACATCTATTGCCAATCCTCCTCCTTTTATTCCCCACAGTCCCAGTAGATAGCTGTATGTCATAGTTGCACATCCTTCTAGTTGCTGTATGTGGGATGTGGCCTCAGCATGACAGGAGAAGCAGTGGGTCGGTGCACGCCCAGGATCCGAACCCGGGCTGCCTGTAGCAGAGCACGTGCACTTAACCGCTAAGCCACAGGACCGGCCCAAAAAAACACAATACTATTTACCTTAAGCACCCCCAAAATGAAATACTTACATATAAATCTAACAAAATATGTATAAGATCTATATGAGAAACTCTGATGAAAGAAACCATAGAATTAAATAAATAGAGAGGTATTCCATGTTCATAGACAAGAAGACACGATATTGTCAAGATGTCACTTCTTCCCAACTTGATCTATAGATTCAATGCAATCCCAATTAAAATCCCAGAAAATTATTTTGTAGATATTTACAAACTGATTCTAAAGTTTATATGGAGAGGCAAAAGACCCCCAGAATAGCCGAAATAATATTGAATGAGAAGAGCAAAGTCAGAGGACTGACACTACCTGTCTTCAAGACTTACTATAAAGCTACAGTAATCAAGACACTGTGGTATTGGTGAAAGAATAAACAAATAGATCAATGGAACAGAATAGAGAGTCCAGAAATAGACCTACACAAATATAGTCAACTGACCTTTGACAAAGGAGCAAACACAATACAATGGAGCAAACAGTCTTTTCAACAAGTGGTGCAAAAACAACTGTACATCTACATGCAAAAAAATGAATCTGGACACAGACCTTACACTCTTCACAAAAATTAACTCAAAATGCATCATAGACCTAAATGCAAAACGATAAAACACATAGAAAATAACACAGGAGAAAACCTAGATGACTTTGAGTATCGTGATGATTTTTTTGATACAACACCAAAGGCACAATTCATGAAAGAAAGAATTGATAAGCTGGACTTTTTTAAAATTAAAAATTTCTGCTCTGCAGAAGACACTGTCAAAAGAATGAGAAGATGTGCCACAGACTGGGAGAAATATTTGTAAAAGACATCTGATAAAGAACTGTTATTCAAAATATACAAGAACTCTTAAAACTCAGCAATAAGAAAATGAACAACCCAATTAAAAAATGGACAAAGGACTTGAACAGACACGTCATGAAAGAGGATATACAGATGACAAATAAACATATGAAAAGATTCCCAATATTATATGTAAATATGGAATTGCAAATTAAAACAATGAGATATCATTATTAGAATGGCCAAAATCCGGAATACTGACAACACTAAATGCTGGTAAGGATGCGGAGCAACAGGAACTCTCATTCATTGCTGCTGGGAGTGAAAAATGGTACAGCCACTTTGGAAGACGGTTTGGAGTTTGTTACAAAGCTAAACATACTCTTACTATATGATCCAGAAATTGTGCTGCTTAGTATTTACTGAAGTGAGTTGAAAACTTACGTCTACACAAAAACCTGCACATGGATGAATATAGCAGCTTTATTCATAATTGCCAAAACTTGGAAGCAACCAAGAAGTTCTCCAGTAGGTGAATGGATAAACAAACAGTGATAAGTCCAGACAATGCAATATTATTCAGTGCTAAAAAGAAATGAACTATCAAGCCATGAAAAACCATGAGGAACCTTAAATGCATATTGCTAACTGAAAGAAGCCAATCTGAAAAGACTACACACTGTATGATTCCAACTATATGACATTCTGGAAAAGGAAAACTATGGAGACAATTGCCAAGGGTTAGGGGGGAGAAATGCATAAGTGGAGCACAGAGAATTTTTAGGGCAGTGAAACTATACTGTATGATACTATCATGGTGGATACATGTCATCATATGTTTGTCAAAGCCCATAGAATGTACCACACCAGGAGTGAACCCTAACGTTAACTGTGGACTTTGAGTGATAATTATTTGACTATGTAGATTCATTGATTGTAATAAATGTACCACTCTGGTGCAAGATTTTGATAGTAGGGGAGATTGTGCATACGTGGGGACAGGCAGTACATGAGAAATCTCTGTATCTTTAGCTCAGTTTTGCTGTGAACCTAAAACTACTGTAAAATAGTCTATTTAAAAAAATTCAATGCAACACTGCATAAAATTCCTAAATATTATAAGGCTAAGTATAAGAGTCTTTGCTTAATTTCTCTAGAAAGCAGAACCCAAGGCAAGAATTCAGGTGCTTTACTTGAAGGTGCAAACCCGGGTGGTGAGGATTGAGGGAAAAATGCCGAGCTGTGTGCTGCAAAGCGTTATTGTACTCGCTAGCGCTTGACAGCGAGGAACAGGCCACTCAGCAGGCAGATATCCAGAAGAGTTGGAAGAAAGACCTGCATCTCTGGGTATTCCATAGCATCTGAGCATGGAGGAGCAACCCAGTGCCAGTGGGACACTAACCAAGAGAAAGAAAAAAGGAGGTGGTTAAGGCAACATGAAGACATGCAGGCTTTGTGTAGCAGTGCGTTAAGGAAGAAAGAATGAGGAAAATGTAGGAAGAAGTGGCATCAAAAAGGCAGGAAGGGTAGTCGGTGACTATGTCAAGGTCCTGGACCCATGAGAGAACAAGGACATTAATTTTGGAGTTAGATCTGGATTGAAATCCATGTTCCATCATGTAGCAGTTATGTGACCCCGGGGGAAGTTAGATCACCTTTCTAAGCCATATTTTCCTCATTTCTGAAAATGAAGTGAAATATCACCTTATAGGTTTGTTTTGAGAAATAAATATATTAACTTAATGAAATTGCTTGGCACTCAGTGTCCGTTACTTCTCTCTATTCCAATTCTGTTATCTTATTTTAATTTCACAAAAGCTTATCATGCCAGTTCTTCCCCAGCATCTGTTTTTAGGGAGATTGGGGCATTTGGGAGGGAAAGACTCAATGTCCTTCCCCAATTTTATTGGGAAATGACCTAATAAATTTGAACTCCCCATAGCTTCTTCTATACTTAGCATGGCTAAAGGGGGAAATCTCCTAATTTTACCATTTCATAGGAAAAAAAGACCAACATGCCTCCTCTTGAAAACAGTCATTCATTCTCATATTGCCTTCTCTAGGTCCAATCTTATAATCTCTGACGATTTTTTTTTGCCTTATGTTGAAAGGGTGACTTAATTAGCTTGTTAACTTTTCTCTGATAGTAAGGCTGTGAGTAACATAGCTAAATATGATTCAAAACTAGAACATTTGGTGTTTTACTGCCCTTGGCAAGTGCAACTGCAGTTTTATCATCAGTGGAGATAGTTTTCTTTAATAGTCGAGCATGAGGTTCAGCATTGTCAAAGACAGCTGATTTTACTAGGTAGCCATTTACAGCTGCTGTGGAGGCTTATTGATGTGTAAAACCTGTTTTCATTTACCCTTGATTTATATTTGATTTATAGTTTCTTATTTTCAATGGTTGGCTATTTTCTTTCCTTCTACTTTTTCTATTATTTGTTGCTCAGTGGTTTGACACTCATTTGGTTATTTCTCATGTCTTTTCATTTTCATTTTGGAAGTGGAAGACTTTTAAACAGGAAAATGGCATCATGAGAAGATCTAGAGCCTACATTCTCAACAGGGGCACTATCACCCCCCATGGGGTGAAAATTGATTCTTGGAGGGTAAAAAAAAATCCTACCCTTTTAATACAGAGAACACAGATATACACATAGTACATGTATAGTATATCTGTGGTTGGTAAAATTTATGAGAGATGATTGCAAAAACTGTGTCTAAAATGGCACCTGAGGGGTGTTGATAATGAAAAAAGGGTGAGAAACACTGGTATAGAGCCAAGAACGATAATTTTTAAGAGATAAAACTATTGTATGAGACATTAACAACAACACAATAATAGTAGGGGATCTTAATACTCCACTTACATCAATGGATAGATCATCCAGACAAAAAGTCAATAAAGAAATAGTAGACTTAAATGAAAAACTGGACGAGTAGACATATACAGACTTAAATGAAAAACTGGACCTAGTAGACATATACAGAGCACTCCATCCAAAAACGGCTGACTACACATTCTTCTCAAGCTCACATGGAACATTCTCAAGGATGGACCATATGTTGGGAAACAAAGCAAGCTTCCATAAAT
Organism: Ceratotherium simum simum; assembly: GCF_057802395.1. Lineage (NCBI taxonomy): Eukaryota > Metazoa > Chordata > Mammalia > Perissodactyla > Rhinocerotidae > Ceratotherium > Ceratotherium simum. Next base: position 16,693,553 of record NC_141902.1, on the reverse strand, counting down.
TTAAGAAGATTGAAATCATAACAAGCATCTTTTCAGACCATAATGCTATGAAACAGGAAATCAACCACGAAAAAAACTGGGAAAGTGACAAAAATGTGGAGATTAAACAACATGCTACTGAACAACGAATGGATCATTGATGAAATTAAAGGAGAAATCAAAAACTATCTGGAAACAAACGAAAACGAAAATATGCCATACCAAACCATATGGGATGCAGCAAAAGCAGTCCTGAGAGGGAAACTCATAGTGATACAAGCCCATCTTAACAAACAAGAAAAAGCCCAAATAAGCAAACTTAAATTACACCTAACAGAACTAGAAAAAGAAGAACAAAGCCCAAAGTCAGCAGAAGGAGAGAAATAATAAAAATCAGAGCAGAAATAAATGAAATTGAGACCAAAAAAACAGTAGAAAGGATTAATGAAACAAAGAGTTGGTTCTTTGAGAAGATAAACAAAATCAACAAACCCTTAGCTAGGCTTACTAGGAAAAAAAGAGAAAAGACTCAAGTAAATAAAATTGGAAATGAAAGAGGAGAAATTACAATGGACACCACGGAAATAGAGAAGATTATAAGAGAATACTATGAGAAATTATATGCCAACGAATTGGACAATCTAGAAGAAATGGATAAATTCTTAGACTCATACAACCTCCCAAAACTGAACCAAGAAGAAATGGAGAATCTGAATAGACAAATCACAAGTAAAGAGATTGGAATAGTAATCAAAAACCTCCCAAAAAATAAAAGTCCAGGACCAGATGGCTTCTCTGGTGAATTTTACCAAACATTCAAAGAAGATTTAATACCCAACCTTCTCAAACTATTCCAAAAAATAGACGAAGATGGAACACTTCCTAAATCATTCTACGAGGCCAACATCACCCTGATACCAGAGCCAGACAAAGACAATACAAAGAAGGAAAATTACAGGCCAATATCACTGATGAACATAGATGCAAAAATCCTCAACAAAATATTGGCAAACCGAGTACAGCAATACATTAAAAAGATCATACACCATGATCAAGTGGGATTTATACCAGGGATGCAGGGATGGTTCAACATCTGCAAATCAATCAACGTGATACATCACATCAACAAAACAAAGAATAAAAACCACATGGTCATCTCAATAGACGCAGAGAAGGCATTTGACAAGATACAACATCCATTTATGATAAAAACTCTCAACAAAATGGGAATAGAGGGAAAGTACCTCAACATAATAAAGGCTATTTATGACAAACCCACAGCCAACATCATTCTCAATGGGGAAAGACTGAAAGCCATTCCTCTGAGAACAGGAACGAGGCAGGGCTGCCCACTCTCACCACTCCTATTCAACATAGTACTGGAGGCTTTGGCCAGAGCAATTAGGCAAGGAAAAGGAATAAAAGAATCCAAATAGGTAATGAAGAAGCGAAACTCTCACTATTTGCAGATGACATGATTTGACATATAGAAAACCCTAAAGAATCCATAGGAAAACTATTAGAAATAATCAACAACTACAGCAAAGTCGCAGGGTACAAAATCAATCTACAAAAATCAGTTGCATTTCTGTATGCTAATAACGAACTAACAGAAAGAGAGCTCAAAAAGATAATACCATTTACAATTGCATCAAAAAGAATAAAATATCTAGGAATAAATCTTACCAAGGAGGTGAAAGACCTATACAATGAAAACTATGAGACATTATTGAAAGAAATCAATGATGACATAAAGAAATGGAAAGACATACCATGCACATGGATTAGAAGAATAAACATAGTTAAAATGTCTATATTACCTAAACAATCTACAGATTCAATGCAATCCCAGTCAGAATCCCAATGGCATTCTTCACGGAAATAGAAAAAAGAATACTAAAATTCATATGGGGCAACAAAAGACCCCGAATAGCTAAAGCAATCCTAAGAAAAAAGAACAAAGCAGGAGGCATCACAATCCTTGATTTCAAAACATACTACAAAGCGATAGTAATCAAAATAGCATGGTACTGGTACAAAAACAGACACACAGATCAATGGAACAGAATTGAAAGCCCAGAAATAAAACCACACATATACAGACAGCTAATTTTCGACAAAGGAGCTAAGACATACAACGGAGAAAGGAAAGTCTCTTCCATAAATGGCGTTGGGAAAACTGGACAGCCACATGCAAAAGAATGAAAGTGGACCATCTGCTATTGCCATTCACAAAAATTAACTCAAAACGGATCAAAGACCTGAAGGTGAGACCTGAAACTATAAAACTCGTAGAAGAAAATATAGGCAACACACTATTTGACATTGGTCATAAAGGAATCTTTTCGGATGACATGCCTACCCAGACTAGGGAAACTAAAGAAAAAATAAACAAGTGGGACTTTATCAGATTAAAGAGCTTCTACAAGACAAACAAAACCAGAATCAAGATGAACAGACAACCCACCAGCTGGGAGAGAATATTTGTAAAACATACATCTGACAAGGAGTTGATCTCCATAATATATAAAGAACTCACACAACTGAACAACAAAATCAAACAACCCGATCAAAAAATGGGCAGAGGAAACGAACAGACACTTCTCCAAAGAAGATATACAGATGGCCAATAGGCACATGAAAAGATGTTCAACATCACCAATCATCAGGGAAATGCAAATCAAAACAACACTAAGATATCACCTCACGCCCGTTAGAATGGCTATAATCACCAAGACAAAAAAAAACAAATGTTGGAGAGGATGTGGAGAAACAGGAACCCTCATACACAGCTGGTGGGAATGCAAACTGGTGCAGCCTCTATGGAAAACAGTATGGAGATTCCTCAAAGAATTAAAAATAGAGATGCCCTATGATCCAGCCATCCCACTACTGGGAATCTATCCAACGCACCTGAAATCAACAATCCAAAGAGGCCTCTGCACCCCTATGTTCATTGCAGCATTATTCACTATAGCCAAGAAGTGGAAGCAACCTAAGTGTCTCTCGACTGACGACTGGATCCAGAAAATGTGGTATATATATACAATGGAATACTACTCAGCCATAAAAAAAGACAAAATCGTCCCACTTGCAACAACATGGATGGGCCTGGAGGGTATTATGTTAAGTGAAGTAAGCCATAAAGAGAAAGACAAACACTGTGTGATCTCACTCATATATGGAATATAAACCAACACAAGGACAGAGAAAACTGTATTGTGGTTACCAGGGGCAATGGGGGTGGGGGGTGGGCACAAGGGGTGAAGGGAGACATATATATGGTGATGGACAAACAAAAATGTACAACCCAAAATTTCACAATGTTAAAAACTATTAAAACATCAATAAAAAATAAAATAACAACAAAACAAAACAAAAAACTATGATCTGAACTGAGAGATTCAGAATAACTGCCTCGTTAACCCTGTTACCTACAAGGTTATATAAGTTAATGAGCATCAAACCATGGAAAAAGCTGATTATGTGGAAGTTTACTTGTCATTTATATTCTTCCTTTTGCTTTCTAGCCCGTTAGTTTCTTTTATTTTTGTTTTCTTTCCAGCCTGTTTTTTCTTGTGGCTATTTTTCATTGTTTTCCAGTGATGATTAAATTATATATAAACAAGGTCAGAGTCAGGGTTCACTGAGTTGTTGGAGTAGAGTTATGTTACGTTTCATTCCACCACAAATGAGTGCTTTCTCCTTTTAGCTTATTTCTCAGGCCTATAATATTTCATCAGTAAAAAAAAAAAAAAATCACAACCATTGGTTCAGTAATATCAGTAACAAACAAATTTTCTGATGTCTGTAACCATTCTATTGGACAGGACTCTCTCCTGAATTTCCAGGGCACTTTTTACACTACTTTCCTGGCGTATAGACTTACTTTATAGTCTTTTCCTCAGTTCTATTTTACTGTACTTCTTATCTTCCTGGCTGCAGAATGCCTTAGTCCACAGTTACCGGCATTAAGAAGGTGCTCATTAAATATTCATTAATACTTCATTAATTTACCAGATAGTTAAAATATAGTTCAAAAGAGAGTTACCAGAAATGATAAAGTAATCAAAAATCAATGTGGAATATTTTTCTAGGTGAGATGCTTTATTGTAGATGAGTGAGGAACTGTTTCATGCAATAAAAGGAGGAATCCTGCCAGGTTTAGGCATGCTTATCTGTGCAATTGGTGTTTTAGGAAACATTTTCCTCAAGGAAATATTAGTTCAAATATTCTAGAATTTGAACAAGATGTAATATCATTTTCCTCCATTCTTCTGAAGAAAATTTCATCCCCAAGACAAAAGACTTAAAAATAAATGATAACTTCTATGAACTGATATAGAATGGTTTCCTTGTTATATTAAGTGAAAAAGGCAAAGTGTAAATGACTGTCTATAGTATGGTAACTTTTGTGTGCTAAAGACAGGAAAATAAGAAACTATTTATTCATGAAAAAAGAAATACAGGTTGGATAAACCAAAAACAAATGAGATTGGTTACGTATAAAGGGTGGAAGTAAAAATGTGTGTGTGAAGGGGGAGAGAATGGAAATGGAATAGAGGAAATGAAGGGGGAGTGCCTCTTCTCTGAATATATCTTTTCATATAATGCTGACTTTTAGAACCACGTTAATGTTTTACCTACTCAAAAAGTCATCCAGGGGGATGGCCTGGTTGCGTAGTGGTTAAGTTCATACTCTCTGCTTCGGTGGCCTAGGGTTTGTGGGTTCGGATCCTGGGCACAGACCTATGCACCACTCATCTAGCCATGCTGTGACAGCATCCCACGTATAAAATAGAGGAAGACTGGCATAGATGTTAGCTCAGTGACAATCTTCCTCACCAAAAAAAAAAAAAGGGTCATCCAGGATGTGGGGAAACCCAAATTAGAATACGAATAGCAACAATTGAATCTAACTATTACAGCTGAATAACATAACCATGGTGAATGGGATGGAGAAGGAGAGAATTAACCCAAACAACTTTGGAAACAGTTTTTGACTATATATTATAAGGCAAAAGGCTGAAAGAATGGCACACAAATAATGTTCTCTGGTAACAGCCTATTTTTTCACAGGGGTGTGGGTTAGCAATTTTGAAATGATTTTATGTGTATTCTAGAGCAAATAAGTAAATACATTGTAGCTAATGAAAACCAAGTCTCTCACCGTCAGAGAAAGGAAGTATAAATAATGAGAGAGGGAAGATGAGAATGACCCCTGTGATGGATTGGAACTGGAGGTATCAATATGTTCTCATGGTTTTTAATGTATACACAAAGAAATATAGAAATAGATATAGATGTTTGTGTATGCCTGGCTCAGTATACATACATATGTTTCCTAGTTCTGTTCACTGAAAGGGCCTAGAAGCAATAAAAACCCAGGAGCCATGAGCACTACCAGCTCCGATCTTGATTTCTAAATACTTTTCTCAAATAAAAGGAATTTAAGCTTCTCAGAGAAATGGTTGATTCCAGGGCTGAGACAGAACATACAAGATGAGCCTAGAGCATCTTATTATGCCAGAAAGTAAGGATGTGCTCAAGAAATGATTGGGACATGTTACGAGGTTATAGGAGCCAAATTGAAGGAGCTACTGCTAGCCAAATTGAATACAATTTGAGCAACAAGATGCATAATGATAGTAGTGGATTATACCTTATAGAATAAAATATCCATGAGTCCATAGTGTTAAATTTAATAAATAGATAAGGAGAAGGGAAATCTCTTCTTACAGTAGAATTCTAATTAATAAATGTAGAAGAAATGATAGAAAAACTACCGTTTGTCAAATACTACAATAATTATTACAGGCAAAAGTCATCAGTGGACAAAAGTATTTGCATAGTATCTCTCCATGAAATGCTTATTAATTTCAAAGGAAAAAGTAGTAACATTACGTGGAGAAACCTAGCAGACACCCATTAACCAAATGATCAAAATTAACGTTATCAATAATTAGACATAGTGACATCATGTATCTCCTACTGTGACATGCTGAGAAAGGTACAATATCACTTCTGTGGTGTTCCTGCTAAAAATGCATAACCTGAATTTAATAATGAGCCAACATCAAACAAACCCAAATTGAGGGACATTCTACAATATAACAAGCCAATACTCTTCAAAATTGTCACGGTCATAAAAGACAAAGAAATGCTGAAGAACTGTTCCAGATTGGAGGAGACTAAGGAGACATGACACATAAATGCATTGTGTGATCCTGAACTAGATCCTAGACTGGAAAAGGGACATTAGTAGGACAAATGGCAAAATTTGAATCAGGTTTATAGATTAGTTAATAATATTGTGTCAATGTTTATCTCCTGGTTTTGACAATTGTACTGTGGTTATATACAATGTCAACATTTGGGGAAGCTAGATGAAGAGTTTACTGGAATTCCTTAAACTATTTCGAAACTCTTTTGTAAATCAAAATGAAAAGTTAAAGTTAAAATTTAAAAAAACCTTAAATTTAAAAAACTGAAAAGAAAAATTGTAGCAGGGAGAGATTTAAGGACAAATACAGGTTCTAGTTCTCTTCTTGGCTATTATTATCTCTGGACATGACCCATAATGATAAAAAAAGAAGTGCTCTTTCTCTAAAGAAAGAGACACATTCATAAACACTTGAGATTTGTCGCATATTTAAAGTTGTTTCAACTCTAATTGGCAAAGTTGAATATGTGAGTAAATAATAGAATGAAACGTGGAAATCAAATGGAAGAAAGAATAATTTTTTTAAGAAAAAAGAAATGTGGAAAACATCTACCTTCAACCAGGCTCCCCAGGCTTCAATTATTGCATATTTAAAATCAATAATAACCATCAAGCACTCTCATCTACAGAGTCATGTTAAATGATTATACTTAACACATATGCATGAATTCTGCTTTTTCAAGTATGAAATTGACAACTGGTACTATAATATTCATTAAGGTGAGATTCGAGCAGTAGATGAAATTGAAAACCATTTGATAGTGGTCTGTCAGGAGGAGTTTTTCTCATGCTCTTCTTCCAAGGTCATTTTCTACTGTTATCATCCATAAAGTTTACTGAGCATTCTTGATGGTGTTGAGTGTCACCGACAAGAGAGACACTCTCTGTTTTATTGAAGCAAATGTCTTAAGCTTTCAAAGAGTTAGGATTCCAAGAGTCTGGAAAGTATTTGTTAGAACATTAGGGAGATAAAGGTCCAAACTGGGACCATGGCGTGGAGTAGAGTATGACCTCTGGTCTTGTACTTCTACAGGGTGAATGGAACATCCTTTCCTAGTCAACCAAAACATGTATTTTTCTTTCTTTTTTTTTTTTTTGTGAGGAAGATCAGCCCTGAGCTAACATCCATGTTAATCCTCCTCTTTTTGCTGAGGAAGACCGGCTCTGAGCTAACATCTATTGCCAATCTTCCTCCTTTTTCTCCCCAAAGCCCCAGTAGATAGTTGTATGTCACAGTTGCACATCCTTCTAGTTGCTGTATGTGGGACGCGGTCTCAGCATGGCCGGAGAAGCAGTGCGTCCGTGCGCGCCCGGGATCCGAACCCAGGCTGCCAGTAGCGGAGCGCGCGCACTTAACCGCTAAGCCACGGGGCCGGCCCACATGTATTTTTCTTAATTTGGGTTCTATCATTTAGTTGGAGAAGCAGTTCCTGACATGTAGATACAGCTTTGTTTTTATATTGAAGACTCTATATTTGCCATTCTTAGAAACTAAAGGAAAAGGAAGAAAAAGACCCCAGTCTCTGAGAAATTGAGGGGCAAAACAAATTCTGCATGTGAAAAATTAAGTGTCTGCTACGTAGCATCATTCATTATAGAGTGGATCCAGGTGCAAGTCAGAGCCACCTTGCTTTCCTTTCCAGGGGCCTTGGTTACCACAAGTTAGGAGTTGACTTCAGGAATTAAGGAGTAATAGCACTAACCTAGAGCTGCCTTCCTCACCTTTTCCCACCAGGCACTCAAAACAGATCTGTTCATACCCACTACACCCAGTCATGGGAAACCCAGGGGTATGTTCTATCCCTAGCAGGCTAAATATAACTTCATTCCATTTCTCCACCTCTGCAAGCACATGAGAATGCAAATGATAGTAACAGGATTATAGTGATAACCTTGAACCTGCTCTCATTTATTAAGTGGTGAATTACTTGCATCTTTATCATTAGTAGCAAGTTGCTTTCAACATATCTCAAAACAGGCAGATATAGCCCTTGAGCCCCCGCACTGGTGTGGAGCATCCTGCTCTGCGACAGGTCTGCTGATTTGTTATACAGATGAAACGCTATATTGTCTATGTTGACTTCTAAAGATTGTCAGGAAACTTACATTTTTTTCCTGCTATCTATCTTTCAAAACCTTCCTGGAGTAACACCTCCATCCCACATGTCTCAGATGGAGTTCATTGCTTTGGCGTCTATAGTACATTTATAGTGCGGGCATGCGTCTATTATCACCCACTGCTTGCCCTGCATTGGGTTCATTTGTTCACGTGTCTGTCTCTCCATTTCACTGTGGGTTCTAGAGATGAGGACCTACCCTTATTTATCATTGTATCCCCTTTGCTTAACGCTGTGCTTGGCTTAGAGTTGCTCTAATTAATGTTGGGTAAGCTATGGAAATAGCTCTAGGATATATGATTTGTGAGTGAAATATGTCATTGATTATCTATAATGTGTTTCACATCGCTGGGGAAATGGCCAAAAGACTTCTGCTATTCAATAGAAAATTACATTGGTAGGGGTGGGAGAAGAGGGAGAATGATGGGAGGAGAAACAACAGAAAAAGAAATAGTTTTCCTTTTTCACTTAACGCCTGAGTTTGCCTGTGAGATTTGATAAATTTCCCTCCAGACTAATTGCCATTCAACGCTAAGGGGTGGAGTTTGCGGTCTTGGCTTGCCAGCCTCATGATGTTTATAGCTTTAACTATAAATATTTCCCTTCCTAAGAGCATGTTCTTGGAAACTAGTTGACTTTGGGGTTGTCTACCTATCAGTCATTCCTCCTTTCTCCTCCCTGGCTGAGCCCTGGTTTCCTTTGGGCGTCCACCCTTCCCTACATGGGGCAGGTGCCTGGGGTGGGAGGAGTTGACTCCACCTCCAGATGCAGCAAGGGGCCCGATTGGTCATTCCCATCCTTCCTGCCAGTAATTGGTTCAGGAATGACTATGTGTTGCAATTTGGATCCGTGATAAAAGAGGAAAGGTGTGCTGGATACTTCTGGGAAAGTTTTCCCTCACTCTTTTGGGGGAGCTTCAGAAGTGTGTCCTCTCTCTTCCACTAGAGGCTTTTGTGTGCAGATGTGAGACTGAACTGCTGCTGCTGTCTCACTGACAGCCTGAGGGGGAACCTAACCCTCAGAGGAGGGCAGAACTAATAGAATTCTGGGGAAACCAAGCCAGGACGGGTGGATTAGGTCAGCCATGGAGACTGCCCTTATGCTAGTTTTCCAGTTACGTGAGCCAATAAATGTTCTCATTATTTAAGCTAGTTTGATAAGTGTCTGCTGTGACTTGCAGCCAAAAGTGTCATAACTCATTAGAAAAACAAAACGAAGCAAAACTTCTCTAGTTTTGAATAGGTGGAAAGTGGAAACAATGCAAGACAGTTTGGCAGGTAGGAGAGCTTTAGAAAAGTAGTTCCCTGAGACCAGTGCTTCTCAAACTTGAGCAAACATTAGAATCGCCTGAAAAACTTGTTAAAACACAAATTGCTGAGTCTCAGTCCCAGAGCTTCTGATTCCATGGCTCTGGGTGGAGCCTGAGAATTTGTGTTTCTAACAACTTCCCCAGTGGTGCTGATGCTGCTGATCCAGGGACCACACTTTGAGAGGCACTGTTTTCAACTTCTAAGTATTCTGCCTTTTCTGCCAGGATAGCCAAGGGTGGTGGGCAGGGCCGTGGTGCCAAGAAATGAGCCCTAGCTCTTCCTGGAGGAGCCGTTGAGCACTTCAAAGCGGGGGCGGGGGGGGGGGCGGGGGGGCAGGTAAACCCATGTAATGGGACAAGTTAACATGATTATCTTCTTAAACGAACCATGTACTTCATGAGGAGAGGGCCTCTGACTTGAATATCTTTGCTTCCTGTAGGATTTAATGTGCAGCTCTACACACACTGTAGGCTCTCCATAACACTTGATGAACTTCCCGGGAGGAAAGCGCTATCTGCCAAGCGTTTGTGGCTGGATGTTTTAAGATAAGGGTAGGTATAACGCAAGCAAGGCTAAAACTAACCCAGGAAGGCGAGGATGTAAATAAGAGCTCACCTAGTTGCTAGGAAACTCCAGCAACTTGTCCTTTAGGGACGTGGCAGGCAGCACTGAGGTCTCCTCTTGGAAGCCTTGGGCTTCTAAACAGGAAAACTAATCACCTGTCACTTTCTACTTTTCAGACTAACCACAAAATAATCTCTGATACTGCTCTACTAGTTTGGCAATGCTGCCTTTGTCTTCAGGTATTTACTCCCTCTGTAGACACATCAGCCCCAAGTTTATAATAGAGGAGACCTTTGAGTTACAGATAGAGGACAAACTCGCACTTTCTAAGAGAAGAGAAACTTCCAGCCCTTTATGTAGTTTGCATCCAGACACATAGGAATTTGTTTCTTAAATATGGAACATAATTGGTGTTTGTGCAAAGGCCAGGAGTGCTTCCGTGCTTTCTTCCCAAGCAGCAAATGGTGGTCCCAAATGCTGTAAGGCTCTGCCTCCCACCTGTGATGGAGGGAAACAGGCGGTGGCAGGCTTGAGGCCTTCTCCCTGGCAGGAAGTCCTGCTGCCTCCAGGCCTCTGTTTAAACCAGGTGTCTGTTCGCCCTGAGGCAGGGTCAGGCAAGAGCTTCTTGGCTTTAAGATGCCCTTTGCGTTTCTTCTGGCATCAGGGTTTGCCAAGTGATTCACACATGCTGGGAATGCAGAGAGGAACCTGAAGGAGCGGCCTTCCCTTAGCCAGGAGTGGATTAAGACAGAAACATTTGATGAGCATTGTTTGACGCAATCCCTGTGCTTTTCAGCCATCCACATGTTGTATTCAGGCCTCTCCCACAGTTTCAGCCTTCTGCTAGGTCTCGCCAGCAGAAGGGCTGGAGCAGTCTCTGTGAATAAGTAAATTTATGATGATTACTAAACTGCAGGCCTTCACAGTGGTATTTCTCCAACACGGGAATTGAATTTTTGGTGTAAATTGATGGTACTCTGCATCTTGCATTTTTCCCTTTATATTTCTACAAGTTATTAGGAATAAATTTTCAAGGAAACTCTCTTTATTTAGGGAGCCAGGGCAAAAAGCTATAATAAGTTTGATAGAGAAGACTCACCCAGATAATCAGAGGTTTGAGTTTAATATGGTACTGTAGGGGAGGAAGACAATTCCTCTACCCTCCAGGTCCTTCTGGCTGGTCTAAGAATTAAATTGACATGAGACAGAATAACGGGAGAAAATCAAACAAAGTTTAATAACGTGTATTCATGGGAGAAACCCAGGAAAGCTGAGTAACTCATCAGAATGGCAGAAGCTGCCACCTTAAATACCATCTTCAGCTAAAGACAAAGGAGGATGTTGGGGGTAGTTGTTTGGGGATTCAAATGGGAGGAAGGCAATTTACATGGAGATGGAAATGCAAATGTTTGTTAAAGTGTTTGCTGGGCCCTCCAGAGATAACGTGAACCGAGAGACACATTTTACCTTACAGTACAGTTGTCTTATGGTATTAGCTGCTTCCTGGAACAGGCCTTCTATCTTGAATTCTTTTAGGCAGGTAGGGGGAAGGTCAAAGTTTCTTTCAGAGTCTTTGGTTCTTAAAAATAATCAAGCCAAAGAGACACATTTTGGGGTGACCAATTCTGATCCCCCACAGTACTTTCTGAAATGTTGGGCTTTGTTGTGCAATACTGTAAAATATAAATAATAAGCTGAAAGGTTAAACTTTGATAAAGAGGTTCTGCAGAACAAGAGATTTCACAAAGCTTTTCATCAAACGTTCCCTCCACACTCTCAAATATATCATCACCAGTCATTTAACTGTTGTCCAGTTTTTCACCATGTTAACAGCAGGGGCCAGGGGCAGATCTCTCCATGTCATGGTAGCAGGGGCATTGGATACCATTTAAAGCAGGGCACTTTGGGGATTCCCTGATTAGATGCCCAAATTACAAAATGTTTTATGGAGCAATGAGATTAACCTGGAGCTTCGCTAGCTTCTCTGACAACTTCTGTCTCAGGCTAATTTCTCGTTGAGGTCATACGTTTCTTGTTGAGAATGATAGAAGCAGGAAATTTCCCTATGGTGTGTCTTTTTCAAATCTGCCTGGTTCTTTCTGTGATAGTATCTTGTTCCTTTCTCATATTTTTAATTATTTTTAAAGATAATTTAAATTTTAAAATTTAAATTTTTAAGTACATTATTATGTCTGCTGACTTTTGGCCATGGCAACATGTTCCTTCAGGTTTTGTAATTTAGGGTTGTGAGCTCTTGTTTTCTGCAAGACTCTGTGTGGCCTGAGTTGGGGATGCATCTTTACAAAGAGGCTTCCTATTTTCTTCAGCTAGGACCTCAGGGGCAGTGACAATCTTGGAACAAGTTTTTATTTTAATTTCTCTACTTGGGATTTACCTGCCCTTAAAACCCACGTGAGGGCAGGCCTGTGGTTACAGGTTACCAGGGGAGATTTTTTCCCTTAGAGTTCAGCTTGAGATAGAGAAGGTTCTCATTGCCTCCCTCTGTGGGTAGATTTTTTTCTAGTCCACCGAGTTCTCATGAGAGTATAGGCCTTCTAGGATCCTGGCTCAACATAAGAATCTCAGTTCTATTGCCCCACCTTGTGGCTACCCCATGTGTCATTTACACACAAGCCCCTTTGTTACTGAGAATGGCAGTGACCTCCAGAATAACAGAAATTTGAGTACCTGTTTTTCATATTTCTCTTTGTTTTGGGCCTTTGGGGGTTTCCCTTCCATTCCTGAGAGAAAAAAATCTCTGTTGTATTTCTGGGCCATCTCTTACGGCCTGGTTGTCTGTAGACTTGAGGATCTTTCTCTGGTCAATCTTCATTTAAATGTGAATATCAAGGAATTTAGAGCCTTCCTAGTATAGAGGTATGAGCCATGGCAGTCTATATCTCTTAGCTCTGGCATAACGGAATGAAAACTAGATTTAGAATCAGAAGAACAAAGTTCAAATCTTGACTTGAGTGAATTAACTTAAATTGTCTGAGATTCCATTTCCTCATCTATAAAGTGGAGACAATAATACCTGACAGAGTTGCTGCGGAAAGTTAAAGGGTGTAGTGAAAGTAAAAAAAAAGTTGTAATGGAGCAAGCATTCAAAAATGTTAGTCGAATGTAACTCTATGGTCATCTTAACGGTTGTGGTCAGCTTCAGTTGCTAATCCCTCGACCAGTGTCCTGGTCACTGTGGCTGAGAATTCAACACCCATTCTATTCTAGTCTAAACCAGTGATTCACAAACTTAAGTGCATCCGAATCACCTGGAATTGTTGTTAAAACACAGATTACTGTGCCCCAGCTCTGGAGAGTCTGATTCAGTAAGTCTGAATGTGGTCCCAATAGTTGGCATTGTTCCAGGTACTGCTGATGGTCTGGGGATGACACTTTGACAACCAATCCTGGTAATCCTATTTTTCCCACTGGTGATTGGTTTAGGAAGAGGCATGTGATCTACACCTGCTGGAAGAGATTGTGAGTAGTCTGTGGAGAGCTTCTAGGAAAGGTTACCTCACTCCTGAGAAAGAGACACAGGAAAAGCTGGTCCTGTTTCTCCTCTGGACATTGTGTCAGGACAGGATGCCTACAACTGCCAAAGACATCTTGCCTTCACCTTGAGGATGAAGCCAGTCTAGGGTAGTGAGCAGAGCCAAGAGAATCCCAGGGCAGCAGAGCTGGAAGCCTGAGAGCTCCTCCTTGGCTTGGTACCTACCTCTCTTATTTCATTACATGAGATATTGTATAAATGGAAAAATTAAAAAAATTTTAAATACAGTTTGAGTCAGAGTTTTCTGGTTATTTACAGCCCCAAATACTCCAAATGATGCAACTATTGTCTTGGTATGTTAAGTCTTATTCTCTGCCACGCCCAGCTATAGAGTACCAAAGTGTTTGAGTTCACTTTAAATTATGCTTTAATTTCTTTTTTTGAACTGTGAATTTTCTGTGACACTTTCTTCTTCACTTGACCCCAGCCTCCACCCTCAATCTCACCCAGTCCTCTGGCGATATGCTGTAACACTGTCAAAACTGTGAATCCCTTGAAAGGAGGCAACTGCTCCAAACTTGCGTCTCATTTGCACATGTGGGACTGCAGCATCCATTTCTGGTTAAATGCATGATGACAGTTTTACTGGATGTCCTCTTCCTCGTATTCTATTTCTATATACTGCTATTTTCTGGCCAGCCTAGCTAGTTAGTAACTTAATCTATCTCCTTTCAGACTTAATTCCAATTTCTAGAATTCCCCAATCAAGTCAACATTGATTCTACCAGAATTTCAAATATCCTGTCCTTCTGTGTTGAATTTTTGCTGGAAAGAATGGCAGCAAGAATCAAGGCTGTGTGATGCAAATGTGTGAATCCTGCATCGTGACCAGGATTGCAAAGAAAATAAAAAGGGAGCTCTCTAGGGAGTTAAGCTAGCTCCGCACCTCCACATGGAGTCTGAGAACGGGAACAGTGAGTGTTTTCCCCTTCTTTTTAATCCTAGGTTGGACAGCTTCTTTATTCAGAACATCAAGGACTGTTGACAGTTGAATGAAACGAGTGGGGGCTCATGGGATTGCTAATAAGATACAAAGCCACCTCGGAACCAAAATAAATTTCTATCTGTTGGCTCCTCTGACTCTGGGGAAATGAGTTAAGAGGCTCAAGCCAATTTCTATTGACAGGTGTCCTTATCGTGGTTAACAGTGCAACGCACCTTCTGGTTGGCTTCTGAGAGGGAAGGCCAAAGGCTTCCAGTTGTGTGCTGTCCTCCCAGCAGACAGCTGGGCTGAGGTGAGAAAATTGGTACTAATGTGGCCTGAAGCATACTGTCTGGTAGGAAAATAAGGTTTTTGGTAATTATAGCCAGCACAATATTTCTCATAAAATTAATATTTTAAGCCCACAAATTCAGGCAAGTGTTAAAATGAAGAATTCTATTATTTCCTGATATCAAATGGCATTTCTCACTTCCTCTCCGATCCTAACCATTTCTCTAGACCAAGTCATATTCCAAGTCTTCTTTTGAAGCCTGACAACCAAAGCTAGACGTAATATTTCTTTCTTCTGAGTACTTGGAGAAGTTAATGACCCTATTCTCATCTTACCATGTCTTATTTTGCCAACTTGACCGTGCAGCTCTTTGAAGACAAGGACTATATAACACTACGTGTTCTTATATTCTTCACACTAGATTCAGCAGAGTGCCTTGCATGTAGTAGTCACTCAGTAAATATTAGTTCTAATATTAGTTCATTGGTTGATTCTTTTTTCTTATGAAATATACAGCACTGTACACTCAGAAATCATTTAAGAAGACAGGATACGTAGGGCCTATGGGTGGGCATCAGGGCTTCTGCAAACTTCCTGAAATTGAATACAAAGTGAACATTTTCTGGGGAGAGGAACCATAACCGTCAACAGATTCACAAAGGGGTTCTTGATTCCCTCCTTAACGATGAGAATTACAGACTCATTTATTCATTTTCTCTTCTTCCTGACAAAACTAGGTCCTAATGCCATGTCTATTACCTCACAAATGTTATGGCAGTAAGAATTCTCTTGGGATGTCTCAGGACCCATTTTTAGTGTTGTTCCTGAAAGAGAAGCAGAGATTAAATGGAATTCATATGCCGTGATAAGATGATTGTATATTTTCATTAATTGCACACCATTAAAATGACTGTGTTCCCAGGTTCCAGTGGAGACTGTGTGTCTTGGTGTTTAGTTGTATAGGCTCTAAGACAGAGGGCCTGCACTTGAGTCCCAGCTCTGTCGCTTACTATCTGTGGGACCTTGGACAAATTACTTAAACTCTCTGCATCTCGGTTTCTTCATCTATAAAATGGGATGAGTAATAGTGAGCTATTTCCTGGGGTTGCTCTGAGGATTAAATGAGTCAGTACGTGTAAAGCATTTAAAACAGTGCCTTTCCCACACAGTAAACATGATGTAAATGTTAGCTATTATTATTACTATTGTTGTTGTTGTTCAACTCTACCTCTCAGATTAGCCATGTTAATTGCATCTTTAGTGACCCTTTCCACCACCAAATTCTCTCCTGGGTAATCACGTTACAGTCAGATCAGATTGATGAATTGCTTTGCAGAAATTATGTAGTTTTACTGTTTACTAAGTATAATTCTATGTTTTCTTGCTTGAGTTTGCTTGGCACTGTGAGGTCAAGTTCTCACACTATGAGAGTATTTAAGTCATTTTAAACATTACAAGGGCAGAGAATCAAGATCTTTTGAATTTCAACGTATGTGCCTTTTTTCCCATAAAATATATTTTTTTTTGAAAAATATTAACAAAAATATTCTTCATTCTAAGAAAAACTTAGAGTCTTTCAGTCATCAATTTAGCTGTTGTTAACTTGGAAAAGGATAAAATGAAATGCAGAGAGATTTGGACAGATTGATGTCAGTACTGCCTGGAATTAATTCTTTCCATTAGCTTTAAGATTAGCCCTTTTAAAATGATGACAGATTTTGATTAATTCCAGAATGTATACATTTAATTTGCAGAGACGGTATGACTGGTGAGTTCTTAGTACCCATTTTTTGGGAAAAGCAGAAAAGTAATGCAGTGATTTTTGTGGAAGGAGAGGTTGTGCTAAATGAGGCAGTTTGCCCAATGTTATTTTTATGAGGTAATTGGCAAGCATTTGAGAAGCGAGTGATAGATAGAGGCTGTGCTGCAGACACTCCTCAGCTAAGTGCACATCTCGTGACATTTCTCCCACTCTTCCCTGAACACTGAAGCTGTAACTAAACAACTAATATCAACTACTCCATTTCCAGGATCCTACGAGCCCATGAAATTCGAATGTATATATCTAAGGAGGAGAAAATTTTCCATTTGAGGTCTAGGATAATGAAGAGTTGTGATAGAAATTGGGATTATAAGGAGTAAGAATATATATTAGAGTCTCAGCAGGAAATCATTGATACATACAAATTGGGTAATTTTCAGAGAGTTTAAATAAAACTAAATTTATAAAAATATAGGCAGAGTATGGGGAAACGACAAGGGATAGTGCAGTATCCTTAGGCTACTAAGGGGTGAGGGCGGTGCCTGTCCACCCCTGGGTCTGAACTGGCAAGAGGAACAAGCAATAAGCATAATCCAGAAAGAGAGAGAGAATGAGAATGAATGAGAGAATGTGGAAAACCAGCTGTGTGGAGAGTGTCTCTGATAGGAGCTTTGACCTCTGGCCAAAGTCAAAGGATGATGGGAATGTAAACTGGTAAATCCATTGTGGAAAACAATATGGAGGTTCCTCAAAGAAACTAAAAATAGAACTACCATATTATCCAGCAATCTGACTTCTGGGTATATATCTAAAGGAAATGACATTACTATCTTGTAGAGATATCTACACCCCCATGTTCATTGCAGCATTATTCACAATAGCCAAGATGTGGAAACAACCTAAATGTCCATCTATGGATGAATGGAGAAAAAAATGTATATGTGGTACAGTAGTTCCTCTCTTATCTGCAGTTTTGCTTTCTGTGGTTTCTGTTACCCGAGGTCAACTGCAGTCCAAAAATATTAAATGGAAAATTCAAGAAATAAACAATTCATAAGTTTTAAATTGCACGCTGTCCTGAGTAGCATGATGAAATCTCGTGCCGTCCCTCGTTGTCCCTCCCAGGACGTGAATCATCCCTTTGTCCAGCAGATCCACATTGTACACGCCACCGCCTGTTAGTCACTTAGTAGCCAACTCAGTTATCAGATCTACCGTTGGGATTGCAGTGCTGGTGTTTAAGTCACCCTCATTTTACTTAACAATGGCTCCAAAGTTCAAGAGGAGTTGATGCTGACAATTCCGATATCCCAAAGAAAAGCCATACAATGCTTCCCTTAAGTGAAAAGGTGAAAGTTCGGGCTGGCTTTGTGGCATAGTCGTTAAGTTTGTGCACTCCGCTCCAGTGGCCCAGGGTTTGAGGGTTTGGATCCTGAGTACAGAGCATGCAGTGGTGGTGTCCAACATACAAAATAGAGGAAGGTTGGCACAGATGTTAGCTCAGGGACAATCTGCCTCACCAAAAAGAAAAAAAGGTAAAAGTTCTCAACTTAATAAGGAAAGAAAAAAATCATATGCTGAGGTTGCTAAGATCTATGGTAACTTTTATTACAGAAAATTGTTATAATTTTTATATTTTATTATAGTTATTGTTGTTAATCTCTTACTGTGCCAAATTTATAAATTAAAGTTTATCATAGGTATGTATGTACAGGAAAAAACGTAGTATATATACGGTTTGATACTGTCCACAGTTTCAGGCAAACACGGGGGTCTTGGAATGTATCCCCCAAGGACAAGGGGGAACTACTGTGTGTATATATATATACACAATGGAATATTTTTTAGCCATAAAAATGAAGGAAATCCTGCCTTTTGTGACAACATGGATGAACCTAGAGGACATTATGCTAAATGAAATAAGCCAGACACAGAAAGACAAATACTGCATGATCTCACTTATATGTAGTATCTAAAAAAACTGAACTCATAGAAAAAGAGAGTAGAACAGTGGTTGCCAGGGGCAGGGAGGTGGGGGAAATGGGGAGGTGTTGGTCAAAGGGTATAAAGTTTCCGTTATGCCAGATGAATACATTCGCAAGATCTAATCTACAGCATGATGACTATAGTTAATAATAATATATTATATACTTGAAATTTGCTAAGAGGGTAGATCTTAAGTGTTCTCACTACAAAAAAAAAAGGTAAATATGTGACATGGTGGATAAGTTAATTAGCTTGATTGGGGGAATCGTTTCACAATGTTTACTGTATTCAAACATCATTTTGTACACCTTAAATGTATACAATGTTTATTTGTCAATCATACCTCAATAAAGCTGGGTGGGATAAAGTCAAAGCATGTTGCAGGACTGAGGCAAGCCTGCAAGGAAGGGAGGAGATGAATGCCCCGATCTCCTTCTCCTTTCCTGATCTCTGCCAGCAGTCCCGTAAGAACCCAATCAGAAGCCAGAGGGCAGGGGAGACCATTTATGTGCTCCGTAGGAGCAATGGTATACATAGTGTTTTTGACACCAGAGCAGATCATTTTTAACACTCCACCCCTGCCCATATAGGACAAAATTATTTTCAATAATAATCATGTAAATAAACAGTCATAATCATTGTTTTCTTGATTCAGTCTTAAGTTTTACAACAAATATAATTAACAATTAAAAAAGAATAAATTACAATGTTAAAGTTATTCAAATTCAGTAAAACACTTCATATGGGATTTAAAATTTGCATTTATCAAACGAAAATATTACACCTTGCAGTTTATGTTGTTTTAGTGTTTTCAGTTTTAATCATGAATTTAAAATTCCAAGTAGTCACACAGAATGGCGTGTGTGACTCATGTTTTGGTTCTCCGTCTTGACAATCACGTTTTCTAATCTACCGTTTAAACAAGGGATATGTAGTACTCTGGGGCCTGGAGGAGAGAACTGCTTGTGGCAAGCTCCAATGACTCTGGACTTTAGAATTTATTCTGGGCCTCTGTGTGTTGGGGTTGACAGCGTAACTAGAAGCTCTCTGAATCAACTCCGTGTAGAATACAGTGTTTATTAAAAGTGAAAGAGAGAGAGAGAAAATTTGAGGCCTACATACTTATTATTAAAATCGCACCAGTTCTTAGTTTTAGAATTTTAACCATGATGTTAATAACAAGCAGATTGACTTTTGCTTGGTTTTTTATGGTTTTCATTTTCTGCTCAATTTACTACCTTATTGCCTGCACCAGGGGCACAGAGCAGGGTAGAGAGTGGATCCAGAGGGGCAGCAGGAAGGCATCTTGCCCAGGATATTAAGTTATGAATCTAGAGCTTTCCAAACCAGAGGCGGTGAACCATTACATCCGTGCTGACTCTCTCTCTCTCTCATTGTTTTTCTACTCCTTGTCTGTCTGCATGAGATTGTCAGGCACCTTAGCCTCCTGTTACAGATTTTGTGACAGCTGTGCACTGCAAGTGGTTGAATGGAGAGATTATAACAAAATGGAGGAAGGACATTTAATTCTATGTGACAAATGAAAATCTTAGAATCTCTTCTCTTTTTGTTGGGAGTCTGCTTCCTAGAACTTCTGGGAAATGCCATTCTGGGATAATTTTGTACCATCCTCTGTACACATTCTCCTTCTCTGGGAGTCTCCACCCCTCGTCCAAGTGCCTCCCGTTTATCTGCCTTCCTCTTCTTCCTGCTTCCACAAATTGTGGGGATGTGCTGGTTCCTTTTGCTCTCTTGGCTTTCTTCTCCCCACCCCCTTCTTGGCTACCTCTGTTTCCTTCTTTCTTCACTGGACCAGACATGAATTTGTTCTGGGAACTTTTAGTAATCTATGGAAAAGGTTGTTAAAGGCTTCGTGTCAGATGTTCAGTTGCTTGGTAACTCAAAGAACCTCCTGCCAAGTTTATGTTCAGAGAATTAGACAAATCGTCCAGTCCCCACTGTTTTCAGGCCCGGGCAGCATCAGTTCGCTAGCTGAACTGTGTCTGAGGAGATCCCCACACAGGGTCAGAGAGGGACTCCACAGAGCAGCGGGGGTGACAGCAGAGGCTGAGCCCACCTGGCCAGGCCTGAAAAGGCACCTGGGGAGGCTGACCTGCACAGAGGTGTGGGCACCTTTGCAGAGCAGCGAAAACTGAATAATCATTGCATGTCAGTGAGGTGGTTTGAGATTCTCTCAGCTTCTCTACTCCTTCCTTTGTTCTGCTTTACGATCTCTTTCTCATTCTCATTTCAGTTCTTAGTGGTCTTCAGGAAACCGCTAGTTTTGGATTTAAAGGCTCTCTAACAAATGGTACCAGGTAACCTCAGGGCAATGGCATAGAACTTATTCTTGTTGCCAGCCTCCACAAACACACCAAAAACAAACAAAATTCCCTAGGATTCTGGGTTGGGAGATACCAACCTGGAGGAAAGGAGGTTTCCTTAGTGATAGGTAGGATGAACCTGGGTAAAACATTTGGTTTTCATGTCTGTTAGGAGCTAAGGCACCAGAAACACCCCAAGGTCCTGCAAAGAGTTCCTTGCTGACCTGCAGATGATATTTACTGCCTGTCAGAAGAGTAGGCTCCTTCTGGGCAGTGTCAGGATCCTCTATTACCTGCACAAATCATTGGTCTTGGAACTCCCCTAAACTGTAACACAGAGGAAGTGGAAAAGCTTCTACGAAGAGAGGAGCTGCCACAGCACGAGTAAAATTTAGTGTTTGGCACAGCACAGCTAGGGATGGGGAGTCAGAGGGGGAGCAGGATCTTCTCCAAGACTCTAGCTGGCTGGGAGCCAGGATTATTCAAGTGGAAATGAACAGAGAAGGAGGGGAAAAGAGCAAAAATCTATTGAAGGGTACAGTAAAAATTTTAATGAGTCTTCAAATGTTGCATTATCTTGTGAAAATAGTCATTGTGTCATTTGCAAATTAAACTTTGAAATGATTGACTTAAATTGGGCTAGAGACTTAAAAATATTACAAGAAAGGAAAAGGTCTCAGATTAGCAACAATATTTATACTAAAAAGTTTTCAGTGTTCAGAGTAACAGACAGGATGGTTTTGGGGGATGGTTTTAACTGTTGGGAGCTCATTTTACTTTCACTTGGATGGGTGAGGGGTCTCTCTAAAGAATGAGAACTTGGGCCTCTGCTGCAGAGTTTCCCATAAGAATACAAGTAAATTGGGTGTGACTTGATTTTAGCCTCTTTTCGAAATCAGGGCTATTAATTATACTCTGCTGTAGCTTAAAAGTATCTTCAAGTAGGTCTATGTAGGGGAGGAAGGATCTTTGTGCCTTGACTCTCATGGCATTGGAGTAGAAATGAGGATCACGGCTCCGTGGATGGATATCGGCAAAGGGTGGAGACTCATGTCCGTGGAGACGATGATAGTGGTGAACGGCTGCAGGTGTGGGATGATTGATTGATATAACCAATCAAGATTAGTTCATATAACCAATCTTGTGCAAAGATTCTCTTCTCTTTTGAAAATGCTAACTACCTAGATGACTTTGGGTGTGTTTGAAAGGAGTTAGGTGCAGATGGGAAGGTTTTTGGTGATTTGGGTGCTCAGTCAGATGTCTCAGGATGCTCCTTCTGCCTCCTGATTTCCTGGTGTTGCTGAAGCTTAGGAGTATTTTGGTGGCTACAGAACTACCCGGGTGAGGAAGGAGCCCTCAACTCTTGAACTGAAACTGAGGGAGTAGAGGGAAAAATACTTTCTTTTTCTTTAAAGGCTAGACCAATGGGTAAAGGTTATAAATGCAGATTTGGGTAGCTTTCTAGGTGATCATGACTGAGCCATCTTCAAAAAATAGCAGTACTTTATCCTTGAACATATTCCAGGAGTCTTCAAGTGGCGATTCCTTCCCTCGATGGGAGGTTGACAGATGGCTCCCGAGGTTCTACTACTCTGAAATTGCGTGACTCTCTTAAAAGGGTTTTTCTTACATGCAAACTTCACATATTGATCTGGCATCATAGCAAAGGGTGTCTTCCTCCTCTAATTTGAAACTGACATTAAAACTAGTAAACTGTGAGAAAGGTAATAAAGTTCCACATGTTCAAACTCATGTCAGACGCTCATCTCTTAAAGGCCAGAACCTCAGAGATATCCTCAGGAGGGTCCACCTGGCTTACTCACGTCTCTTGATCATGTCTGATGAGGTTTTGAAAAGATTATTACTATTATTTATTATTAAGCTAATAAATGTTCCTTGAGTAAGAAAGAACAAACTATTTAGAATTTTATAAGCTACAATTTATTTGCCATAGGTAGATAATATTAATAGTTTTTTGTTTGTTTTTAATTTTTTTGGGATACTTCTAACTTTAGTTGATGTTTTTTAGAAAGTTTTTGTTTTTAAGTTTAGATCTTATAAAGAATAAAATAGTTTTAGTTGAGAAGAACTAAACCACACTATGCTTCCTAAATGGTTAATTAATTCAAGCATAAATTACAAGTGTATCTATACTCACCCATACATACCTTCAGTTAATATCGATTAATATGTAAGAAGCTGGATTTGAAGCTCTGAATATGTAGCAGGGGCATGTCAACCAGGAGCCTCACTGTAAGGCAGTGGTTCTCAACCAGGAGTGATTTTGCCCCCAGGGGACATTTGGCAATATCTAAAGATATTTCTGATCGTCATACTGGAGAGGTGGGAGCACTACTGGCATCCAGTGGGTAGAGGCCTCAGATGCTGCTGAACATCCTACGATGCACAGGACAGCTCCTCACAACAGAGAATTATCTGGCCCCAAATATCAATAATGTCAAGGTGGAGAAATGCTCCTATAGGGTGATGTTGGCTGTTTACTGATGGAATATCCTCCCCCAATAATATCTTTAGGTCTTTCCCTTAGATCTGGTCAGATCCAGCTTCCAGACTGGAGGGTTGAGATTATGCTGATAGCATTCTGATTGCTGAGTAAAAGAGATGAGATCTCAACGTTCAGTAGGTATACGTTTACCTAATTCCCCATTCTAGGGTAAGGGGCCCCTGCCTTCAGTTGTGTTTGGTATCCTCGAGTCCAGAGACTCTCCATTTCACTCTCTCCAGAGAGAGGCAGACTTCCAACAGAGGAAGTCGGGGCTTCTAGCTGCTTCTTAATTGGCTTCCAGACAATTATCGTATTTTTAGGCCCACTTCACCCCACTTCCAGGGGAACAAGATGTCATCAATTCTGGGGCACTGTGGGGGCTCCACATATAAATTGGGTTAGCTTTCAGTTTCCCCACTGCCGATTTAGGATTATCTTTCTCAGATCTGCTAAATCAATTACTTCTTGCCCATTTGTTTCCTGGTTTCCAATTCTCTTGCCATTATTACTTCTCTTACTCCTTTTGTTTTTAAAAAATTCCTTTAGTGATATTTTCATGGAATTTTGAGAGGGAGCAGAAGCTAATGAGAGTATTTGACTTTCTATCTCCACCAGAAGTATAAAATCACTTTTTTTCCTCCCAGTATATTTTCTGTAATATTGGCTGCTCCATTTGCCTGTTCATACCAGGAAATGGCGTTTTGGTTTTTTTTTTGCATTGGTAAGAGAAGGGGTTTATTGAGTATCTTGATTTTTGTGAGATAAGGTCCAGACAGAGTGCTACCTCCCCTGTTACTAAAAACAAAACAAAATAAAAAATTCCCAATATTGCTTTCAGCCTCTCTGGATTTTTTTCTCTTTAACTATTTCATAGCCACTTATTTAATGTGCAGCATACAATTGTCTACCAGCTTATTCGTATAAAGCCTTTATTTCTTCACTAGTGGCATTATTCATGCACTCACTCTCTCACTCCCTCCCTGACTCATTCACATAATCAGTACATGTTTATCACATGCCTGCTATGCAGAAGGGTTTGAGTGAGACAATACGTAGGACGCAAAATTGTGTCACATAGTTCCTGCTTTTAAGGAGTTACAATCTTCTTTGCATCTTTTGAAAGTAAATTAAATGACATGACATGTTTCGATGATAATGTTCCATACTCATAATCTTTGTTCATAATATTGACACAGTGCCACTTTCTCCTTTTATACTATCAACTTTGAAGGGCGTCTTTGGGTAAGGTATCTCTGCATGAAATAATAGGTTATAAATATGTAGGGACTCCACTTTATCAGATGTCGTAGCCAAAGGAAAATTACTGCTCACTTCCCTTTGTGGCTCTATTGAGTCCTTAGGAAGTGAAGCTAAAAACTTATTGCTGAATACTCCAAAGGAGCTTCCAGTAGTCATACTCTTCAAGTCACCAGGAAACGATCTCCCTAAAGTGAGTCAACATATGCCAATGTGCCCATATGCACAGTAGATCTTCAGTGATACGTGCCATGGATGATGGTGTCAGCAACATGCCTTGGTCTAGTCCTATATTTCTTAACAAATACAAATACCTTTGGTTAAAGAAAAAAGATGGTAAGATGATCTGAGAGTAGGTGTAGACAATGCGCTTTTGTTTCTCTTAATCCTGAATTTGTAGGTTTTTATTGTAAACAAGGCAATCAATCCTACACTTGCCATTTTATATACTGTGTCTCCTGGATTTCTACTCTGGAGCCTATCCAGAGGTCCTTAAGAGTGGATATACTGCTTTCAATTACCTGTTTTTCTTTTTAACAGCTTCTTGTCCTGATCACCCAAAGCTACTATGTAGGGATAGTATTAAATAAGTAAGGGGTAGCCGTAGGGACCAAAAAAAAAGTATTCAGGGCAAACTGTTCTCAAATCCTTGTAATATACAGCCATAGGCTGGTGGGACCTCACAGTTATTGAACCACAAATTCCTCCTTTGCTTTCTGCTCCAACTTACCCCTGAAACTCAAAGTGAAGTGCCCTGCCAGCGTGCTTTCTGCTGAATTCACCACACTCTTAGCACAGTGTCTTGATGAGAGGAGTAGCTCTTCAAGTATTTCTTCATTGACTGATGGGTGAATCCAAGCTACAAGAAACATCGTTGGATTTCTCTGTCTCTATGGAACTCATCCTCCTTGTCACAGTTTGGGGTTTGCCTTTATTGATTTTGTCACAGGCAGAAGGAGAGCCCAAAGTAGAGACCTAAATTGACAGGCCTCTCCACAGATTAAAGGGAAAACCTAGACACTGAGCATAAAAGATGCCAGTGTCAGAAGCTAGTCATGGATTTGGGTAGCCAGAATCTAGAATGCCAGATGTAGGGTCCCGGTCTGAAACTATGAGAATATTGAAAGGGACATAAGCTTATCAAAAGCAGAATGAGAGATTCAGAGTTAAAATTAAAAGGCCCATAAAATGGGAAATTAAGCATGACTTACAGTCTTTTCTCCATTTAATACTGGTAGCTTGAAGTTGGGTCAGCCTGGGAACGCAGGAGCAGGGACTGCTGAAGTCAAAGCGTTACGAGGCAGGGTAGGAAAGGCATCTTGCTTTTGACTACATGAGGTCTGGAATCCACGCTCTTGTTGTATATAAAGAATACTGGGTGTTTTCTAGAACAATGTTCTCCAAAGCGTATCTCAAGGAGCATGAGAAATCTGTTAGTGCATAAAAATTTTTGGTAAACACTAAATTAAACAAATGTAATAGGTCTCTTTCTGAAGACTCCAAGGAACTAAGGTGTGCTGTGTCTCTTCCACAGGGGAAATGTGTAAGCAGTGTTTCCCAGATGTGTCCAACCTCCAAACCGTTTCTTACAAGTACTTCACGGACCAATATTACCTGACCACATTTTGTGAAACGATGCTCTGGCTACTATCTATGTTCATGTAGAATCTCCATATCGTCTGCTCAGAACATTTTGTTCTGCTGGTTGTCAGAGTTCACCATGTGAAATTTTGCAGCTGAACGAATATATTGATATATTTTATCTTTATTCTCTAGGCATTGTTTATTAAGATGACACAAAGCATTGAGGAAAAATTTGAAGCCCTTTCACTTTATATCCAAGTTACAAAGAGGGAACGAGCAAAGTGAAACTTCTGGGCAGTTCAGATCTCTATTTAGTCTTGCCCTAGGGAGCGAATGCCCTTGAATAACTTACCAGACTAATCCATTCACTGGGTTAAACTTGCCTTGTTCAGATAACTAGATGTGGATGCATGTTTAGTTTGAAACAGAAGTAATTATTTTATGTATTTTTTAACCCTTCGTCCTAGTTCAGTTTTAAATGGAGGTAATTGATCCAATTACAACCTAAGAATAAGATTTTGGATATTTTTGTCCTTAAAAATATCTCCTTAAAAATATTTCATGGACACAGAAATAACTGTTGATACTGGAAAAAGAAGTAAAAGACAAGAAGAAGAAGGGGTTAAATCTTGCGTGATGATGAATTCTTTGGGAGGTATAATGCAATAAATGGGTGTAGAAGACCCTCGGTTAGCCATTGGATGATGTCATCCTGCAGTGTTATTATATACAACGCACATGCATTTTCTAAGGTTTTTAGGGTAATGATTTTTGTATGTGTGTGCCTACCACAGTGCCTTAACTGAGCAGATGCTCACTAAGTACTTAAGAATTGCCTTTGTTATTTTAAGACTTTTGATTACAGTTTGAATAATAAAAACCAATGTTATTTAATTCAAGTGACCGCTTCATAGTTCTGAACCCAAGAAAGTCCACTTAAAACCTATTTTAAAATGTTCTGCCCTCATAAAGATAAATATTTTAAATTTTGTAGTAAAAGTACAGTGTTTTACCTGTGTTTGCCTGGATACTGAGATTCTGTTATAATAGAAACCCTGTTATATTTAAATATACATATAAATCTTGTCATGTTAAAATATAGTTAAATATATAAATATAAATAGAAAAGGTTATAAGAACTCTGTGAAATGACAGGCAGTTACCTTTTTCTTTGTGATATGACTGAGAAACTTGGTTGAAAAGAGCAGAGACTTGGCCCAGCAGAAGATACTCCTGTCTGTGCCCCTGAAGAACCTGAAAGGGCCTTATTCTAGGCATAAGCCCCTTACCAGCCACAGTCCATGCGCAGGCCTGTTGGCACAGAGATCAGACAGGAGAAACTCTCATCTGTATCACCAGAGACCCTGAAAGGGCCCAAATGTGGCTCCAGCCCCCTCACAGCCTCAGTCTGCCAGCAGTTCTGCTGGCACAGAGACCAGGCAGCAGACACTCCTGTCTGTGCCTCTGGAGATTCTGAAAGGGCCTTATACTTGGTTCCAGACCCTCCTAGCCACAGTCCATGAGCAGTCCAGCTGGCACAAGGACCATGTGGGAGACAGTCACGTCTGCACCTCAGGACATCCTGAAAGCACCCTACACTTGCCTTCAGCGCCTCTAGTCGCAGTCAGGAGCCAGTGCAGCCTGCTCAGGGCCCTGGTGGGAGACATGCCTTCCATGTCTCCAGAGGCAGGTCTGCACACCTCAGTCTTCACTGTGGAACCTGAAACAGCACTGGGGCTTGGTTCTAGTGCCTCTTGGCCACAGCCCAGGGCCAGTCCTGCCCACCCAGGGGCTCATCCAGTGGCCAAGCAGCAGTTTTTCCAGCGACCTGGTGGGAGCCATGCCTGCCACACATTTGGTAATAGGCCCACTGTCTGAGGACCCAACTGTGGACTCTGAAGGGGACACTTGTCCCAGAACCACCTTACTGAACAAGGTGCTGGAGGCAGTCCCATCCACCCAGCGATCAGGCAGGAACCACACCCACCTGAGACCCTAGTAATAAGCCTGCCAACCACAAATCTCACTGTATACCCAGTGATAGCCGTGTAACCAGCTCCAATCCAGCACAACTGTGATTCTGGAAGTAATACCATCAACCTGAGGAACAGATAGGAGAAGGTCTTTACCTGCTGAAACTAGTTTGTAAAGACTGGAAGAGATGTTTGCTCCTTCAAATGCATGGACACCTATGCAAGGCTACGTGGATCATGAAGAATCAGGCAAATATGACACCACCGAAGAAAACTAATAAAGCTCCAGTAATCAAGCCCAAAGAGATGGAGATCCACAATTTGCCTGCACAAAGAATTCAAAATAATCATCTTAAAGAAACAGAATGAAATGCAAGAGAACACAGATAGACAACTAAACAAAATCAGGAAAACAATGCGTGAACAAAATGAGTTTAATAAAGAAATAGAAACCGTGAAAAAGAAACAGAAATCCTGGAGCTGAAGAGTACAAGGACAGAACTGAAAAATTCAATAGAGAGCTCCAATAACAAACTTGATCATGCAGAAGAAAGAATCAGTGAGCTTGAAAACAGATCATTTGAAATTAACCAATTAGAGGAACAAAAAGAAAAAAGAATGAGAAAAAGTGAAGAAAGCCTATGTGAAATATGAACACTATCAAGCAAAGGAACATTCGCATCATGGGAGTCCCAGAAGGAGAAGAGAAAGAAGACAGCAGAAAGATTATGGAAAGAAATAATAGCTGAAAATTTTCCAAATCTTGGGAGAGATATGGACATCCAGTTACAGGAAACTCAAAGGACCCTGGGCAAAATCATCCCAAAGATTACTCTGAGACATATTATAATCAGATGTTAAAAGTCAAAGCAGGGAGAGAATTTTGAAAGCAGCAAGAGAAAAATGACTTGTCACATACAAGGAAAACCCCATAAAGTATCAGTGGATTTCTCTGGAGAAACCTTGCAGGCCAGAAGGGAGTGGGATGATATATTCAAACTGATGAAAGAAAAAAACTACCAACCAAGAATAGTATACCCTTATGCCTTGAAGGCAAAACTGTCCTTCAGAAATGGAGGAGAGATAAAGACATTTCCAGACAAATAAAAGCTAAGGGAGTTCATCACCACTTAACCTGTCTTACAAGAAATGCTAAAGGGAGTTCTACAAGTTGAAATGAAGGGACACTAAGTAACGACATGAAAACATATAAAACTCACTGGTAAAGATAAATATATAATTAAATTCAGAATACCCTAATAATGTGATAGTGGTCTGTAAATCACTTTTATCTCTAGTATGAAAGTTAAAAAAAATTATATTAAAAATAACTATAGCTACATAATTTGGTAAAGAATGCACAATTTAAAAAGATGTAAAGTGTGACATCAATAGCATAAAATGTGGGGGGAAGAGAAGGAGAAGTGTTGAGTTCTTTTTTATGAGGTTGAAAGTAAGTTATCAGCTTAAAATAGGCTGTTATATCTACAGGATGTTTTATGTAAGCCTCATGGTAACCACAAAGAAAAAACCTTTAGTAGTTACACAAAAGATAAAGAGAAAGGAATTAAAGCATATCACTACAAAAAATAAATCATAAAGGAAGATAGTAAGTTAGGAAAAAAGGAAACAAAAATATAGTCAGAAAACAATGAACAAAATAGCAATAGTAAGTCCTTACCTACCAAGAATTATTTTAAACATAAAGAGACTACATTCTCTAATCAAAAGACATAAAGTGGCTGAATGGATAAAAAGGCAAGATCCAACAATGTGCTGCATATGAGAGACTCACTTTTGCTTTAAGGACACAGGTAGGTAGAAAGTGAAGGGATGGACAAAGATCTTCCATGCAAATGATAACCAGAAGAGAGCAGGAGTGGCTATACTTATATCAGATAAAAAGACTTTCAGTCAAAATCGGTCACAAGAGACAAAATGGTCACTCTCCAGTGATAAAGGGGTCGATTCATCAAGAAGATATGATAATTGTAAATATATATGCACCCAACATTGGAGCACCTAAATATTTAAAGTAGATATTAACGGAACTGAAGGAAGAAATAGACAGCAATACAATAATAGTAGAGGACTTCAATACCCCACTTTCAACTTTGAATAGATCATCCAGACAGAAAATTAATAAGGAAACAGCAGACCTGAATAACACCATAGACCAAATGAACCTAAGAGACATATACAGAACATTCTATCCAACAGCAATAAAATACACATTCTTTTTATGTGCACATAGAAAATTCTCCAGGATAGATCATATGGTGGGCCACACATCAAGCCTTAACAAATTTAAGAAGATTGAAATCATATCTAGTATCTTTTCTAGCCACAATGTTATAAAACTAGAAATCAATAACAGGAGGAAAACTGAAAAATTCACAAAATACATGGAAATTAAACAACATACTCCTGAACAACCAATGGTCCAAAGAAGAAACCAAAAAGGAAATTAGAAAGTGTCTTGAGACAAACAAAAATGGAAACACAACATACCAAAACATATGGGATGCAGCAAAAGTAGTTCTAAGAGAGAAGTTTATAGCGATAAATGACTACGTTAAGAAAAAAGAAAGATCTCAAATGAACAACCTAACTTTTAC
Organism: Ceratotherium simum simum; assembly: GCF_057802395.1. Lineage (NCBI taxonomy): Eukaryota > Metazoa > Chordata > Mammalia > Perissodactyla > Rhinocerotidae > Ceratotherium > Ceratotherium simum. Next base: position 16,662,583 of record NC_141902.1, on the reverse strand, counting down.
ACCTCAAGGCATTAGAAAAGAAGAACAAACTAAACCCAAAGTTAGCAGAAGGAAGGAAACAATAAAGATTAGAGCAGAAATAAATGAAATAGAGACTAGAATGATAGAAGAAAAACTGATGAAACTAACAGTTGATTTTTTGAAAAGATAACAAAACTGACAAAACTTTAGCTAGACTAACCAAAAAACAGAGAGAGGACTCAAATAAACAAAATTAGAAATGAAAAAGAAGACATTACAACTGATACCACAGAAATACAAAGGATCATAAGAGGCTACTATGAACAATTATGCCAAGAAATTGGATAACCTAGAAGAAATGGATAAATTCCTAGAAACAAACAACCTATCAAGACTGAATTAGGAAGAAATAGAAAATCTGAACAGACCAGTAATGGCTAAGGAGGTTGATGCAATAATCAAAAACCTCCCAATGAAGAAAAGCCCAGGACAAGACAGCTTCAATGGTGAATTCTATCAAACATTTAAAGAAGAATTAATGCCAGTCCTTCTCACACTCTTCCAAGAAAGTTGAAGAGAAGGGAACACTCCCAAATTCATTTTATGAATTATGAGGCCAGCATTACCCTGATACTAAAGCCAGAATAAGGATACTACAAGAACAGAAAACTACAAGTGAATATTCCTGATGAATATAAATGCAAAAATTATCAACAAAATATTAACAAACCAAATTCAACAGCACATTAAAAAGATCATACATTATGATCAAGTGGGATTTATCCCTGGGATGCAAGGATGGGTCAATATACACAAATCAATAAGCATGATACACCATGTTAATAGAATAAAGGATAAAAATCATGATCCAATCAATAGATACAGAAAAAGTGTTTGACAAAATTCAAAAACCTATCATGATAAAAGCTCTTAAATTGGGTGTAGAAGGAACATACCTCAGTGGTCATATATGATAAACCCATAGCTAACGTCATACTCAACAGTGAACAGCTGAAAGCTGTTCTTCTAAAATCAGGAACAAGTCAAATATGCCCACTCTCACCACTCCTATTCAACACAGTACTGGAAGTCCCAGACAGAACAATTAGGCAAGAAAAAGAAATAAAATGTATCCAAGTCAGAAAGGAAGAAGTAATATTGTCTCTGTTTGCAGATGACATGATCTTATATATAGAAAATCCTAAGGACTCCTCTGAAAAATTGTTAGAACTAATACATGAATTCGGTAAAGTTGTGGGATACAAGACCAATGTACAGAAATCAGTTGCATTTCTGTACACTAACAACAAGATGTCTGAAAGAGAAATTAAGAAAATGGTATCATTTACAATAGCATGAAAAACAATAAAATACTTAGGAATAAATTTAACCAAGAAGATGAAATATCTGTACTCTGAGAACTATAAGACATTGATGAAAGAAATTGAAGAGGACACAAATAAATGGAAAGATATCTTGTGTGTGTGGATTGGAGGAATTAAAATTGTTAAAATTTTTATACTAGCCAAAGCCATCTATAGATTTAACGTGATCTCTATCAAAATTCCAATGACATTTTTCACAAAAATAGAAAAAACTATTCTAAAATTCGTATGAAACCACAAAAGACCTTAAACAGCCAAAGCAATCCTGAGACAGAAAAACAAAGCTGGAGGCATCACACTTCCTGATTTCAAACTATACTACAAAGCTATAGTAATCAAAACAGCATGATACTGGCATATAAACAGACACATAGACCAATGTAATAGAATAGAGAACTCAGAAATAGAACCATGCATATACGGTCAACTAATATTTGACAAGGGAGTCAAGAATACTCAATGGGGAAAAGATAGTTTTTGCAATGTATGAAATGGGAGAAAATATTTGCAAACCATATATCAGATAAGGAGTTAATATCCAAAATATATAAGGAACTCTTATATAAACAACTTAATAGTGGGAAAAAAACCTCCAAATTATTTGATTAAAAAATGGGCAAAGAACCTGAATAGACATTTTTTCAAAGAAGATATACAAATGGCCAACAGGTACATGAAAGGTGTTCACAACATCGCTAATCATCAGGGAAATGCAAATCAAAGCCACAATGAGATATCACTTCACACCTGTTAGAATGACTATTTTCAAAAAGACAAGAGAACGGGTGTTGGTGAGGATGTAGAGAAAAGAGAACCCTTGTCCACTGTTGGTGGGAATGTAAATTGGTGCAGCCACTATCGGAAATAGTATGGAGCTTCCTCAAAAAGTTAAAAATAGAACTATCATATGACCCAGCAATCCCACTTCTAGGTATATATCCAAAGGAAATGAATTCACTATCTTGAAGAGATATCTATACCCCCATGTTTATTGTAGCATTATTCACAATAGCCAAAACATGGAAAAGATCTAAGTGTTCATCAACAGATGAATGGATAAAAAAATGTGATGTATAATATATATACTATATAATTAAATGTAAAATGTGATATATATATTTATGGAATATATATATATTCCATTAAAAGGAAGGAAATCTTGCCATTTGTGACAACATGGATGGACCTTGAGGGCTAAGTGAAATAAGTCAGATAGAGAAAGACAAATACTTTATGATCTCACTTGTATGTGGAATCCGAAATAAAGCCAAACTCATAGAAACAGAAAGTAGAATGGTGGTTGCTAGGGGATAGGGGATATGGAAAATGAGGAGATGTTGGTCAAAGGGTACAAACTTCCAGTTATAAGGTGAATAAGTTCTGGGGATCTAGTGTACAGCATGGTGACTATAGTTAACAATACTGTATTATATGCTTAAAAGTTGCTGAGAGTAAATCTTAAGCATTTTCATCACACACAAAAATTGTAATTATGTGAGCTGTTGGATGTGTTAATTAACCTTATTGTGGTAATCATTTTGCAATATGTACATATTGAATCATCACATACATTGGCATTCAAATCATCATGTATACCTTAAGCATACACAATGCTGTATGTCAATTATACCTGAATAAAGCTGGGGGAAAAAAGAAAAACATGGAAAAAAGCAATATGGAGACTTTCTCTTTATGGTCAAGATCAATTTTTCTCCCACCTATTTGTCTGTAGTTTGGTCAAGAAGTGGTACCCACAAAAGATGCTTGTTCTCCTTTCTTGGACCTGAAGTTCCTGGAGGGTGGAGGGTCAACAAGTGTGGACTCACTTGTTTTCCAGAGCACCCAGGAAAGTGTCAAACAAAGTGAGATGCTCACTAAGGACATTTTTTTTTCTTAAACTATAATGTACATAAAACTGTCAGGCCAATATATTACTTTGCCTCCTTATAAATTTGTCTAAATCTCTTTCCTTTTAAATTTTCATGTCATTTTGCACATTATGGTAGAAGCAGAGAAAAATCATATTTTCTCAGCTGTTTGTTTTACATTGTGTTAAAGAAATGAAATAAAACTCTCACCATATAGACTTCAACTTAATTAAAGGGTTATTTCAAATGCTGTTGTTTAAAAAACTGAATCAGCTGAATGTTAATGAAATATACTGGATTGTTCATTTTCAGGTATAGGAAGTAACATTTCTTCTTGAGGAAACTCATTCAAAGGACCTTGATTATCCAAATCAGTGTTTGAACCATACAGAACTATTAACAATGATAGGATCAGGGCAAAGGGCACAGTGAGTAGAAGCTATGACAAGCAGAATTTGTCTGAGATTCATTTGTATTTGGCTGCAGATGACTAAATAAGACCACAAATAGCTGTGTCATGTGAGGTATGATTGTGAGGCATTAATTGAAAAATTATAAATGGATGATTTCTTGAGCCTGTTGGAGAAGGACCAATTGTTTCTGAGTTTCACGTCAATTGTAACTATTGCTAACAAAGAAAGATAGGAAAAATTAAAATAAAAAGCTTAGGGGACAGTCAGCTTTCAAGCATCTGAATCATTCTTGGATGACAGCCAGGTGCTCGTGTACTTGGAGGATGAAGTCTTATCCAAGACTTACCCACGGAGGGCAAGAAGTGAAAGGCTCGGAAATGATGACCTTTCCGGGAAACTGCTCTTCGCTTCCTTCCGCACCACAGCTAGACTTGGTTAGTGGTAAGTGAAAAACTCAAATGGCTGGAGGGTTTTTGCCTTCAACTTAGGCTTTAGCACGCTTTTGACAGAGGGGAGAGTATGGATTGGCTTCTTATAGTGTGCAGCATTTGGCCTTTATACTCCTGTGATTTAGAGGAGCCCCTAAATTAAAAAAAGAAAATCTTTTTTTCTGTCTTTGAAAGGAAGATCTAGCAAAGCGTCTGGTAATATTCAATCTATAACTAATTTCCTAAGGTTGATGAAGGACCTGCTAGGTTCTTTTTAGAGGCTTTTAAGTCATTAGCTCTTACTCAGCAATTTCTATTGTTATTTTTTTCATTAAGCAAGAGAATAAATAATTTATTAAGAAAAAGACAAAAATTCAATGATGGTGAATGTATGCTAAGCTGGTCTATGCCCCGTGCTTTTATTGTCTACCAGCATAAACAGAACAAAAATATTTAGGGGTTTGTACTATCCACTTTTCACTAGAAAATATGTATTTTATTTTTCTTTGGAAGTCTATGATATATAACTTTTATTTGTCCTAGGAATTGGTTTTTAAAACATTAATTCATGTCAGAACGAGTCATACTTTATCAGACACTCACCTTCAATCTAGATGGCTGGTTGGGCAGAAACGCTTGACAGTATTTAATGAACTTGATGCGTTTTAAGCAAAACCATTGTAAAATATTTGAAATAAATAGATTCCACCTTGCTGAAATTGTTCCTTCAAAAAGCAGACATAGTACCAGAGCTTTAATTATTCTTTCTATAATAAAGAACATTCAGAGGGACAATCTCTGATCATGTCAGACCTTGGGATATTAAGAGCCTTTGCCATCTCCCATTAGTTATTTTTTAATATAACATCAGAATCTTCTAAAGAAAATCATTTGTGCATGTCTGGGAAGTTAGCATGAGTAGGAAATAATGGTGAATAGGAAATAATGCTTTTGAAAATCCTGGTCTTTATGAGAGTTCATCACCCGTAGAATGCCTTCTGTTTATGAAAGAACAGCAGTGTGGGTAGTTATTTGATGTGCTCTCATGTTGCAGCATGAACAGCAAAAACAAATAATAATATTAGTTGAAAGATTTGGCTTAAGTTCATTATTTGGTATTTCAGTCTAATTCTGTTGTCTTCAGAAATAAAAGTTATTCACTCCGGAATATATCTACTTGTAGGACAAATAATGAAAGAACCTTACCTTCAACTTGATCCCTTAATCACCTGTGCCTTTCATCATGCGATCAGATTTAGTTCAGAGGCAGCAGTTCTTTCTTAAAGGGATTATTTGAGTGAAACAAATACAACCTTATTGAACTGAGTTACTGTAAGCATTTTGTATTAAAAAATACGGTATTTTAGAAGATGAGTAGGCACAGTTTTAAGGTTAGCATTTTAACTGAGTGCCCCACCCAGTCTTGTGACATTCTCTACCAAAAACCAAAAACTAATCATTTTCAAAGTCAAATAAGTTTGGGAACTAATGCACCTTATATTCCTATCCCCTATGTGGAGATGCTCAATGTACCTGAGAGTATTAAAGCCCTGTCCTGCAATTAAGAAACTCTTATTCTCTAATCTAGATATTTTTAAGTTTTATGTTTGCACACGAATAGTTAAGAGTCAAGTAGTTCTGAGGTTTAAGACAAACAGCAGTCCCTAGACCCTCTGCTTTTCCCTTCCTCATTCTCCAGAGACGACCACTTTCCATCTTTTAGCTGATTCTTTTGGTAACTACCTCTACCTTGAAATAGTAGAATGGTATGTCTACTTCCTGAGTGTTTTTCCTCTTGTCTTTATCTATTGACTTCTTACTGTGAAAGATGAGAACTACTTTAGCTTGTTCCCCCACCCCATCTCTCTCTCACAGCTGTGCACACACACAAAATCCCCACTCACCCCCATTCTTCCTGTAAAGTTGTTGTGATTTGGATTATATCAATCTTTAGTGTTTATATTATTAATAATATATAAATGCAAATTTTAGCTAAACCACATAGAATAATATGATTCCTGTTCTATTTTGGCACAACTTTTTATTTTTTTCTGGAGTTTATAATTATTATTTGCTTAGTTTTCTATGTGTCTATCTCTAATTCAACCCCAAATTCTCCACCAATTGAGTAAATCTCTTCTAGGTGTGTTCATTCACATCAGGCTTTCTCTCAATGTCATCTGTTTGAAGCCATCTTTCTGAGAGCCTTCTGACCTGTTTCAATCTGGACTGGACGTCTTCCTCACCTGGTCCACAACTACCATCCTGAGATTCCACTTCCCCATCACCCTGGGGTGCTAGGTCTCCTGTTTTCTGCATCCCATGACTTCCCCTTTCTTGGTTTACTCTTTTTGTTTTGTTTTTTGTTTTTTTAGTAGAGTATCTAGAGAGACTCTGGTATCTCTTGAGAAAAGTGTATGGAAGGTTATTATTTTTTGTGAACTTAAATGTCTGAAAATATCCTTGTTCTATCCTTACATTTGATTGTTTAACAATCTGTATTACTCTTGGTATACTCTTCTATCCTACAATTCTTTTTACTTCTTAAGGAAAACAATTGTCTTTTCGCTTCCAATGTTGCTCGTATGGAAACACACTTCTGTGTGTCTCCTCTCCTCTCAATATTCTACTTCCCTTTTGGTACATCTGATAACCAGATATGTGGTTTTTCCCACACCAAGCAATTCTGTGGTACTAGCTGGGTGTCCTATAATTTAACTCAATTCTGACACTATTTATCTGAAGATTATGTCAGATCCCATAGGTTAAGGGTTCAGTCCCACAAGACTGTCCCCCTGCCAAACTTCCGATGCCAATTGTAAGTCCAAGTTGTGACCTGTGCATCTAACCTACTGGCTGTAAATTGACACTCTCCTCAGGTTCAGTTAGTTTGCTAGAGCCACTCATAGAATTCAGGAAAGCAGTTTGCTTACTAGACTACCGGTTTATTACAAGGGATACTAAAGGATATGAACAAATAGCCAGATGAAGAGATACATAGGGTGAGTCTGGAAGGGTCCCCAGTACAGGAGCTTCTGTCCCTGTGGAGTTTGGGGTACACCACCTTCCCAGCATGTGGATGCATTCTTGTTCCCCAATTCAGAGGCTCTCCAAACCCCATCCTTCTGGGTTTTTATGGAGGCTTCATTACATAGGCATGATTGATGAAATCATTGGCCATTGGTGATTGAGTCAACCTCTAGCCCCTCCCTCTTCCCCAAAGGTTAGGGGGTGGGACTGAAAGTTCCAGCCCTTTTAATCGTGGTTGGTTCCCCTGGCAACCAGCCTCCATCCTAGCGGCTTTCCAAAAGTCACCTCATTAACATAAACTCAGGTGTGGTTGAAAGGGGCTTATTACAAATAACAAGACACTCCTTTTACCTTTAGGGCTCTGGAGCTATTGCAGGAACCGAGGACAAAAGACCAAATACTATAACAAAAGATTTTCCCATTGCTCTTGTGCTTAGAAAATTCCAAGAGTTTTAGGAGCTTTGTGTCAGTAATGGGGACAAAGACCAAATATATACTCCTTATTATAAATCACAATATCATAGTTGCTGTTGAGAAATCCAAAACAATCTAATTTATGATTCTTTGTATATGCCTCTACCTCCAACCCAAAGCTCATTTTCCCTAATAGTCTGAGATTTCAAACAAAGTGCCTTCATGTGTCTATTTTCATATACTAGGTGGATCTTTTTAATCTAGAAACTCATGTTCTTCATTTTCTTAAAAGATTTTGTTGATGATTTTCTCCTTTCTCTTTCCTTTTGCCTTCAGGAACTCCTATTCTCCAGATGTTGGACCTCCTGGATCGGTTGCTAATTATCTTACCTTTTTTCTCCAATTTCTGTTTATGGATCTTTTTGCTTTACTTTCTGTGAGATTTCCTCAATTTTATTTTCAGCCACTGTATTGAGATTTCCCTTTCTGTTATCACATTTTCATTTTTCCGAAGTTTTTTTTTGTTCTATAAATATTTCTTTTTAAAAATAGCATTTGTTGCTGTTTCATGGATACAATGTCGTATATCTGATAATCTTTCTTTTTCACCAATGTCCTCTTCTCTTGCATAATTTGTTTCCTCCAGGTTGAGGTTTTTGTTTGTGTGCTTTGGGCCTGTTATCCATATTAAAACTTTGCCTAAATCTCTGCTAACACTTGACTGCCTGATCATGTTTAGGAGTGGGAGACTAGAAAGCTGATTGAAGGCTCTGAAGGTGTGGGTGGCTTATTGACTGTAAACGTCACTGTAGGGTGATCTGGATGTGCCAATTTTAGTACTTGTCTTCTTGGACTGATCAGAACTCTAGAGAGGGGATCTCTAGTCTCTTGACTGAAGGGTAAAGGCCTTGGGGAGCCAAGTTGGGGAAGAGGCCTGGGGATCTCAACACTCAGAATGCCTATATTAACTGAATGCCCCTATTTTCAAGGTACTTCTATCCTCAACTGAGCCCAGTGTCCCTAAGTCCAGAGACTCTTTGATTGATCCTTTCTGGAGAATAAACCTCCAGTCTTCTGCCAGAATTGGGAGTGGGAGCAACCACCCAGTAATACAGAGTAAGGAAAGACCTGGAGTTCTAACTGCCTTCTATACATTTTTCAATCAAAGTTAATCTTCTTGATTTATCATTGTCCCTTTACCCAGAGTTAGGCCTAACAAGGTTAAGGGCACAGTCCTCAAGACTTCTGACACCAGTTGCAAGTTTAGGGGTCCTCAGGACTATCCTCACTTCAGAACAGCTGATTGTAAGTTCAAGGGTCCTCACAGATTCCTTCAGATTTGATAATTAGATAGAACAACTCACAGAACTCAGGAAAGTTTTATACTTATGATTATAGTTTTATTATAGCAAAAGGATACAAATCAGAACAAGCCAAAAGAAGAAACACATAGGGTAGAATCTGGGATTTAGAAAGTTCCAAACATAAAGCTTCCATGTTCTCAGGGATGCATTACCCTCTTGTTGTTGATGTGTGACAGTGATCATGAAGTATTGCCAACTCGGGAAGTTCACTTGAGCTTTAGTGTCCTTAGTTTTTATTGGGGCTTCATTACTTAGGCATGATTGATTGAACGATTGCCCATGCGATTGCCCAAAGCCCCGATCCTCTAATCACATGGTTGGTCTTTCTTTCTGGCTAGCCCCCATCCAGAGTCACCTTGTTAGCATAAACTCTCGGGTGTGGTCTGAGGGGCCCACCATAAATAACAAAAATACTCCTATCCCTGGGGAAATTCCAAAGGTTTAAAGGTTACCTCCTAGGAATTGGGACAAAGACTAGACTTCTTTTTGGCTAAAGTTAATTCTTCACTACACACTTTGCCATCTCCACTTCCAGAGGTACCTGGTTCCATCAATTTCAAAGCACTTAAAGGTTTCTGAAGCAAAATCAGGTTGGTTCTTTGCTCTCTGCACTGCTGGCTTAAGATTTAGCTTTCTTGAGTCAGCTAAGGCATTTATCACTTATTCATCCAATCTCCAGCTTCTAAAAATATTATTTCTCCTCCCATTCTTGAGTGTTTATACTTAAAAAAAAAACCCAAACCAAAAAACCCTCTGCAAACCCAAAAAACCCTAGTGTTAGCAGGGTTTCTGGAGGGAGAAAAATTAGATACATATATTCAGTCAGCTATCTCTACCCAGAAATTGCCCAGCACTCTCTCAATTTATTTGTGAGTAGCAACTTTTTGTAGAATACCTATTAACACCTGGTAAATGAACACTGATTAGCAAACACTTCTATATTACTGCATTAATACAAATAACTAACTGATTTAGTCTTTAGAATCTTTAAAGATGACTCTTCCATTAGGGTTCATTTCCTTTCTACCTTACAAGCTAAGGTTACAAAAGATAAATAGCCTCTTAGCACTTATTGACTGGGGATGAGAATATGAGGATAGAGGAGGATTTTTTAACTTCAATGTTATCTATTTTTACAATGGTTGAATTAATATATATTACTTTTTAATTAATTTAAAAAATAATTTTAGAACAAGAAAAAAAGATAAAAACATTGCATAAAATGATCCTTAAAATTTTTCCACTTCAAATCTGTGATGCTAAGACTGTGAGTAGGGTTAATGGAGACCTAAAAATGGAGAATTCTTTTCATATTTAATGGAGTAGGTAGGACAGAGCACAGAACTCCTTTAATCATTCTCATCTACAAGTCAGACTTATAGTCTCCCTTTCTCTCAATTTTTCTTTCTCTCTTTCTCTTTTTTCCTGGGTTAGAAAGAGGTTTTTAAGGTTGCATTTTGTATTGATGAAGTCTGCCTAGACAGAGGATGTTGATCCTCTCATAGTGCTGATAACTCATTTCATTTTCTTGGTAAATAAAAAAGTGCGTGTATTGACTTTTCTGTCCCATTCTAGGACACAACTGTAATCCTATATCTCTTCTTTTACAATCTTTTTAGAGTTCCTGCTCCCTACAAGATTTATTCCAAACTCCATGGCATGGTGTTCACAGCCATCTTACAATATGGCCACAACTTACCTTATAGCCTTATCTGTTTCTGGTCCCCAAGAAGGTCTCAATTCCTCTCAACACTGAATTATTTGCTGATTCTCTCAACTTCTTGATGGTGAGGTGTCTTTGTCCATGTAGTTCCCCCAGCCTGGAGTTCTTTTCCCACCTCCCTTCTATCTCTGCCCATGTGAATCAGACCTGTTTTTACAAGCCCATCTCAAATGTTACCTTCTCCAGTAAAGGATCCCCCTTATCTTTCCTCCATCCAGGACTAATGCCACTCCACTGGGTGTTTGTGGTGCTTTGTTTGCCCACATCCTGCCTGTGCAATAGGTATTAATTGGTGAGTGTGTGTGTGTGTGTGTGTGTGTGTGTGTGTATGTATGTGAAGGGAGAGTGGAGGGAGGGAAATTGTCCCTATTAAATTATAATTTCCTTGAGGGTAAATATGATGAGTCATATATACACGCAACACCTTATATATTGTTGATTTTCAGTAATGTCAGTTGATTTGAAATGAATCTTGTTTCATTTTCTGTGTTAATAGCATTGACAAAAGCAACAACCGTATAAATTATGTATTAGAGTTTTAAAAATCCAGTTCTTCTCAAGACATTTTCTTGAACAATAGAAAGGTAGCTGCCCAATGCTTAAAGGTGATTATTAGCAACTTGGGGTGGGGTCAAGAAACACGAACACTCATCAGCGTTCACTGAGTCCAGGTCTACACACTCACGACCATGGGCACCATTTGCAGCTGACTGGCTGAAGCAGCCAAATGACTCTCTGCTGACAGGAACTGACTGCTGTAGTTGGGGACAGAAAACACAGGAGGGGATGTGTGATGACTAGCTGAGTAAGTCGAGGGGTCCATGCCACAGGAGAAGGATCTGAATAATGTTGGGGGTAGGAGGAGGAGTCAAGGGAGGAAGATGATTGATGAAGTGTGTTGTGGCTGGGAGTTAGCAGTGATTGAGGGGAGACCCAGAGAGGGTGCGTGGTGTCTGTGTGATTAGCAGGATGTAATCAGCCATCTGCCTGGGGCACAGCCATACACAATGGACACAGTAAAGGGGAAAAAGAGAGAGAGGAAACATCAGTGAACGCCAAGAAGATCTTTTAAATTGTAGAAATCTGTCTGGGTCCCCACTATGTACATGCTACCTCCGCCCGCGGCCCCCCCAGCAAGTCCTTCTTCTCACTGCCATCGCTGGCAGGCTGCTCTGCTAGACAGGAGGATTAGAAAGTGAGACTAATCTGGGGTTACCGTGGTGATCTCACTACACCATGTTACTCTAAGTGAGTGCTGGGGGGTGTGGAGCTGGAGGAGAAGAGGGCCAAGGATAGGGAGGAAACTGACAGTGATTATGGAAACTTCCTTAGGGGCATCTTACAAAAGCCACTCTCTCTTTTTCCCCCAAAGTACAGATTTAACTTAAAGCTTGGCAGGAACTCTTTGGCTGTCTTCTTTAAGAACTTAAAGCCATTTAAAGTTTCCCAACTCTTGACCTCATGAGAGGCCAGGGAGGTAGGCAGGCAGCAAGATTTAAAACTAGGTGATAAATTAGAGCCTCATACATCTAGGTAGGCCGCGACATTTAATTAAGCAATTTATTAAACTTGTTTCTGTGTTTTCTTCCCAGAGCCCGATTCTAGAATCCTGGAATTGGATGCAGGGTGCTTCTCCTGAGTTCATGTATTTTTCCTTAACGCAATCGAAGCATGAGAGCTAACCTTAGACAAAAGTCAGAATATTCCAGTGGATCTTTTTCTTTCCTTTCAAATTCAGTGCATCTATGAATAGGCTCTGTGGAGAGTGATTATGGGAATATGAGAGAAAGAAATGAAGAGGGAGAAAAAAGGAAATGTAGTGATGCCTAACATAGTTTTCTCTACCTCGGTTTTGTACCATGTGCTTTGTAGCAAGCAGATCTGTTCATCTGGCTGGAATTATGCTTTAGTCTCTCACTTGTGTAAGGAGTGAGCAGGGCACAGGAAGATGGTGAGTCACATGGGGTCGATTTGCATGATGATAAGACTGCCTCTCAAACTATACCCAGGACGATGCTCTCACTGGGAAAGGATAGTTTCTTCCTGAGAAAAGAGAGAACTTGAACCTGTTTATCTCAGATTGGCTGTGTCAGCTGATTATGTTAACATAGTACAATGATTTATTTGTAAATTTGTTATTTTATCCTTCTTTACGATTGCTCGGTTTTGGGGGTATTCTGAACCATGACTGGATGTGCCCTGTCCACCCAAACACTCTTTTCCCTAGTGATCCTTGTTTAGCAACTGGCTCCTTTTTCTCAGCTCACTTATCACTGCTTGTTTGTAAAAGGCATGCCCATAACTGCACAGGCCTGGAGCGTATACATTGGCTTCCAAATAGGGACAGCGTAGCAGCCCTCTCTTTGTAGGAGATTTAGGCCACTAAAGTCACATGAAGCTGGCGCCCTACAGACTCGCCAGTGTCCTGCTGGCGTGGAGCAGCTCTGACACCGGCCTTTATCTTGTTTGGCCACAAGAGGAGAACCCGAGGAGAGGGGGGAGGGAGAAGGAGGAGCCAAACGCTTAATCCTGAAGGTCCTTTGGGCACAAAAGCGTTTACAGTGAGTATAGTCGGCAGATTCCTAGCTTTTCTATTCTTTTATTTAAGAGAGAAAATTAGAAGAGAAGGGAGAAAAAGGTGGGCAGCTTTGCTGGCCGTGTAGCTGCATGTTTTGCCTCCTGGTTTGGTGGAAGAACACTCCTGCTTTAAATGTGTCTTATTGAAGCCGAATGCCTCCTGCCAACGTCAGGTTTCAAAACTTGCGGACACCCAGGGATTTAGCAGAACCAGTCCTTGTTAGTAAGCTACCCATGGTATGTTTCTTCTGTCTCTACAGGGTGATGCGTAGAATGTGGTAGGAAAAGCCCTCCCATAAATTAAAAAAAAAAAGCTTGAAAATCTTTACTGCTTTCAGCTTTTGCACTTTAAATGTTGAGTCTTCTTTGGATTTGTGGAAAGGAAAAGATTTGATATATGTTATTTTTAACAGCAGCTGGTGGCATTATTGGTCTTATCTCTAATGCTGGAAAGGTGGCCACGGATAAGCATTTGATGGGAGGAGGGGAAGGGGAGGTCATTAGATTCTAAAACGCTGGTTGATCACTCTTGTCCCACAGCTTTGGAACAGAGTTGTGACTGGGTGGGGACCTGTGTTCACTTGGCTCAAGGCTTTTGTTTGCATCGTCACAAGTTGTTGTCTGCTGGCTTTTTTTCCCCCTGTGACTAGAAAGGAATCTTATTGCAAGATGCCTTGTAAAGGAAGAATACAAAACTTATAGTATTTAGAAGAACTTATAGACTTGTGCTGAATTTAATACTATTTGCTTGTATTCAAATGGAGTAATTAATTTGACGGGAAAGTGAGCTGGAATAGTCATGATAAGGGCAGGAAAAATATGCACAAAGATTATTACTATAGTTCTCCTCAGTGTGAAGCGGTCTTCTTTTAAATTATAAATTTAAGTTACCTTTGAAATCAGATGTGATTTTGTGAAATCCGAAATAGAGTTTGGTTATCCATGGGTGGTACATTTAAAGGTTCACCTACTAGAATTAAAATTAAATGTTTATGGTAATTACTTTCCATTAAAATGGGTAGTTAATCAATTTTATGCCACTTCCCAGGCTTCTACGCTGTTATGACACGTGGTATACCGTTCCCAGTGGCAAAGGTGTATATGAGGGAAAGTAAATAGAAATTGAAATAAAACTTGACTAAAGCGCTGCTTTGCTTTATTTCTCTGGATTTTGGAAATTCTCTTGTTTACAGTTGAATCAGTTAAATATGGAAACATCATGTTGAGGTTGAAATTTTATATACGCAGGAAAATTTTGCTCTGGCAAAAGAGCTCCTTGCTCTTTACTCATGTGTGATGCACACCAGCTACATTTTTCTTTAATGTTTTTGTTTTATTCTGTGTGTCCTCTACATATGTAACCGCATCTGTGTTGTCACTGTTAAGTTGCAAACTCTCAGAGGAGAGAATCTCTCATATTCACTCCTCTGGGAAGAATTAGCAACACATAATGTGTAAATAATGATTTACAAAATGCGTTTGTATGGCAATACTTTATTTCTTTCCATGAAGTAGGACAAATCTATCGATGCTGTTCGTGAGCTTTGGTAAAACGGAGGGCCACTGTTTGTTATCTGCACAGCTCTCGGTATAGGCAGGATGCTTCCACTAGCTTTGAAATCTCTGGATAAATAACCCTAGGTAATCACAGATTCTTAGGGTCAGACGGGATCTTACTGCTCATTTAGACCAATTTTTTCATTTTACAGATGAGAAAACTGAGACCAAGAAATGTGAAGCATCTTGCCCCAAATCAGACAAAACTGCCCTCTGCCTGCCTGGTGCACAGCTTGATGGCGTATATGGAAATGTTGCATGTTAGGACATAAATTGCACTGAGCCAACTCTTTGGTATATTCTTTAGTTTACAGTAGGAGATGTATTCAAGAAAAGGCCCAGCCTTGATTTAGGAGTTTCAGAGGAAACACAGTGACCCAGCATTGTTTTTCTGTTGTGCAGGGCAAGATCTTAGGCAGGGGTCTGGGGGTGAGTGGGTGTGTAGGTGTAGCTGAAACAGTTCATTGTACACTGCCCTGGTGTTACCACACAAAATTGGGGTTCTCTGCTGATGCACGTACACAAGCCAATTAACTACGGCATCAGCCTTTGCGGGGAAAAATCAGCTTTTGTTCCATGAGATCGATCTGCAGGGAGACAGGGTGCATGTGCCCTCAGATCTGTCTCCTCGATTCAGGATTTGGGGCGAAATTTAAGAGATTAGGGAGAACAGGCTGGCACGTGGAAACGCTGGTGGGACAGGTTTTGATTGCTGGGCTTCAAGCATTTATGGTAAGGTTTTAAACATTTATGATGAGGTTCTAAATTTTTATGATAGGGTTCTAAACATTTTTGATGAGGTGGGGAAGGAATGTTAACACCAGATCTTCCTGAATGAGGGACCCCTCGCTTCTGATAAGAGTCCGACTTTCCAGTTCCTAGATCATGTCCCGGTCCTTGGGTTCCATGGGGAGGAGGATCTTCAGTTCTGAGGTTGTTTCAGGTCACGATTTCCTCTTTTTCGCATGCTCTGGCTATGTGACTTTGCAGTTTTTCTGAAAGACAATTCTTAATCACTCTGTTGATAAGAGATGGGGTCAGTTGAACTGGTCCTAGAGGGCCTGCGGTTACACTGGCATTTAGTTTTCTGGTTTGGATGAGTCTGGTTTCTTAGAAGAGGGTACCGCTGTGACACCAGTGTCTTCTTCATTTATCACCAGTTCTATGACTTTGCACTAAAGACTTTCATTAACCTTTCTGTATCAGATTTCCTCTCTGGGATTGTGGTTCTAAACAGATCCCCCAGAGGGCAGTGAATTGATTAAAAATCTAAAAGTGCTCTGGGAAATCAGAATCAGAGCCTGTCTGAGGCTAGGGTATGGCTCACGAGGAAGTAGGGTGGTAGCTCACTCTTCCAGGGTTTTATCCCTCCCAGTGAAATTTTGATATCTTCTAATTCGTTTTTAAAAATAGCCAGGTCTACTGTTATTGTTATTTTAAAAACTGTATGCTAGGGTGGTTAAAAATGTGGGGCGTGGGTTTCTCTCTCTTGCAATCAGACAGAGAAAGCTATTGAATTGAAACCTAAAACCATTCTCTAAGGCAGGTACCAAAGTGATAACCCTACGTTCTGGCATAATATTTTGCTTTTTGAAAATAACTTCTTTCAAAAATTCATCTATAAACCTCCTTATTGTTTCATTTAAAAGTTAAATGCTCAAGAAATTGGGGAGAGGCAGTACACTGAAGGATCGGAAGGCCTCTGAAATGATACATCGTAGGAGTAACTTGTTCTTAAGGCTTTTGCCAATTCGAGTCTTTTTATGCCCTTTGCCCATTCCTGTCTGGAAAGTTACATGTTCCTAGTCAAATTGGGAGATTTCTTGATAGGTAAAATAGTTTTTCTTTTGTTACTAAGTGTATATTAAGAATCTAAAGAAATACAGGCTACTTTCTGACAATCACATTTAATTTCATATTTTGATCAGCTACGTTTCATCTCTAGGGGAATGGAGCTATAAACTAACTTGAATGCGTAGAACCAAAAAAAAGACTTACAAAAGAAAAAGAAACCCATTGCCTTGAGTAGAAGAAGCTTCTCCTGAAACTAAAAATAAGGTATATTTAAAATGTTAAAACTACAAGCTCCTAAAAGTTGTTATTTTATATTAGACTGGTTCCAGAAGAAAGATAAATTGTATAAATCATTAATAAACTAATCAATTTTATTTTAAAAAGAAACCTTACTTTATTATGACTTACACTTATTATTCTTAACATATTTGATTAACTTTTTAATGTGTTTAAGGGCAATCTATTACTCTAGAAATTCCAGAAGCCTCTAAAAATTTTAACGTAACCAAATATGAATGTAATTTAGGTTGAGAGTTAATTAGATAGATTCTATACAATCTATGATTTATACTTTTAAGGAGAGTAAAGGTTTGAAATTAGTACCTGATATCTATTTATTTAACACATTATAGAAAGGAGAACCTCTCCTGAATTCAGCACAGTTTTTGCTAATTAGGACGTGTTCCCTCTCTAATTATCCCAAGTATTGACAGTGGTTATAATAGTCAAAGTGATGTTTGGTTGCTTGTCATAGAAAAGCCCCAAATAATAGTGGCTTCGACAAGATAGAAGTTTGTTTTTCTCTCTGTAAAAGAAGTCCTGGGCAGCAGTGCAGGACGGGTACAGTGGGTCCTCATTTTCACATGGAACCCATCTTCCTGCCATCCTGCACTGCCATCCTCTACCCAGCACACTCAAAAGCATCTCCTGGTCTGAGACGGCAACTGAAACTCTAGCCATCAAGTCCTCATTTTGGCCAGAAGAAGGGGGAAATGCAGAAAGGCAGAAACGGGGCCCTTCCTAATTGAGTCAGCCCTCTTTAAGCAGCTCTGCCAGACTGTCTACACAGCAGTTCCACTTACATCCCATTGGTCAGAACTTAGCCACATGGCTACACCTAGCTGCGATGGAGATAGGGAATGTAATTTTAAATTCTTGGCAGGAATATGCACAGCTGAATATCAGGATTTTGTTGCTAGGGCCTGAGGAGAGAATGGATGTTGCAGTAGGCAACACCACGTGGTTTTGTGTTCCTGTCATATGCTGGGTCTTGGGGCTACTATGTAGAAACTCAAAACACCTCTTTCTGTTTTTGCTCTGAACTAGGGTTTCTTAATTTAGAAATCTGGCTTAATTTAGAAATCCTGTTTCTTCTGCAAAGTATCATTTCTTTATTTGGTAATCTTGTCTGACTCTTGCTTTCTTCTTTCCTCTTGCCTTTCAGCTGTTTTGGAAAGAAGTAAGGTTTAGACTTCTCCATGTTAACCATGAGCGTGACACTTTCCCCCCTGAGGTCACAGGACCTGGATCCCATGGCTACTGATGCTTCACCCATGGCCATCAACTTGACACCCACTGTGGAGCAGGGTGAGGGAGAAGAGGCAATGAAGGATATGGATTCTGATCAGCAGTATGAAAAGCCACCCCCATTGCATACAGGGGCCGACTGGAAGATTGTCCTCCACTTACCTGAAATTGAGACCTGGCTCCGGATGACCTCAGAGAGGGTCCGGGACCTAACCTACTCAGTCCAGCAGGACTCAGACAGCAAGCATGTGGATGTGCATCTAGTTCAACTAAAGGTAAGGGCAGTCTCTGGGTTCAGGTCCATTCCAGACAGAAGTCTGAAAACAGTTGCGGCACCTAGAGCCTGAGTTCTATAATTCTCAATGAGGAAACCTCCAGAAGACAGACAGAAACCATTACCCTTGTAGATAAACATGGACAGAATTAATTCTTTCCTAATTTCACTTCATGGGCTGATTATCTAGAATAAAACTGACCTTAGGGGATAATGCAGAGAAATGGGGAAATGTTGGGCATTTTTGTGCAATGTCACAAATCAGTTATAAAGAATAAAACTATTATAAAAGGTTGGTTTAATAAAAAAGACTTTCACAGGTAAAACATCAAACTGTGATTGTGAGTGTGTGTATGTGATTATTATCTTCTGTCAAAGTTGATGCTACCTTTGAGGCAAACAATAGATTCTGGCGTGATGGGGAAGGGCAGTGTTCTCTTTCTGGAATGAGTTCTTTCATCCAGGTACAACGCATCATGCAGAACAAAGGGGCTTTTACAACACTTGTCTAAAGTTCAGACATTAAAAAAATGTCTGTGGCCTCTAGAACCCTTGAAAATCCTGACTGTTGATCACAATGAAATGGAGGTGCTGGTAAAGAGTGCTATTAATAGAGATTTTGGCCCAGGGACCCCAAAATACAGTGAATCTTGCCCTGCCATAGCCACTCCTCTCTTCCATTTCCCTGAGGGAAATGCATGCTCAGGTCAATGATCAGCAAAGCAAGGCAGATTTATAACCAATCTGGGCATTGTCCCCAAACTCCAATGAAAATTTCTAGTCTGTTAAGATGAGATCCTTAGGAGAGAGAATTCCTTTACCTAAGCTGGTTCATCCTGAATGATCTGAAACCAAAGACCAAACAGATTCTTGGATCTTAACACTGAAATGGCTTATAGGATGTAGCCATCAGTGTGAGAGGAAAAGACAGGCAGTTAAGAGAGAGCATGTGCCCCAAAGCCTAGAGGAAGTCTGGCTTAGCCTTCTCAGGCTTGTTCGACAGATCCTGGGCCCAGCTGTTGCATGAGAGTGTCTGAGAGAGGGAAGAAGGTGTTTGGGGAGAGAGAGAGAAAACAAAGGAGCTAGAAAGGAAAGGTGGCTGGGCTTCTCCCAGGTTGAGCAGGCCTGGGTGGTCTTCTTTCTATAGGTTCTTGGGAAGAAGAAAGCACAAAAGGGTAACATAGAGATGGCTAGGAACCAGCTTCAGTGGAATGCAAGCCCCGCTGGTTTCCCCACTGTGGCAGCAGGGAATGATGTGCCTCTGTCCCAGAAACACAGTTCCTTTAATCAGAGAAGCAGCTGTCTAACTCCTCCAGGCTGCAGTGAGATGGAATTCAGGGGGCCTGAATTCTCCCCTCCTCTCCTCTATTCCCTCTAATGCTACACTTACACGTGGCTCCCATAAGTAAATATAGTGTTGGGTTTGGAAGGAAAATTGACTGTTGCTCTCCAAAATCTTTCAGATTTACACAGAAAAGGTGATAAATGATAAAGGAGAATGGGGGGGAAATGGAAATATCGTTAGAAGACTCCACTAAACATGCTGCTAAGAGCCCCTAAAAACATTAATGTGTCAATTAACTTCATTTAATTACGTCAGTAATACTTAAGTGAAAATTCAAATTTTAATTCCAAATAAGAATGTAAAGTTTTTGAACAATCAACCAGGGTTAGATTTAGTGTTTGAGAAATCACCTCTAGGGCCGTTTGCTTGTCTTTTTCTCATTGGAACTGCCTCTCACCTTCCCACCTCAGTCAAAAGGCGCCTGACATCTGCCTCCATCCAGCTCCGTCCCACAGTGTGGTCTGTCTCCCCTGCTGAGAAAGGAGCCCCATGAGGGCAGG
Organism: Ceratotherium simum simum; assembly: GCF_057802395.1. NCBI lineage: Eukaryota > Metazoa > Chordata > Mammalia > Perissodactyla > Rhinocerotidae > Ceratotherium > Ceratotherium simum. The sequence continues at coordinate 16,642,423 of NC_141902.1, read as the reverse complement.
AAGTCAACACACTAATCACATAGTAGTTAATCAATGACCGTTAAAGGGATGAATTGAAATTGTCTTCTGTTAATTTAATTCTAGGGTTTCTATCATTACCTTTTTTGATGCTTATTTCATTGAGTGACTTAACCAACATTCTCTGTAATGTTCTCAACTATTCTGTAATGATAGAGCCCTTCCACATTGAGCCCAAAGTCAACGAGCTCTGGTCAGTGAGCTGTGGCCTCGCCTACATAGGGGTTTAGTTTTGGTCTCCTAATCTGCTTAGTTGTTTCCCCTTTATTTGTGTAATATTTCTTTATTCAACCAAATAAGCGCTTTGATGCATTTTTTTAAAAGATTTTAAGTACATGTTAGATTTTCAGATTTCCACATTGATCCACAAGAATAAAGGGAATTTGGGCACAGTGTTTTACATGTGGAAACACAACAAAACAACCTTGTAGAAGCAGCTCTCAATCGAGATGTGTGGTAAAGCAGAGCGGCAGAGCCAGCCGTTTTCCATGGGGTGGCCCAGCTTGGCTCCCACTGCCTTGATGAATCACTCAATTTATTAATTTACGATAGAAAATAACCATCACAGGGATGGGAATGCCACGGCTTTAAGGACCATCTAGGCACAGATAATTTCTAAATTTATAGCATATCCATCCCAGTGTTCTCTCAGGAGTCCCAACTGTCTAACTTACATCTCTATTTGCGTCTCTAGTGAGCATCTCCGACTGGGTACGCCAATTGACATTCTTGCTCCCCGCACCACCCCCCTCCCAATTTCAGTAAAAGGCACCACTCTTTGCCAAGCCAAAACATGACTCCCCACTCCACATATATGTCTATCAACAAGTCCTGGGGATCCATCTCCAAAATATGCCCTAAGGCCATTCACTTTTCCTCAAGACTACTGCTGCCGCCCCAGTAAGCCCCGTCACTGCTTGCCTGGGCTACCTTTAGAGCCTCCTCTACCACCTGGCACGTTGTTCCCCACACGGTAGCCAGTGGGAACTTTTAAAAATGTAAATCAGATCGTGTCACTCCCTTGCTTCCTATGGGCTTACAATAAACCCAGATCTCTTCCCGTGCCTCTGTCTGCTTCTCTGCCCTTGTCTCCTGTTACTTTCCCCTTGTTTGTCAAGCTCCAGGCACATTGGAAATTCCAAAGAAATGTTAGGCTAGTTCTTGCCTTACAGTTTTTCCTGTTCCCTCTGCCTAGAAACTCTCTTCCTCTGTCTTTGCCTGGCAGATTCCGGATCCTCATCAAGCAGTCAGCCAGAGGTGCAGCCAAGTTCTGGGAGCACAAGCCTGGGAGAGGCAGTGTTGGGAGTGAGGCGGGGCCTGTGCTGTTTGGTGAAGGGCGAGCACACACAAAGGAGCCCCCCTTAGCGAGCTTGTCTCTGTGCCTCACACTGCCTTTCACACTGCTTGCTCTAAGTCTTGTTATCACAGTCGTCTCTATCATCGCGTCGAAGTATAACTTTTTAAAAAACGAACTGAAAAATGTTTTTGGAAAATGCTCAGCCTCTGGTCTTATATTAAATGTCATTTTCTCAAAGAAGCTCTTCCTAATCTCTATTCTTAAAACACCCATGCCCTCCCCCAGCAAGGATCTAATCCATTATTCAGCTTATTTTTTGTAATGGTTCTTATCACTAGCTGCAGTTATCTTATTCATTTGTTTACTTGTTTGTGTTAGCCCCAAAGACCTCAGTGTCTAATTCTCCACCGTATCCTAGTTGCCTAGGACAAAGACCTGGCGCTTGGTGGGGGCTCAGTTCACATCAGTGATTGGATAGATGAGTATCCAATACTCAGTGGTTGATGGACGAGTCCAAGTCTGTATGGTCAGGGCCTTCTCTTTCCATGGACAGGCTTGTAAAGTCACATAAAGGAAGGCTGCTTGGTGAGGATTGAATTAGGACAAAAGCATTGAATGAATCAAGGTCCAAGTGCATTTGGGGCATTTCTCTCTCCTCAAGGAGAGTCTGCGAGTGGTTCAGAAGTCTTGGAGATCTTGCCTGGGGAGTCTGCCCCGGAGAGTCTCTTCTTCTTTCTGTAGGTGGCTGTGCCTGGTCCTCTTCCACCCACTTTTCCTTTTGACTTCCTCTGTAGTAAGGATTTTTGGTCAATAAGCGTACTCTTAGGTCTCCTAGACCTGGAGCCACTCTTTTTCCTTAAAAGTAACTGTGCTTATCTTCTGGTCATTGTGTTGATCTTAAAGTTTATTTATCAAAGACCACTCTTATCAACCTTATTTCCAAGTCCTTAGGGGAAGTTTTATTGTAACCCCCAGGATGAACTACAAACCACTATTATAAAGTTCCCATGTTGGGGAGGGGGGAGTGATTGTTCTAGAGAGTGAATAAAAACATCTAACCTTAAGATTAAAATATGAAAACAATGCAATATGTTATACTGTGTAGTTTTTTCCATTATTTTTTAAACTGAAACTATAATCCACATATTTTGCTTCTCAGCTTCCAGATATTCTTTGGTAAGAAGTACAAGAAGCCAGCTGAACCATTTTTAGAAACTCTGCCTCTCCTCCTCCGCCTTTGGATTCAGAGGCTGTGCTCTGCAGAAAAACCAGACCAAGAACCTTAAAAGGTTCTTAACTTCAACTGAGACTTCTGGTCTTGAAGAAGATATTTAGGTGCTAAATAGGCACGTTAGGCACCTCTGCTTCTGGATTAACTGTCTTCTTAGAGAGAATATTATTTGTATTCCTGGAAACATGATAGCAGGAAAGAAGCAAAGCTTAGACTAGCTAGCACAGGCTAAATGATGTGGCTGGATGACAAATAGTGACTTGAAGTGACTTAGCTGGAATCAGTTCCCCAAATAATCCACTTTAGAGAAATTTTACTCTGAACCACCTCCAGATGAAATTTGTGTCTGTATCCTCAATTTGGGCCTGATTCTCAAAGTTAGAACATTCAACCGAGACTCTGTTTACAAGATGTTCTGACTGAGCTATACCCAGACTGAGATGTGCCTGACATCTGGAGTTAATACATACCCAGTGACCCACATGGGGTCTGGAGGGCTTGCTGGGAGAAAGGCTTGAATCCTCTCCACAGCTGGAGTTGGCACATCAGATGTGCCTGATCGGCTGAGGATGATGGAAGTCCTGGATGGCGGAGCTCTTGGGAGGGGATTCACCCTCATCATGGGACAAGGAGTCTGTCCCAGTGCAGGAAGGAGGGGATGGTGGTTTATGGTAAAGTGTGTTCTCAGCCCTGGAACTCATCCTGACCAGCCACCTGGGCAGTGTGGGTACTCAGTGAGGAGAAAGGGCTGTCTGTGGGTGTGACTCAGAGGACCTGTGTCAGGTGACTGTCTGCCTGGGCTTCTCCCCTGCCCTGTCCAGCAGGTATAGAGGGAAAGAGTGTTCTCTTTCCCCCACTGCTGGAGCATAACTAGCTGAGCTCTGCGTGAGGTGGCAGAGGTGGTGCCAAAGTGGCAGCTGTGGAGTCCAGGGTCTGCTGGCTGTGACAGTGAGCGACAGTCAGGGATGATTCTTGGGCACATCTAAAACAGGCCCTAGGATTCTCAGAAATTCTTGATAAAGGGAACTCTTGAGAAGAAGTAAATTTCTGACATCAATAGTTTGAAGCTTGGAGGATTCTGATCTCAACGTTAATATGACCACGTGTTACAGCCTCAAACATTCGATTTATACCATCTTTGAGAGCTTTCCGATTTCTAACACATCTTAAGTTAAATAAGCACCAGTTTGAGATTGAAGACCAAATATCTTTGTTTTTTGGGAAGAGTAGTTATTTTTCTTTTTGCCTTTTAGACCTTAGTTTTTCAAGAAGTAGGTCTCGGTCCATTAGTGGGTTGTGAAATCAATATAAGGAATTAAAGAGCGAACACAATGAAATAGAATTACATGAAGTAAGGATAAGCAGTATTTTGTGAAACTTGGTTTTTATATACATGCTTGGTCATGACGTAAAGTTTATGTCTCTCTCTGAGTCAAGGCCAGAACAGTTTGATTGTTACTGCTTTAGACCACTCTCAACTTTCCTCAATATCTTTGATATGTACTTCAATTTTGGAACATATCATGGAATTAAATGTAACCTGGTGCTAATTTTTGCAACATCATTTTTTTGTACTTATATGGGATTAGAACTCACATGAAATGCCCATTAAATTGGCAACCCCAAAAGCATATTCCAAATCCCAGGAAACTGGAAAATGAAGCTGATTTCCCTGTTGGTGGCTATGAGGATGTTAATTTTTTTTATTTTTCCGAAGCCAAGATTTGTGGCTGGAATCTCTCTTTTGGTTGATGTATCTTCCTCAGGGCAGCTGGATTCTAGTTGCCAAGTATCTTGGGAGTGTGATTTCAGTATAGTGCTTATCAGGGGAAAGGTTTTTCTTATTATTAGTGCCTAGATTGTGTAAGAATATTTGGCATCATTGACCAATAAAAATGAATGAAATAAAAAGAATGTTTAATGTTTGAAAGGATAATTTGAGATATTTAGGAGATCCGGTTATGTGAAAATCTATCTCAGTTATTGAATAATTATCTCCTCACCCCCTACACCCGCACATCCAATGCTGGAAAATGGGCTAAGTGCTAAATAAATACTTTTTGTTTGTTGAATGATTAATATGTTTTCAGCATGATTTGGGGACATGAACTAAAAGTCTCAGATCTAGCACATGTTTTATACTACATATGAACACTCTTGGTTAAGACACGGGAAAGACAATGTGGAAAATTTAACTTTGGTGGTTTCTGACACATATTATTATGGAAGATCTTTGGTATGCATGAACCTTAGCCAAACACATTAAAGTATTCGGATGCCCGGATGGGAGCATTAATTGTTAAGGTAGGTGGCCCAACAAGTCTATCAGATTGTCTAGCTGTGTAATTTTTAATTAGCAATAGTAGCATGGAAAATGAGGTTTATCATAGACTTTACAATTTGAAAGAAACCATGAGAACAGGGTTTAGAGAAAACTAATAAATATCATAAAAGGATTTGAAAATGAGTCTAATGAGAAAAGTCTGAAGAAATGGTATTATTTTGATTAGAGAAGTGTTATGGGAATTTATTACTTAAAAAATGGTTTTAAAATAATGTCAGCACAAACTATCACTGAGCAACAATAGCCACCAGTTTTTATGTTCTCAGGGGGTTAGATATTTGTAGCAGCAACCCACCAGAGGTAGGATATGAGTTCATTCTTCCCTTGCCTAGAGAGTTTTCAGTTCAATAGCATTCACTGAATGCCTGATACGTACCAGGAATTTTTATTTACAATATTTTATGTAATCCTCATCATAACCCCCTATTAGAGATGAGGAAAAGGAAATTGAATCTCAGACAGGTTAGTAGGTGATCATCTTGGAAGTCAAACCATGCTTTTTGAGCCTCAAGTCTAATATTCCTTCTACTTCGGTGCAATGGCCTCACACCCCTCTACTAGTGTGAGAAATGTTAGTGGCTCTAAAGCATGACATAATAGCCCTGGTTTTCTTGTACTAGACAGTTCAGATAATGGATATGAGGGCAGAGGGCTCATTGTTTTTCTTTTTTTTAATTAAGAGGAAGATCTAACCTCTATGTATTTTAATTCATCACAAGTAGGAATACAAGGGTTTTGAAGTGGGGATGTAAATGAAATCCTGAGGTCTCTCTGAGTAGGGATGTTCATAGCTGCCCTGAACTAGGGAGAGAACTTATTTTCTTTCTCTCCGCTATTTGTTGCTACGTTGCCCACTCTCCCCTCTTCAAAATTTTACATCTTGAAAGAGGGAAACGTAATCTAATTACAGTGAAATGGTACTAATGTGTGAATTACTAGTATCCTAATGTGGGAGTGGGTGGAACAAGAGATGAACATCTCTAATGAGAAATGTTATCAGGTCAGTTGATTTCCAGGTATGGCATGCTTAGATTGTACTTTGGCTGCAAAGTACAATCTCCTGGGAAGCTTTAAAAAACCCATTTCCCAGGCCATGTTCCAGATGAGCTACATCAGAATCTGGGTTTGGACCTAGGCATCAGTACTTTTAAAGACTCCTTGGGTGATTCCAATGCACAGCCAGAGCTGAAAACCCTGGAAGGAGATGTTTTTGAGCAGGTTTTTCGATACATCTTGCTTGTTCCGTGCATTCTCCCTTTCCTCCCAAAAAGACAGCCAGGAATTTAAAGTCATTTACGTAGGAGCAAAGACTCCTACATGACTCTTTTGAACTTCTTCAGTTTCTCAAGTGACATAATAAAGTCAGTAAAAACAATAAGAGGGAAGGGAATAAGTCCATACAGCCTATATATATATATTTTTTTTTTTGGTGAGGAAGATTAGCCCTGTGCTGACATCTGTTGCCAATGCTCCTGTTTTTGCTGAGGAAGATTGGCCCTGGGCTAACATCTGTGCCCATCTCCCTCTACTTTTTTTTTTAATATGTGGGACGCCTGCCACAGCATGGCTTGATAAGCAGCGCGTAGGTCCGCACCTGGGATCTGAACTTGTGAACCCCAGGCCGCTGAAGCAGAGCACAGGAACTTAACTACTATGCCCCCAGGCCGGCCCCGAGCCTATATGCTTTAAATGTACTACTATGTTATTCTCTTAAATTTTTTTATATACAAAAGAAAACTGAATCCAGATAAATTAAATGGTTCTCTCTCACTTAATTCTCACAACAACTTTTTGAACTAGAAATTATTTTACAGAGCGGTCCAGGCATGGGGCTGCCCACCTATAGTTGGGCAGGTTATTTGTGAATGGCCTCTTTCGAGGTTGTGCAGTGCACCACCTACACAGCTTCCTGTGGCCACCTTGCATAGGCATGGGAGATAGCCTGAGCAAAGTGTGCTCTGAATGTAAAAGACAGAAGAGCCTCTTTCCCTGGATCCCGCGGAATGGTGAATGACATATATTATTGAGCTTAGTGGAGACACATTTTGAAGGACCATAAATACTTCAAATGCCTCAGAGGAGTCACGGCTTGATCCAATAGTCATAAAGACATCTACAAACAAAAGAATAACATGGTAAAAACTTGTGTCTTAAGATGAGTATGCGGGTACGTGCATGGTGATCTGGGAAGAGGAGAGATGTGAGACAGTCATGAGGATGTTTGGTAAATGCCATAGCGGCTTGCATGGTGGAAGTAGGAAGCAAGATGTCCATCAGACCAGGTGGCCAATGCAAACCCACAGAGGCAGCAGGGGAGTCAGAGGCGACTGGTTCTCTGTGGCTGAATTTGCCCTCATCAGGCTCAAACTGAACTGATAGGTCTATTGTCACTTGGTGTTAGGGCTGAGGGCTCTATTTCTTTGTATAAATGTGAATAGAATAAAAAGGAACAGAATAGAAATCTCTCATCTGTTCCTTTTAGCAGCGTTCCTAAAAGCACCTTGTAAGCTGCTTCTGTTGTTCTGTGATACCTTAATGCACAATTTGCTTCATTATTTGAACGAGGCGAATTTGCCAAATGCATCATTAAATGGAGAAGGAATATGTGAAATGAAAATGGAAAGTGATCTGCTCCTCTCCCGAGGAAGAGGGAGTGGGTGCAAGGTCCACAGGAGAACTGACTCACAAGGAGGGAAACTGGCCTTACGCAAATTATGAAGAAAGTCTTCAGTGCTTCTCGCAGTTTTCCCTCTTTCCAGAAATCTAATTTCCCTCAGAAGACCCTGTAAACTAAATCAAACGATAGTGTTAACAATGGCTGCAGCTCAAACTTCTGCCTCTGCAAAGGGAATTAATACTATCACTCTGGCCAAAGGAATCTGTCTCTAATTGTGAGAGCCAGGCTTCAGTGACAAGATGGGGAGAGAGTTCTCCAAATAATACCACATAAGGAGACTCCCTCCTTTAAGGACGTGTCTTTGCCCCCATCCTGGAAATAATTTAACTAGGAGTGAAATGTTGTTTTAAAAAATATTTTAACTGCAGTGTTTATCTCCTTTAGCTTCCAGCTGCGCTCCCAGATAAAGTTCAAATGCCTGGGCATGTCCTTTAAGCTCCTTCACAATCTGGACCCAGCTGGCCTATTGTTCCTTCTGACATTTCTTTTCCTGCCTCTAAAAAGCCAGGCCCTTTCAGAAGTCCATGCCTCGGAACATGGTTTGTCTCTCCTTGGGAAATCACCTCACTCCTCACCCCAAACTTCTCTCTCTGGGAAAATTGCTCTACATCCGCTGAATCACAGCTCAAATGTCATCCACCTGGTGAAGGCTTTTGAAGGCTAGTCTGGTCAGTCCTTCTCTGGGCTCTCCCTTATTTTCATACGGTGCCTTCTGTAGCATGGTGGTGGACACAGCATTCAGTTTGAGTTATTTCTACTCTAGCTGTTATGAGGATATTAACCTCTGTTAATACATTTTTGTGACTTTGAAATCAGGACAGAAGAAAACAATGAGCATACAATACATTTCATTTGCTTATTGTGTTGCTTGACATAAACTGATATAGTTAGACCTGTGAATAATTGGCAGATCTTCCTTAGAGAGAGTTAGTTCCCACATCTGCTCTGGTCGTCTGAAGGCATGAATATTTTCATTTTGTTTGACCTTTGACAGGACATCCTGGACACTTTGCACTTTAGGGGTATGACTTGGGGGGGAAATCCTCGCCTCAAAACTCTGTTTGCAGTTTCAAAGATGGTGCATCAATGAACATTTAGAGGTAAATCAGGTTGGTAATGAAAACTTCATGTCATTAAAGAATAGTTACTGCAAGGAGACATTCAAAGATGATGAGGTATTTTAGCTTCTTTATTTGAGTTTTTCTGCACCATGTTTTGTATAGACAAATGTAGGATTGTGTAAGTGGGTACATAGATAACTCAGTATCATGGCAAAAACTATTAAACACCCACAAGACTTGGTGATTTGTTGGGGTCTGATGAAATGTGTTACCTCAGGTTGTTCTCCCTTGGGTGTATCTATCTGCTGGAGTCTGGTCTTCTACAGTGAGTAACGAGCTAGGTGAATCAAAATGAATCTAAACTCTGCCTGGATTAACACAGGGGCTCACCGTATTTTTTGTGCATATGATTACATACTTGCCTTTTCATTTCTCTCTTTTGCTTCTTGTGCTCTATATGTATCTCTTCTTAATTAGTTATAAACCTGAGGTGTCTATATTTTAAAAAATAATTCTTTTTAAACTTTCATAAATTAAGTTGTAGACATATAAAAATGTTAGAAAAAATGGTGAATTTTCTTCTCAGAGCTGGTGGACATGTGTTTTGTTATTGTTTTTTGTTTTAGGTTTTAAAAATTGTTGGGGGGGCTGGCCCCGTGGCCGAGTGGTTCAAGTTCCGCATGTTCTTCAGTGGCCTGGGGTTCGCAGGTTTGGATCCTGGGCGTGGACCTACACCACTGTCAGCCATGGTGTGGAAGCATCCCACGTACAAAATAGAGGAAGATTAGCACAGATGTTAGTTCAGGGCCAATCTTCCTCAAGCAAAAAAAAAAAAAATTGTTGGTCTTAGCTTTTCTTAAGATCTATGGGAAATTGTATTTTTTGTCTTCCACAGGATCATAAATAAGAATAAATATTTCACAACTGTTTAATGTGGTTATCCTAAAATTCAATACATCTTTTAAAGTGCAATTCCATAAATGTGTTGCAGGTTTCCAGAACAAATTTATTGAAGCTTAAAGCACAAGGCTTTATAAAGGCTACGCAATTATTTAATGAATTTTATGGTCTCTGCTTTTACTTTAAAAAGCAAATGTGGTATACTTTATTCCTCATCAAACTTAGGTTCTTTTGTTTGTTTTAGTTTGGTTTTTTATTGATATTTTTGTAGATTTATTAGCCAAAGATAGTAAAAAATAAAAAAATTTTATTCCAAACTGAAGCTATTTAAGAGGGTGATTATGTTTCTCTTGTATCATGACCCTAGCTAGAATTGCAGCATGAATTCTACACTCCCAACTGTTCTAACTTCAAACCAGTGATCCAAGGCCCGGCACCAACTCCTCTCTCTGCTCTAAGCCTTCCTGGGTGCTCTCAGCCCACGCTGCTCTGGAGCACCTACTCTCTCGATCTGTAATTTGGCACTAGTGTTTACTACTTTGCATTTTTACTTGCTTTTTCAATACGTAGTTTTCTAATCTCCTCAAACAAGCTCTACAAGCTTTTTAAGGGCAGATTCTCCCACTTCTTTTGTATAAAACTGCAAACATTTTTGGTCAGCTGATTGACCGAATCCTCACATTATCATTTTTAACTTTTCCTTTTGCTGTAAATGGCATTCGCATGCCAGGGAAACCAAAACGTCCCATGGATATTTCAGTGAAATAATAAAACGCATTCATAAGCATTTTTAAATTAGTATAATTTTCACAGAAGTTTTGGGGTTAGGACTTGGCCAAAACAAGCAGAATTTTGCTGGAATTAATTCAGAGTAAAAATTGACATTTTTCTTAATCAGAATGAGGTGATGAGTAACCTTAATTAAATTCCTTCAAAGACAAGACTCCAGTTAATATAACCCAAAGTTTGGGTCAAATTAAATCTCTAAGCCCTATGCAAGTCCTTTATCAGTTCAGTTATTCTAACTCTCCAGGGTAACGCATATTCATATTTGAAAGGAAGTGGAATTATGAATCTAACTCCATCTTGGACTACTTGGCAGCTTAATATTCATTTGCATCCATTCTCCGTCCAAGTGAGAGCTGGTAAGGAAATGGGCTCGCTCGTGACATTCTGTCTAACAGCTCTGACAGTGGGAGTCTTGGTTTTAAAGGTTAAAACAGGTACACTGACATATTTAAATCAGTCATATATCTACCCATGCACACTGCTCTTTCTATAGAAAGGAGCAAAAGGGGAGGAACTAAGATGAAATGCACTGACATCTTGATTAATGTTGCCCAGGACCAAAGGTCCTCTTGCAGGAAAGGAAAAACGTCTATAAATCAGGTGAGCGGAGCGGTTTTTGTTTGTAGTTGGATAACAACAATACCAGTGGCAGCTTTTCTTGTTCTTAGCTGCCTGGAGTAGAGACAGAATCTGTTGTCCAAGTTCTGTCTCTAACATTATGATGTGGCGTCGCCTCCCTTTTCTGGGTCTCGCCTTCCTCATTTGTAAAATGAGAAAACTATAGGACTCCTTCCAGCCCTAACATTTTGCAAAGACAGCCAGGCACACTCTAAGAAAACTGTAAATTCTGTCAATTTTTTGGCCTCCATCCCCAATCTCCATTTCTGCATCTGGATGAGGCCCGCCCTTCCTCTTAGTTTCTCAGGTCCTTTAGTCTGCTGGTAATAATACTGACCAGCTACCTAGCATTTATGCTTTGCTTTCCTCAAAGTGGTTTGCAAGTGTTATCTCAATTAATCCTTACAATACTACCTGGACCTTTGGTGGGGGACCGGAGGCACAGAGAGGTTAATTGACTTGACTAAGATCACATAGCTAGAAAGTGGTAGAGCTAGGAATAAAAACTATGTGTTTCTAATCCCAAAACCTATGTTTGTCTTTTTTAGATTAGTAATTTCTTTGAGAATGTGATGAAAACTATAAATCATCTTCTCAAGACACTGCACACACATGCACATAATATTTTGCATATTATTTCAAGAGACCCTTTGAAACCCGTTTGTGAGACTCCAAATTAATTTCTGTAGTGTACTATATCATACTGCTTTTTCAGTTCACTTTTTCCTGATTTCAGAATAAGAAGATTCTGAGAGAGAAAGAGAGATATTAAAAACGCATACTTGATTCCACAGTCCTATGTTTAGTAGAAAATAGCCACTTGGATTCTTGTTTGCGTTAGGTTTCTTCACATATATGAATGTCAGAGGCTTTGAAGGAGCCACCCAGTCCCAGGTAGACAGTGGGATTGCAGAAAAGACCTTCACCTTGAAAATTTAACTCCCAGTCTGCTCTTAAATGCCTGAATTTTCTCTACTCTCCACAAAGGCTTTCTTTCTATAATTAGAGATGAAACATTAAATATAAATGTCTTTGGGATAAGTAGTGTATTGGCTTACATTCACATCAAGAATAAATACCGGAGGCTGTCTTAGAAAAGGTTTTTTGAGGGAGGAGAGGGTTCTGGGCCCATAAAGGGTAGATGGAAGGGAAAGGCTTCAGAAAGAGGCCCTGCCAATAAACTGCCAGTTTTTGCCTTGAGTCATATGGCTTGAGGACTGCTAACCTAATTCCAGCAGAAGAAGCCAGATTCTAAGCACAGTGGGTAGTAAGTGCTAAAACAGTTGAAGGTATTCTTAAAACTGGGTTGAGGCTGTCTTCCAGAGTTTTTAGGGCATATTGGGATGTCCGGTCCCTTTTCTTTTTTTTATTTTTATTTTTATTTTTTTTTTATTGCAGTAACATCGGTTTATAACATTGCAAAAATTTCAGGTGTACATCATTGTACTTCTGTTTCTGCATGGACTACATCATGTTCACCACCAAAATACTAATTACAACCCATCACCACACACATGTACCGAATTATCCCTTTCACCCTCCACCCTCCCCCCTTCCCCTCTGGTAACCACCAATCCAATCTCTGTCCCTATGTGTTTGTTTATTGTTGTTATTATCTACTACTTAATGAAGGAAATCATACGGTATTTGGCCTTCTCCCTCTGACTTATTTCACTTTGCATTATACCCTCAATGTCCATCCATGTTGTCACAAATGGCTGGATTTCGTCATTTCTTATGGCTGAGTAGTATTCCATTGTGTATATATACCACAGCTTCTTTATCCATTCGTCCCTTGATGGGCACTTAGGTTGCTTCCAAGTCTTGGCTATTGTGAATAAGGCTGCAATGAACACAGGGGTGCATGTACCTTTGCAAATTGGTGTTTTCAAGTTCTTTGGATAAATACCCAACAGTGGAATAGCTGGATCATATGGTAGTTCTATCCTTGATTTTTTGAGGAATCTCCATACTGTTTTCCATAGTGGCTGCACCAGTTTGCACTCCCACCAGCAGTGTATGAGAGTTCCCTTCTCTCCACATCCTCTCCAACACATGTTGTTTCCTGTCTTGTTAATTATAGCCATTCTGACAGGCGTGAGGTGATATCTCATTGTAGTTTTGATTTGCATTTCCCTGATAGTTAGTGATTTTGAACATCTTTTCATGTGTCTGTTGGCCATCTGTATATCTTCTTTGGAGAAATGTCTGTTCAGGTCTTTTGCCCATTTTTAATTGGGTTGGTAGTTTTTGTTGTTGAGATGCATGAGTTCTTTATATATTTTGGAGATTAAGCCCTTATCAGATGTATGGTTTGCAAATATCTTCTCCCAATTGTTAGGTTGTCTTTTCGTTTTGTTGATGGTTTCCTTTGCTGTGCAGAAGCTTTTTAGTTTGATGTAGTCCCATTTGTTTATTGTTTCTATTGTTTCTCTTGCCCGGTCAGATGTGGTGTTTGAAAAGATGTTGCTAAGACCGATGTCGAAGAGCATACTGCCTATGTTTTCTTCTAGAACTTTCACAGTTTCAGGTCTTACATTCAAGTCTTTAATCCATTTGGAGTTAATTTTTGTGTATGGTGTAAGGTAAGGATCTACTTTCATTTTTGCATATGGCTATCCAGTTTTCCCAACACCATTTGTTGAAGAGACTTTCTTTTCCCCATTGTATGTTCTTGGCTCCTTTGTCAAAGATTAGCTGTCCATAGATGTGTGGGTTTATTTCTGGGCTTTCGATTCTATTCCATTGATCTGTGTGTCTGTTTTTGTGCCAGTACCATGCTGTTTTGGTTACTATAGCTTTGTAGTATATTTTGATATCAGGGAGTGTGATACCTCCAGCTTTGTTCTTTTTTCTCAGGATTCCTTTAGCTATTCGGGGTCTTTTGTTGTTCCATATGAATTTTAGGATTCTTTGTTCTATTTCTGTGAAAAATGTTGTTGGAACTTTGATAGGGATTGCATTAAATCTATAGATGGCTTTAGGAAGTATGGACATCTTAACTATGTTAATTCTTCCAATCCAAGAGCACCGGTCCCTTTTCTTGATGGTGGCTCATTTAGTTCAAGCTGCCTCAGAGATTTCAGAAGCACAATGGACGCAATGAAAGCTTGATGCCTCATTAGTAACAGCTTTTAATGCTGCAATGGGAGTTCTTCAAATCAGTGACAGTCAGTTGTCACCGCTGCCCTCATGCCTCCCCCATTCCCACTGGCCCAGTGCTGGAGCGAGGCGGAGTAGAAAGCCCCCAGGATTTGGAGATGGCAGGCCTGGTTCTGATCCTGTCTCTACTACCTACTAAAAGTTAGACACCATGCAATTCAGTAATTTCTATGAGCCTTAATTTCCTTAGCTATAAATATCTTCCTCTAAAGGCTGTTATAAAAATCAAGTAAGATCATTCTTTAGAAGAACTTGGAAATCTCTCAGGTGCTACATAAATGTTAGTAGTTCTGATTATGATTATTATTTCCCAATCCAAACTCTGCCTCTTGCATTTGTGACTATGGCAGGGTGAATTGGCAAACATGTATGTGTGTGTGTGTTAGATTTGTGGGAACTGTATATACTGCCAATCATAATACACTCTTCTATAATTTGCTTTTGACCGTTAAAACACAATAAAATAGAGCCTCGATTAACAAGGCCTGCAAGGGGCAGGACATATTTCAGTTGACATTTTTAGTCAACAGAATGAAATAAAAAACAAATTTGATTTTTTATTATGCTGAAAAATTTTCTGTGTATTAGTACACTTTCACCGCAAATTTCAGCTGCGTAGTGCTGAACATACCTAAATCTTTCTCAGGATTAAGAACACTGCAGCTTTTGAGGTTATCACTTGGAACATCATTTTCACAAAATAGAATCATGTAGATTGAGATGTAGTATGAGATTTATGCTGAGAGTTTCCTCCTTATGTTTTTTGGGGATTTATTTTTTTCTCCTAATAAGTGGAATAAAGGGAAGAGCCAATTAATTGAAGACCTTGGTTAATTATAGTTTTACTGTTAAAACACTAAAATTTGGGTGAATTTGGTCTTTAAGAAGGGTTCCTTAAATACCAAATATAGAAAAAAGAGCCTTCTGTAAGAGTATGTTTACTATATCTTGTTTATAATAGCAAAATATTAACAAAAACACAAATGGGGAAAGTGATTATTATGTTTCATCCATCTGGTAGTGGAAAAAATTAGTTGACGGGAGATGGGGGTGGTGGGTAGGGGGAGGATGTTGCTTTAGATTTGCAAATAGATTGGAGTTTGGAAATACCTGTGACCAAGCAAATATCCGTCCTGCTTCCTGCAGGTCTAAAGTCAAATTAGCCTTCAGCTAGTTTGTAAGGTTCCCTAAGACTAAATTTTATACTGGCTAGTGTATGAGAAAATAAGATATTTTGTTGCTTCAGCACATTTTGATATAATCAAAACTCGTAAGTAGAAAACATGAGCTTCGTAATCGCTACAAATCCATTCAATTAGTTGAATAATTTATCATCCTTTCAAAAAATCTGGCCCTACTTTTAATGCTGCGGCTTCTATTTTCTGCTTCTTTCCATTTATCACTCTTTCTTTCTGGTCTATTCTGCAGAGCTAGCACAAAGCCTATAGCTTTCTTGGCATAAAGCTATTTTTTGCTAGTATGTGAGCCAGTATCTAGGAAACTTGCCAAATTAGCGCAGTCATGCCTAGGTATAGAAACCATGCATATAAGACATGGACTGGGGGCTCATGCAGCAGGCACAGTGGCTCCTTAGATGAACCTGTTGTTGACTCATTTATTCCCGTAACTTCTGATTGTCTCCTAGGCACAAATTGGTTGATTTTTTTGTTGTTTATGTTTAAACAAAACATTTATAAACTAGCACATAGTCATAAAATAAATATTTATGTCTACTGTGCCGTTCAGTACAGTAGCCCCTAGCCATATATAGATATTTAAACTTAATACTCATTTAAATTAAATAAAACTAAAGAAAAAAAATTCAATTCCTTAGTCGCACTAGCTGCATTTTTTAAAAAAATTTTTTGTTTATTGCAGTAACATTGGTTTATAACATTGTAAAAATTTCAGGTGTACATCATTATACTTCTATTTCTGCATAGATTACATCATGTTCACCACCAAAATACTAATTACAACCCATCACCACACACATGTACCGAATTATCCCTTTCACCCTCCTCCCTCCCCCCTTCCCCTCTGGTAACCACCAATCCAATCTCTGTCCCTATGTGTTTGTTTATTGTTGTTATTATCTACTACTTAATGAAGGAAATCATACAGTATTTGACCTTCTCCCTCTGACTTATTTCACTTTGCATTATACCCTCTATGTCCATCCATGTTGTCACAAATGGCTGCATTTTAAGCCAATTCTGTTTGACAGCACGGATAATTGCAGAAGTTCTGTTGGACAGAGATGATTGATGTTTGACCTGTACTTCCCCACCCCTTTTCCTTAACTTGAAGGTAAGTTGTGGCCACAGCCATTTAATTAATTATAGCTCTATACTATCATTTTTAATGCTGCATAGTAATCCACTGCCTGGATGTGCCTTGACTTATTTGCCTCATCTCCTGTTGATGGACATATAGGTTGCTTCTATTTTTTCCCTGTGATAAAAAGTGTTGCAGTTATTATCCTTGAGCGTGTATCTTTTTGTGCTTGTCTGAAATATTTAAAATTGGAATTGCTTAGTCAAAGTCTATGCATGCTTTACAGTTTGGGACATATTGCAGAGCTGCCCTACAGAGACTGTATCAGTGAGCCTGCCCTTGGTTGATTGTGAGAGAGGCATTCATATCTACTGGGGCAAGTCACTAAACCTCTCTGAGTCTCATTTAATTTTTCTGTTCAGAATAAGAATAATAGTACCTACTACTTACCTTACTAGGTAGTTACCAGAAATGAAATCGTATCTGTGAGTATTTTTAAAAAATAAAATGAAAGTGCTGCTGTCATGTATGATATTCATGTTATTAAACTACCTGTTGGTTGTAAGAGTGGAAGTCAGGGACTCTTAATCCTCTGCCATCTAGTTTCAAACCCAAAGTAAAGAATAGTGGTGGTGGTGGTGGTGGTGTTGGAGAGGACATGACTTTGAAGACTTCATCATGGGAAAGGGACCCCTGGCTTCAGAAACATCATTTATTGTTGTAGGCATAAGTACACTAATATAAAGGTAGGATTTTCCATACAAAGACATTTAGAGAAGTGGGATCATTTTTGTTTTAATGTTAGAACGAGCTGAAATCTGAGAGATCAGCCAACCCCACTCAGTCTACAAATGAGAAAACAGAGGCCCAGAGAAGTTAAATGAGTTCTCAGATTCACACAGCTAATAAGGGGCAGAATCTGGGTTAGAATCCTGTCTTCTGATCCTCCACCCAGCGTCCTTCCCTCTACATTCCATAGCTCTAAATGATGCAGTCAGGAGGTACAGGATTTGTACTGTTCGTCAGATGAAGTTTAAGCCAGTGTTGCAATCCAGTTTGATAACTAGTGTTTACTAGAAGTTTATTCTTGAAATAAATGCAAGTCAGGCTGCCAAATGCTTATTAGCTATTTGAAATTCCTGTAGTGATAATAGAATTTTTCAAACCGACTCTTTAACCCAAATTACAAATCAAATCTGTTCTCATCAATGGCATCCAAGTTAGACAGCATTTCTTAGAAATGAATTGTTTGGTGATGCTCTGAGAGTCTCTGTCTTTAGCTCATCTCTGAAACTCGAACTTAATACCTTAATTTATTTTATGACCTCACATAAGAAACCGTTAAGTACAGACAGTTTCAAGTTATGCAGAAAGTTTCCATCAGCCTGCAAAACCACCCAGATGGCCACGTCCTCCCCACACTGTCTGAACAAAGTGCTTTCCCTGAGCGTCTGTGTCCAGCAGCCTCCCTCAGGATATTTCTTTTTTTCAGGATATCTGGCATTTTTTTGTATGTCCAATAGCTACTAGCAACAAATAACTTAGAGAAATTAAGGTTGATGGCCCTCCTCCTACTTGCATCTGGGTTTTCTAAGAAACAGAAAGAGCTCTTAAATTTGGAAAGGGCAGACCCCCTCCAGCCAGTCTTGTGCTGGATTGCAGCTCAGTGCCAATGCTTGTCCTTCTGCAGGCAACAAGCACTGACAAGGTTTCTGAGCAGAGCACAGCTTCTCAGGTGGCCGTGCCTGGCTCCTGTATCACAGGGCTTTCCATACATGGCAATACTTGCCATGTTTGTACTTGCTGATATAAAGAACCATGTAAGGACCGATGGTTTGCTGGTGCGGAACAATAGGGAAATAAATTACAGTGAAAACGTGATTTTTACATGAGAGGAAAAGATGCAGATAATACACATTTTTAGATGTTTAAAGAGTTGTTTTTTATTTTACATTTCTTTTTTGCTATATAGTTAAAAAGGCATATGATTATAGATTTGGAATGGATGGGGTTATTTTCCCCAAGATAAACGCCTCCTTATGTTAAATTGTTTTCTTTAATTCATTTAAAAATTGGTTTGTGTGTTTTTCTTGAGTATACAGCAATTGAATAGTGTGTTTTTCTTGAACATGCGGCAATCAAATGATGTGGACACAAGAATTATCCGTTGGAAGAGTGTCTCCATGTATTTGCCACGTTGTCATCAAACTGGTTTACTCAAAATCTCAAGAAGTTCCTCTTTGAAAGTAAATTTGCTTGTCCTCTCCTTTTTATTGAAGCAAAATTGGTTCACTCCAAAATTTTCCTTTGTGAGGTGGATGCTAGGGGACAAAAATGGTGAGGCTTCCCGTCCCCGTCCTCTGTATTTCCTCCAGAGCAACTCTGATCTGTTTGTATCGGTGCTGCCCTATTTTTAAGTTACATAACATTGGTAACCTGCCCTCAACCTACTTTGGAGGTACATGAAGTTTAAATCCCAAACAAGTGACTGAGTTTACTGACTGTCCATCTGCCCAGCTAAAATGGGTCGGTGGGGGAAGGTGATGGGTCAGAGCAGGACACCCCGGAGTGGCCACTTTGATGAGAGTGAGGAGTAGAGGAAGGGATTTTGTTGTAACCTTTACCTTGTCACTGTTTTAAGGGCTGAAGTTTTGGGGTTTGTTTGTTTATTTGTTTGGTTTTTTGTTTCTGCTTTTTTAGTGGTGGAGGAGCATAGGTAGAAAGGGCAGATATACATGCATTTCAAAAATTTAAAAGTGGTTAAGGATTAACATTTTTTCAAGATGTGATAAATGCATGAGAATATTTGATTATAAAGCAGGTACAATAATAGTGCTAAGGCTAATAGGATCCATGGAAATCCACCTAAATATTTTCACGATGCCTTACAGGAAAAGCAACATTCACCATGGTTTAATTTTAATGCTGAGCAGTCCTGTAGTGCTGTAAATGTCATATAGTGCCATAGTATTTAACTTGGCAAATCTTTCAAAATGAAGGAAACAGTAGAAATATTGCCTGTACTTCACAGAAATGTAGTTCAAATTTGACTTTAAAAAGAACAAGAAGTAGAGATCAAAATTCTTCTTTTTGCAAAAACCAAAACCCAAAATAACAGAGTAAAGAGCTATATATAAACATGCAAGATTTTTTTGTTTCATTATCAAATAACAAAAGTGTTTAGCTGATAGCAAGTCTTATAAAATGAATCATGCCCTCAAATTGAAACAAATAATTTTGTTGGATGTGAAATCTAAATCAACCAAACTTATATTATGGTTCAATAATGGTTTGCCAAATGGCCGGGTCAAAATATCTGTTTCAAAATAGATGTCTTAAATTGTCACATATCTGTGGGTGGCAGACAGAGCTGGTCATGACCAACCAGAGTCAGAGAATTGGATTATGTCCCTGGGCTTCAAATACAACTCTTAATGAACTTGCTACTTTTGTAGTGCTAGTAATTATATGCATTTAATCAAAGGAAGATATTATCTTACCCAAGAGGAGTGTATTAGGAAATAATTAAATATGAAAAAAAATCAATGATCTTCAACCTGTGATATACAAATAAATGATAGTTTTCAAACTACTTTGGAAACTTCAAAAAGCCTAATGGAAGTTATGCATTTATCCATGATGTGGTTTCACAGACTGACATTTTTTATTGCCTTCTGTCTGAAATTCTATCAAACCCACCAGATAACTAACATCTGTTATCTCATATTAGTCAGGGAGCTCTTAGAAGCCGTTGTATTTGTCATTAAATAAATGGAAAAATAATAAATTCTAAATAAATTTAGCTTGACCAAGAGGCACAATCTTTCAAAATACGGAGTTTGTAGTGGGAAAGGATTGGATATAGTGAGAGAGCTAACAAAAGAGGTTTCTTGGTGAAGACAAGATTGAGGACCACTGAGTCAATCTACAGAATGGGGCCTTATCATCTACTGAATAGGGCCTGAGGAAATTCAACATGGAAGAGGTGGGTTTTGATCAAGTGGGGGAGGCGAAGGGCTTGAGGATCCCCTGGCAATGGGCGTTTTTAGCGACATCAGGTGAGGTCATGAGGATTCTGAACCCTAATTTATCTGCTTCACAGTTTAGCCCTCAAATGGCCCTGGTGTGGAGTGGAGGTGGCTCAAAATTAGAAACTTGCCTTGGCTAACTGCCATTTCCTTGTACAACAAATATGGCAAGAGCACTCCTTCCCCCTCATTCTCAGCCCTGGGCCGGGACAGGCAAAACTCAGAAATCCCAAGCTGCTTGTTAATCTAGGATCAACTTCAAGACTTCAACACAGCACTAGACGAGAGAGTGAAACCAAACAGAAAGATACTTGTGCGATGACCACACTGGGAATTCTTCCCTGTGTGCTGCTGGGACTGACATCCTGATAAAGTTCAGGCGCCTGGTGAAGCTGCACAGACAGGACCCGGTCTTCGGACCACATGCTTCTCGTCTACATCAGAAACATGAAATTCCTGAATTGTTCCTCTTCGCATTTTCATCTCTGTTCAGAGCCCATAACCTTAATTATGGAACTGGGACCCAAGTTATGCCAAAATAGAAAATTTAAACATGTTCTTCTGTTCACTTGCCTGAAACCTCCTTCCCCCAACATTGCAAGGCTGACCTGGTCACCATTTTAGCAACTCAGAATTATTTGCTTTGCTTTTTAAGGATTCTATTGGTTTTGCTGCAGATATTCCCCATTGATCAAAGTCACATTTTGTTTGATCTGCTTACTTGATAGCAAGTTAGTGCGAATGAGAAGCCTTGGCAAATACGTGCAACTGTATAAAAGAAAGTTAACTTGTTCAAGATGGTAATTCTTTTACTACTCTAAAGCTGTATCAGCAGTCAGAAAGATATCAAATTTCCTTGCATTTTCTAAAAGGAATCCAAGGCAGAGAAAAATCTACTTAGAAAAGACAATTCCTCAGATTAAGATAGTGAATTTTCATTTCAATTATGTACATCTTTATATATAATCTGATAATTAGGAGCTTAGAGTTGTAATATTGCTTTACTGTTAGCTTGAAACTTTTAAATGTGGGGTATATCAGTTTCTTTTTCATTAAAGTAAGGATAAATATTGACTTCATACAATTTATGGACAGTAATAATGTTACCTACTTTCCACAGGTGATGGAAGCTGTATAATTATGTGTTGCTGATGCTATACTTAGTTTTTTATATTATTTTCTTAGAAAGTTTTCCTATATTATTTGTAATTGCAAATGCCTTTAAAAGTGTTATTAGTAGCCACAACAGTAATAAAAAAGAAATGAACCAACAGAAAAGGTTGATTACCATACAAAATTACTATTTTTTTAAAAAAAGAGAATAGGGAATAGAATAACATCTTTACAGATGATTAAAGCGTGCCAGAACGATATGCCCACACAACATATGAAAATGATACCTAATATTTCTAGCTGAGCCAAAAGAAATTAAGCAAATGATAGAAACTATGAAATAAAAACATGAATCAGAATTAGAAAAACTCAGAAGTATGATGAATGAAGAGAAGGAAGACTTTAGGAAAGGTAAAAACTCAGGAAAAAATTAGAAATAAAGGAAAAATAATTTCAGGAATGAAGGCTATATTAGAGGGAAGGAACACAATAGCAAATAAGCACAACAGATGACACCTTAAGAAATATAGAATACGGAAAGGAGGAAAGACGTTCATAATAGCCCCCAAATGGAAACAAGACAAATGCCCATCAACTAGTGAATAGATAAATTTTCATTAATCCATAAAGGAATACTACTTACCAATAAAAATAATGAACTAATTATACATACATCAACATGAATACATCTCAAAAGCATTATGCTACATGAAATAAGCCAGACAAAAAAGAATACATGCTGTGTGATTCTTTTTAAATGACATTCTAGAACAGGCAAAATATAGGGACAGAAAACAGACCAGTGGTTGCCAGAGGCTGCAGTGTGTATATGTGGGGAAGGGGAGTTGATTGATTACAAAGAGGCATGAGAAAACTTTCCAGGGTGATGGAAATGTGCTATATATTGGTTGCACTCCTGCTTATATTTGCCAAAGCTTACCAAACTGTATACTTAAAAAGGATAATTCTATTATATGTAAATTACAGCTCAGTAAAAATAAAGAAAGAGATAAAAAGGATTTGAGAAAAAGTAATAGATACAGATAGGCAGATTGCCAAGAAGATTAAACATATGTATAATAGGAATCCCCAAGAAAGAAACTAACACAGTAGAATAGAACCAATATTAACACCTCTACTTCATGAAAACTTTCTTAAAATAAATTTTTACATGGTTTAAAATTACATATTGGAAAGGCACTACACGTATGAGGGAAAAAAATCTACCCGGAAAACTAAAATCTATTGGACCATAAAAAGGAGAAAAAAATAAAAGAAGAAAAAAAATCCTATGGTCATCCAGGCTAAACAACCAAGTCATTAGTAAGGGAAAGAATATCAGATGGTCACTAGATTTTTGTCATTTTTTTTGCCAAAAGTCAATGGAGTAATATATTTAGGATACTTAGGGAAAGAAAATGGGAGCTAAGGATTTCGCCAAATAGAACTTCAAGTATAAAGGCCACAAACTTGCAAGAAACCAGGGTATGTTGTTTCCTGAGTGGTTACTGAGGAATCTACTGGAGAATATGTGTCAGGTAGTCAGCATGACTGGAGAAACAGCTAAGTAACGACTGCTGGAAGTGATTTTCATTGGCTGATAAAAATCACACGAAGAAAGACAACCATATGCAACTCTTGACAAAACTACACAACACCATCCATGAATTAGTCTTGCCAAAAAAAAAGAAAAAGAAACCTGAAAATGATCAAGTCTCTAGATCTAAGTATCAATTTCCAAGAAACACAGAGGGAGGGGGATGTGTTAAATAATACCATGGGGTTGCAATCAGTAAAACCCAGACTGTGTGAAACATGAAACTCTACAGGACAGGCAAGTCTGCTTCTTCAACAAAATTTCCAACACGGAGGGAGAGCGAAAACCTATAGATTAATAAGAGCCACATTAACCAATCATTGTGTCGACCTTGTTTGGATCCTGATTCAAAATACAAGCTATACCAACAGGGTACATATAGGACAATTGAGGAAATATGGACACTGATTGGGTATTTGATAATATTAAGGAATTTATTTTTGTAGGGTATATTAATGGTATTGTGGTTGTGTTTAACAAGAGGAGTCCTTGTCTTTTAGCGATATATACTGAAATATTATTTAGATGAAAAGACATGATGTCTAGGATTTGCTTCAAAATAACTTGAGGTCAGTGGGAACATAGATGAGGCAAGATTAGCCAAGGGTTGATAACTCTTATCGCTTGGTGATGGGTACATGGGAATTCATTATCCTGTTCTCTCTGCTTTTGTATGTTTGAAAACTTCCATAATAACAAGTATAAAATTAACATTTATATAAGATTTTCCACAAACCTGTAGCAAAAGCATTATCATTCTCCAGGACAGGAAATGGAGACTTAGAGAGGTGATCATTGCCCCAGGACTCGTAACTAGAGACGGTCAGAATTAGGAATCCAATCCCGCTCCTCCAACACCATGTCTTGTCTCTGCCTGTCGAAACCATGCTATCTGAAGAGCAGAGGTGGCTCTTTTCTTTGCTTCTTTGAGTAACTCTTCCCAGTGCTCTGATCATCAGTGTGGGAGAGGTCAGAATCCCAAGACGCTGGTCCGCGATTCCTGCAACATCACACTTTTTACTTTTCGATGAGACCCCAGTCTTTTCCTCCTCTGACCTTCAGGCACTGCACCTTTGCACTGGGCTCGCCTCTTCATTTCTTCTCTTCTGTCATTACATGTTAAATTTTCTCTGTTTAATTTGCTTTTAGTTTCTATTTTCTTCTTTTTTTTCCTTCTGCTGTTTCCTTTTCTCCCTAGTCTTTTTCCATCCATCAAGTGACTTTTCAGTTGCTGATTGTGGCCCTTCTCCTCCTGGCTGTGCTGTAGGTATTATTCTCCCTCATTCTCACCCTCACGATCACTTCTCTTCCAATGAGTTGAATTCAGGTGAGTTTGAGAAGCTGAGCCAGTAAAGGGAGTTCTCACAAGGCAGTGCTCATAAATTAGGAACCCAGGCAACAGCATTCAGAATCTAGAAAGATGTGTGATTTTTCTATTGAAACATTAATATGAAAGGAATCCTGGCACCTTGAACAAAGTAGGTTCTCCGTTAATATTTACTGATGACACCAGTGAAGAGGAAATCAAATGACATACTCAGGAGAGCTGGTTTCATGACAAAAATAGTCCTTACTATTTACCTTTTAAGGGATTGGACTCAGTTTTCATCCCTGTGTGCCTTACTTTCTATATCTAGGAAATGAATACACCATAGCCTTGTGAGACAATGCCTTGCCCTTTCATGGAGTGAAGGCCAGCCCACCTTGTCAGTGTAGCGCAGAAACCTAGACTGGGAGCTCCTTGAGGGCAGGGACCTTGCTGACCCAAGTTTGCATCTCTGTGCTTAGGCACCCATAATTGTGGAGTATTGTGGGATGTTATCTCTGTTGCTCAGATCAAGTGTTAGGAAGGTGTGGTGTTAGGAGTTAGGAGAAGTGTTAAGAGGTTACACACCTGTGCTAGCACGACTTAGGGCAAAACTGCAAAACAGGACTTTTGTTTATGGTATATTTTGTTGTCTTCCTACCTCCCATCTTTGTCTCTCCATTCTCTCTCCCGGGTACTCCACACCCTCATGTTTCCTCTTAATCAAAGACCTCCTGACACCAGAGCAGCCTCCAGAGACTTGCCCATCCCCAAGTGTCCTGCGTTCTAATTGGACGTGCCCCCTTTGATCCTACAATCCTACACCACCTTCATCAACATCATTAATTTTGGGGGACTGATCTGAGATAGAACATTTGTTTAAAGTGATTCTTAGGAGTCCGGCCCCGTGGCTTAGCGGTTAAGTGCGCGTGCTCCGCTGCTGGCGGCCCGGGTTCAGATCCCAGGTGTGCACCGAGGCACTGCTTCTCCTGCCATGCTGAGGCCGCGTCCCACATACAGCAACTAGAAGGATGTGCAACTATGACATACAACTGTCTATTGGGGCTTTGGGGAAAAAAAAGGAGGAGGATTGGCGATAGATGTTAGCTCAGAGCCCGTCTTCCTCATCCAAAAAAAAAAAAAAAAAAAGAGGACGATTAGCATGGAAGTTAGCTCAGGGCTGATCTTCCTCACAAAAAAATAAAATAAATAAAAAATAAAATGATTCTTAGTAAGATATGAATGAAAGGCAGGCTTAGTCCAAACTGATCTTTGCTTAGGGGAATATGTAAAACAGATTGTCCTAAATTCTATGGTGAGGCTATTGGAAGAGGTATTAACTAGGCATTCCGCTAGAAAATTTGCTGATCCCATCTCTGTTTTGTCACTCCTCCCTGACTCATAGGGCTTACTGTGAGAACTGACGCAGCTTTGGGGACAGGCTTTGCTGTCCTGCCTCAGACCTTGTGCCAGGAAACAATTTCTAGGCATTGTCTGGTCAAGTTCAACTTGCTTTGCAGCAGGCCTGTGAAACTAATCTAGGAAATCAATAGAGGGTTTTGTGTTGCTCTTAAAAATCTCCAAGGGAAGAGATTTCACAACCTCCTTTGTATGCCAATGTATCACAAACGGTGTGACTGTTAAGATTCTCCCATGCAATTTAAGAAGAATTAAAAAACACGTATGCACACAAATGTTCACACATTTAAAAGACTATTAGGTTACGTGACACATTAAACTACCAGTAGATTCCTGTAGTTTCTTTGTAGTGGAAAACTTTTAAACATGTCCAGTAATCTGTAGAATAAACTCAAGATCAGTTTTGATCTTGATCTGTAAGAAAGTAGGGAAGATTTAGTGATTAATTACATTATTAAGAATTGACTCTTGGTAAGGGAAGGTATTTGCTGTGCATTTATCCTTTACTGGTATTGTAGCACCACCTAGT
Organism: Ceratotherium simum simum; assembly: GCF_057802395.1. NCBI lineage: Eukaryota > Metazoa > Chordata > Mammalia > Perissodactyla > Rhinocerotidae > Ceratotherium > Ceratotherium simum. The sequence goes on along the minus strand of NC_141902.1, from coordinate 16,616,057 downwards.
GTTGACAGAGAAACAAGCTCCTTACAGCTTTCCTAGCCTCCTTGTGGACAGAAACAGATACCTGAAGCATACTCTTGGCCTGTTAGCCAAAGAAATGCTCCTCAAAGAGGTTTCTTTCTTTCTTTTTTTTTTTTTTTTTTTTTTGGTGAGGAAGATTGTCCCTGAGCGAACAGCTGTGCCAATCTTCCTCTATTTTGTATGTGGGATGCCGCCACAGCATGGCTTGATGAGCAGTGTGTAGGTCCACACCCAGGATCTGAACCTGCGAACCCCGGGCCACCAAAGGAGAGCATGTGAACTTGACTACTACACCACTGGACCAGCCCCACAGAGATGTTTCTAAGTTATGAAATGCAGATTGCATTATATGTCTCCAAAATGAAGGATTATGCTTTCAGTTATCTAATGATCAGAATTGACATACTTATTGACATGCATATGTGACATATTTTATTCCTTTAAGTCCAATGTCTATCTTTTAATTTCCTAACAAAATAGCCTGTAAATGTTGGGAAATTATTGCTCTTTTGACAAACAGATCTTTAAATGGTGAAACGCCAATTCCTCCAAATAGAATGATGCCATGTTAGATCCAGGGTTAGCACTTATGCACGATCCCAACAGAGAATCTGCACCATTAAAAAAGCCACAAAACTTCCACTGAGGTATTGACGTTTAGAATTGTGATACCCGAAGTGTGGTCCACGGACTGGAAGCTTAGGCAACACCTGGGGAGCTGTTAGGAACGCAGAATCTCTGCCTCCGCCCCAGACCTGCTGAATCAGAGCCTGCAGCTTAACAAGATCCCCAGGTGACTCATATGTCCCTTAAAATTGGAGAAGCACTGTTTTAGAGATTTATTCCTCCACCTCTCCCCGCCAAAGATTGAACATCAATCAAACCAAGACTAAGAACTTTCATTATAATTTTGGATTTACAATATTTTATTCTTGGAAAAAAAGTTACGTGATTTTCTTGTCTGACTCATGACTAATTTCATATGAATTGTATCACTGCTGTTGTCGGGGCTCACGTCAGCAGCTGAACAAAGAAGGCACAGTCCTTTCCTACCAGATCAGTCAGCTTTATCTCTGGGAAACATAATCAGGGAGCCGTTTAAAGCGGCTGAGAGAAAAATTGCCCACTCTGAAATTTCAGGGTATGCAAATACTAACAAAATATTTAAGTTTGTTGTGATAGAGAGACTCACAGTTTGAATAGACAGTAGGAGGTGAAGCTTAAATAATTCCTGACAATTGAGGTAGACAGGAACACTTAGAGATTGTGTAATTATTAAAGTTGGAAAATTTAATGCTTGATTTGTCTTAAGCCTTAATTTTATCTTATCTATCTCTTTCTTCTGTTTATAAATCTAGTAAATTTAGTATAAAAATAAGATCAGTCACTGCCATTTGTTTTTTGGTTAATGTTCAATTAGCTCATAAGTTTAACAGATTAATATCATCCACAAATTTACTTAGATTTCCTAAAACATTTTAACCTATCTAATGATCTCAAACACCTTAGATGAATAATAGGATTGACTCCAAAGCCTAAGCCAATCTTTCTATGTGCTTAGACAAATTAGAAAATGTAATCAACCAAACTTATAACTCTGATAAACTAGATTCTTTTATACTAAAAAATTAATCACATTCTTACTTTTTAAAAAATCATAGCTGATGTCTATTAAGCATTCCAAATTAAAACTTCAAAGCAATATTATATTTAAGATTCTTCAAAACATTTCAGAAATTTTAAATAATAAACACAGAGATTATCTCCATAATTAAATAACTTACTAATAAATTTAGCACAAAGTACCATGGCTTATATCATCATCTCTATACTTATTTCTACATTTTTCTAGTGTTTGATAGTCACTTACACAACTAAAGGAAGCAGACGTTATTTGATCCATGACCAGTTCTTCCATCCAGTTGTGGACTGGTGTAGTAGTGAGACACTGTGGACAAGAGTGCAAGACCTGGGTACTACTTCCAAAACCATAGATGACCATGCTGAGCCTTCTTATAGATAAAGTCTTCCCTGCCAGCGGGGCAGTCCAAGTCCATGGCTATCAGCTGGGACTTAGTTTCACAATCCAGTGCATCACTTGTCCCCTGGGTGTATTCTACCTTTATTCAACTTCTACTGCAAACTCTTTCAACATTCTCTCACCCAGTTTGGATAGATGGAATTCTGTACCCCCCACCAGGACTTGCAGCTAATGTCTTCATTGCACAATTAGCGTTAATTGAAACCTGCACCCCCACCCAGGGTATAAACAGTCTTTATTATCTGTCTCATCTGCCTCCATTTTTCAGTCATTCTATTGACATTGCCCCCTGACTGAAGTTCGGTTAAGAATGAAACACAATTGGGGCCAGCCCTGTGGCTTAGCGGTTAAGTGCACGTCCTCTGCTACTGGTGGTCCCAGGTTCGGATCCTGGGTGCGCACCTACGCACCGCTTGTCCAGCCATGCTGAGGCGGCGTCCCACATACAGCAACTAGAAGGATGTGCAGCTATGACATACAACTATCTACTGGGGCTTTAGGGAGAAAGGGGGAAAAAAGAAGGAGGAGGATTGACAATAGATGTTAGCTCAGGGCCGGTCTTCCTCAGCAAAAAGAGGATTGGCATGGATGTTAGCTCAGGGCTGATCTTCCTCACACACACACAAAAAAGAATGAAACACAAGATGTTATGTTACTAGACTCCACTGAGTAACTATTCTGGGTTATGATTTTGTGCTGGCACAATTGTGACTAAAGCAAGAAAAATAATCCTTATGAGATTTCTTTCAGACTTCAATATATAGAAGCCTAATGGATTGTTTCTCAAACTAGAGGTTTGAGAATGTTCTTGTTGTCATAGGTTAGGTTCCCAGGAAGCGGTTTCTGAGGCTCTGAGAATTACACACTGGAGTCTTTTTGGGATGAGCCATTGGGAAGACACCTGTGAGCGGTGAGGGGCATCAAGTCAAGCAGGGGGAGGAGCTGAACCCCAGTGCAGCTGTGACAGAGGCCTCAGTCCTTCCTATGGGGAACTCCATAGAGTTGTGCTCCCCCTTCCCCACCAGGCCTTATGCCCCCTCCCACTGAGCAGGCATTGGATGTAAAGAGCTCTCAGGGAAGGTCATGACCTTGGATGAGGCAGCTGAGGGCAATTCTCAGAGAGAGTCCCAGCTGAAAGCAATAAGCAGCCAACACTCCTGGCAGCTGGGGGAATAAGTGCCTCAATCATAAGTGGTGGGGGAGTATAAATGCTGCCCACAGCATTCACTACAAGTGTTTTTTCTATTATTATTATTATTATTATTATTATTATTATTATTATTATTATTATTATTATTGAAGGGCTTGGCCTAGAAAAGATCTCAGGCTATAGCCAGGGAACTTAATTCTAGGAGAGACAATATAAGAGCAGACCGATCCCTGTAATGCAAATGAACATGCCTCTCTTTGCTGAGAGGCATTGTGCAGAATGCATGAAAACATGGCAGTGATGTTGGCAGGAGGATGGCAACGAGGTTCTCTGAACCAACTGTCTCCTGCAGCTGTGAAAAGACACACAGCCTGGCTGCCAACTGTTGGGCTCATTGTGCTTTGGCTGAATTTAGTTCCCTCTTATGTCAACTTGCAATTCTATGTTGAAGAAAATTGGTCTGGTCTGCCACCATCTCCATCTCTTAGCAACTGAGAAAGATTGAAACAACAGCTGGGTAATTTGATATTAGGAACTTAAAGGTCATGAAAATGGAATATAATGGCTGTTTGTATTAAAGGAAAAAAGAGAAAAAATGATGTAACTCTGATGCTTAGAAATGTTTGGAATGCCACATGGCTTATAAAGAGTGAAAATCTAGTTTAAACTGGTTGGACTTTTTCTCTCTCAGAATGATTCAAGTTGAATCCAGAAGCACTCCCAAACACATGTATTTGCCTAGATATAAATTCCTGTGGAATGTTGGAACTGCAATGTGGAAAATAGTTTCTCTGTTCTGCATTTATTTTCTCTAAGATTGACCTACTACTTTCTTATCACAAGTCTTGAAACAGTAATTCCAATATAACATAGCTGACAGCTTAGAATTATATTTTATTTTGCTTTTGGTGGGCAGTGGGAATGGGGACAAGAGGTGAAGATGGGAGAAAATGAAGGGTGGTCCCTTGGAGGCGATGATGTGCTGGAAGCCTGCTTCATAGGCTGCTCACGCTGTCTCCAAGATGCACGTACAACAGGTAGTAATGGAACTGCATGTTTGAAAACTAGAAAAGCAAAGTGAAATTGTTGATAACAAGTTGCTTCCCTCTTCCCTGGGGCTAGTGAAGAGGCCATCTGGTTTTCAAATTAGGAAAACCAGAAAATATAACATTCGCTCTCAGAATGAGTCAAATGTCATACTCTAATGAAAATTCGGAAGCAAAAAGAGAGAAGGTAAGGGAGCAGGATGGGAGAAGAAGAGCTTGAAATGCCTAATTAGTGGGGTGAGCTGTTTGCTGCTTGCATTCCTGTAGGTTTATAATCCAAGCATTTTGTAACTGTTTAGTAAACCTGCCTGGACAAGGTTCATTTGGAGAGGTGTGGATTACAGGGGAGGGGACTGGAAATCTAGTGCTTTACTTGGTAGGTAACTGCCTGGTCTTGTTTCTCGGAATGACGTGTTCATCCACCACATATGCAGCTTTCAACCCAGCACAGTGGGCAGAAAGCCATTATTTTCTTTGCTTGGTTAGTGATTCACTTCCTTGCACCTTCTCACACAGTTGGGTCACTGGTCTACTGCTGCTGTCAACGTGAGCATCCCTGTCTTTTTTGATCAATGCCAAGAACCACATGAAGTGGTTCCAGTTCCTCCACAAGTGTTTGGTTTTGTGACACAACAACTTTGAAGAGGTGAAGTAAAAATTCCTTGAGAAATACATCTCTTCTTAGCCATCTACTTCCTTGCCTGCCAAATCCCCCAAGACCACATCCCTCCAATTTACAAGAAATGAAGTGGAACCATATGAAATTGCTTTTCTTGTAGGTCAAAGGCAGTTAAATACAAGTAATTTCACATGGTTCAACTTCTATATATGCAAACAAGTTCTCTGATTAAAAAAACAAAAACAAAAACAGAAACTGAGTGACTATGAGTACTGTCCTTAGAATTCTCTGAGGACAGAAAAAAGACTTCAAGGTAAACAAACTGACAGACACACTTATTTGTAACCAAACTAAATTCCAGATGGGGCTGGCTTGGAATTCACTGATGCAAAAAAGAAATAGGAGCTGTATGTTGCAGGAAACTATCTTTTCTCCCTGAGGGAGATGAGGATTTAAGTTCCCTTTGTGGTGGGATGTGTTTCCAGTTCACTTGGTCTTACATTTATCTTAAAAATAGTGTTCGATATTTGCACTTCACTCATTTCCCAAAATTTGTTCTGATTCCAGATCTCTGTGTTACACTTCTAAAGTAGTGATTCTTTTTTTTTTTTTTTTTGCAGGGGAAGATTCGCTCTAAGCTAACATCTGTTGCCAATCTTCCTCCTCTTCTTTTTTCTTCCTTTCTCTCCCCAAAGCCCTAGTATATAGTTGTGTATAGTTGTAAGTCCTTCTAGTCCTTCTATGTGAGCCCCCACCACAGTGTGGCTACTGACAGACAAGTGGTGTGGTTCCACACCTGGGAACCAAACCCAGGCCGCTGAAGCGGAGCACGTTGAACCTTAACTGCTAGGCCATCAGGGCTGGCTCAGCTGTGTTACACTTCTAAAAATTTGTTTATATGCTCTTTGCTTTGGAAGATAGGAAGTATATCAAATTTTGGGCAACAAGGAAAACTCTAACTTTCCATTCATTTGGGGAAGAGGTGTGCATTTGTTCACTTCCACAACTCTAAACATTCATTCTCAATTTTTCACTTTTGTTTGAGACACAGAAATCATATTTGTTTAAATTTTCTCTCTGGATATGAACCCAGAGCTACAACCTGGTGAATGTTATACAAAGGAATGGACATCTCAGTTTATACTTTATTTTTAATGGTTTATGAATGTATGATAATCATAATGAGCGTTTATTCAAACACTTACTATACATCAAGTACTCTGCATGTACTATCACATTTCATCCTCATCCTGTGATGTGGGTCCTAGTCCTAACTCACTTAAATGAAGGAATTGAGGAACAAAGGTTAAGTTTCTTTCTCAGGGGCTCAACGTTGTTAATAGCAGTGCTACGACTGACTTTCTGGCTGTCTCCGTATCTGCTCTCTTAATTTACTACATTACTCTGCCTTCACACTGACTGCTCGGATTCAGGCTTCCCTGAAGGGATGTGGAGGTTCATGCAAAACCAGCTTCTGTTTGCATCACTAGCATACAACCAACCTGCTCACCCAAATCCTTACATCTTAATCTGATGAGCAGAGTCTGCAGCCAGAAATCGTTTCTAGTTTTCTTAACTACCCATAAAGATGTTTTAAGCCCACTTTTAAGTATACAAAATTATAATTATCTACGTAATGCCTTTAAATCTTCCTGTTTCTATGCTGAAACAAAAGTTCAATATATTGTTCCTTAACATATTTATATACTACATTTTCTAGTATCTTATATGATATTTATGAATTCAACAAATATTTATTGAGAGCCCACCATATGTCAGACAATCTTTTTGGCGTAGCAATGAACAAAAAGGACAAAAATTCTGACCTCGAGCACTTAACATTCTTGTAGTGATTAGTTTTTTAAAGGGTTATCAACAGAAGGCCAGGGAAGGTGAGTGGATCTGTAGAAGCAACTCCTTAGGTAGGATTGAGAGGCCTGGGGAAAAATGCATGGTGCCTCCTTATTCAGGAGCCCCCCACAAGCCAGCTCAGACTCTGCTCAGACAGCAGCCAACAGCAAAACATGGTGGGTGGAGGTGGGGGGTAGGCGGTGGAAGAGGTGTAAGTCGAGCTCCCCTTGTGTGAATTATCTCAAAGGTGCATTGTAGTGACACATTTGTATAGCAATCTAAGTCTCCTCCTGGATTTTAGCCTTATTTTCCATACATAGAATTTTATCTAGCCATATTTTAATTGTATCAGATAAAGATTAAAACCCTTAGATGTTGGGCCCCAAGTTGAGGATCTTTCTGAATCATAGTTAAAAATAATAGAGAGGGAGAAAAATTCCATAAGTAGAAGCAGCTGAAGAAGGAAGCTGAGGGTGGGGTCACAGTTCTCCCGAGGAGTGGCTGAGGTTCGCTGCCTGAAGCTCCGCTCGGAGGCAAGTTGGCTTCCATATGTGTGAGTGTCTGTCCTGACAAACTAATCTAGTGCCGCAATTTCAAGACTAGTGTGTATCACAGACTTGCAGAAATGCCTTGTGGCATATTTACTACTTTGATCCCCAAAATCTATTTAGCCAGATCTTTTCACTAATGAAGCATTTTTGTTTATAGAGATCTTGCTACAAACGAGAGGCAGTTTAGAGTGGTGGTTAAGGGAATTGATTCCTGGAGCCCAACTGTCTGGCTTCAAATTCCAGCCCTGCCTTTTCCATGGCTACACAAGGCAGCTCACGGTGCCTCATTTTCCTTTTCTGTAAAATGATGGTCTTAATAATAGCATTTACCTCATAGGATTGTAATGAGCATTACATTAAATAGGATCTGTGAAATGCTTAGAATGGTGCCTGGCCATGCTAAGCACTATAGAAATGTAGCTAGTATGATGAGAGTCTTAGATTCTCCTGTCAATAGGCATTGCCTGTCTAGGGTTTAGCATCCACAGTGAATCTTTAACATAGCTTGTCAGACCTAGTGGGCATCAGCCCCAAATGCCAAAAGCAAACTCTAAGAACAAAGGCGTGAGCTGAGCATTGCCATGTATGGAGTTTTGAGTTTTCGTATGCAATGATTAAGAGCCGAAATCAGTGAATGTTGTTGCATCACACACACACACACACACACACTCACACACACACACACACACTCACACTCACACACACACACACACACATGCCGGCAAGCCAAGTCCCTGTGTGATTGCCATCAACTGTAACAGGAAGGCATCATGCTCAGATCTATGAAGTCGAGGGATAGACATCAGGGAGATGAGGGTCCTTCTGCTAAATAGATGACCGAACAATTAAGTAAGTGAATAGTGAGGAGGAAAATTCCAGGCTCCAACTGACGTCAAGATGTGAAGCAGCAGCAGCTAAGCTAACAGCCTGCGGTAACAAGGATTAAAGATGGACTGAATGTGCTCAGGGGGAAAGCCAAATGAGGTAGAAGACACATCAGAAGAGACCTCCACCATCAGAAAACACAGAAATGTAATTTGATGCCGGAAAGAGATAATTGGAATGTTGGAAAGTAGCTTTAGCCTGAAATATATATCTGCTCAAGGTCCAGGTCAGGGAAAGAAGCTGAACGCCAGGGCAGACTTTATGAGGAGCCCCCAGAACACACAAACTACATTGTGACGACTGTATATGAAGAAAGATGACTGTGGCTCTTTTAGGCAGGACATGAGGATGGATAGATCCTGGCTGCACAGGTAGAGAGAGAGAGAATGGTTGGATTAAGATGGGGAATGGAAGAGATGCGTAAACGAGGCTCTTTGGTGTAATGGAATTCACTATTCTCCATGAGAATTCCTGATTTCTACTACACTGTCCTCTTTGGCTCAGAAGAGAATTAGTACCCATGAGGAAGGAGCTAGTCTCAAGTCAGAGGGTGTTGAGGAAGATATATTGGGAGGAGAGAAGAGGATGGAGCTGCACACTCCTATATCCATGTGAATTTGACATGTTATAAGACCCCCAGGGATATGGGAAGAATGCTTTCTGGGAAAGAATTCTATCGGGGTTAGACTTGGGAACACGTGGCTTATATCAAGTAAACACCCTCTTCTCAGTTTGATCAATTTTTAGCACTGCATACAATTGCTTTTAAAAATCACTTCTATTGTTTTCCCCTGATTATCTGAATAACACATATTCTTATAAAAATGAGGGGAAAATTAAAATCATCTATGGCCCACTAGAGATACCCACTATTACCATTTTTGATGTATTTCCTTTTTCCAGTTTTTATTTACATGTATAAAAAAATTGGACACGGACTCCGTCACGATTTTATACATTGTTTCTTAAACTTAATATTATGTCCTGAACATTTTTCTGTATCATAAAGATGGGCCCATATGTGTATATTTTCTCAGGACTCTTGTGCTCAGGCGATTTCTGGTCAGTTAATTACTAAGGGATTTGTAGAGTCCTCTACCTTCCTTATGCTGGCATTGCGATGGTGTAGGCCTTGGGGGGCTGATTTGGGATTTGCGGGTTGCCTTGTGCTGTGAGAAGAAAAAACAATCTTTCTGCAAATGTAAGAGAATTGGATCTTGGAGTTGGGGTTTGTGTCTCTTAATAGTCTTCCTTTGGGGAGAACATTCTGACTAAATGTGTATTTCCCAATTCAAAGAAATAATAGGCAAATGCTTGGTTGAGAGAGAACTATTGGCTACTGTGTCAGACATTTAGAAGAAAGAAGCAGTTGAACTATTCTTCAGATATGGTGAAAAATCATAGCTCCAAGTAAGAGAATGTTGGGGTCATCTTTGGAGAGGAAAAAATTCACAATGGACCTGAATAGTAAATTCTGCTATGTGGGCTCTTGCATTAGTGCAAGCTGTGTTAAGCCCTGACGTCTTATGATTGAAACAATAGCACAGTATGCAGAATCCAAAGGCTTTCTTCTTAAACAGTTGTGCCCTATTCATAGTCTAGTTGCCCATTCATCGTCAGTCATGTCTTCTGATGTTGAATTTCTTTCCATGATTTGTAGATATTTGTGTCAAGTGACTCACGTAGCTATTCTGAAGGAAGGAAGAAATGGTTTTGTGATTTAGTATAAACCAGTGTGGAACCCAAAGATTTTCTTAAAATCTATTGTCATTTATCATTTGTTTGAATTTAGGTGTCACTGTAGCAGGCAAGGTTTGTTATATAAAATGATAAAAGACATGCTCTCAGGAGCCAGAGTTCCATACACTTTTACTCAATCGGCCCAGGTCTGATTCTTTGTTCCCCTGGGCCCCCACCTCCACCTGCTCACACCTGAAGATCCCAGTGGCCCACAAAAGTGTCTAGTTGGTTTCCTGGTTGCCTCAACACACAGTGAATTAACTCATATTTACAGATTAACATGTGGTAAAGATACTTTTAAAATGTGAAATATATTTATTTTTTTCTCATATATAAGATGGATGTAAAAAAGTGAAACAACAGCTAAGTGAGAATTCTCCTTTCATATTCTATAGAGATAACCCTTGTTCACAACTTGGTATATATTCTTCTAGACTTTTAATCCATATTTATATTCATATTTATATATTTTAAAAACACATTGGTTACTAATATGTCACCAGCTCTCTTACTTCACATAATGTTTAGGATTTCTTTCTGTGTCAATATGTAAAGATCTACTTTATCTGTTTAATTTTATTTGTGGATTGATTTGTGATTAGATAAAACATGCAAAGATACAAAATGGTAAATACTGAGTCTCCTACCCTTATTCTCCTGCCTCATGGTTCCTCTCTCCAGAGGTAATCGTTGCTGTCAATTTCATATGTACCCTTCCAAAACAAACACAAGCTGCATTGTTCCCTTCAGTACACCAACAAGCTGTAACATGTCCCAGCCTGAAAGAGGAAGAACGCTTCCTTGACTTGTACATTCCCTTACAGCTGCCACCCCATTTCTTTCCTCTCCTTGGAGCAGTAATCCTCAAAAAATTGTCTCCAATTACTGTTTCCGGTTCCTCTTCTCCCACCCTCTGATGTAGTCACTGCAATCTCGCTTTTCATGCCATATTTAAGAACTCGTTCTTGTGGGGCTATAGAGGCCTGGCCCCTTCACTCTAACTGAGACGATTTGAAGAGCATTCTCCGTTTCAGATTCCTTGTGGAGCGGTCTCCTGCGTTCATTGAGATTGCATTACAGCCCAACTTTCTCCAACCCTGCTTGCGTCCTTCCCCTTCCTCAGGGGTTGCATCTCAAGGGCACTCCCTGATAAACTTCCTGCACACGAATCATTTTAGAGTCGGCTTCCCAGGAAACCACCCTGCAACATCTTCCAGTGATTTCCCATCTCAGAATACAAGCCTGAAGTCCTTGCGATGGCTGTCTGTCCCTCGCTTCTCACTGCCAGCCTTTCTGGCTGCGTCTCCCACACTCTCTCTTTGTTCAGTTCCGCTTAGCTCTTCCCTAAGTACCCCGAGCACACTCCTCCTCCTGACCTGTGCACTTGCTCTTCTGACTTCCTGGGATGCTCTTCCCCCAGATACCCTTGTCTCAACCCTCGTTCCCTTGGGGTCTCTATTCAAACATCACCTTATCAGAGATTCCTTCCTTTCCACTCTGTATAAAGCAGCACCCCCACTACCACCTCAGCACTCTCTATTCCCCTTATTCTGTTTTTCTTTTCCCTCACAGCACTTATGACTATCTGACATATACTGTATTTTATTTACTTATTGTCTATCTTTTTCTGTTTTATTCTCTGCTGTATTCCAAGGGCCTAGAAAAGTGCTAGGCACAGAAAATATGTTCAAGTTATATTTATGGATGAATGACTTACTCATTTTTCTTTTTCATGCAAATGTTGCATCTTTTACATATACGTATTGCATGTTTTTTTTCCATCTAACAATATATCTTGGAGAACATTACAAATCAGAATATTAAAAGCTGCCTTATTCTTTTTGAACAACGGAATAGTTTCCCACTATATATATTAAAACAATTTATTTAACCAGTCCTTGATTAATGAACATTTATGTTATTTCCAATAGTGCAATGAATAACTTTGTAATATCATCTTTTATTATGTGAGTATATCTTTAGAAAAAAATCTCTAGAATTATAATTTGCTAATCAGAGGATATGTCATTTATACTGGTAATTTTGATAGATATTGCTAAATTGTTTTCCATAATCTTGTACTAATTTACATTCTCACCAGCAAGATATGAAGATGCCTCTTTCGACACATACTCACCAGTTTTTTGACATTGCTAATCTGATAGGTGAAAATGGTGTGTCACTGTTTTATTTTTCAGTTCTCTTATTATGAGTGAGGTTGAATATCTTTTTACATATTCAAAAGACAGTTGTATTCCCTTTGGTATAATATTTATACTAATATCTGTTCTATAAACTTTGCTGGCTTGTTGCTCTTTTACTTGTTGATTTTAGAAAATAATGTGAATATTTGCAAATTCTTTCTTGGTTTGCCATTTATCTTTTAACTTTGTTTTTGCTGTTTTATTTTTCATATAGAAGTATAATTTTTTTTTGTAGTGGAGTTTATCAATTTTTTTCTCTTATAGGTTTTGTGTCATACTTTAGTCTTCCTCACTTTGGGATTGTAGATATTTTTCCCATGTATTTTCCTCCAATACTTTTAAGTTTTGATTTTTTACACTTAAAATCTTTATTCTTTGAGAATTTATCCTGATATACATTTTAAAAACATAGGCACATAAGTATTTTTTTAACCAAGATCAAAGATTACCTTAGTGTCCCAATACCATTTATGGAAAAAATCATCTTTTCTCCACTGATGCCATCTTCATCACATTTCTATTTCTAGCTTTATATTCTCTTCCATTTATTTATTCATATATAAGTGCCACATTGCTTTATATATTATAGTTTTATAATATGTTTTAATAGTTATCTGATTGGCCTTGTTTCTGCCCCCAACTAAAAGAAAAATTTTGAAAATAACGATATTTTCAACACTTTCCTGTCTTTCTAGTTTATTTTTCCACTTAAATTTTATAATCAGCTTGTCTTGTACCAAATAAAATTCTGTTGGTTTTTTATTTTAATTATATTATATTTAGAGATGAATTTAGGAAGAATTGACATCTTCGTAATCTTGAGTATTCTTATCCAAGAACATAGTATGTTCTTTATCTGTTCAAGTCTTCCTATATCCCTATCAGTACATATTTCCTTTTTCTTGTTTTTAAATTGTTATATATGTGTTTATATGTTTTTAAATAAAAAAATTTAAAGCAAATATCTGACTTACAACTATCTACATTAGAAAAAAAAAATAGAACTTTGCCAGGAACATGGAAATATCCCACGTACATACTCCTCCTCTCTGATCATAGTCTTTTCGTCCCTTCAGAAGTAATAAACATTCTGACTTTACGATAGTCATTTCGTTGCTTTATAGTTTTACTGCCCATGTAAGTATCTCTAAGTAACATAATTTAGTTTTGCCTGCTTTCAAGCTTAAAATAAATAAAATCATGCTAGATTCTTTTGTATCTAACTACCTTTGCTCCAAATATGTCTATGAGGTTTATCCATGAATGTTGCCTTTTTAACAAAGGCTTTTTTCTGAATGTATTGAGATCATAAAATGATATTTATTTATTTATTTATTTATTTATTTATTTATTTTTTGTGAGGAGATCAGCCCTGTGCTAATATCTGCCAATCCTCCTCATTTTTTTTTTTTTTTTTTTTTTGCTGAGGAAGACTGGCGCTGGGCTAACATTGGTGCCCATCTTCCTCCACTTTATATGGGATGCCGCCACAGCATGGCTTGCCAAGCAGTGCGTTGGTGCGTGCCTGGGATCTCAACCGGCAAACCCCGGGCCACCGCAGCGGAGCACGCACACTTAACCGCTTGCGCCACCGGGCCGGCCCCATCATATGATTTTTAAAAACTTCTTTTCAAACATTAAATCAACATTGCCTACCTGGAGTGAATCCAACTTGGTCATGATATGTTATCCATTTTTATGTATTGCCGGATTCATTTTGTGAAGGCTGGGCTATTTCTGATTTACCCATACTCCTCTGGAGTGGTCCTTTAGAGATTCTCCTTGAAAGCCTGGGTTTTTACCAGGGCTCCTCCTCGTTGGTGGGTTCTGACCTCTGTTCTTTGTCCTTCCAGCACTGAAGACTGCTAGACGTTCCGCTCAGCTTTTCAACCTCTTAGCTCTGTTTACAAACCTGTAAAGACCTTGAGGGGGAGAATAGTGCCAAATATCTCATCTCTCTGAATTTCCATTCTCTGTGGGATCTTAGGCTCTCAAATTCCTACTGGCTTGGTAATTCTCTGATGACTTCAAACTGATTCTCTTTTGTTCAGCTTGTCTACTTGTTCTCAGTGAGATGGTTGTTCTGAATAAGTTCCTCTGCCATAACCAGAAGTGAAAATCAAGAAATGGCATAGAATGGCAGTTGAAGATACTGTTAAAGTACAGTGTTATTATCAGGGGATAGTGAGTATAATTTATGACCATGCTTCTGGGAGCAACAAACTATGTCAGATACCAAGAACGCCATTTAGCATCCCAAGGGATGTAAAGGTGATCTGGCTGTGACATCTGTCACTCCCTTGATCTCAGGTAAATTCTGCTCGTCTCAAGGCGAGGTGGCATCTCCTTTCTCCCTAAATGCTTCACATGCATCCCACCAGATATTTCCTCGAGGGTTACTCAGTTACCCATGCCAGGAAATGAGGAGTTACCCATGCCCAACATCTCTGCTTCTTCACCCACCATGTCCAACTGGTTACCAAATCATGTCTGTCATATCCCCCTGTTGTTTCTAAAATTTGTTTACTCTTTTCCATCCCCACTGCCTTTGCGTAGGGCCAAATATTGTCATCTTTTGTCTGAGTTATTGAAAAGACCCCTATCCTCATTCCCCTATCAAAACAAGGAGTGATCCTTCTAAAATACAAATCTCACTCAAGCTTTCACTACTGTCTTAAAATCTAACAATGGCTCTCTATAAACCATAGGATAAAATTATATATATTATACATATCCCCCCTGCAGCTATATTATACATATCCCCCCTGCAGCAAATACTGAAGGCAGGCACTGTGTGCTATAAGATACTCAGAGACCTCTGTCCTTGTACAAGTGCTGCCCCTTGCTAGCATATGACTGGAGCAAATGACGACCTCTCTGGACCTGGGTTTCCTCCTCTACCATAAGAGGAAATTGAACCAGAAGATTTCCAGTTCCAACAACCTTGTGATTCTGAATCATTACCTTAAGGTATATTATGTGTGCCTTTAAAAATGAAGCTTATGTTTATACTAACACCCATATCTACGTTGTAAATACCTTCTGTAGAGGAATATCAAACATCAATTATGTAATTTTTATGTAACGACAATTGATTTATCTGTGCTGATTCATACCTCAAATGGGAAACTAAATCATGACTGAATTGAATTGTTTTAATTAAAGTTCTCCACCACTAAAGGCCAGCAGAAGCCCCTCAGGATGAAGGTGTACTGCAGGCCCTGTTCCCAGACATCCCTTCCTTGGGCTGGCGGGAAGTGTGACGAGTTATTTCATTCCCTGGTTCCATCTCTTGCTTCCCTGCTCACTCCTGCTCTGCACGCCAGGCTCTTCTCATCCTGAGCTGTTTTCAGCTCCCCCAACAAAAGTGCCTTATGCTCTCCTGCTTTCAGGTTCTCTCACAGGGTGCTTTCTTTTTTTTTTCAGCTTTATCGACATATAATTGACAAATAAAATGGTGAGATATTTAAGGTGTACAATGTGACGATTTGATATACATATGCATTGTGAAAGGATCCCCCCCATTGAGTTAACGAGCATATCACAGGATGCTTTTTCTTCCTTGGATGCTTCTCCCTCAAACCCATGTCTGGCTCTCTCACTTGTCCTGTAGAACTTGGCTTGGTCTCACCTCCTCTGATTGGTTTCTCTGTCTTATTCTGAGTGCGGTGACCCTCCTTTCCTTCCTGTTCTCATGACACTCTATGCAGATACCATCACTGTGTTCCTCAAACCACGTTGTAGTCATTTACTTATCATTCTGTCTCTCTAGATTCTAAGTTCTTTGAGGACAGGGGCCATGTTCTTTTCAGAATTTTTTTAAAATTCTGAGAGCTGCGCACAGAATTTAGTACATAATGGATATTGAACAAACAACTTATATTTAAACGAGTAAATATATTTCACAATTAGAGCCATTAAAGAAATGCATTTCCTTTACAGGAATCTTAGAAGAATCCCTCTTACAGCTAACTTTGTCAAATGCCTCTATTTGGATTGTGTATGTACATATATATATAAGGTTTTGATATGTGACAGACTTACGGAAAATTACATTTGAATGCTTCTTAAATTCCCTGAGGAATATGTGAATTCTCAAATAAGCATAGCTTTTCAGACCGGTTAATACTTGGTTCTAGTCAGAAAATCTTGTCTTGATTTTGTCATCTTTCTTCTTTTGTCCTGGCAAGAGCTGACAGCTATTTAAATGAGAATTAAAAATAGGACCCTGTGAAGGACATGTTCCTTTTTTTTCTGCCAGGATATAACTGACCACAGAACTGGGGTTATAGCTCTCTCTCTTAAAAAAAAAAATTGCCACAGGCTATGCTATCAAATTCTAGATAAAAACCAGTGATGAAAAAAATAACTCTTAAGAGATATTCCAGCGGTCCAAATACTTTCACCACTCCTAATAGAAAATATGCTTTTTTCTCATTCTTGAAAGATATTCAAAGAATTTGAAGGTTAACGTGCCACCAGTTTGTAGCCATTATAGTCTGATTCATCCACATCGTGAGTTGGCTTTGACTGCTGGGTATGTCTTCTCTTTCCGTGTTATCATCAAATGGAAGGACCTCAGCTTGTGGGGTGTGGGAGCTGGAGTGTTAGAGAAAAAGGGTAATTGCGTGTCAGAGAGGGAACTGTGGGAAAGCCTTTTGGCTTTGGGGAGGTGGGTTCTTATTTATCATTGGAACTGACTGACTAGAACAGGCCTGGCTTAAGACCAGAGCTAGGAATGAGCCCTCCAAGTACCCTCTTACTAAAGATTTGACACACAGTTATTCATTTGTTAGTGCTTTCATCAGATATCATCCGGTTTTATAATGAAGACTACTGACATCCATTGTGTCACCTCAGAGCAGCTGATCACCCTTAACAAACAATATCTCAAGAGAGCGGGAGTAGGATGGGAGTAGCTGTTGAACCCAGAAGCAGGCCACCTTAGCTCCAGTGATTCTATGAAATCCCAGAATTCATTCATTCAGCAAACATTCATTGACATCTGCTAAGGGCCCAGTGCTGTTCTAAGCCAGCTCTGCGAAGATGGACCTGATAGGGCAACTGACGCCTAGAGTTCCCTGTTTGGGAAGTGAGGAAGGAGGTAGCAAGACCATGAAGGTATCACGCAGTAACAGAGCCTGGGAGCACTGAGGAGGGGGTATTAAACCAACCAAGGGGAGTCACGCAGCTTCCATAGGAGGTGACCACTGAACGGACTGTCAAGAAGTTTGAGAGAGCAGTAGCCAAGGAAAGTGAAAAGACTTTCAGACTTGGTCCATTTTGGTGCTCTCTCTTTAAGGAGACCATGGCTAACCATTCCTAACAGATTTATCAACTCTGTTATTTAAACTTCTCTCAGAATGAGATTTGACTAATTCTTTCTGTGAATAGTTCTCAGCAAATCTCCAACCCAGGAATTTCTTTCTTATATCTGATTTATATCCACCCTCTCCCGGAAATTCAAGCTCTCTCCTTGAGTTCTGACTTTTGTGGAAACCATGGGAAGTGTGTTGATGAGGAAGTTGGAAGGTTTGTGAGTTTATCCCATGTTGCCTCTGGGAGTCAGAAGGCTCAGTGCTGCGTGGAGGAACTCACTGGTAAGGAGGCATAATGCAGTTTCCTTCTACTGCTTCTGTTTTGGTTATTTCTCTCACGAGATACGTGTCTACAAAATGGTTATATTAGCCAGTAGGTGGAGTACTGTATTAGAAATAGCAGGCCTTAGTAGATATGTATCAGTTTGTAGAGAGGAACTAACTTTCATAATTATGAAAAATGTTTCGAGTTTTTTTGTATTTCTAGCTTTCTGTTTGAGAGCCTGGAAGGGAATGAATAATTTTGATAAGATTCTGGGCAGTTAGTTCACTTTTACTAGGACTTTTTGTGAAGCAATACACTATGTGATTGGATACTGCCAGTCAGAACCTAACATTGTTTTATAAAACAGCTGTCCAAGGCACTTGCATGCTTCTGCTGAATTATCATTATTCGTGATGACTTGAAGCTCTCTGTGAGTATTAAAAGATAGGTGTATAATTTCAATGTTTCTCCTCAGCTAAGGTAAAACTCACGTAGCGGGGTGTTGAGGAAGCGCTGCACACAGATTGTAAGCTTCTCAAATGAGCTTCTATTGTAACCAAGCAACTGACACATTAGCTATCCCTTTGCCATCAGCTTACATTCTCTGAGAACTTAGGTCAGTGCCTAAAATAACCCAGCTAATTGTGAGGGGCACATGTGGACTGAAATTCCAGTTAGCAGTCTGGGAGCTGAGGGACTGAGGGTTTGAAACCTTACTATAGTTCCAATTCATAACAAGCCTCTAGGCAGTTAGGCCCACAGCCTGTCAGAGTTCAGGGATGGAAAGAAAGCTATATGTTGTGTTTTATATTCTCTGTTTGTAAAGCTGGTTAACCAGTGACAGCTGGTTAAAAACCAAATCTACTTGAGTTACAAGATCTGGGCTATCTGTGCCCAGCTTTCAATCTGTTGGTTGGTGGTGAAGTAACTGACAGAAGCGGATGGCTTGGCTGAGGGACATGAAATTTCGGCAGCCTGTGTAGGACCCTCGGTACTTGGGACCTCTTCTTGCCTCACAGTTCAGGTAGGAATTTACGTGGAATTTTTTGTAAGATAGACAGAGGTAATAAAACGGTTCAACTCCGGGGCTGGACATGAGAGTCTCGGGTGTCTTCCTGCACGCAGTGTGCCTGTGTTGGTGGGCACTGCGTTTCACTCCCTACCTCAACAGTGTGCCAACTGAAAGTCTTCATGTTCTTCCTCAAGTGCACTAAAATTCTAGGACACAAGGGAGACTGATGGAGTTCACACAAAGTATGATTCATCTCGCATGTGGTAAAATGCCTCTTTAGAATTTACCTTCCTCTTTTCTGTGTTATTTCCCTTATTCTAGCTCCCAAAGGCAGGCTTTTATATTTGTGGGAAACAATGAGAGAAAATGTTAAGCCTCTTAATGTAGTTTTCATATATTTTAAAACCACTTAATAGGGTCTGGGTTTTAGCTTTAGATTAAGATGAAAATCAACACTACTCTTTTCCAGATAACCTCACCTCACCTTCTGTTTATGCCTCATATCAGTATAATTAACATAAAATGCTGCAGTATTATTGCTCTTCTTACTTCAATGTGGAATTAATTATAAAGTATCATTTTTAGTTTTGGCTTTCAAGTATCTGGCACATAGAATAAGTGTATAAATGCTGTAAATGACGCTTTGGACCTTCTGCCTGAGTGGGTTATTTAATCCAGCGTATATACAGATTTATACATATACCTCATATCATATGACAGACATATTTCTGAAACATATGTGCAAACGGGGTTTTGTAATTGGAATGATTTAACACCTACTTTGAAAGCTGATCACTTTTAAGGAATCTATGTGTAAAATGAATAGGAAGTCACAACTTAAATTATGCTTTGATGATTCTTCCTTGCACATCAGGGTCTTAAACTAAGATACACTGATGTTGTATAAACTTGGATAAATTTCACGGGAGCTAAAACTGCTTTTTCATTAGCAAGGAACATATATGTATATATATATGATCACGTGAAGCCTTTTGAGTGTCTCTAGAAGGATGGCTGTGTTGTAGGATTTGGGGGTGGCCTATTGGATATATTGGGTGTTAAATTGTGACTTTGGCGGGGAAAGATTTTCTGGAGACAAGGCTCATGGTCTGAGACTTAAGAAATTCAAAAATAAAAGTTGAAAAGAATATTATCCTTCCCTTTGTGCATTATGTCATTTTAATAAACTTGAAAAGCTGCAATAATTGCTCTTCTAACATTTATATCTATTGTAGTCTCAGGAATTATTAGTGTGAACAATATGAAATTGCCAAGATTTGAATTTTGGACCTATAAAAATGCCAATTTTGTGTGGCTCATTCTAATTGTTTAAGGAACATTAACTCATTTTAATGAAAGTTTAGCCTTAACCCCCCAAGAATAATAGCAAGAGTCAAATATTTTTATAAAGTATGAGAGCTGTCTCATTAAAAGCATGATCGTCAAGGGTTACTTCCTGTGAATAAATCCGGTATGTATGTGTTATGTCCCTCTTTCAATTCTTAACTTCTTTGGTCTTTTAAAAAGAACTTACTGTTTCTGCCAAGTGCTGCCTACGGTGTTTGTCAGATCCGGTGACTGTGGGCATACATCCTCAATGGCCGAGAGTTGATATTTAGCAGGAATTGGGATGTCTTTGAGAAGGTTCATCCTCTGGATAGCTTGTCAATGACCGTGTGTGTGTTATAGTTTTAGAGTTTCTCTGTGTATTATCTCAGTACTCTTCTTTTTCTAATTTCCTATGGTGGAATCTGAAGTCATTGATTTGAGACTTTTCTTCATTTTTTATACAAGTGTTTAGTACTATACGTTTTCTCCCAAGCACTACTTTAGCAGCAGCAAAAGAATTTTTATATGTTGTATATTTGTTTTATTCGCTTAAAAATGCTTTCTAATTTACCTTTTGATTTCTTCTTTGATGCATGAATTATTTAGAGGTGTATTATTTATTTTCCAAATATTTGGGGATTTTCTATACCTTTTTATTATTGTTTTTATTATTCTAATTTAGTTTCATTGTAGCCATAGAGCATACTTTTTATGACTGGAATGTTTTAAAATTTATTGGGACTTGTTTTATGATTATGATCTATCTCGGTAAATGTTCCTTTGTGCACTTGAAAAGAATGTGTATTTTGCTGTCGTTTGAGAGAGAGCTCCAAAATGTCAGCTAGGTCAAGCTGGTTGCTAGTGTTGTTCAAATCTTCTCTCTGTATGTGTCCTTACTGATTTTATGTCTATTTGTTCTGTCAATTATTGAGAGAGTGGTATTGAAATCTCCAGTTATAATTGTGAATTTGTCTATTTCTCCTTGCAGTTCTGTCAGGTTTTCTTTACGTATTTTGGAGCTCTCTCATTCAATACATTGACATTTAGGATCATTATGTTCCCTTGATGAACTTATCCCTCTCTCATTATGAAATAACTCTCTTTATCCCTGGTAATATTCTTTGCTCTGAAATGCGCTTTTTTTGATATTAATATAGCCACTCCAGCTTTCTTTTAAAGGCTTTTCTCTTTTAGGGAGTTTCTATCTAAGGTATTTATGTAAAAATAAACTGTATAACTATTTTATTTATTAATATATGTTATTTTATTAATTAAGGCTAAGTAGAATTCACTGATAGTTTTCAGATGCCCTTCTATAATTCCATTTTCACAGTGGCAGGATTTCTACAACCATCCTTCTTCCATTGCTAAGTGATTGTCATTTTACAGTAAGTAGCTTTCTCTCTTATAATGTATGATATTCATATATTTTAAATTGTAGCATGAAATGAGCACTGGCCAATGAGAATGGATGCCAGCTATAAACAACAGGTGTGGCCTCACTGCTGCATGCTGGCTGGCTATCAGTCCTGAACATATAACAGCTGATGACCCCTGAGTTAGATGCAGGAACCATTTTCCAGTCATACCTAATGCTCTACCGTCTGTAGATCCTTTTTGTTTTAAAGGAATTTTTATCTGTTTAGAATCCCTGGAGCTATTCAATAATCAAGTTCACATGTATATCAACATCTTAAGGCGTGACTTCTTTATATTAGGGGAAATACAATAAGGACACTTATTTTTAAACTTTTTTTTTAGATTTTGGCTGAAATTTCAGGTAGCAAATATTTGCTCATTAATTTACCAGTTATTCATTGAGGCCCTTCCGTATGTCAGCCATTGGGAATTCGAGGATGAACAACACTACCTGGTCTCTGCCCTTAAGAAGCTACTGTAGTCAGAGAGAGAGGCCTAGGATGTGGTGCAGCCCCGTGTGAGTGGTGGAATGTAAGAGGGCACCCTCTGGTCTCACAGGATCTCTCAGGATGTAAGAGCCCCAAATAACTTAATTAATTATTATAACTTATTTCCAAAAAGGTAGCCACTGTTTTATAATATATACCCTGTTTTACTCCTCCAGAGGTTCTTACCATTTACCTTGTAATCAGTGTGTCTTCAATGATTAAGTTTTTTGTCCATGTCTGGAGTTTTACTAGAGCTGTCACTCTGCTTACCATGCTCCGTGTGGCGTATATTACCTAGTGGAGTGCCTTACACACTCTTGGAGTCCAGTAGATATTTGTTGAATGAATGAATGAATATTTGCCTCTGTGAGTTCAGCCCTGTCATGAGCTGGATATTGCCCAAGGGAAGTGACTATTGCCAGAAGACACTCCACACAGCACTTGGGAAGGCATCTGCAGGGATCGGGAATTAGCCATCACGAAATGCCTATAGAACTGAAATCGGAGAACAAAATAATTTTGTGTGTAGATCCTTCAGCGTACTAAGAATAGAGTTCAGAGAAAAGCAGCTCATAGCACCTGAGGCCCTGGTGGAATTTACACATGCTTCTGTTCCTTTCCATACAGTGTAGCCTCAGCAGTTTGGCCACGGGAATAAATTAGCTTCAGTGACCATCTAGGCCAGGGCAGCTCCACGGGGCTGGGGTCAGGAGGTCAGGCTGGTTTGGTTGTACTATTGGCAAAGATGTTTAGAGGATCTGAATTATCAAGTCAATAATAGTTGGTAGTTAAATAGTTCCCCCCTTTTCTGTTTCTTGTCAAAACAGTTTGGAAACTGTTGGTAAGCCCAGTTTAGAAATGTGGATAATTTCTAGAGCTGGGTGATGGGTATATAAGTGTTCATTTTATTGTTATTCTCTATACTTTAAATATAAATTATATATTCTTTTGTGTATTAGAACATTTCTTATGGTAGAGAACACACAGGAAATGAAAGAATCTTTCAGACATGTTAGGTTAAAGAAGCAAGACAAGGGGCCGGCCTGGTGGCGTAGTAGTTAAGTTCGCACACTCTGCTTTGGCGGCCCAGGGTTCGCAGGTTCAGATCCCGGGTGTGGACCTATGCACCACCTGTCAAGCCATCCTGTGGTGGTGTCCCATATAAAGTAGAGGAAGATGGGCACGGATGTTAGCCCAGGGCCAATCTTCCTCACACACACACAAAAAAGAAGCAAGAAGAAAGAATACATACTGTATGATTCCATTTATATAAAGATCAGAAATAGAGAAAACTAAACTATTTTATTTAGGTGTGCCTACTAAGGAAGTAAAATGATAAAAAAGAAGCAAGAAGTGATTTCCATAAAGTAATAGGCTTGATAACCTCTAGGCAAAAGGGCATATGGGGAGTATCTTGGCTGTCAACAATGTTCAATTTCCTTAGCACAGTGATAGTTACACATGTGTTCACTTTATGATTATTTAAGATGTTAATTTATGACTTATAAACTTTTATGTGTGCAAGCCACATTTCACAACACAAAAGTTTAAAACACATGAGAAAAATAAAATTAGCACAACAAAAAAGGGAGAGAGAGAGAGAGAAGGAATTTTCACTCTCATTCAGTTGTTTTGGGCTGTCATTCTTATATAATTAGGAAAGCTACACCTTGCTTCAGTTTTTAGATACTTGATTTTGGTCTTACAAAGCCAGGTCTCTGTGTATTGTAATTTGACCTGTTCAGAAGACAAATGTGGTAGGTAATACAAAGCATTAATATGGATGCTTAGAATAGAACTTGCATAACATTTTTTGACACAGTAGTGGTAATATTAAATAAATATCACTGTTAATATATAGTGTTTAGGATATTATTGCATGTTATTATCAAATTTATCATTATTATGTAATATTTGATATTATTACATATTTATTATCAAATTAAAAATGACATCGAGTATTATATATTTCACATCTTTAATTTTTTCCAAGCATTAACTACTTAAAAAAAGAAAGAGACTAGACACAATATTCATTTGTTACATAGTTTTTAACTTTAAAAATCTCACAATTGCAGTTGATTAATCCTAATTCATACCAAATATCTATTGAAAGTAGAACTTGTTGAGTAAGTATATACGTACCTGATAAAAAATTAAATCTTTTTGGTAAGAATTTGTATTTGTATGAACTGAAACAATAAATCTATGTTTAGCTATTATCTATAAAAATATAACTGTAATTGATATGTCCAAAAAATACCTGAGACTCAGATTTTGCTTCTTTTCTTTAGTACCTTTGTACTTGATGCACTCAGACAACATCTTTACTTCCAAGAAAAAAGAGATGAGAAGGAGAGGGCGGGAAAACTCACTAACATGCTTTATAAGCTTGATCCGTGGAATTATCAACAGGAAATATAAACAGCTTATTCTTAGCAATGATCTTGCTTACAAAAGACTTGAATGAGCTTTGTGGAGAAGTAGGCACCCACCTACATCCCATGACCTGACCATGTGGCAGATTGCTACAAAGTATTTACTTGATAAAATTATTTATTGATATTATATGAGAATGAATATTGCAATGTGTCTGAAGGATTCTTATTACAAAGAAAGAGGGAAAATATAATGCTCAATCAATTGCCGTTTCCTGCACTTGTGACACTGAACATACCACGTGAACATACTTCTCCCAAGTCCCTGGTTGGAAGGAGGGCACTCTCGCCATCCAGGATGCACAGGCGCCAATGGTTAAAATCGCATGGATGCAGCGTATCTACCCAAGATTGGTATGGTGTTGTCAGTGTGGATGCCAGTACTAGTTAGAATGGTGAAGATTTGGATGGGCAAATAGAACTGAGCAATTCTGTACTTTAGTGCTAATCACCACCTGTGGGGAGAAGTCTCTATATCTCTAACTTTTATCCTTTTCTCTGCCAGTTTTGCCAAATGTTTCTGGAGTCTAAAGGTATGATGGTTATAGCCACTATCATGTCATAATATACTCTTCTCTCATCCCCTTTACCCTTGGTGTGAACAAGTGCCCTTTTCCTTGGTCTCAACTGGGGCAGGTACACATACAGGGGACTTTAGAATGGACTTCCAAAGGAGCGGGGGTCGAGCCCTGTAGTTTCCCCTTGTGGTGCATTCTGGACTGGTGATGGCAGGTTGCTGTAGTGGGGCAGCTCTGCCCTGCGTGATCATTCAGGGACCAAGGTCCTTTCATCTCAAGCAGCACTGTCCAATAACAAGCTAATATGAGCCATGAATATGAATCACATATGTGATTTTAAATGTTCTAGTAGCCACCTTAAATAAGTAAAAGTAGGGGCAGCCCCGTGGCGTAGCAGTTAGGTGCACGTGCTCCGCTGCTGGCGGCCTGGATTCGGATCCCAGGCGCGCACTGATGCACCACTTGCCAGGCCATGCTGTGATGGTGTCCCACATAAAGTGGAGGAAGATTGGCACGGATGTTATCTCAGGGCTGATCTTCTACATGTTAAAAAAAAAAAAAAGTAAACAGGTAAAAGGAATTTTAATATTTTACTTATCCCAATTTCTCCATAACATGCAATTCATGTAAAAATTATTAATAAGCTATTTTAAACTCTTTTCTTGATGCTAGGTCTTTGCAATCTGGTGTGAATTTTATACTTATAATACAGCTCAGTATGGACTAGCCATATTTTGAGTGCTACAATATTGGACAGCGTAGATCTAGAGGTACTGCCATTTTTCCAGGACCTCAGATTCTTCCACTGGATCTTCTAAATCCAACCATCAGACAAGGAAGAGAGAGTGTATAGAGGATCCCAAAGTAGGTTTTAGGGATTAGGCCTGGCAATGAAGTATATCACTTCCACCAACATTCCATTGGGCAGTACTCAGTCATATGACCCCACCTAACTGCCTGGGACACCTGGGAAATGTGGTTTAGCCCTGTTCCCAGGAGGAAAAGGAAATGGGTTTGGGGAGTACATGGCAGAGTCTCTACCACAGAAGAAAAGTTACTATTACCTACGTTTTACAAATCAGGAAACTGATGCCTGGGCAGACTAAATGGTGGGCTAGTTAATGAGAAAATGTAAGTAGAATGCAGGTCTTCACTCTCTAGAGGATGTTTCTTCCATCAGACTGCCCTGCCTTTTCCCTTTTATTTGTCCCTCGGCCTCCCCTTTAATTCTGTCCATACAGGTTACAGTTCTTGCAGAAAACCTGATGTCTTCAATATTTTATCCCATCAGCTCTCTTGGGCTGCTCTATGGCTTAATGACGGTATCCTATTACTGCTGTTTTGGAAAATGATAGGCAGCCCAGTATAATGAAGCAAATATGCCTTATTACTGAATGGTTCAACTAATAGTACTATTCTGGGCACTACATTATCATTTCAAGTGGGACTTTTCCTCCCGCATAGTGAAGCTCCTTATTCAAAGCAGAGGATTGTTAAGGTCCTCATCAAGCCATTTAAATCAATGTATAAATTGCATTTTATGTTATAATGAGCAGTCTGTTCAACTGAAGTTTTCAGCTTTTTAAAAGTGCTTAGAAGGATAGTAACAGAAGTGCTCTTCATGGCAAAATTATTGAATTGAAGATCTTGGATAAGCTGCTTTATTTCTTAGATGGAAGGGGATATTTTAGATGGAGAAATAAGATAATATTCCTTAAAGCAGATTAGTGATAAAGAGTGATGGCTCTTCATGTACTACTGATGACAACACGTATCCATCAATGGCAGGTTTTGTTGAAGACAATATAATTAGACCACTGCCCTTTAGCTTTAAATTATCCACAACAAACTGGTTTAGAGTTTTGTTGTTTTAAATTTTTGAATATTAAATACATTCACAAGACCCCCAAATTTAAAAATATTAAAAGATATACAGTGCAGAGTCCCCTTTCTATCTTCCAATGCAGAGAGTTGCCCAGTTTCTTCCTTCCTTACTCCAACCAGGTAGGTACTCATTCTTATTTGTTTCTTGAAGATCTTTCCTGTGTTTGTATATGCATTTATAAGCAAATATGAATATATATTCTTATTTTTCCTCCTATGTTAGTCTATACACACTGTTCCACACCTTTCTTTTTAAACTTAATGGGGATCTTTCTATCTCAGAATATAGAGAGCTTTTTTATTATCATCATTCTTTCTTGCAGCTGTGTACTATTCTACTGAATGAGTATACCACAATTTACTTAACTACTCCCCTATTGATGGACGTTTAGTCTTTTTCCAATCTTTGGATATTATAAATTGTATTGCAATAAATAGGCTTGAACAAAGTCATTTCATAAAAAGTGTAAATATATTTCAGATATGAATTCTTAGAATTAGGATTGCAAGTCAATGTGTATATGCATTTAGAATATGATAGAAATGGCCAAATTGCTCTCTCAGTGGTTGCACTGATTTGCTCTCCCACCAGGAGCATATAAGAGTGCCTATTTCCTACACCTTTGCCAATAGTTTGTGTTATCAAATTTTTGAATTTTTACCTTGTAGCTAAAAAATGACATTTTGGTATAAGTTTAAATTTATGTTTCTTTTACCACAAGAAAGGTCGAGCAGCTTTTCATATGTTTAAGGACCATATGTATTACTTTTCCTATGAACTATGTTCATTTCCTTGGCCTATTTTTCAGTTGTGTTGTTGGTCTTTTCTTTATTGATTTGCAGGAACTCTGTGTTGATTGGGGGAAAGCCCTGGGATATGAGCTGCAATATACTTTTTCTGGCTTGTCATTTGTCTTCTGACTTTGCCTAAGGTATATTTTCTCATCACTATGCAGAAGTTTTCTTTTCTTTCCTTTCCTTTTTCCATTGGAGTCAAGTTTATCTTTCTTTTTTTTTTCCTCTGAGGAAGATTCACCCTGAGCTAACATCTTTTGCCAATCTTCCTCTTTTTGCTTGAGGAAGATTTGCCCTGAGCTAACATCTGTGCCAGTCCTCCTCTATATTGTATGTGGGTTGCCGCCACAGCATGGCTGCTGATGAGTAGTGTGGGTCCGTGCCCAGGAACCTAACCCGGGCTGCTGAAGCAGAGCACACCAAATTTAACTACTAGGCCGCAGGGTTGGCCCAAGTTTATCTTTCTTCTAATGGCTCTGGATTTTGAATCCAGAAGGCCTTCTCCACTCCAAGTTTGTAAATAATTTACCTATTTTTCTTAGTAATTTTTACATTTTAATTTTTTATATTTAAATCTTTGATCCATTTGGGATTTATCCAGGTACACAATGTTTTCAAGTTAATTTTTTCCAGGTATTTATCTAGTTATTACTTCTTTCCCTCACTGACATGAGATGCCTCCTTTATCACATGCTCAAATACTCATGTGTATTTGAGTCTACTTCTGGACTTATTCTTTCCACTTATCTGTCTGCATTTATGTGCCAGTATTACACAGTTTTATTTACTGAGACTTTATAGTATTTTTAAGTATTTGCCAGACTAGTCTGCCGTTATTGCTCTTTTTTTTGGGGTTTTCTCTGGCTATCCTTCTTTGTCCATTTATGTGTTAGAATCAGACTATTTCCTGTCCCCATCCTTCAGCCTCTCCCCCCAATAAAAACTTATTGTTATTTGTATTAGGAATTGCATTACATTTATAAAATAACTTAGGGAAGGCTGCTATTTTAATGATGTGGACTCTTCCTATCCAAGAACATGTTTTGTTATCCCATTTGTTCATTTAAAAAAAATTCTTCGGTAATGTTTTAAAGCTTTCTCCATTTAGGTCCCTCACATTTCTCTTAAGTTTATTCCAAGGTATTTTACCTTTGTTATTGCTATATTGTTAATGGCATCTTCAATTATAGCTCCCAAGAGCTTATTATTTTTACATATGATAACTATGGATTTCTACTCTAATTAACTTTTTACTCTTCTGTCTGATTGAATTTTCTTATTTGTTGAAGTTTTCCAAGCATAGTCATATTGTCTTTGAATAGTGGTAGGCTTACCTTCTTCCCAATAGTCACTCCTCTGGTTCAATTGGCTTTCACTAAGTTACTTTGTGGCAACAAACAATTCCTAGATCTTCATGGCCCACAACAACAAAGTGTATTTGTTGCTCACATTACACGCCTATCACAGGCTGGGCCTTAGCTCTGCTCCATGTCTTTATCATCAGGGGCCAGGCTGAAGGAGAGCTCCATCTGGGATATGCTGGTCTCCAGAAATCAAGAAGGAGAGAGTGATGACAGAGCCACTCCATGGCTCTTAAAATTCTGTCTACTTCATGTGAGCTCACGTTTCATTGGACAAAGCAAATTTTGATTTGATTTGATATGATTTTTTGTGCATCTGTAAGTATCTAGACACATGTAGACTCGTTGGCCATTAGGTAGAGATGGTCCATTCATGCATCAATAAATCTGTGAATATGTCAATTACTCAGCCCCTCATTCAGAAATACATACAGAGACATGCAAACCCAAGCCTGTGTGTCAGTGTATCAGTAATAAATAACAGTTTTATGGCATTTGTGACTGTCTTTCTTATGTATATCTCATTTTAATTCTTTTATCTTGAATAAATTCCCCATCTCTTTTTCTGTGTGTGCATATATAATTATACACATCCATACACATGCACACTTCTTGGGAGGACTTTGAAAAATAAAAAAAGTCTAGGCACATGCCTAAAAACCAGTACTTCCCCTGAGTTATAGAATAGGAAGAGACACTGGTGACCAGCATAAGGTAAATTAAATATATTAGAGGGTTTTTGTTTGTTTGTTTTTTGGCAAAGTTATTAAGTAAAATTCTTGATCTTCTTTCCAGCTTGGTCAGTGTTGTGTCTTTCCATCCAACAATTGCCTATCATTTGTCAATGCCATCCGTCAGTCAGGGGGTCGTAGCATAGCAAACCTCAATTTGGGCACTTGTAGAATTACTTATAGAAAAGTGATCAGACTTGTTCCAAAGTTTGTAGTCTTGTGAATACTAAAATAAGGCAAAATCCTTCCCCTTAAAGGCCTTCCCATCCAGTGCCTCAACGTCTGAAAAATAGCCATGCTTTTATGATGGAAGGCGTTGCAATTAGCAAACCAGAAACACTGGCCTCAAATTAAATTCTACATTTAAAATAAGAAAGGGTGAAGGGAGACATAAGACGCCGCGCCTGGGTGGCTGTGTTTATTAAGGGGTGTGTTCCAGTATCAGAGTGTTTTTGGCTGGCTCAGCACATTATAGTGGGGTTTTTTTCCATTTCCACCCTTCTTTTTCTCCTTACACACGCAGCCAGCTAGTTCACTCAGCTGTGAAATATTTACCATTGCAAGGCAACGTATAATTCAATGCTGGAATGAGTGGGGCAGGCAAATGCTGTTGGAGATCAGAGGACAATGAATTGAGTTTGGCCTGGGAAAGGTGTTGTAGAGGAGGCAGGGCTTGAACTGGGCCTTGAAAAGACTTAATCAGGTACAGAGGTGGAAAGAAGGACAGTTCAGGCAACAGTAATTCTGTGAACAGAAAGCAAGAGCCAGAGTGAGTCAGGATTATTTCAGGGATAGTCTGGAAGCTGCCTCCTCTGAATCTGGGTAGGAGATGAAGCTGGCAAGGCAGACTGGGAGGCAGCCGGTGAGCCTGAAGGAACAAGCTATGGGCTGCAGCTCAGAGATCTGAGTTCTGCCACCGGCTAGCCATGTGTCCTTGGAAGTCATTGAACCTTCTAAGCTTCAGGTACCTAAGATGTGAAATGATGGTTTCAGACTGAAAATCTCTAAAGCAGCTTCCCGTTTTAAAGTATTCTGTGATTCTTTTATGGTGGTCCTTGATAAACTAGAATAAAGACTTTTGAATTTATCCTAACATTTTGGAGCCTTCAAGGTTGTTCTGAACAAGGGAATCACATAAGAAAACAGGGAATTCATCACATAATTAAAAGGACATTTATTGGTATTCAACTCAGTACCAGATGGTTGCCTTGGGAAAGGGAGTTAGACATACTGGAGGAAGGAAACCAGCTCGGAGGCTATGCCAGTGGTTCAGCGGGAACAGGGCATTTGAAGTAGGAATCAAAAGAAGGCGACAGACAAGAGTCATTGTTTATTCATTCTTTATTGATCATAAGAAACTGTACCAGGTTCTGGGGATCCAGTGATAAGTAAGACAGAAAAGGTCTCTAGTCTCATGGAACTTATTCTAGCAAAAGGAAAAATCAGCAGAATTTGGTGATTGACCAATAGAGTATTTGTGCCTTTAAGAGAATGACACTTACTCCAAGGCCAAATGTCCAGCTAGAAAGGACTGGTTAAAAAAATATTATATTTTCATAAATTGAAATACTATGCAGCCATAAAGAATTATGAAGCATATTTATTGACATGAAAGAATATTCATGATATGCCATTAAGTGAAAAACAGCACAAATATAGAACACAAAACAGAAAGTTATGTGCCACTTTGTATGAAGAGTAGGAGTATTGGTGATTTAAGTACTTTTCATTCAGTGATTATTTATTGAGTGCCTACCATGTGCCAGGCATTGTTTTGAGCTCTAGGGATAAGTGGGAAATAACACAGATATGCTTTCTGATTAATTTTTATCTCATCTTTTCTAACATTTTTGCAATGAACTCATTACTTCCGCTGAAAAACAATTTTATTAGAAAAATTTTTAAAAATCCTCCCTTGGCCGTTCGTGTAGTGCGTGAAGTGTGTTTTATGACTCCTCCTTGGCTGTACAAGTGAAGTGGAGGATGCACTGTTATAAATGACACTGGTCTGGCCTGGGTCTCATCCAGTGCTTACACAGGAGGGGAGGTGGTTCTGGGACACCAGCCTCTTGCCTGGGGTGAATCAGGGCACTGCCCACGCTTTGGCAGCTGGAGTGGTCAGAACTCCCAGACTTGGTCTGGCTCCAAGGCAGAGTCCTGCAGATGAGACAGACTCCACTGGCTTTTTATAGTCCTTCTGAGGGCTGGTGTTGATTCCAGCCTTTGGTGTCGATTTACATTTGCTGTATGTTACTTGACACTTCTTTATTCCCGTTGAAGTTGCCTCTCCCGGAAATCTCTGTCATTCCATAAACCCTGGCAACGGCCCCGAAGTGCAGCTGACCTCCCACAGATTGAAAAACAAAATGTATTCTGGCTGCATTTCAAGGAAGTTTTGGGGTGAGTTCATGGGTGAGGACTTGGCTATAATATCTTTGTGGGCACAGCACCTAAAGGGGGATCCGGCCTGGCTCTCACCCACATTCCAGGGCCCTTACACAAAAGCCATTGTGTGATTTTCCCTCGCTCTGCCCTGCTCTCCTCCCATGACTACTGCTAACCATGTCTTTCTGCTAGAATGCACTCGTTGCCTCCTGTTTTTAAAAGGCAGGAGTTTTCTGTATATGCTGAAGAGCAAACAAGCAAGCAAAGAGCCACCAAATTATTATTCTTCGAAAAAGGATTTCATGTTCCTTATAATAAATCGTAATACGTAAATAAACATACGGATACATATATGAAGAAAAAATTACCTACAATCCTATTCCCCAGAGATGTTTGGTGTCTTTTATTTATGTACTCATATTACTTTCTACTCACATCATAGTTGTTTTCAGCTTTTGTTCTATCCCTTTTATAACCTATTTATAGATCTTAAGCTGTGTCTGTACCAATGTTTTCCACCTAAGGTGTGCCTATTCTTTCTATAGTGAACAAATGCTGTTATAATTAGGTGCTTAGCTGCTTTTTCCAATATCAACATGGCCTGTTGGCCCTGATCATATAATGACAGAATGTTTGTCCACTTCAAGGAAGCATCCATTTGTTTTCTCATGTCAGCTCTGGCTCAGAGAAATCACTGGAGTCAAGCTGGCCAATCACATCCCCACTCTTTGTGGCTCTGTGATGAAACCCCAGGGGCATTTTAATATAGAGGGCTCCTCGGGGTCACTGATGCTGTTGACCTTTGCACCAACCCGAGGGAGAAAGGAGGAGAAGAGGTCCCTCTGGACATATACCTTCTACCCGCTGCTTGGAGTGTGAGAACCTTCTCAACGTTTGTGTGAGCAATCCCGAAGCAAAACTCCTCAATGTAGTGAGAGGACAAGCAACGTGGACGAAGTTTAATTACAGAGTCCGCTTTTCGCTAGTTCCAGAGATAAATTTTCTTTAGGAATTTCCTTGTTGTCAGGGTTCTCTCTCTGATTTGAATTCAGCCCTTTCCAGGCTAGGCCTCTATGCACCTGGTTCTCTCAGTTGAACCTTGCTTCTGCCTTCCACTCAAAGTCTCGGTTATTGTCAGAAAGTGTCGTGCCATTCTAAAGAAGCAAGATCTTCCCTGTTTGGGTGTTCTAGGTCTTTAGTTCACTCTACTTACAGAAATCATCCACTGCTACCCTCTTGGATTAACTGTTGATAATTCTTTTATGTCTCTTATTTCCCCCACCAGGTCTTTTTCTTTAGCCATTCACTTCTGGCCACACATTTTCTCCTCCTTCAGTAGAGCTAGACTGAGTGCTTGAATGCAGCAACTGTCTCATTTTAAGGTCTTATTCATCTTTCTCCCTCTTGCCTTTTTTTTAACTTTAATGGTTTACTTTACTATTTGTAAGCCACCTTCAATCTCTCCTTTTTTTTGGAAGTAGATAAGGTCTAAATTATAGAGAAACAGTATAAGTTGTCTTATCCTTGTAAATCTCTCTTGTAGTCTTTTCTTACTCTGATTTTCTGCATCTCCAGCTCATTCACCCCTTTTATTTTGTGTCTTTAATTTTATTACTCATTAGAAAAATTTACTTGCACACATCTGAATTTTCGCTAGGCATTTACAAGATGGTTTCTGTCTGCAGTTAAATGCGGTAGAGGGGCATAAGATTTAGGATAATGTAGGGAGGAGATTATTAATCATGGATTAAATGTTGAAAGGAATGACCTGAGGTTTGGTTGATATTTGTGCTTGTTCAGAGCTCATTTATTGGTCCTACTTTTCCTTTTTTGTGCTTTCTGAAACCCTGCTCATTGTTTAATATGAATAGAATTCTGGTGTGTAATCAGAAAGTTTTTTCTCACTAAGTTGATAGTCAGTCTAAGTAAG
This sequence comes from Ceratotherium simum simum, assembly GCF_057802395.1. Taxonomy (NCBI): domain Eukaryota; kingdom Metazoa; phylum Chordata; class Mammalia; order Perissodactyla; family Rhinocerotidae; genus Ceratotherium; species Ceratotherium simum. The sequence continues at coordinate 16,582,079 of NC_141902.1, read as the reverse complement.
CAATGAGGTTAAAATGATTTTATAGGTAAAATTAATCTGGAAGTTTGGAAAGTGCATTGAAATTGAATTTGTTTCTTAGTCGGTTGCTGATTTCAAACATAAAGTCCTTTGAGGAGCCTGAATCAGTGTTAAAGGACAATTAGAATGGATCCTTCATCTTCCATTTTGGTGTGTCATTGGGACATTAATAATGGATGGTTGCTGCACTTGGTGGTCAGATGTTATTTTGATCCATTTTTATTTCCCAAAGGGGCCTCTGGAAAAGGGTAATGAGAGTAGATTTAAAACCGCATTATTGGAATTCAATAACTTTTGTCTTGCTTTGTATGTCTAGTGCTTGCTGAAGAGTGGTTCTAATATGGAGAGTTGGTCCAGCGTGGAGCAGGCAAAATACTAAAATGGATTTTCTTAACCAAGATATAAGCTGAATTCTATGTTTTAATTTAGGCTCTGATGCTTAGCATTAAATTCTCCAGAAAATGTGCTAGACGTATGCATTTTGCTCTTTTTGACTCTGCGGATGAAGGGATGAGCCTAGGAACAAAACAAATAAATCTACCTGTATTTGGAATTATTTGGGTTGATGAAAGTAAACAAAAGTTTATATAAATTTATTAGCAAAAATTATGTATTTCAATAATTCCTAAGCAATTGTGAGGGACTGATATTTTAGTCATGTAAAGTATACCCCCAAGGGAGCACTGAGTTCTCTTTAGATGTCTTCACTTCTCTGGTAATTACTCAAAGGCTATAGTAGCTTGAAAGTGGAAAATTCTGAATCCAGGCATATTGAGGTAACTCCTGGAGATAAAAAAGGTCTTACTTTGTCAAGTGATAAAATCTGTCTTCAGAAACATCCCTCCCTTGTGGGTTTGTATGAAAATGTAGAAGAGCGTTGATGATCTATCCAGTCATGCTATGAGACAAATCAATCAATCAAATGAAGAGGGACGGAAGATGAGTGATATTTACATTCCCACTCATCTCAGGTGATTAATGTCTTTCTCTCACCCATGTCTTAATTCAAGTCTGCTAAATTAGAAAAATAAAGAAGCAAGAACAGAGTTAAAAGTCTTAATGACCAGTGATTAATGATATGTTATTTATCTGTTAGTACCTGGCCAGTAGCACCTGGCCACCTGATATAGAGCCCTAAGAGAATGATGATGGATGGCTGTGAATGAAGTGACAGGTCTCTCCCTACACAAAACAATGCTGGGAGTCTGAGGATCCTGTTCTTTGACATTGACCGTCTTCAGTTGCCTTGATATTGTACTTTATATTACTTACTATGCATAGTTTGACTTGCATTCCTTGACTGTTGTTTTGCCATGGGAACTGACTTCACTTCTTTGTTTAACTTTTTTTTCCCACAAAAGAAGTGAATCTCTAGCGGAGAAAATTTAAAACAGACAAACCATGCATTAAAGATAATTTGTAATGCTGCCACCTCGAGAAAATACTATGAACAGCTTTGACATCTTTTTAGTATTTTCTCTATGAGTATACATTGCTATAATTTTTTATAGAACTCACAATGTTATAACTTCTTTTTCTCAGTTAACCATATGTCTTGGACATCCGATGCCATTAAATGTATTTTTCAACATCATTTTTAGCATTTGTGTATTTTTTCATTATATGGAATATCACATCACGTTAAACCAATCTGCTTTCTTGATCTTTTAGTTGTTAGAATTTTTCGCCATTATAAACAATTCTGTGATAGCGTTTCAGTCGGTAAATCCATTATTGCCTTAGGAGAGATTCCTAAGAATGAAATTACTGGGTCAGTGGGAGGCAACGGGAGCCATCCAGAAGGTTAATTGATGACCTGCATTCCCATCTGTCCTACATGAAAGCATGGCATTGGATTCAGAATCTGGATTTGTTGTTATCTCATTTACAGGGTCTTAACCGTGGCCCCTAAAATTAGGTCTTCACGGAACTCTGATCCTATGAGGTTTCATTTCCTGTTCCGGACTCTCAGATGTGAGATCTAAAAACTTGTGTCTACAGTGTTAGCTCCCAACAGGCGTGTTGTAGGTGTTTAAATACAAATCAACAGCCAAGGTAGTTGCTATGGATATTTATGTGGGGGAGGAAGACATAGAAACACATCCTTAGAAGCTGTGCCATGGTCTTAGTGATCTAAATATATAAAAGTGCGTCTAAGAAAGAGGTTGACCTGTCTAAGGTCGCACCATGAGTCAGCAATGAAATCCCAAATAGGACTTTCATTTCCTTAACCTCTTTCTCCCAGTATAAAGAGTATTTATGAATAGGTCACGATGAAGCATTTGTAAATGAACCTATAAGACCATTTATAACTTGAAATGCTCAAAAATTTTAGGAAAGTTACTAGAAAACTTACATCTCAGGTAAACAAACCTAAATTGCTAAAAGATATTGTTCGGTTTTTAGGAAATAAAATTTGAAATGACTAAAATGAAGAGAGAGTAATGGCGGTGTAGGCAGATGGAAATGAGCCTCAAGGGAATACATGTGCATGTGTGTGTTTGCAGGGCGGGGGGAATAAGAGGGCGGAAGAGTAACGGCCTGAGCCCACTGTGGTGACTAAGGAAAACACAACCACAGGGGCTTCTCAGGGGTGGGAGGGCCTGGCCCTCATTCTGAGAGACTTTCCTCCTTAGCCTGTTGGTATGGATCTGCACTATTATTTAGAGCTTGTGGCAGGGTCACTTGCAGGAGCCAGAGAGATACTTTTCAATGTCCCCAGGACTGGAACTCAGGTCTCCTGATTCCCAGTTTGGTGCTCATTCTACTACGGTAGGAAATAGCAGTCATGTTACAAGGATTTTCAGAGAGACCCAAAAACTTCTGGGTAACTAAAGCTCGAGCTATGCATTTGGAGGGGGTGGGGAGATGGTACACAAAATAAAAGAGAAAGAAAACAAAAGAAAATCTTAGAGCTTGAGAGTAGAGATCATCCATCCTTCACTGTCTTTATAGATGAGGAAAGTGAGGCTCAGTGATCTATTGGGACACAGATAACCAGTACACACCAAGGCCAAGAACCCAGACTTTCTGACGCTCAGCCTGGTGCAAAGTAATCTAGATATGTCTTGTGATTCATTTATTCTTTCTCATGATCATTTTCAAGCTCCTATTTCATGGTTCATGAATCCAATATCACTAACATCAGCACATATTAAGAACCTATTTGCATGTGGTGCTATACGCTATAAGGCAAAATAGACAAATGCAGTGCTTGCCATACACGAATTTCCTAAGGCAGACAGAATTCACAGAAATAGAGAAAAATGGCATATAGGCCACTGAACAAACAAAGCAAACTTGAAATTGTACAACTTTTGTCATGCGAGACGGTAAATGAAGAGATCCTCTCAGTCCATTGCTTGAAGAGAAGACCCATCTTCATCATTGGACAGCCCTAAACTAATAAGTAATGAGAATCACCCTATGCTCTGTAGCTGTTATATTGGAAAGAGAAAGAAAGAGTGCTTTACCTGACACGCCCAGCACTCCAGTGCATGTAATGGTGCAGTTTCTTTGGTATATTGGCGATTACTACCTTCATTGATTTTTGTCCTTATACGTATTCTGTGATGGTCTGCAAAGATTGGGAGGGTCTGTTCAGGCAGGAATCCTCTCAGGGCATGCCTCCTAAAACCAAAGGACTTTTCCCTTCTTGGAGGAGAGCTAGTGGTCATGTGGTTCTTAGTCATATTTTTATTGAGGCTTTTTTTTTTCCTTCTAGAAGGACCTCGAAGATGATAAAGGAATCTACAAAACTCTCAGATGTATAAACTGTGTAATATGAACTGTGGCGAACATGAGACTAGGGTATAAGTTCTATTCTCGCAAAGACCAGTTAAAGACAAACCAAAGGTGACCCTGCTCTCTTCTGTGGTAACAAAAGCCGTCTTGACCAGGTGTCTTATAGATGCCTGTCCTAGTCATTTGTTTCAGGGTCAGTGTTAGTAGCAGTATTAGGGTAGTATTAGTATTAGTATTCTGAAACTATCATGTGTATAATGTAAGATAAAACAAATGAGCAATTATGGGATCTTCTAATTTCATCAACCATTATGTTCTTGAGAACCAGGATTCTTGGTGTGGAAGAAAGGAGATACAGATGTAGTATAGAAGACGTTAGGTCAAAACCCTGTAGTGATGAACTTGAATTGGAAATATCAGTTATGAACTCATAAGATGTTTTATTTTTAAATATACATATCTCCTAGCTCTGATAATTAAAAAAGCCTAGAAACAATGATAACTCGGTAGTAATGAGCATCGCTACTGCCCAGAGGGTAGTCTGAAAAACTTTTCCCATTAAAGGGAACCAAGGTGTCTTAGAAAAATGGCTGATTTCAAGTCTGGAAACACACAAGATGAGCAACGAAGCTATCAAAGACTACTAGAATAGTCAACTTAAGGTCAAATTGAAGGGGATCCCACTGGCCAAAGATGGACAGTTTGAGCTTCAATAAGGCTAAGAACTGTAATGGATTAAAACCCACCAAATATGTTTAAATCCATGAGTACAAACTGATATTGAGTAAACCAGCTGGGTGGCCAGCTTCTGAATGTGACAGAGAACCAATTCACTATCTTGAAAACTGGGTAAAGAAAAGGAAAGAATCAAGCATTTATTTTGACTTTCCTTTATGAATTATATCACTGTAACCAAAGAGTCGATGAAGAGAATCACCTTCTAATAAAATTATTCCAGCTAATAAATGAAAAGAAAAATGATAGAATTAGAATATCATCATTTTGCAACCCCCAATGCATTAACAGTTTTAGGCAGAGAGCATCAACTACAAAATAGTTGATAGTATCAACTATCAAAAAGAGCAAAAACCAAAGTTAAATGCCTCTCGATGAAAGAACACAATACATAATACTATCGTTAAATGAAAGAAATTGAACCTGAGACTAATCAGGTCTCAGGAGCCAGCTGCCAATTTGTAGGAAGTAAAGAGGACAGAGGAGCCAACACATTGACTGCTTCATGTGGCTGCAATCAACAAATCCAACTTGTGGGAAACTTTGCAGGTCTAATGCCCCAGGACCTTCAACAGATAAATTGTAAGAAAAAGAAAGAAAGATAGATGAAATCCGTAGATTGAAAAAGACTTAAACGACATATCAAGAGAAAAACTGGGCGAAAGTAAATTATAATATCCAGGCATGCACACTTGGGTGATAAAACCATAAAGAGATACAAGAAAGTGATTGCTGTGCAATCAGGATAGTGACAGGAGGATGGAGGGTCTGTGATGAGGAGGGGGCACACGGAGGCCCTTCTGGGTTGGCTGGCAAAGTTCTAACTTTTGACCTGGGTAGTTGTTACAAGGATGTTTGCCTTATAATAATTTACTAAGCTATATATTTTTTGTGTGATATTTTGTATCTGTTTCATTCTATAATAAAAGTGTAAAAAAATAGAAAAAAAAGAAAGCACGTTAGAGAAACCTGCAAACCTGGTGCTAGAGGTTACCTTCATTGGTAACCTAGAGATTATCACAGTGCTGTCAGCTGTGGGCAAATGAAGTTGTGGAAAATTGTGTTCTGGGGCACAAAGAATATAAGCTCTGTAGAGACATCTGTGTAATGTCAGTGGCAGGCTACCTTTCAAGTTGCTGGGAGGTTTTATTTTTATAGTTGTGTAGCAGCAGACTTGCACGTAGCTCCCATTTCAGTGTCTGTCAGCCTAGATAGATGACCCATCTGTGGCTCAGTGTTTTTCAATGCATGTTGCCTGGAACACGGGCATCATGGCCGCTGTGTGCTTAAGGAAATGCAGATTCCTTGGGCCTATCTCTCTTCAAAAGGAGCAGCCCCAGAATCTGCATGATTAACCAGCACACTGCAGCATAAGAACCACCATTGATTTGTCTGTCCATTTCTACCTGAAATTAGTTGTGGAAGGATGTCTTGGGGAAAGTACAGATCTTCTGAGCAATTTCCAGATGAGCTGTTGAGAGTTAAGGCCATAGCTGTGATTTCCGTCAGCGAATGAACTTAGATTTTGAACCTATAACTAGTGGAGTCATGTAGAACACTGAATGTGAATGTGACTAAGCACTAGCTCAATTAGAAAAACATCCTCTCCAATATGCAAGAGCAGTTGTCAATTTCCTCTCTTCTTTTTGCTCATGGTTTTTTCCTTGTCAAATAAGTCAGAGCCTGAGATTAGGAATTTAAAGTGATATCTCAATCAATGAATCCTCTGGAGCTTTTTAAATAACTATTATAAACAAAAAAATTTTTAAATCATGAAAATCAGAACAATCCAGATTTGGATATGGCCAGGTATGGCCAGACAGAACTTCTAATTGGTTCTTTCTCAGTTGAAGGCAAAGGAGGCTTTCAGAGTGTGAAAGCAAAGGTGTGTAGGCTTCCAAGTCTGTATTCAGCATCTTGATCCTCCTTTATCTACCATCTGCTTCACTCTTCCAAATCCAAATGCTTTTTCAGCACCTCCCCTAGTCAAAACAGGAGATGATCCAATGTCAGTTACTCACATTTGCCGATTAGTGTGGATACACTTAGGAAAGGAAACTAAACTAGTACTTGTTTTTTAGGGATTTCACTTTGACTTGTGAAATACAATATTTTATTCAATTGAATCCAATTCTACAAACGTCCTTTGAACACTTCCCACATGCATGGCAGTGTCCTAGCAGTGTGGCATTATAGATACAAACACAAGTAAGACACATTTCCCGCTTTCAGAAAGGTACAGTTGAGTCAGGGAGATGGATGAGTATTAGCCAATCATAGCAGCAAAATCATTTCCACATAAATAATCTCATTTCAGTCCTCACACATTCAGAATTTTAGCAATGAAAAGGACAACCACTGTTTATAACCAGAGAGTTCCTCAAACTTTGAGGAAAAATAGTGTGATGATCATAAAAGGTCTCAGCATCCCTACCACCACTCTCCATCACGGTTGTTCTCAGAAACTAGGATCATCAGAGAAGTGTATTTACTAGAGGAAGGAAAAAAAAGAGGGGGTAGTCTACTTTGGGGGAAATAAAAATACCTTGTCGTAGGAACATCTATCAGTCTGTCTTTTGGAGAAAGTACAGTTGTTAGTCAAGGTCAACTGAAGATGACATTAATACTCTGCAATAGAAAGCTTTTTGTGAAAAGTTGCAAGTTTTAGTTCAAATGGCTCACTTGTGAGTTTTTTTACAAGTAACTGTGGTATTCCCTTGATCTGTATTTTAAAATATAAAGTACACGTACTAGGTAAGAATCTCTTCTCAGCTTTTTCTAATGAACACACAGACACATGGTGAGCATATGGGTAGAGATACCTTTGTTTAATCGTTCATTTCTACAATTGCTAGTAAACAAAATGAACAGTCATGATGACATGGCATTTTGCACTAAGACTAAAATGTGTACACAAAATACACCTTATATTCACTTCTGTCTTGCATACTGACTTTAGAACATGAAAACTTTTCATTCTAAATGTAGTGGTACGCTCTGGATAAGATGAGGGTTCAAGATTTTTGACACTCTGATAGGAAAATGATGAAAGTGCAGTGAGGAGACCTATCCTTGAAAAGTAGACTTTAATTCACATTTGCTTTAGATAAATCATCTGAATGTGTACTGCAGTTACACAAATGTAAGTCAAGAGTGTTTTTTTGTTGTTGTTGTTTTTGCTGAAGAAGATGCTCCCTGAGCTAACATCCGTGCCAATCGTCCTTTGTTTTTTAGTATGTGGGCCACCAGCACAGCATGGCCGCTAACAGAGCAGAGTTGGTCTGCACCTGGCAACTAAACCCGGACCACTGAAACAGAGCCTGCTGCACTTAACCTCTAGGCCACTGGGGCTGGCCCAGGAGTGTTTTGAGAGAAGCAGTGAAATTATTTTTTAGGGAAAGAGAAAGAAACATTATTTGGGGTGGTAGATGATGCCTGCTGTTTACTGTTTGTTCCTGTGGAGAGGTGGGTTGTAGGTAACGGGGGGATTTGCTATGTTTTCTTGTTTGGAGATTGTATATGGGGAGGCAAGAGGCAGAGAGAAGTGGGAGGCTCTGCATTTGTGGGACTTTGTGAAACTGAGGTGCTAAGTATTGCTTCAGTACCTGGGTGAGGAAGATGCTGGAAGGGCGGGTTTCCCTCTAAAGGCTTCCAAGTCTGTATTCAGCATCTTTATCCTCCTTTTTGTACCATCTGCTTAACTCTTCCAAATCCAAATGGTTTTTCAGCACCTCTCCGTGTCAAACACAGGGCCCTGGAGATTGGCAGTTTGGGGAACTTTGGCAGAACGTTGATCCACAGACACTTGTAATTTCACGAGGAAATCTTCAAGACATTTTGAGAATGGTTGAGAATGGGCGTGGTGGCCTGATGGTGAGGCAGCAGACAGATAACCCTCCCAGGGACTGCTATCAGGAGCTGAGGCGGCCACACTTAGAGTTATTACAGGAAGCAGTTGGAGCACTCACAGGAAGGGTGCCCTCATGTCCATCATGTGCTGGTGAAAACCGGACATACCTGACTGTTAAATACATAACAGTTATCTTAACAGCCCTGTACTTGTCTAGAAGAAATAAGATACAACTGAAAAATATACAGTGATCTTACCCCAAAAAAAGGCACCTCTCTCGCATAAACATATGACTAAATTAAAAGAAAAATACTGACCCAACCAGCTGGAGTCTATTTGTAAACAGTCTCAGGTCAAGTCAGTGTTTGTATCAGCTACTTCAGTAACCATAGAAGATTCCTGTTTCAATGACTGGCAGCAGCAGGTGCAATTTTGAGACCACAAGGTGTCAAGAAGGTTGAGCGAAGTGGGCAGTTGGCAACATAATGCATTCAATGCATTTGGTGCTGTGAGTAATTCTGAATGCCACAGGGCTGCTGTGCTGTCTGTGAATTAAACAAGAAAATGGAGAGCATCACTTTCCCGCATTAACACAGTAACGTCTATGGGAAGAATCTTATGCAACTTTGAAGAAACATTGTTAACTACTGTCATTTGCTTCAATTCACTTTGAGATGTGCTCCAGAATAGCCTCATTTTCTTTTCTACTTGTCAGAAAATAACATGGAGGCTGTAGAATCAAGGCTGATGTTAGTAGTGCCATGACCTTAAGAGTTGTGCTGTTGGTAATTTCCAAGAATCTGAAGAGAATGTGTGACCCAAACGAATTTTTATATGCGTTTTACTAAGAGACTATAAACTGGTTTTCTTTTCTTTTATTACTTTTAAAATTATCATACAACAAAATTGACTTTCTTTTTTGGTGTACAGTTCTACAAATTTTAATCCATGTGTAGACTTGTATAACCATCTCCGCAGTCAGGACACAGAACAGTTCCATCACCCCAAAAAACTCTCTCGTGCTGTCAATCTATAGTCATGCCCTTCCCGCCCCCAATCCCTGGAAACCACTGATCTAGTCTTCATCACTGTCGTTTTGTCTTTTGAGGATATTATGCAAATGGAATAATACAGTGTGTAACCTTTTGAGACTGGCTTCTTTCACTTAGCACAGTGCCTTTGAGATTTATCCAGATTGCTACATGTATCCATAGTTCTTTTTTAATTTTTTTTGTGAGGAAGATCAGCCCTGAGCTAACGTCCATGCCAATCCCCCTCTTTTTGCTGAGGAAGACCGGCTCTGAGCTAACATCTATTGCCAATCCTCCTCCTTTTTTTTTTTTTCCCCCTGAAGCCCCAGTAGATAGTTGTATGTCATAGTTGCACATCCTTCTGGTTGCTGTATGTGGGACGTGGCCTCAGCATGGCTGGAGAAGCGGTGCGTCGGTGCATGCCTGGGATCCAAACCCGGGCCGCCAGTAGTGGAGCGCACACACTTAACCACTAAGCCACGGGGCTGGCCCTTTTTTTTTTTTTTTTTTATAACTGCTGTGTATTGTGTAGAGTACCATAGTTTGTTTACCCATTTACCCACTGAGGAACATTTAGGTTGTGGTGATTATAAGTAGACCTTCTTTTAATTTTTGTGTGCACCTAAGGTTTCAATTCTCTAGGATAAACGGCCAGGAGTGGGATTGCTGGGTCATAGGGTAAGTGTATGTCTAACTTTATAAGAAATTGCTGAGCTGTTTTCCAGAGTAACTGTACCATTTTGCATTCCCTCCAGCAGTGTAGGAGGGTTCTAGTCGCTCCGGAAGTCCTCAGCACTTGGTATTGTCAGCCATTCTAATAGGTGTATACTGGTATCTCATTGTGGTTTTAATTTGCATTTCCCTAATGGCTAATTAGGCTGCACGTTTTTTCATGTGCTTATGTACCATCATACATCCACTTAAGTAAAGTGTTTGTTCAAGTCTTTTGCCTGTTTTATAATTGGGTTGTTTGTTTTCTTACCATTGAGTTTTGAGAATTCTTCATATGTTCTGAATATAAAGCCTTTGTTGGATAGGTGATTTGCAAATATTTTCCCAATCTGTAGCTTATCTTTTCCTTGTCTTAAAAACATATTTCACATAGCAAAAGTTTTAACTTTTGATGAGGCCAAACATTTTTTTCATTCATGGATTGTGTGTAATAGGCGGGGCCTAAGAAATCGGTGCCAAGCCCCAGGTCCATAATTACAGAGACCACACTGACACCTGCTACTCCCTGGAATGCTCTTCTCCGCCTCATCCTCTTGGTTGTCTCCTTCAAGACCCAGACTTTACGTCCTTAGGAAAGCTTCCTTTCGCCTTTCCTCTTTGCCCCCACGGGCATGTCATTTCCTCCTCATCTGTGTACCCTCTGTGGACACACATCTTCTTGACTCTAATTTCTGGTTACATGCTCCTCCCACCAGGTAAGGAACTCCGGGGGGAGGGGGCAAGCCCTGGCCTTATTCCCCTTTGTTTCCCCAGCACGTGAATTAGTACATAGTAGGTGCTCAACACATTCACTGAAAAAATAGGAATAATTAATATCTAAAGACATTATCCTTCTATCCTTAGTAATTATCCTTAGTAATTCTCCTTAGGGACAATTTGAGTATTTATAAAAAAAAATGTTATTGTCTGAAGGACGTTTAAAAACTATCCTCAATTTAAAATTGAAAGTTTGTTATTCTTTGAGACATCTGTTGCTTTAGTCATCTGAATGAACTTGCTGCAGAACATCTTTTCTCAGAGGAACAGATGTAAGAGAATGAATGAAATTTGTGTAGAATCATGGGAGATTTTAAGTAGCTAAAACAATTGATACCAATTGATGATATTGAAAAATAAAACTAAACAATTTTATCTACAAAAATTAAGTTTTTGTTCATTGTCAGTCTGTTCAAGTAAGATCCATATCATCAAAATTCTTGAGTGCCCAACTTATTGGTAGCCACTAATTACGTAAAGAAGTCCTGGGGAACCAGCTCTCCAGTTGGGGAGAACATTTACATACCAAATAAATCCTCTGGGAATGAAGCTACCTTCTGATGATGAGGATAAAATCTTCGCAAATTATATGAAACAGCATCCTATTGCCAAATAATAATATTCATAGGGAGTTAGATGTATTAGCTTTCATTTATTTATAACAGAACAAGATAAAGGGACGAATTATCTTCCAGGCAAGCTTCTGAAGATTAACAAAGTTTGTTTTGGTATCCTTGGTGGCCTCTCTCTGGATCTGCTTTTCCTCTATCTCCACATTCCCAGGGTCCTCCAGCTCTCTGTTCCTGGCCATGGCTTACAAGGGCTGGGAGCTGCCTGTAAGGGCAATAGACTGAATCTGGGGTCTTAAGAGTGAGAGACGTCCGGACTGGTGGATCTGTCCATGGTTGCTTTGTCCTAGGTGGGCATACCTGGGAATCAGGAGAGGAATCCGAAGGTTGGAGAAGAAAAGTCTGGCAGAGACAACATTGGGGACAGGGACCAGAACTGATAGGAATGCTGGCCAGAATTAGGTGTGAACAGGAGAAATGGGATAATTTCAGGCTAAGACTGTGAAAGGTGAGTTTCTAGGAATAACTTGCTTTATAGAAGATGGACTGGTGGACCTAACTATCTCTCACATTGATGCTGGAAAGGATTCCACGGCTGTCACTCATACAATCTTTGACATCCTCATCCATTTCTTGACCTTCCCTCCTCTGTAGATACTCAGTTTTCTGCCTACTAACACCCTTTATGAAAATAGGAAAGAATCTGAAATCAAACATTAACATTTGTTGGGCAATTACACTTCGCTATGAATTTTAGTCATTATATCAGCTTAAACAGTCATTGCCGTGTTAAGAAGTGTTTTAAAATCTCTAGTTGTAGAATGAAAGATTTTATCTCCTATTAACACTCTAAGTAAGCAGATTGGGGGAAATATTTTTGCTTATAATTCCTTAAGAGACATACATATCTATACTCCCGAAGGGATTGTTTCTTTACATATTCTTAAAAAACTGTGAATCTCTTCTGAAATTACTACTTTGTTTCTTCCAAGTAGCACTGCAGTGCTCAAAAGTTTGTTATACACTGAGCATTCCAGCCATGTGAGTTAAGTCCAGTTTCCGGTTGCTATCTGCTAGGTCACACGTCCAGCCGAGGCTGAACGCCAGTGATTCCTTACATGCATCACCTGGGCTCCGGTCCAACTGCCCCCACCCATGCTTTCATTTCACCTTGTTAATCTAGCGCCCACAGAGCCTCCAACAGGTCAGACCTCTCAGAGCCTTTTAATTCCACACAGTCCCTGCTGGGAGGAAGCCATTGAACAAATTGTTTTTAAAAGTCTCCAATACCTAGTTATCTGACTGCATTAAAATAAACAGAATGTCTGTAATCTTCAGCTTCTTTTATAAAAATGTCTAACAAACTGACAACGGTTAAGGGCCTACGCATCAGTAGCTTCAAACTGATTATTCTTTAAATTTTTGTTTGACATTTATATAGAGGAACAGGAAAAAGTGGATTTTCTATTATTAAAAAGTGTGCATAGATTCAGAATCACTCAGTTACCTTTCTCTAAACAAACCTCTCATCAAATGTTCAAAGCATTGTCCGTGTTTGGAATGGGGGTGGTATATACTCTCACACACATATATGCAATCTACAATCTATATCTGTAGTTCTTGTTCTACAGTTTGTGTGCGTGTAATTTTATCAAACCAGACAACTGGTGGCAGAGTAGAGGGCATAAAAATAATTGAATAAATTAATAGACTCCAGAAAATTCCACCATGCTATGCATTATTTAATTTCAAAATTTCAGTGGAGACTGCACGTGCACATTGCCAACATACTCAACAGAGTGAGGTCAGCACTTGTGGGAAGGGTGTTTCTCTCCCCTCAGGGCCCATCTGCTTCTGAGGGAACAGAGCCAATTTACATTTCACAATTCCATAAGGAGGAGGGTGTGGAGACCTAAGTTAACTGGCACCACTGATGCTTTAGTGCCCCTTATAGATTGTTTCCCCTGGATAGTTGCCTGGCAATCTTGACCCATGACCTGGCTCTGACTAAATTCCTACATCCGTTATGAAGGAGCCAAATTATGTGTAACAGGAGTGGGTGGCGTGTACTTTGGCATGAAGTTTTTATGGTGCCAAGACTATATATAACCTTTTATATTGGGGGATGGGAGTGGAGTGGTTGAGAAATGCCTATTTGGCTATTCTGAGCAGGTGGGCTAAACTAAAGGTTACCCAAGCCTTTTTCTCTCCTGAGTGTGTAATGTGTTCTGCATCTGTAGGATCATAGTGGGACCCAGGAGACAGAGACTAACAAATCCGAGCTGTGGAATCAAGAGTGTGAGGAAGTTGAGAACGCTGCCCAGGGAGTGGTTGCAGTGATCACTGTAGAGGCTGTGCTAGGAGGGGTGGTATATGAGAAGAATGCGTGGAGCAGCTGGTGGCCTCAATGAGGTGAAGGGCACCTGTAGTGGGAGAGTGGCAGTGAAAAAGTTGGACAAAGAGAGCTTGGTGGCATAGTGGACCTTCTGATAGTAATGCGGCAGGTGGAGTGGTAACAAGGTCCAGAGTAGAGCTATGGCAGAGAGTTGTCTCAGGGGAATGGGTGTGAAGGTCTTAGGAGCTGTGGAGGAAGGGAAATTTGAGGCTAGGGTGTTGGTTGGTTCACCAGTGAGAATGTTGAAATTACCTAAGATGATGGTATACTCAATGTAGAGAGGAAAACCATGAACCAGATGCATTCTTCAGTGTAGAGGAGGCAAAGAGAAGAATGTAGGTAACAGCATTGAGAGAGGAAGACAGGAAGGTTTGGCAGATGGTAGGCACCTACTAAGAAAGAAGGGTGTTAGTGTGAGGGCAAAGAGTAATGATCAGAAAGTGGCAAAGAAGCACTGAGGTCTACCTTTCCTCCATTAGCTCTACACCCCATCTCTCAGCTGAGGGCTAGGAGAATGAGCAGCCTCCCCTGGGAGGGCAGTGGGAGAAGCAGGAACCTTGGGCAGAGTTAAGTCTGGGTAAAACCAGGAAGTAGATGTAGCATTCTGTGAAGAAGTTAAGGAGTGTTTTTACAATGGAATGGGAGTGTTAGGCAGGAAAGTGCAGAGAATTTGGAAGAGGTCAGCTATGGGAGGAAGGGAGTTTCTCAAGGCAACTCAGTACTACATAGAAATGAGCATCCTAAGAGGGCGAAGGATGCATTTGCTTTGGGGGTGTGGGGGTGTAGCAGAGAAATGGAATAGATGCTCCAAGCAGGCATCAGCTGAGACCCCAGGCAATATGGAATATCGGGTGATAGCAGATAGAGGCCTGCTTTTTTTGTGCTGAAGGCTAGCAGAGACTAGCTAATCTGGCTGTGATTGGTTCCCATATACTGGTTAATAGGGTAATGTAATTTTTGCCCCAAATCTCTTTTGGACTGCGTGTGCTCATGGGCCACATTTGCAAGAACTTACCTAATTAGGACTCCAAAGTCTATTTATTTTAAACTTTTAATCTGTTTCAAGTTATTATCACCAATTTATATAACTATCACCAATTAGTTCCTGGGTTTCAAGGACTAATATTGCAGCATTTATTGGAATTGTTCGATACTTATTATTCAAAATTCAGCACAAATTTCCATCACTCTTCAATAGATTTCTTTTTCTTGCCTAATATTACACATTGTTAAATACAGTTACATTTTAGTTTTTCTTTAAAAACAAGTAATTGAATTATGTGAAATCAAAAGGTTATGTTTCTAGCATAGAATGACTGTTTCGATACTCGTGATAGGGCTCAGAACGCAAATGCTATCTTAAAATTTTAACCTTAACAAAAAATCATAAATAAAAGCCCCATTTAAAAAAAGTCACTGATGCAGAACTAAAAATGAGTAACTGAGCACTTTCAGCTGACATCTACATCATTTTGACGCTTAATGGACTCAAATTGCTCATGTAAATCTTACCATTGATGCTACCCATTTCGTGCTGCTGGCCCTTGACAGCACAATGGAAATTTGGGAACTTGTAAGGGCGAGTGATATATCAGACACCAAATCTGCCTGCCTAATAGTATGAGTGGAGGAGACTGAAACTTTGATTTAGTAATGTTTTTACTTAAAATGTCTGGGTCTTCAAAACAAAAATTGTATTTCGTCTTTCTTCATCGTTGGGATTTCTCTGGCTTTCCTTCTTAAGAGTGATTCTGCTTGCAAAGTGTGGGTTGAAATTTAGATATCCTTTACAAATTTAAATATTAAACCGTGTCCCTGTGGGAATGTGACAATTGTCCCTTACATTGAAGACCTCATGGCTCATTGAATATGGCGAGGAGTGCCTATGTAGCACATATTCTAGTCCGTCTTTCTTCATGCGAGGTGTGTGGACGATGCTTTGGTCCTGAAATATTGGGTGCTCATCACCAGCAAAGAGAACAGCTGTTGGCTCCCTTGCCAGAATCCTAAATGAACAGTAAATAAAAAGAACAGAGAGCAGATTTATGAGGTGACCTCTCACCTTGGCTGAACTTTCAATTTGGGTACCTGAACGAATAGTAGGATTTTTGTGTTTTAGAAAAGGATCAGCTTACCTGTAGGCATCAAAGGCCCAGTGCCCACAAATATGGCCTGCAACTTGTGTCTGAGCTAAGACAAAGGCCAGCTATCCCGCATGTGCTCACCTGACCTGTGGGCCCTGATAATTGGTGTCAGGTGAAGGAGTGACTTTTTTTTTTTACTGCCCCCTCCCTAGGATAAGGCAAAGTAGTCATCACATATTTTGCTTTTCTTTACTGTAGGACATTTGCGAAGATATTTCTGATCATGTTGAGCAAATCCATGCCCTCCTTGAAACGGAGTTCTCCCTGAAGCTGCTGTCCTACTCCGTCAATGTGATTGTGGACATCCACGCGGTGCAGCTCCTCTGGCACCAGCTCCGGGTCTCGGTGCTGGTTCTGCGGGAGCGCATTCTGCAAGGTCTGCAGGACGCCAATGGCAACTACACCAGGCAGACGGACATTCTGCAAGCTTTCTCCGAAGAGACCGAGGAGGTGAGTGTTTTCTTTGAAGCCAAGTAATGCATCGTCAAGTGTGACCATTTGAGAATATTTTCAGTTCAGAGAGGTGGGATAGGAATTCTTTGTAGGTAAACAAGCAGGTTCTGAGCCGGGCTTTGAATCTAGGTATAGTGACCAGAGGCTAGGGCACTTCTAATGAGAATGTAGCTTAGACCAGAGTCAGCTCACACCCGGTAGTTTGCACAGATACCGCCAATAGTTGTAGGTGCTAACCTGGCTTCCTGTTCCCCATTCAGTTATTTGATAAATATTTATTGAGCACTTACCGTGTGCCGGGCACCAGATGTTAAGAATAGAATAGTGATGAAAACATGGTCTTTGCCTTTAAAGAGCTTAGAATCTAGTGGGGGATGGAGACAAGTGGACAGACATTAAGGCCAGACTGTGATAAGTCCACATGATGCCACTGGAGGACAGAGAAGGGGCACCTAATTTAGATGACAGGGAAGTCTTTCCAGAACTAGTGGATCTAATCTGAGCTTTGAAGCAAAAGCAGTATTAGACTTGTGAATGGAAGTAGAAAATGTTCTAACAGAAGGAATGGCATGATCAAAGATCCAAAGGTAAGAGAGAAAATGACAGGATCAGAGAGCTACAGACAGGACTGGAGCAAAAAGTCCAAGGGGACCAGGAAGCAGGATTTGAATTAATAGGTAAGAGGAGGTCAGGTCATGAAGATGAAAAGCCATATTAAAAAGCTATATAAGGAGAATTGGACTTTATTTTGAGGACAACAAAGAGTTTGTTCAGGGAATTGACAGGATTAGACTCACACAAGAAAAATCACTCTGGATGCAGTGTGTCAAATGTACTTTAGAATTTTACACAACCAATATATTTATATTTTTTGTACTCAAATTAAGAATAGTTTAAAAAGTTTGTTGTTGTTACTCTTGATGCATGGCTTAAGAATGAACACTGTAAATTTGAATCCAAGTGAACTCTTCTATTCCCAAATAAAATTGACATATATTTATAGAGCTAAGCATTGTGCTCGCTAAGCAGGGGCTGTATGTGTGTGTGTGTGTGTGTGTGTGTGTGTGTGTATAGATACTATATATATACACATAGAATGTGTGCGTATGTACATAGTACCCTGGCTCTTGACACCCAGTTTAGTGCTCTACTTTTGGTTTTGTGGAAAACATATACTGTACAAGTTTATAAGGCACTTATAGATTAAAAGGCCTTGTAGTGAGTGTTGCATAATTCATTAATTGTTAATTTATTAATGTTTCAGTGGCTCCAACATTATCAACAACACAAAACAAATCTGTGCCTATTCTCATAAATGATTTATACTTGTTGATTAGTTTTTTCATAATGATGCTCTTGCTGTGGCAAATACCCTGCAGGCCCTGGAAGTTTATGGGAATCAAAATCCACTAGGCTCACTTCTAACTGGAAGTCACAGTCTTCGTTTTCATTTAGCTTTCCCTGTTCTTGCAGCAGGGAGGCAGGCGATATAGACTTTGTTAGAGTCCTTTTTCCAATCATAGGATGAATATGTGGGTGTGTGCGTGTTAGTCCCCAGCTGCCATCTCTCCCAAGTGGGATTCCTAAAGGGTCCTTATTTGGGACTCTTGTGGTTATGGGAGACTACAAAGAATCCTAAACTGGCCAAGTCTGCCCTGATTCTGGTATCCATGAGGTGTATGCTGATGAGGTGGAGATCAGAGATGGGAAAGCTTGTCTAAACTCTGACGAGATCTCTCTTTACATATCTACCTCGCATTCCCAATCTATGCATTCTTGTTTTTGTTTCTCTCCATGTGTTCTGCTGGTTCTGTCCAACATCCAGTACTGATCAGTCATCAGGTCTGCCCACTTTCTACTACTAGAGGGGCATTAGAAGTTCACTGAGTCAAATCAATTCATTTTACATATCTCTATTCATTCAATAAACATTTACTGATCACCAACTCTTTGTTGTAGAGCTGGGGATATAGCAGTGCTCTAGGGCTTATTGTTACCATTGTGGTTATTGTTATTTTGTGGAATACATTCATCATGCACTCATTGGAACTTGTATCATTCATGAAGTGGTAGCCCAAGAATGATGAAAAGCCATTGAGGCTAACTGATTGTTACTGGCCACTGTTTTCACAGCTATGTTGTAGGTTTATATCAAGTAGTATCCATTATGGTTCTTACAATGTGAGCTCAACAGTTATTTATGGATTTGATTGCAAGCAATTTAGTGCATTTTCATGTTTGAAGTCAGTCTTTAGGCCTGTCGTGGAGATGCAGAATATGCTATGTGAGGGGTAAGGAACAGTGGATTCTCCGCGGTCTGCTTGGTGGATATTTTTCTGTGAATTGAAGTGCTTTCTCCATTACCATCCTTCCTGAAGGAACGGATTCCTGATTCTATTTGTCTGTGCTTCTAGTGTGACTCCATGAGGACATTTCAAAGACTGCTTAGTTTTATTTGTTTCTGCCAGCACACTGGGATTGTGAAAAACAGGGAGAGAATTAGGATAAAATTCTCGGCTTTATCAGAATAAATTCAGCTGTGAAAGATTTGTAGAATGAAAAGGGAAATGGCATAAAACATGCTGATAAAGTAGAATAGTAGACGTCCTTCCAGTGAAGGTGAATTCTTTTTTCTTTTTGGAAGTTAGTTTAGTTTCAGAACCACATTAAAGAATAAGTTTGAAAGTCGAGAAAGTGGCAAGATCTCTCTTTCTCTCCTTGCCAAAACAAAACGTATGAGTTTTATTCTTTTATTTAAATATGGAGCAGACTATATCTTGTAAACAAATTGGTAAATGCCTCACCAAAACAAAACAAATCAAACAAACAAACAAAAAACTCTTTAAGGCAAAGCTCAACATTATGTAAAAGTGTGCTGTACTGAAGTTTTCTATATTTCAGATACAATGATAAGCATTTTATATTTATTGTTTCATTTAGTAAGGAGAGTAAGGGGTATTAAAAATAATTCCACTTTATAGATGGAAAAACTGAATTTAAGAGAGGTTAAGTGAATGTTTAAGGATGTAAATCTAGGAATAATTAAATAAAAACAAAACAAAACCAGCTCTTAACTGATGTCTATTGTAATAATAATAATTCTTTCCTCCCTCCATCCCTTCCTTCCTGCTTTCCTTTCTACCTTCCCTAAATATTTATTGATTTCCTGCTATGTAAAAGGCACTGGCATTCAAAGAAGAGTTAGGAATCACCTTCCTAATTATAATAGACCCTCCGACAGTTCTGAGAGGCGGGCAGGGCAAGTGCTGTTATCCTTATTTTACAGATGATAGTACTGTATCCGTCTTACAGATAAGAGGACTGAGGTTGACAGAAGTGAAGTCACACAAGTAGTGATAACTATTAATAATGCTAACACAGTAGCCAGCATCAGTTAAGAACTAGCCATATGCCGGATGGTATGGTAGCGCTTGACCTAAATGATACCCTCTCCGTGGGAATGCATTGGTGCTTCCAGAGCATCACACCACAGCACTTTGTGTGTTCTTCCATAGCACTTATTATGGGGCAATTTATATATGACAAAGTGTGTGCTAGATTTGAACTGCATGAGAGTCAGCACCAGACTTTAGTCGTCTCTGTATCTCCCACAGCACCTGGTTCATATCACTGTCTATAAAAGTCTGATGACTTGAATTGAATTAAATAATGCAGATAATCACTGCTTTAGGTATAGAAGAGGGAGATACCACTTTAGGTTGGTGGACTGGGATTAATCAGGGAGATTAAGTATCTGATCCTCATAATTTCAGCCTGTGGAAAATGGAAATTCTTAAGAATTATTATTCTGGCGTAAATGAAAATATCGAAGGATTGTTGTTTATTTTCCCCGTGCCCACCAGAAACTGAACTTCGCTTTGCTTCCTGTTCCCCTATCGTTACTTGCTCCTCTCAGTCGGCTGCTGCTTTCTGGAATGCGTTCAGAATCATAGAATCCCAACACGGTAGAGCTGAGAGGCAGCTGAGGCAGGGATGCATGTACCTTTACAAATTGGTGTTTTCAAGTTCTTTGGATAAATACCCAACAGTGGAATAGCTGGATCATATGGTAGTTCTATCCTTGATTTTTTGAGGAATCTCCATACTGTTTTCCATAGTGGCTGCACCAGTTTGCACTCCCACCAGCAGTGTATGAGAGTTGCCTTCTCTCCGCATCCTCTCCAACACATGTTGTTTCCTGTCTTGTTAATTATAGCCATTCTGCCGGGCATGAGGTGATATCTCATTGTAGTTTTGATTTGCATTTCCCTGATAGTTAATAATTTTGAACATCTTTTCATGTGTCTGTTGGCCATCTGTATATCTTCTTTGGAGAAATGTCTGTTCAGGTCTTTTGCCCATTTTTTAATTGGGTTGTTAGTTTTTTTGTTGTTGAGATGCATGAGTTCTTTATATATTTTAGAGATTAACCCCTTATCAGATGTGTGGTTTGCAAATATCTTCTCCCAATTGTTAGGTTGTCTTTTCATTTTGTTGATGGTTTCCTTTGCTGTGCAGAAGGTTTTTAGTTTGATGTAGTCCCATTTGTTTATTTTTTCTATTGTTTCTCTTGCCCGGTCAGAGATGGTGCTTGAAAATATGTTGCTAAGACCAATGTCGAAGAGTGTACTGCCTGTGTTTTCTTCTAGAAGTTTCATAGTTTCAGGTCTTACATTCAAGTCTTGAATCCATTTTGAGTCAATTTTTGTGTATGGTGTAAGGTAAGGGTCTACTTTCATTTTTTTGCATATGGCTATCCAGTTTTCCCAACACCATTTGTTGAAGAGACTTTCTTTTCTCCATTGTATGTTCTTGGCTCCTTTGTCAAAGATTAGCTATCCATAGATGTGTGGGTTTATTTCTGGGCTTTCGATTCTATTCCATTGATCTGTGTGTCTGTTTGTGTGCCAGTACCATGCTGTTTTGGTTACTATAGCTTTGTAGTATATTTTGAAATCAGGGAGTATGATATTTCCAGCTTTGTTCTTTTTTCTCAGGATTCCTTTAGCTTTTCGGGGTCTTTTGTTGTTCCATATAAATTTTAGGATTCTTTGTTCTATTTCTGTGAAAAATGTTGTTGGAACTTTGATAGGGATTGCATTGAATCTATAGATTGCTTTAGGAAGTGTGGACATCTTAACTGTTAATTCTTCCAATCCAAGAGCACGGAATATCTTTCCATTTCTTTGTGTCTTCTTCAATTTCTTTTAGCAATGTTTTATAGTTTTCAGTGTACAGATCTTTCACCTCTTTGGTTAAGTTTATTCCTAGGTATTTTATTCTTTTTGTTGCAATTGTAAATGGAATTGTATTCTTAATTTCTCTTTCTGCTACTTCGTTGTTAGTGTATAGAAATGCAACTGATTTTTGTAGGTTGATTTTGTACCCTGCAACTTTACCGTATTCGTTTATTGCTTCTAAAAGTTATCTGGTGGATTCTCTAGGGTTTTCTATATATAAAATCATGTCATCTGCAAGTAGTGACAGTTTCACTTCTTCCTTTCCAATTTGGATCCCTTTCATTTCTTTCTCTTGCCTGATTGCTCTGGCTAGGACTTCCAGTACTATGTTAAATAGGAGTGGTGACAGTGGGCATCCTTGTCTGGTTCCTGTTCTTAGAGGGATAGCTTTCAGTTTTTCACCATTGAGGATGATATTAGCTGTGGGTTTGTCATATATGGCCTTTATTATGTTGAGGTACTTTCCTTCTATACCCATTTTATTCAGAGTTTTTATCATAAATGGATGCTGTATCTTGTCAAATGCTTTCTCTGCATCTATTGAGATAATCATGTGATTTTTATTCTTCATTTTATTAATGTGGTGTATTACATTGATTGATTTGCGAATATTGAACCATCCCTGCATATCTGGAATAAATCCCACTTGATCATGGTGTATAATCTTTTAACGTATTGTTGTATGCGATTTGCTGGTATTTTGTTGAGGATTTTTGCATTGAAGTTCATCGCTGATATTGGCCTGTAATTTTCTTTTTTTGTGTTGTACTTGTCTGGTTTTGGTATCAGGGTAATGTCGGCTTCGTAGAATGAGTTAGGGAGCTTCCCCCCCTCCTCAATTTTTTGGAAGAGTTTGAGAAGGATAGGTATTAAGTCTTCTTGGAATGTTTGGTAGAATTCAGCAGGGAAGCCGTCTGGTCCTGGACTTTTATTTTTGGGGAGGTTTGTGATTACTGTTTCGATCTCCTTACTGGTGATTGGTCTATTCAAATTCTCTACTTCTTCTTGATCCAGTTTTGGAAGGTTGTATGATTCTAAGAATTTATCCATTTCTTCCAGATTGTCGAATTGGTTGGCATATAGCTTTTCATAGTATTCTCTTATAATCTTTTCTATTTCTGAGGTGTCTGTTGTAGTTTCTCCTCTTTCATTTCTGATTTTACTTATTTGTGCCTTCTCTCTTTTTTTTTCTTGGTGAGTCTAGCTAAAGGTTTGTCAATTTTGTTGATCTTTTCAAAGAACCAGCTCTTGGTTTTATTAATCTTTTCTATTGTTTTTTTAGTCTCTATTTCATTTATTTCTGCTCTGATTTTTATTATTTCCCTTCTTCTACTGATTCAACTAGTTAGTAATTTAAATACCAGCTTATAGGGTAGTTTTGAAACTTAGCCATCATTTATAATACTATTTTTGTAAAAGAGTACCTTCTGAGTACTGAACAACCAAATTAAAAAAAAAAAGAAAAGTTTTTTTTAATACAACCTGCTTTTAAATTGGGACTTTCCATATTACTCTCTTAAAACTTAACACTTAAAGTGTGACTTTCGTTTGGCTGGCTCATTCCTTGGTGTTTTTGGCTTCTGACTTTGTTATTTAAAAAACGTGGTCCAGGTGTGAAACACAAAAGCCACACAATTCCATTTAGACCATTTTTGTTGAGATTGGCATTTAATATTGATTTCTCATTTTTTGCAGTGTAATTTAACATAGGGGTACCTCTCATTTTGAAGAAACTTTCCCTTCAATATACTTGATTAGCAAAAATAATAATATAATAAGTAATAAGAGTGAACACCTATTGATGAGCACTTATCCATGTGCCAGACTTGTGTCCTATGTATATTATCTCCTTTAAGCCTTGCAACAGCCCTATGATGTGGCTTATCATTTCCTTTTCACAGATGAAGGAAATCAAGCTATGGCTCATGGTTACGTGGCTAATTAGTGCTAGAGCTAGAATTTGTCTCTGAAGTTTGGAGGCAAACTTTTAATCACTGAAGTGAACTAAAAATAGGTAATCAGAGGAAGAAATTATGAAGGCATAGATACATTCTAAAATGTCACCATCCATCCATCCATTCATTCATTCAATAGCTGTATCTTTGAATGCTTACTCTCTGCAGATCACTATGCTAAGTGCTGCGGGTATCTTGGTGAGTCAGCAATTTTCTATTGATTTATACTCTCATGGAGCTTACAAACTAGTGAGAGAAACAAATTAATCAAATAATCACAATAGTATTTGTTTACAAATTGAGATCAATTCTTAAAGGAACAACAACATAGTTTTATGAGAGCTTATAAGAAAAGATTCTGACTTACGTGGGGGTCTGGAATCTTGAAGAAGTGAACCCTGATCTGAGGTCTGAGTGATAAATAAGAGTCAACTTGTTAAAGAGGTGTTGTAGGTGGGAAGCTTTCTAGAAAGAGGAAATAGCATGTGCAAAGGCCCTGAGTCAGGAGGAACACAGTGTGTTCAAAAGCTGAAAGGAGGACACTGTGGCTGGGTGCAGCCAAAGAAAGGAGAGTGGCATGATGGAGGCCTCTTCATGTCTGTCCTTGGAGGGGTTTGAGTTTTTAACCTGGAGGCAGCAGGAAGCTAATAAAGGACGTTAAGCAGAGAAGTAACAGCATCAGATTTGCAATTTGGTAAAGGTTACTCTGGTGGCAATGTGGAGAACAAACTGGAGGGGAGGGTATGTCTGTTTAAAATAATATTCAGCGAATCAGAGAAAATTGTGGTGGAGAAGTCAGAGCGTGGACTCTGGGTCAGATGCCTCTGTTCAAGGCCTAGCCCAGCCCTTAGTTGAAAGGCCTTGTGCTACTCATGCTCAGGCTCTGCTTATGTAAGACAGGGACAACTGTGAAGATGTCAGAAGAAAGTTGTTGTGAGGATTAAACGAAAAAGTAGTAGTAATAATCAACTATCCTATTTATAGATGAGGAAACTGAGGCTTAGAAAAGTTAAATGAAGCTTTTCATCATGATCATTTATCTAGATGTTGTGGGGTAAGAGTGAGGGGAATGGGAGTGACGGGCAAGGTGAAGGTCTGAAGGGAGAGAACATCCCAAAAACAAAACAAACAAATGAACAAAAAACCCAACGTAAGGTCCTGGGGAGGCGTGACCTCAGGATAACCCGGTTGACAGGACCCAGGGTGCAGCAGCCACGTGAGGCCCAGCTTCAGTTTGCTCACGTGGTTCCTCCTCCAGGAGAATGGAGGTCTGGGTATCCATTTCCTACTTTCATCTCCTAAGGGGCAGGATGAGACCAGCCTGACCTTCAGCCCGGTAGGCACAATAGGATCCCACGGCCCTTCTGTCCCAAACAAATCATCAGTCAAAAATCTCCCCATTTGTTGTGTGATATCAGAAAATGCATTAGTAGTGAGACAAAAGCCTTAATCACATAATTAAAGATTAAAAAATTATAAATACTTACTTGTATTGCTATTTTTTTTTTGGCATGGGGAGTTTCAAATCAATTTGGACTGCCTCCAATGATAAATAACAAGGGAGATGGACACTTGGTATCTAACATACACGAATGGCAGTTGGGGGGAGATGCATGCAGAGGGAGGACATGGGGGCTAAGATGAGATAATTGACTCAGTTTTCTCCAAGATTGCCTGTGTTTGCCTTCAGAAGGGTGGAGACAAACAGAAGATGGTCTTGAACTGTTCTGTCATCCATTTGCACATTCAGTAGTTCACATTTCTGGATTTGTGAATATATTTTTAACATGACAGACTTAGTATAATTAATTATCCCACTAAAAATATTTATTGAGCATCTACTATGACTAACCACTGTGATAGGGGTTGGAGTGATAGTGATAACCAAAATAGACACTCGTGGAGAGTTTACTCTGACATTACTTTGTTCCCAGAAATTGTATTACTTAAGGCATCACTTAAGAAATGCTTATTAAGTGAACAATACACTATTTTAAAATAGAAAATTAAGGCAAGAATGGATATTTTTGGCTTGATCTTGACCGTTTCTATCAAGGCTCTATCCTCCAGATTAAGGAAAGATCCTTAAATATTTAAGAACAGGGTACTATATAAAGCAATATGATAATTGATTAGTATGCCTCTCTGTATGTCAAACCGGAAGCAATGGGGGCTGAGGCATTCTTGGCCTTTATAGCAGCCTCTGCTGAGATTTCATTTGAACAGCAGTTGAGTGTAATTGATGTTGTGTTTACTGAACCCATTGCCCTTGTCTGTTTCAGGGCCGGCTTGATTCTCTAACGGAAGTGGATGACTCGGGACAGTTAACTATCAAATGCTCTCAAAACTACTTGTCTCTGGATTGTGGTATTACCGCTTTCGAACTGTCTGACTACAGTCCAAGTGAGGATTTGCTCAGTGGCCTGGGTGACATGACCTCTAGCCAGGTCAAAACCAAACCCTTTGACTCTTGGAGCTACAGTGAGATGGAAAAAGAATTCCCCGAGCTTATCCGAAGTGTTGGGTTACTTACGGTGGCTGCTGACCCCATCCCTTCCAACTGCAGCGAAGCAGTTAGTGAGGAGGCGGCTCAAGTATCTCTTTCAGCAGAGGACAAAGATGGACGTGAGGAAAACAATGCTTCCACAGTCGAGGAGCAACCAGACTTACTGCCAGGGACGTCATCTTCCGGGGAAGCTCCGACAACTGATGTTCAGCCCCCTTCTGAGACTGCGAAGCAAGAATCCAAATCCTCCTCCCAGCTTGGGGCAAAGAACCAACAGCCTCTTCCTTGTGATAATGCCACCCCCAAGCGATCCATCAGAGATTGCTTTAATTATAACGAGGACTCTCCCACACAGCCCACATTGCCAAAAAGAGGGCTTTTCCTTAAAGAGGAAACCTTTAAGAATAAGCTGAAAAGCACTGATGGAAAGAAGCAGATGGTTGATCTGAAGCCCGAGATGAGCAGAAGCACCCCTTCCCTGGTGGACCCTCCTGACAGATCCAAGCTCTGCCTGGTGTTGCAGGCCTCCTACCCCAACAGCCCCTCTGCTGCCAGCCAGTCCTATGAATGTTTGCACAAGGTGGGGGATGGGAACCTTGAAAATACAGTCAAAAGTCACATTAAGGAAATCTCTTCCAGCCTGGGAAGGCTTAACGACTGCCATAAACAGAAACTTCGACTTAAAAAGCCACACAAGCCTCCAGAAGAGGTGCCTCCGTGCCGAACGCCTAAACGGGGAACCGGTTCAGGCAAGCAAGCCGAAAACATGGGGAGCTCAGTAGTGCCGAATGGA
The DNA here is from genome assembly GCF_057802395.1 of Ceratotherium simum simum. Classification (NCBI taxonomy): domain Eukaryota; kingdom Metazoa; phylum Chordata; class Mammalia; order Perissodactyla; family Rhinocerotidae; genus Ceratotherium; species Ceratotherium simum. Next base: position 16,555,158 of record NC_141902.1, on the reverse strand, counting down.
ATTCCTTCAGGTCCCTCCAAGGCCGGAGAGGGGCCAGAGACAGATTCCACTTCCACATCCTCACTTGAGCCGTGTCATCAGAGTTGGAATGCCAAATTGCCAGCCCAGTCAGAAACATCCAATTCACCACCCTTTACTCAAAGCAGCGAATCCTCTGTTGGCTCAGACAGCGTCATTTCTCCGGTACCCCTTCTTTCAAAACAAAAAAGCAAAAAAAATTACTCCTCCTCCCCAAGTCATGTCACTCGGAATGGTCAGGTTGTGGAGGCCTGGTATGGCTCCGACGAGTACCTAGCACTGCCCTCTCACCTCAAGCAGACAGAAGTATTAGCTTTGAAGTTGGAAAACCTAACAAAGCTTCTGCCTCAAAAACCCAGAGGAGAAACCATTCAGAATATCGATGACTGGGAACTGTCTGAAATGAATTCAGATTCTGAGATCTATCCAACATACCAGGTCAAGAAAAAGCATTCGAGGCTAGGCAGGGTGTCTCCAAGCTCGTCCAGTGACATAGCCTCTTCGCTGGGGGAGAGCATTGAATCTGGGCCCCTGAGTGACATTCTTTCCGACGAGGACTTGTGTATGCCTCTCTCTGGCGTGAAAAAATACATTGACGAGAAGTCAGAGAGAGCTTCATCTTCTGAGAAAAATGAGAGCCATTCCACTACAAAATCTGCTTTAATTCAGAAACTGATGCAAGATATTCAACACCAAGACAACTATGAAGCCATATGGGAAAAAATAGAGGTAAGGTGGTCTTCTTAGCCTGAATGATTTCTTACCTGGTTTTTGGAATTAGTGCTGGGAAAAGGTCAACTCCTCCCCGCCCCGTTGTAAAATGTGTTGCTATTTTTGATAAATCTAACTGATTTCCCAAAGAAACGAAAGAGAAAGCACAATGATCACTGCATTGTGACAGAGTGTGCATCACTAAGAACTACCATTGTCACTGTGTTAGCTTGTTGTGTCCCTGACTGGAATAGAATTCTCTTTGATATTGCTCCAAGCTAACGTGGCTCCTGATGAATGGCGGACCCCCTTGAATGGAGAACAAAATAAAGTAGAACAGTAGCTGTGCACACACCAGTACCTCAGAAATACATGAATGGAATGTTCTAGTTACCCTCGTGCTTTCTGATTTGTTTGTTCTAACCTCAGAATAGCTTCCACATCTCCACTGTTAACCTCCTATAGAAATAAATCAGATGTTTCTAATTTTTCAAGAATCTCTGTATATCTTCAAACTTCCTCTTCTTTGAGGCCTCTGGCTAATAACCATGTTACCTGTACTGCATACCACCCACGGGCTCTGAGATGGAGAGTTGACATTTTGGGTAAATCCATACTTTTAGAACAAATTATCAGATGTGATGAAATCTCTGTGGACAGACATAAAAATTCTTGAGACTGAGCTCTGTAATATAAGCTGTGGTTTAAGACACTGGGTAAAAGTATAGCACATATGGATGGAATAACCTGGAGGAGGAAAAAAGAAGGTACATAAAACAAAGAGGGAAAAGTTAATGGCAATACATAATAATAATAACATATATTAATAATTGTTTTTACTAAGTGTGTATCCAGTCATCACAACAACCCTAATATTAACCCCATTTTATGGATGAGGAGATTGAGGCTGAGAGAGACCAGGCAGTGTGCTCTAGAACCCATGCTATTAACTAAATGCTCCCGTGCCTCTCCATACGGCAGTGATCAATACGTACTGCACGTAAATACCGTAGTGTTGTAGAGAAGAGAAGTAACAGCAGCAGAGCTAGGATTTGCCTGGGAAGTTCTTGTGAAATGCTAAACCTTCAGTGAAGCTTTGAAGGATATGCCAGGATGTACACAGAAAGCAAGAAGGAAGGTGGGTATTTCAGGTAGGAGGGCCATAAACTAAAACACAAAGGTGGGCATCGGGAATGAGCATGTTATGGGGGTGCACAGAGAACTGTGCTGACTCTAAGGTCGGTGATCAGAGCAATGACAGTTTCCAGACATATAATGGACCTGGTTGCTGCAGGGCCCTGAAGGCCAGACCAAGGCGACGAACGTTGTTCACCAGGCGTCCATGGCCACTTCTCTGAAAGTGACTGAGCAGTACTACAACCCACAGTAACCAATGCTGCTTGAGGTCTTGTTTTGAGCTTGGCTCTGTGCTAAGAGCTTTACATGCCTTATTCTACTTAAGTCCTGGGAAGTAGGAATATTTTAGTTGAAGAAGCTAAGGCAGAACGTGGTTAGGAAACTTGCTCAAGGCTTCACAGCTAGTAAGTGCAGAGCCAGAATTTGAACCCAGAACCAGCGTCCTTAAAGCAGCATGGGTCATAGCCTCCAAAGCCTTTCTGGAAAGTTTAATTGTCAGTAATGAGAAAGATGGTCTTGGTAGCCATAGTGGTGACCAGGGTGGAGATGTTGTCCTGTGGCAGCCCATCTAAGGGACTGCTGTGATATGGGACGGGCGAGGAGGGGTGGCTGTTGAAGAAGTCAATGGGATCCAGGAAACTGGTCCCAGGCCTTCCTCAGTCATTAAAGCCTAGAGTGGCGGACAGCTAGTCATGCTCCATTCTGGGCCTCATTTCTTCTTTTGTAAATGGAGAGATTTTAAGCAGATGATGGCTGTGATACCAACTTCCAATGATAGCATGCTTTGATTCCGTAATTCTACAAAGGTGAAGCCATGTTTTCAGCCTTTGGGGACTGGTACTTCTTTAATAGAGGGAAACATTTGGATGAGTGGCTGACTTGAGGTGGAGGTGAGGCAGGCAATTTTTTAAAAAATATGCACTGATATTGAGGACATGATGAAACTTTTAAGAGGAAGTGTTGTGTTGGAAATACTGTCCTGGAGTTGGGATATGAGGTGAAGGCTAACAGAAGATTGAGCCCTTTCCTCAGCCCAACCTCCTTTCACTACTTCAGGTGAGGGCAGCCACCAACCCCCAGGTTACTTGACGTTGGAATTCACACTCTAGCTTTGACCCCTCCATATAGTGACCCAGAGAACCTATTCTACCTGCGAAATATAATAAGAGGCTATTATTTCACCTCTTCCTTGTAACAGGCATCTACTAGGCACTTTACCCGCAGTAATTCTCTCCTAGGATTCTCATAACAACCCTCCAACATAGGTTTTATTATCCTAAATTGACCACTTCTCCTCCCCTCAAGTGCTCCCACTCTGGTCCTAGCCACCATCGCCTCCTGCCTAGATTACTGCAGCAGCCTCCTCGCTGGTCTGTCTGCTTCCATCCTCCTCCCAGAACAGTCTATTCCCAATGTGGCAGCAGCCAGAGTGATCCTTTTAAAACAAATCAGATCATGTCACCCCTCTGCTCAAAACTCTGTGACAGCTCCCCTCACATTCAGAGGCCTCACATAGGTAAGTCCCCTGATTTCCTCTCTGATTTCATTTCCATCTGCTCTTCCCCACACTTACTTCTCTCCATTCCCACTGGTCTCTTTGCTGTTCCCAGAACAAGCTGGGCATGCCTCTGCCTTTAGGACCTGTGTCAGTTCCCTCTGCCTTGACCCTCTCCATCAGAGGCCCTCATTTCTAATTCCTTCACCTCTTCTGAGTCTCTGCTCAAATATTAATTTCTCAGGGAAGCCTACCCTCACCACCTATTAAAAGGTGTAACCTGATCTCTTCTTCTTTTTTTTCTACAGCTCTCACCATATTCTGTCGTTTAAATAATGCTCTCATTTAGCATGTTTATTATTTTTGGTTTGTCTGCCCCTGCTAGGATGAGAGCTCTGTGAGGGCAGGAATATTTGTCTGTTTAGTTGGCTAATGAATCTCATATACCTAGAACAGTGCCTGGTGCATAGTAGGTGCTCAATAAAGACTGCTGAATGAATGACTCCCTGTTTTCGAGTGGAGGAAGCTGAGTTCAGAGAGATGAAATCACTTTTCCTAAGCTGCACAGCTAAGGAGTCATAGAGCCAGGCTCCAAGCCTCTTCTGCTCTGCTCCTCCCACTAGATAAAGTCTTGAGAGCAGATATTCCCCGAGAGAAGGAGGATGGATGGAGAAGAGGAAAGGGTGACCACTGAGATCCAAGTCACAGCCCGGTGCGAGGCAGGAATGAGGAGGAGGCCCAGCTGCGGGGCCGCGAAGGGACCGAGAGGACTCTTAAGTAAACGAAGGGAGAAAAGATGTTCAGGAAGACGGATGTTAGCTTCATTCTTTGCAAAAGGGAGATCAGAAAGAATAAGGACAAAGAAAAAAAATGACCTTTAGATTTGTCTGGAAGAGTCAATGAGGACCTTAAACAAACGGGACTTCATGACAGAGTGGAGGGAGAAGCTGGGTCGTAGGTGATTAAGAAGTGAGAGGGAATCATTCCTAACAGCTCAAGGAATTGGGTTGTGGAAGCCACACGAGACAAAGGATGATAGTGGAAAGGAAAGTCAAATAAAAGTTCCTTTAAATTAAAGCTTATTTGAAGGCAGAAATAAAAGACTCAATAGCAAGAGAGCTTGAGGCGGCTGAAAAGAGTATATAAATGTGGTACGCAGTGAGACCAGAAGGGAGGGCATGGGGGGCCGGCCCCGTGGCTTAGCGGTTAAGTGCGTGCACTCCCCTGCTGGCCGCCCGAGTTCAGATCCCGGGCGCGCACCGACGCACCGCTTCTCCAGCCATGCTGAGGCCACGTCCCACATACAGCAACTAGAAGGATGTGCAGCTATGACATACAATACAACTATCTACTGGGGCTTTGGGGAAAAAAAGAGGAGGATTGGCCATAGATGTTAGCTCAGAGCCGGTCTTCCTCAGCAAAAAGAGGGGGATTGGCATGGATGTTAGCTCAGGGCTGATCTTCCTCACAAGAAGGAAAACAAAAAAAAGAAGGGAGGGCATGGGGACTCATGGGAAGAGTTCTGGCCTGATATAAAAAGTTGTAAAATACTGAAGGATCCGTCCTGCTTCTGATTCCACCTCTACCAAATGGAGAGTGATGTGTCTCCTCTTCCCAACACGTGCAAGTTCTCCACCCTGTCTTCTCGCTGAGTCACACAGAGCACAAGGCAGCAGGCACATAGAACCCCACCCAGTGGTGAGGGACTACAGAGCTGTGACAGGATCCTTGGGGTAACAGCCACATGACGAGCATCGTAGAGGCCTTGGAGGTTCCTGTCACTCCCACTCCTTGTAGTAGGAATGGTTTTGTTAATGTGAAAGGTTTCTTTTTAATGTGTATTTTGTGTTCTTTAGGAAAATTAATTTCTTTGAGTAGATAATGTATTTACATGGTTTAAAAACATATACTTTAAAAAATATCCGGTAAAACTGTTTCCCGTCCTGATCCTCCCTCTTGGGTTCCCACCTCACCGGTGAGCACTGTTGATTTTAGTTCTCATATCCTTCAGGAAGTTCTTTACACATATACAAGCAAATGCAAACATATTTATTAAGCAATATTTTTTTAAAAAATGGGAAACAAGCTGCAACCTATCCTTTTCCATGAATAAAAGCTCCTCAGGGGGCCGGCCTGGTGGTGCAGTGGTTAAGTGTGCGCTTTGGCGGCCCGGGGTTTGCAGGTTCGGATCCCGGGCGTTCACCGAGGCACCGCTTGTCAAACCATGCTGTGGTGGCGTCCCATATAAAGTAGAGGAAGCTGAGCACGGATGTTAGCCCAGGGCCAATCTTCCTCAGCAAAAGAAGAAGAGGATTGGCATTGGATGTTAGCTCAGGGCTGATCTTCCTCACCAAAAAAAAAAAAAAACCTCCTCAGTTGACTCTTTGAGCTCCTAAGGATGGTCCCTTTCTCCATCTCTCTGTGGGGGTTGAGAGGATTTTGCTCAAATATGGCTGATTTCCCCAGAACCTGTTGTGTGGATAAAGTCATTGAACATCTCAGGTCTGAGTGCTCTCCTCCTATGGGAGATTCTCAAGGCCTAAAATTAAAAGTGAATAAATGACTCAAGCCATTGAACTAGACTCATTTGTTCTGATACAGTCAAGAAATATAATAAAAGGAATGAAGAGAAAGGAGAGAAGGACATGGCTGGAGCAGATGTAATCAAGCAGCATGGTGAAAAATTAACTCATTGTGATATCTGGACATATAAGTAGTAGGGGTTGGCAAACTATAGCTCGTGGGCCAAATCTGGCCCAATGTCTAATTTTTAAAATAATGTTTAATTGGAACACAGCTGCGCACAATGTCCATGGCTGCTTTTGTGCTGCAATGACAGAGTTGAGTGGTTGCGACAGAGACTGATGGCTTGCAAAGCCTAAAATATTTACTATCTGGTCCTTTACAGAAAAAATTTGCTGACCCCTGCTCTAGAGTGAGAAGGAAGGGAAATAATTTCTGATCAGCATCTACTACGTGCCAGGTCTTGAAGTAGGTTCTTTCATTTGATTAATAAAATAACAACCCTGTGGAAGAGCTATTATCAGTCCTGCTTCACAGATGGCAAATCCAAGGCTCCAAAGCTGATGACTTGTCCGGGGTCACACTGCTCCTTAGTGTGAGAGCTGGAATTCCAACTGGAATGCCAGACTCCCTTGGTTTTCTCTTAGAGATATATTCACATGCCAAGGAACTTAGACAATAATCATATATGCAGAAAAAAATCTATTTATGTATCCCACAGACCACTACTAGATTAGTAAACAAACAGTGTAACTTCCTCCTCATGACCTGAATAGAAATGAACTGCCTGGTGCATAGCCGCTTGTCCAAGGTGGGTCATTATTGATGCCAGATTAACGGCTGTTTGATTCCTGGGGGGTCTGGCAGAATGCAATGCAGGGTGGTACCACCTCAGCGAAGCATTTCGGGGAATCTGTCCTTTGGGATGTAGTGCAAGGTCCACTTCTCACGTCACGAGCTTTCTGCTCACACTAAGTTCTCAAAACTCATCCTGGAAGACATGACTCCATTAGGTTGGACTCATTGGTACCAAGCTGATGGATGCATGGCATAGCTGATCCTTTTTCTCCCCAGAGATATAAATATCTTCAAATGCCAGATTATGGCATCTCAACTATAGTTCAATGACTCAGCTGTTGTTAGTATTTTATCTCAGAGACATCTATGACCCGACTTTAAAAACTTCTTGGTGCCAGCTAAAGATTATCTTGCACATAAGATATTTCGGATTCAGTGCAGCAAATACCTAGCTGAGTGCTGGCTCTTTGTAACTAGGCTATATGAAATTGAGGTCAAGTCTGTGGTAGCAGCACAAAGGCAGGCACCCTTGCTGCTGCCTCAAGATGGAGCAGCTGGGAAGTGGTTGGTAATACCAGGGTAACATGAATGTAGAAGAGGTTTGGTCCTGGGATTAACTTGGCACTGATTTCTACATGTCTTTTTCCAAAAGACAAAATGAGTCTAGACAGGACCCATCCTATCTTTCACCCTCATTTTATGGTATGTTGATACCACAATGATACCACACTGATGTGTGGTATCATTGATACCACAATGATACCAACTGATGGTGGCAGTTGTTAAAGAAATACGTTGTCCTGAGTTCTCTTTTCTTGTCCTTTTTTTCATTGTGGTAAAAAACACAACATAACAATTGCTATCTTAACCGTTTTTAGGTGTACTGTTCAGTAGCATTAAGTGTATTCACATTGTTGTGATACAAATCTCCACAACATTTTCATCTTGCAAGTCTGGAACTTTATACCCCTTAAACATCAACTGCCCTTTCTCCCTCTCCTCCAGCTCCTGGTAACTACCATTCTATGTTCTGTTTCTATGAATTTGACTATTTTAGATACCTCAGATAAGTGGAATAATACAGTATTTGTCTTTTTGTGGCTGGTTTATTTCACTTAGCATAATGTCCTTAAGGTTCATTTATGTTGTAGGATATGACAGGATTCCCATCCTTTTAAGGCTGAATAATATTCCACACTATGTTTATACCACATATTGTTTATTCATTCATCTGTGGATAGATATTTGGCTTGCTTTCATCTCTTGGCTATTGTGAACAGTGCTGCTGTACACATGAGTGTGCAAATATCTTTTCAAGACCCTGCTTTCAATTCTTTTGGGTATATACCCAGAAAGGGGATTGATGGATCATATGGTAGTTCTATTTTTAATTTTTTGAGGAACCTCCATACTGTTTTTCATAGTTGAGCATCTTTTCGTGTGCTTGTTGGCCATTTGTATATCATCTTTGGAAAAGTTTCTATTCAAGTCCTTTGCCCAATTTTTAGTTGGGTTATTAGAATTTTTGTTATTGAGTTGTAGGAGTTCTTTATATATTCTAGACATTATCCCCTTATTATATACATGATTTGCAAATATTTTCTCCCATTCTATAGGTTGTCTTTTCACTGTTGATTGGGTCCTTTGATGCACAAAATTTTTTAAGTATGATGTAGTCCCATTTGTCTGTTTTTGCTTCTGTTTCTTGTGCTTTTGATGTTGTATCCAAGAAATCATTGCCAAGTCCAATGTCATGAAGATTTCCCTCTATGTTTTCTCCTAGGATGTTTACAGTTTTAGGTCTTAGATTTCGCTTTTATTTTAGCTCAGTGCAATTACCTCTCATGTTTTAGGAATCTCACCCCAGGCTTTCATGTAGGATAGGACAGAGCTTCAAGGCTACAGCCAAGTCATCTTCTGGGAGTTGTCTCAAAAAAAACACTTGGGAGTCACTCTTTCTAAAAAGTCCTGTTTGGCCATTATTTAATTGATTTGAGATTTGAATAAGTCCCATTTGAAACACAACTGTGTCTTTATTTACCCCCAGAGTAACTTACAATCAAGGTCTGCTACAAATTCAGTTCTCACTTGCTTCTGATATTTCTTTTATACCAACCATGTACCAGTTTTCCTAGTGTTGGTGGAGTGGTAGTCTGCTCTTAGGTGTTGATATTGATCTTTTAAGAGCAACCCATCAGATAGGAAACATCTTAGAGTTACTGGATTCCACTCTTCTTCACTGGCATTTCATCTCCTATGCACCTTTCCCATGCTAACTTTCATCTTCACAGTTGCTAGTCTTCCTCTTGTCTCTGAATTCTCTCTCTTCCTTACATCTTCTCTCCTATTCCGTTTTCTTTGCTTTTCTTCTGGAGTATATAGTTTTCACTCTTTGGCTCCTATTTTCCTTTTTAATATCCTTCCCCAAGAGTATCCTCTATTTTTTCTCTCTAATTTTGTCCTAGATTCTCAGATTCCAAATATGAGAGCACTTTATGTTGGCTCTCCATCACCATTCAACTCTTGATCTTTTCAGTGCATTTCTTAGTCTTAGAAATATATATCCAGAGAGTTGAGGAATTGTTTAGATACAAGAATAAAGAAAACAAAAATTATTTTAAATATCAAAGAAAAAGCCAGATTCTTAAGCAACTGGGCAGGATCAGCTTTGTAATTAAAATTGGAAGATTCAAGAGTACGAAAGGGTCACAACTTGAACATGAGTTGATAGTGCAGATGATTATGTAACAAGTGATATAATAGCAGAAAGCTGTAGGAACTTGGAATACTCTTCTTTATTTATTGCTATGCAAAATCTAAAATTTTGTTTTAGATTCTGGACTTAGAACTTGAGAGAGCTATGACAACATAATTCAAGGCTCTGTGCTTATTGCATAAGATAATATTTGATAAGTGCCAAGTAGAAAGTCATACAATGGGAGAGCAGAGGAAGGGAGATAATAACAAGTGTAGCTAGACCAAGCATCACAGAAGAGGGACTACCTAAGCCGGGCCCTAAACGATGAGTAGAATTTAGATAGCAGAGATGAGGAGGTGGAATGTTAGTGATAGAAGCTTTGCCATAAGCGAATGTTGAGGACAAGAATATTCAAGGTCTATCTGGGAGCTAGTAAAGAGAGGTGCTTGGTATTTTGGAGTATAGGCTAAACTGTTGTAAACAAAGAGACCCCAAAATACGATAAGATGGAAGTCTTTTTCTCTCTCACGTAACAAGAGGAAGGCAGGCAGTCCAGGGAAGATAGAGGCCATCTAAGGATCCAGGGACCTTCTCCTGGTTACTCTTCCATGGCTCACCAATGCAGTGTCCGCATCCCAGCTCACCAGGAGCGGGGAGTGGAGAGCAGCCAGCTTTCTTCTTACAGATATGACTTGGAAGCTGCACATGTCAATTCTGTTCACATTCCATTGGCCCAGACTTTGTCATAGGGCATCACTTAACTGCAAAGGAGTTTAGAAAGTGAGTCTCTAGGCCATGAACATTGGAAGAGACGTGTCTCTTAAGCCAGCTACCAGTTAGAGTAGAGTTTGTTGAAGGGAAGGGAAATATAAAGTTAGAAAGAGAGAATAGGGCCAAGATAAGATGGACTTTGAATTCCAAGTGTTTGCATAGCACAGACACAAAATAAATACTTGTCTAATGAATGCATGAATAAATGAGTGAGTGAGTGAGTGAGTGAATATCATTCAGTTTGAACTTTATCCTCTAGACCAGGAGTTACAAACTAAAATGACTCTAAGAGGTCAGACAGATAATATAAACTAGCCAGGTGTAAATGGGGAGTGTTGGGGACTGAACAATGGGGTAAGTGCCATGTCTCAGGGCAGCCACTACTCAGCTCCAGGTGAATGTTTCATAGGAATGTGGGCCCTGTATGGCAAAATCTTGCAATTTTTAAAAAAGAAGGAAATCTGGTTTTCATGTGACACCTGTCTATTTTTTAATGTTGGGTTTGAACAATTTTAGAACAGGCCAAATAAAACACATCTATAAGATAGATTTGGCCTTCAAGTCACTAATTAGCAATCTTTGTGAAGATGAGAAAGTACTTAAAACTTTTGGCCCAGAAGTTGGTGGTTTAAGAAGGTTAATCTGGTGGTGATATGCTGGATACACCTCTACCAAAGTGGTTCTCAGTTGTGGCTGCACATTATAATCCCTGGGGCGCTTGGAAAATATCCCAATCTCATGCTCCGCTTAAATCAGAATCTTCAGAGAGGGACAGTTTTTAAAGCTCTTCAAGCAATTCCGATGTGCTTGGGAGCTAATGCTCTAAGGCTAGTTTTGAAGGTTATTGCAAAGCCTGGACATGTGGCAAACGGGTCTGAACTGTGCTTTTAGAAGCCAACTGAGGAAAGAAGGAGATAGAGATGAGAGATGTTTTAAAGGACCAATTGATAAAATTTTGTGGCTTTTTTAAAATAAGAGAGTGGAAGAGGAAGTCAAAAAGCTGAGATTTGGGGGCTGGGAGAAGTAAGGAATTTAATAAATGGTTCCCAGGGACATATGAAATTAAGATACACAATAGATGAACAGGGAAAGGTAAATGTTATCTTACATGCAAACAGTGTGGCCCAAATCCAAGTTGAGAATTCTAAATCAACATAACATTTTTAAAGCTAAGGCTACACAATTCTTTCTAAGGATAATAATCATTTGTGTATATTATATTTGTTGCAATGCCAGGAAAAACCTGTGAATTAACATTGCTAATGTATTTGTTGAGACAGCATTGCTAAGGTTGGTGGAGAAGAACCATCGGATCCAAAGCAAATTCCTTCCTGGCTAGCGCACTAGCAATGTTTCAGTCCTGCCTCAGATTGGTTTCTGCAGAGCGTTAGGTGGGGCTGCAGACTTAATCGATGATTTAGCACCACCATGAGGCTACATCCCGTCACTGCATCTGGTTTTTGGTCTGAAATATATAGGGAAGGGGCAGCTTATTTAAACATTAAGATGAAAAGAGTTATTTGTTATATTCTTGGTATGGAAAGGTTATGATTAAATAACATCTTGTTGAATCAAGTTGATGAAAGTGTCTAACTACATTTGATAGCAATATGTCTATGATGATGAAAATCAGAAGAGGAGTAAATTCATTTTTTAGTTCAACTAAAATAATTCTTACGGCATTAGTGAATTCTTCTTTATCCTTAAGCCTAAAGCAGTGACTTTGTATTGGTTGTAAGATGTTTTGGAAAAATACCAATTAAAAAAACAAAATGAAACCTTTCATTTATTGCCCACTTGCAACATGTGAGGCAAGATGCTAAGAGGTTTATTTATTTAACACATCATCATGTTTAATTCTCAAGAAAAAAATCCCTCTTTGATACAGTCACTCTTATATTATGTCCCCATTTTACCAATGAGGACAGAGACACATAGAGAAGTTAGTAATTTACTCAAGGGGACAGGATTTGAAGGCAGGAACTCTGGACTCAATTCATAATCGCCTACTTTTTAATTATGAAAACTTGAATAAGTCACTAAAAGTTTACTGTTTAAATCTCCTACTCTTTAAAATGGAGTATTAATTATGTTTGTTATGCCGTTGCACAGGTATGAAATTACAAAGAGCAAAGGCTCATCGTAAACTCTAAAGGCTATACATATACTAGTCTTATTATTATTTTTTTTTAAAAGATTTTATTTATTTTACTTTTTTCCCCCTCCAAAGCCCCAGTAGATAGTTGTATGTCATAGCTGCACATCCTTCTAGTTGCTGTATGTGGGACGCGGCCTCAGCATGGCCGGAGAAGCAGTGCCTCGGTGCGCGCCCGGGATCCGAACCAGGGCCGCCAGCAGCGGAGCGCGCGCACTCAACCGCCAAGCCACGGGGCCGGCCCACTAGTCTTATTATTATTGTGACTTTACCTATGAATCCAGGGAAGTAGCATCAACCACAGTGGAAAGAACTAGAATAAGAATCTTAATTCTGCCCCTAAGTAGCATTTTGACCTTGGAAACTTAACCTCTCTAGCCGAGGTTTTGGAAAATAAACATTAATAAAGAAATTGAATTGGATGACCTCTAAGAGCCTTCTCAGTTCTGAAATTTTGTGAGAGACTGACTATGAAGCATAACTAAGAGAAGCAGCCTTTCTCTGTAAAATGCTCACTGGAATGTATCACTTCAACATGGTTGGCTTTCTGTTCCCTGGAATTCTGGGTGAATTCCCCTTGGAAGATCCTGATGGTAAGTGAGTGTGAGGCTGCGGCATTAATGAACCTGGAGGTCTGAAACCACTCATGCTGCATTCCTGGCACTGTAACATGACAAGAACCGGACGTCCTAGAGGAATTTGGGGCCTGGCTAGAGTTTGTAAGATGCCAAGAGACCAGGGACAATGGTGACAGTAAACAAACGAGTAACCCAGTAAGCATTAGATATGGATTTATAGCCTGAATTTATAGCAAACAAGTCAGCTATATGAAGTACAGTAGATTGGAAACATTCATCTGGCAGACTTGCCATGTGATGTTTTAAAATTACCTGTCAGCTGTTTGTGCCTTGTTCAGACAATATGGGGGAAGATCATTCCAAGAGTGTGGGTTCTGAGTCAAGGTCACTCATGATGTCAGACCATGTCTGAGGCTATGGATCTTACTATATGAAGATGGTTGGCCAGGGTTTTGCAAGGTGAATAAGAACCTTTACCCAGGAAAGGTGCTTCCTCTAAGCTCAGGCCTGTGTCCTTTCCATCCTTCAGGTTGATGAGGTTCAGTGCTTTGCTTTCTAGGGAGCCAATGGCTTTACCATTTGTGTTCATTATTTATCTAGGAATAAAGGAAGTGGTTGGTATTTTCTTTTTTAACACTTTTAAGGTAAACTGGAGAGGTGTCACTTATAGGTGGCACTCTGATATTTCTGGATTTGTCTAGAGACTGTTCAGCACTACTCACTTGAGAAAGGGGGGTGTATGTGTGAAAGAGAGAGAGAGAGAGGTGGGAATCACAATTGGCAATCTAGTACTCTTCCCTTTTCTTCCTACCTGAGCCCATTACTTTATAAAAATAAAACTGATAAGTTGAATTAACAAAAAATTTTGCTTTCTTCTTTTCTTTTTTTTTTTTTTTGTGAGGAGGATCAGCCCTGAGCTAACATATGATGCCAATCCTCCTCTTTTTGCTGAGGAAGACTGGCCCTGGGCTAACATCTGTGCCCATCTTCCTCCACTTTATATGGCACGCCGCCACAGCATGGCCTGACAAGTGGTGCCTCAGTGCTCGCCGGGGATCAGAACCCTGGCTGCTTCCAAGTCTTGGCTATTGTGAATAACGCTGCAATGAACACAGGGGTGCATGTACCTTTGCAAATCGGTGTTTTCAAGTTCTTTGGATAAATACCCAAGGGTAAGGGGGGAGGGAGGAGGGTGAAAGGGATAATTCGGTACATGTGTGTGGTGATGGGTTGTAATTAGTATTTTGGTGGTGAACATGATGTAATCTATGCAGAAATAGAAGTACAATGATGTATACCTGAAATTTTTGCAATGTTATAAACCAATGTTACTGCAATAACCAAAAAATTAAAAAAAAAAAAAAAAAGAACCCTGGCTGCCAGCAGCGGAGCACACACACTTAACCACTATGCCACGGGGCCAGGCCCTCTTTTCTTTATTTTCTATAGCACAGAGAAGACTATTTGTACTCTTCCAAAATAAAGTTTCATTAAAGCCTTTTTCTTATCCTATCCTCACTATATCTTTCATTTTATATTGTTTGATGCATGCCATTGTATTTAAGAGATTATTGATGAGGGCCTTCTTAGTGGGATACTGGGCTCATGAAAAATCATATTGTGCCTATTTCTCTTTCTAGACACATTTTTATACAAGGGAAACATGGCTGGAAAGAACTCCAAGAATAGCCTTTCTCAAGATACTAAAAAGATGAATATTCAGAAAAGTAGTAGATGGAACTCTATGGCAAAGGAAAAGGTACCTTTGGTAGAAAGTGATTCTGGAGCCGTGTGTATTAATGGCCGAGGGGGCTTCTATGGTGCTGGATGGTGGTGAAGCATGGTGGCTAAGAATGTGGGCTCTAGAGCCGTAGTGCCTAGGCCCACATCCCAGCTTTACCACTTATCACCTATGTTATCTTCTGCAAGTGACTTAACCTGTCTGTTCTCCAGTTTGCTCCTCTTCAAATAGGGTTAAAAGTGTATCTTCTGCATAGAGATGTTGTAACGATTAAAGGTGTTAAAATGTGTAAAGAGCTCATAATAGTACCTGGCTTGTAGTAATCATTCAATAAATGTTACCTCCTGTGGTTTTTATTGTTTTATTATTATTACTAATATGGAAAGGGAGGGGTCATGCCTTAGCAGCTCCTTGGATATAGATGACTCTGGCCTTTTGGGATCAAATGCCACCACCCTGTTTTCTCTTCCCACTTTCAGCCACCCTGGTCATTTTGAAGCTTCAGCCTCCTACGTAGCCCCCACCCACAACAATTAAAGCCACCCCTCCCCTTTTTGGGGACCTGTGATGGTCTCCCTCGATTCCTAAACCCTTCTTCTCTGTGAGACTCTGGGCCTCCTGCCTTGACAGATCAATCTTATATTGTATTAGAGATAATTCTCCTCTAATTGGCCCAATAATTTTAGTTAATGCACTTCTCTGACATCTTAGGAAGTTTATGTAGGGAAATTTATGCTGTGAATGTGTGTTCAGACAAACACAAACAACCTTCTAGTTTATAATAATGTCACACAACAACCTTATAAATAATGTGTCCTTATTTATTTATAATTTGTATTTATACATATTTATAATATTTATTTATAATTATGTGCTTATAAATAATAATTCCCACAGCACTCTTTCACCAGAGGGAGGGTTATTACAAAGTATTATAGGAAGGAAAAGGAAGGGCCTCCAATAGGTTTAGAATTGTCCCTCAAGCCCCTGACTGCTGAAGATAGGGAGATTAAGAAAGTATGTTGGAAAGGCGGCAATAGGTTGGGATGATTTGTTGGGATAGCAGCATTTGAGCTGCATCTTGAAGGACGGATTTGGCGAGTGGAGCAGAAGTCATTGGGAGAGTGTGTGGGAGTCACCAAGATCAGTTCCCTGTCTAACTAGAGGAGAGAGGATGAGTCATCTGAACATCTCTGGCTTTGAACGAGGCTCTCGATGCGAGAACCACAGATATTAACAGGCAGAAAGGCATGAGAAATTGTTCGGCTCCATGCCCTCATTTTACAACTAGAACCTGTCTCTCCCGGTCCAGAGTACTTCCTCTTAGAACATCCTGTCTCCCCATTAAACCAGATCTTGCAAGCTTGTCACAATGGGGCAGCAAGCATTTTTTTTTCAAGACCAACACTAAAATGTTCCTGGTGCCCCACAGCTGTTGGCTCTTCATCTTTGTAGCCCTGAGAGACTTTGAAGCAGATGTCCCTTCTCTGAATTCCATGTATATTTAAAGAGTTTCACTGTTGATTTTGAGACACAGCCCACATCGAGAATCACTGAGACAGACACAGAATGAGGGACTGGGGTGAAGAAAGCTAAGTGCATTGCACTCTGGGGCCTCATAATGTAGGAGACATAGTGGAGACTCCCCTACACACTGTTCTAGATTACCTCGCACATGCCCATGGTCTCCAGTATCACCTGTATGCTGCATCCTCTAACCTAGATCTTGCTCCACACCTCAACTGAGTTCAGAAACCAAACTCATGGTATCTCATACCATGTTCATTGTCTTCCTGCAAACTATTTCTTCCTTCTGAATGTCATGTTACTTCTTTGAGAGAATGGTACCTCCAACCAATTAGGCAGTTGGCAATCATTTCAGATTCTAACAAATTTCTCATCCATCACATCCAATTGGCCCTGTCCATTTTAACTTCTCTCTCTCTCTCTGTAATCTGACATGTTTCCTCCATGTCGCTGCCTTAGTTCAGCCCTCATCGACTTTTTCATGGAATTCTGTAGCAGCCTTTTAACTGGCTTCTCTGATCTCGGCCTTACACTCGGCAATCCACTCTCCACGCTGCAGCCAGAGTGAGTCTTCTAAGATGGCAGATTCTCTCACTCCTCTGCTTCAGAACTCCAATGACCACCCATTGTCCTCAGGATAAAGTCCAAACTCCAAAGCACATTATATGTGGCCTGGCTCCTGGCCAGACTCTCCAACTTCATTTCTCAGTGTTTTGCTATTTGCCCCCAGAGCGTTAGCCGTGCTCAGTTACTTGGAGTTCTCAGGATGAGATGTTTTCTCCTGGACTTTATCTGCCAAGAACTTTCTTCTCTGCATCTCCCAGTGCCCTCTATTCTTTTCTGAATCACTTACACTTATGTTTCAGGGCAAGCTTAGTTGTGATTTCCTCCAAGAAGTCCTCCTTGATGCCCAAACACTGAGTTAAATGCCTTTCCATTGGCTCCTGAGCACTTGGGATGATCTGCAACAGAGATTCTCAGAGTGTGCTCTAGGCACCTCAGGGGTTCCCAGGATCCTTTCAGGAAGTCCACAGGTCAAGCTATTTTCATATTAACACTAAAATGGTACTTGCCTTTTTTGCTCTCATTCTGTGTACAGTGGAGTTTTCCAGAGGCTACCTGACGTGTGATATTGCAATAGATTAAATGCAGAAGTAGAAATGGGAATCCAATTGTCTTCTATTAAGCCAGACATTAACAAGATTTGCATACGGCTAAAAGAATGCCACTCTTTTCACTATTTTTGAGAACAGTTATTTTTCATAACAGTATGTTATGTTACATGTAATAAATTACTATTGTTATTTATAAATGATTTAACAAATACTTTTAAAATTTCTAAAATGACTATTGACAGTTATAACCCACAGACAAAAGCCCTTTGGGGGCCTCAATAATTTTTTATAGTCTAAAGGAGTCCTAAGACTAAAAGTTTGAGGACTGCTGATCCACATTATCACACACATCACACTTTATCACTGTGTTCTGAACTCTAAAGAGAAGAATCTGGGTCATTTACACGTGAGTCTGAGGCCCTAATACAATTTCTGATGCATAGTAAGCTCTCAATAAATACTTTTTGGATAAAGGACATAATACACGTGCGCATGTGTGCACACACACAGAGTTTGAACAAAATAGGCAATTTAATCTTTACTTCAGCTGGCCTAATGCTACCCAGTCTAGATAGTATGCACCATTAACTAAACCAGTAGTACTCTGAAATTTTACATTATTTTTCAAAACTGTAGTTCTGTTCTTTTTTTGGAACTCTAGAAATTTTGCCCAAAGAATGTCTATGAAAACGTTGAAGTGAACAATGAGAGCTCTATACTTGAGGAGATGAGACCTGAGTTCTTCTTCTGGCTCAGCTCGCTACTGGTTGTGTGTTATCAGTCAAGTGCTTAAACTTTCTGAGCCTCAGTTTCCTCATCTGAAAGATGGGGGGCAGTGAACTAGATGGGTTCTCTGGGCCTTTTGAAGACTGGGTCTGTGATTCTAATCCGCATGGGAACTCTTCTCCTTTTCTCCTTTCCAAGCACGTGTATTTAGATAATACTATTTTCTGTCTTCTTGGCTCTAATGGTAGTTCAGTGACTGAGTTATTGCCCTTTACTGACTCGCCGCCCTGAAGTTCTCTGGTAGAAAGTTGACTATTTTCTTGCTCATTCAGTATGATAAACTCTCCAGGTGGAATTCCAAGTTTTTTCTAAAATAACTTTGTTATTACTAAAGAACTATATGTTCCCAAGAGAATATTTAGATAAACAACAACTCAACAATCACAGGTAGTCTTTTGAATAACCTTAGCATTCTGCAAACACTCCCATCTAGCCACATCATTTTTGTTCCAGTCATTTGATTTGCAAGGAGGTCTTGCTAATCAGGAAAGTATTTAGAGCTAATCTAAACACAGGATTATAACAACATTTTCAGCTTTGCACCTCAGTGTCAAGGAGCCAGCGCTTATGGACATGTCGGGAAATGTTGTTTATTTAAAGAGATTGATTAGCCCCAGGAGGTCGGGGAAGACCGAGCTGTAGAATAAGAGCGGAGAATAAGAGAGGGGAGGGGCTCGGAAAAGAGGAAAGAGAAGGAGAAGGCAAAAGAGAACAGCAGTCAAGAAAGAAAGAAAGAAAGAAAGAAAGGAGGACTGAGAGAGAGAGCACAGAGCATGGGGAGAATGATCTAAAACCAAGGTGGCTGTGATGGGAAGGGCTGAAGTTGTGTGGCACAGGCTCTGGTTCTCACGGAGGCCCGGAAATAAGAATGGACAACAGTGGATGTTACAGTCCTTTGTTTTTCTTTCTGTGAATCTCGTGGGAGTAAGTCCGGCTAGAAAGGCAGTATGGTGTAGTAGTTCAGAGCTTGGGCTCTGGAACAAAACTACTTCATAGCTATTTAATGGCTTTATGACCTTGAATAAATTACATAACTCCTCTATGCTCAGCCTCTTCATCTGTACAATAAGGAAATTTGTGAAGATTAAATGACTACATAAGTTATTAACAAGTAGCTGGTGTATAGTCAGCACCCAAATGTTAAGTATTGTTATTTATAATGCTGGATATGAAAAACCTACAATTAAACCATTAAACTGGTTCAAAATCCTAAATTCTAAGGTGTGACCATCTCAGGTCCTCATTTGGGACTTAGAGGCAGATAAAGATGATCTGATCTGCTCATCCAGTGACTCTGGAGGATTGCGGGTGCTTGAGGCAAGGTCTCAGCTAGAGGAAGTGAGCAAAGCTTTGGGCCAGTCAGACACCTGGGTGGATCCCAGCTTCGCTCCTGCCATCTGTAAGCATTTGCGCTTGTCTGTGCTTCAGTGTCCTCCTCTCTAAATGGAGAAAACCTTATAGCATAGGTGTCGTGAGGATTAAATAAGTACCTGGCACATAATAAGTGCTCAATTAATATTAACCTATCATTGGTTCCAGTTTATTCACAATTCTTTTATCCGTATCTATTTTTATTGCACTTTGATGATGTGCATTTCGATCTTGTTTTGCTCTTAGAGTTGTTGACAATTTCTTGTTATGAACCAATAGGGAGCAGCTGAACTCACAGCCTTTGGGTCTATTGGAGGAAACTCTTTCCCATTATAAGAGTCAGGGGTCTTTCTGGGCTCTTCTTTTCCCCATTGAAACTATTGTCAATAGTATATGAAGAAATTGGGGATTTGGCTCAATAGATCCCTTCTACATAGTACTGAGTTCAAAATAACACTTCCCACCTGGTGAGTCTTAGATAATACCATTCCATGCCTTTTTGGCTCTCTCTTTCCAACTGACAGCCTTTTACTTTTATTGTGGAAAAATTTTATCATGAATATTTTTCTATCCTAAAGACATCCCATTCAACCTTTAGAAGAGAAGCTAAATATTTCATAAAACATTTTAGTATTTGAATTTTTTGTGGCATCAAAGTTAAAATTGCCTTAAATGGCTTTATTTTCTCTTCAATCTTTCTTCTAAAAGCACACACCATATCCTCCCTTCTGTCAGTTATTTGTGCTGTGTTGGATTTTGTAGGTAAGAATATGGGTAAATGTGTGAGGTTGAAGAGTCCAAAGCGCCACTGTTAACTCCCCAGCATTTTATCTTAAGCCTCTGGCTCTTGTTGACACACTAAGTACACAGACAGGTGGTTGGGAAAGGTAAATTGCATTTGAGTGCTATTGTGTAAAAATCCAAGTTAGTCATTTCATATTGCAACTATGTGTATAAGAATTAAGCAAAAATGGAAGATTAAATATATAGGTTGGTATATAGATATAATATCTCAATGCATAATTTTGCTTCTGAATGGAGTTCTAATTTTATCAGTGATCAGAGCTTAAATAAAGCTTCCTTGTGCATCGGGTAAGAGGATTGCAATTACTCATTGGTAGCCATCACTGATGTAAAGACTGGCTCCAAAGCATGCGTCCTGTTTTGAAAAGTGGTCAGATTATTATTAAACTTGTGGCTATGTAACAGGGAAATGTGACCCCCGTCAGACGCACTGGTGGAGTGAGAAGGCGGGGCGATCCTTGCTGACCTGCAGTGCAGATGTTGCCTCATCTGATGACCTGAGACAGAAGTCACGGCCTCCTCCTCTGAAGGCCCAGGCAGCGGGTGCCACCTCTCATGTCGTGTGGGGACTTTTCTCATCCATCTTCTCTGGGGCACCAAGCGCAATGTTATGTATTTAGTGAATAATCAAAAATTTTTGGGTGAATGAGATAAACGATCAAATCAGAACTTGTGGATTAGGAATGATTTTTAAAAATCATTTATCAAGCCCTAGTTTTATGCCAGGCTTTAAAATATATTTTCTCTTGAAATCCTCAGGATGGAGATTATTGTCCCTATCTTATAAGTGGTGGTGGTCCAGCGGTTAAGATTCGGTGCTCACTGCCGTGGCCCAGGTTTGTTTCTGGTCAGGGAACCACACCACCTGTCTGTCGGTGGTCGTGCTGTGGCACCTGCGTGTGGCTGTGATGCTGAAAGCTATGCCACCTGGTATTTCAAATCCCAGCAGGGTCACCCATGGGGGACAGGTCTCGGCGGAGCTTCCAGACTAAGACAGACCAGGAAGAAGGACCTGGCCACCCGCCTCAGAAAAGTGGAGCATTGTCTGATAGAGCGCCAGAAGGTGAGAGGGTGGTGCCAAATGCCTGGGCACGGTTCCGCTCTGCTGTACACAGGGTTGCCAGGAGCCAGAATCGGCTCCATGGCACTTACAACAACAAACCTTATAAGTGAAGGAACTGAGACTCAGAGACATTAAGTAGCTCGTTTAGTTTACGCTGTTAGTAAGAGGTGGATGGAGCCTGGAATTGAATTCGGTTTTCTCTGGTTGTAGCAACTGTTCTCTTAACATTATCCACACTGGTTCGTGAGGAGCATTTTTTTTTTCTTTTAATACACTGCCTTCTGCCCCCACAGTTCATCCTCATTTAAATGTTTTTCAACTTCTCATTTCTGCTGGGGATTTAGACAAATCGTCAGATCAGCTGGCCTGTCACGGTTTCACATGGTGCCAGTGAGGCTCTCTGGATTTAGGTGCTGAGTCCGCCATCTTCTGCCATATGGCGTTGGGCAGGTCTCCTCACCTCTCAGGGCCTCAGTCTTCTTGTCTGTAAAATGGAGGTGACAGTAATACCCACCCCACAGGGTCTGTACGAGACTCACATGATCTATTGTATATAAAAGGTCCTGGCACATCATAGTGCTGTATGAGGGTTACTTATCGTTTCAGCTAGCATTGTTCAGATGAGCTCATTCACTGAATCCTTTAATCCTGGAACACTAAGAAAGGGGTAAATACTTTTTAATGCTTTAAAAGATTCAACAGCAGAGGCTGACCAATTTTTTTCATAAATATGGTGAAAATAGTTCACTTTTTTTGATACCCTTCAGCAGGCCCCTGTCTGAAGGCAGCTAACTTGAATTAGACTGAGTCAGACATCACACCTGATTTCTCTGTCCACTAGGAAACGGGAATCCTTCTGGAAGTGAACACACACATTCAAACAACAAACACCAAAAGGAAGTTAGCAGTTCAGGTCACTAGCTGAACTAGCTCCTGAGAACCCAGGGCCGCGTCCTGTGTGATTACACACTGAGTCAGACTCATCTGCAATAGAGGCACTGGTCGAATGGGCTCGTTCAGGCATGTAACTGTCTTAAATTTTTGGATTAAATTTTCTGTAAATTAGAAATGAACTTTACAGTGATTTTTGCTTGCTAAAAGAAGCAAAACCTGTGTTTCTTGTTAAGCATCTAGCCTCATCACAGGTCCCGTTTCAGAAAAATTAACAGAAAATAGTGAATGTGAAGGGGGAAGGACTTGGAGCTCAGAGAGCTTTACCTCTGTGCCGAGACTCTGGGACTGGGAAGAAATGTTGCTTCTCCTTCATCCGGGTCCGATGATGTGTCTCTAGGAGCGCTGTTTCTAGAGGTCAGTGTGGCACCGTGAGAGGAACAGACTTTGGAGTGAGATATGGTTCACATCCCAATTCTGCCACTAGGCAAGTCACTCACCTTCCTTGACCCTTGGTGTCCTCATCTGTAAAGTAACCATAATCAGCACCACTTCACAGACTTGTAGTGACAACACTGCATCTACTTCCTGTTGTTTATGTCCTCTTTGCCTTTTAGAGAAATAGTTTTCAATTTCAATTTGGTCTAAAAATCATGGAATTCTATAAAAATTACCCCTAGGCTTTCAACTCTATGAAGCAGGGACCATGTCCTGTTTCCTACTGTATCACTGTTTCGTGGTCCCATATCTGGCGCAAGGAAGGCTCTCCATTTCATTCCTGCTACACATGGCAGCCTTGCCGGAGGGCAACAGTAATCACCCCTCAGTTTATGTTGAACCAAACTAGGTTTGTTGTATGAGAGAAATAGGTTGGAAAATAAAAGAAATAATAGGTACTCTGAACCCCTGTTATGAGAGTCTAGCTATTTCCAAGACTTGACTATAAATTTTCCTTGTGAGTATAATCTTCAAATGTATGTTAACCAGCTGACGGCTCTAGCAAATTAGTTTTCACAAACTTTAAGTGTATGTTTGCGTGTACTTTCACTGTGCTTCTTAGTCTTTAGAGACATCGATGCTTTAGAAAGTTCAAAAGTAAGATTTTTTTTAGAAGCACCTCATTAGGAGCTTTCAAAGTGCAAATGATTTGAAAGTAGGAAGTGTGTTCCATTTTCTCCCGAGTTGGATAACCAGGGTGTCTTCTGGGGGTTGAATCCTGACTTGGCTCCGATCAGGAGTTTACAGACTCTCAGAGCATCTATCACATATGAGTGTGTCAAGGGACCCACTCAGAAGGAAACAGTTAAGGGGTGGCCTGGGAGGACTGGGGCCCGTGGACTGGGTCACCCTCAGTGTGTCCCTGGAGAGCTTGGCAGGGAGGCAGAGAAAGATAATGGAAGAAGGGACAATAAGAAAACTGATGGTAGAAAATTACAGGAGAGAGACTGAACAGATAAGGTACATCGGCAGGACTTTGAACAATGGAGGCTAAAATGTGGCCTTTCAGAGGTTCGTAATTCAGCCTATAGCAGTGAGATGAATGTGTGTAAAATGTGCTTGTTATGTAGTGCGATGACAGCACTGGATTGTGTCATGAAGAAAAGCTGATTTTTGTAGTCATCTTTGAATCTCCAAGTAAGAAGATGTGAACTCAGAATATTAGAGAAACAAACACAGATAAGTCAAATACTAAGAATAGGAATAAATTTGGGTACAGACAGAATTCTGATACAGGCAGAATGCATTTCACAAGAAAATTCAGGTGAGTTTCCCAATTCTTCATTGACTGTAATACTTTTTTATTTTATTTTTTTGTGTGAGGAGATCAGCCCTGTGCTAACATCTGCCAATCCTCCTCTTTTTTCGCTGAGGAAGACTGGCCCTGGGCAAATATCCGTGCCAATCTTCCTCCACTTTATATGGGACACCACCACAGCATGGCTTGCCAAGCAGTGCATCGATGCGCGCCCGGGATCCGAACTGGTGAACCCCGGGCTGCCACAGTGGAGCGTGCGCACTTAACCGCTTGTGCCACCGGGCCGGCCCCTGTAATACTTTTTTTTAATGATTAAAATTACTTGAATTCAATAGGCCGGTTGTTAGGCGTGTTCTTTCTGTCTAAGAACAAGAGCTTTATGTTCTGCTGAAATTTTTGCCATAATGATATTTATCTTTTTATTCCCAATAATGTCCAGCGGTGTGCTTTACACAGAGTAAGCACCTAATAAATATTTGTTAAAAGAACGAATGAATGACCAATATTTGTTGTGCTAGGATTTTATCTGTATTAGAAAATAAATAAAATTTTATATTTTCTCCCATTTTCCTATGTGGTTAGTTGTGTGAGCCTCATTTTCCTTCATTCACACCACAAAGGCTCTAGCAGAGCTTCTGAAAATGAGCATCAAATATTCATTTTTTTGTGTCCAAATGTGAATTCTCCTGCACAGCGCATGGCTCGGTGGATTGAGTGGCACTTACTTGGTCTTTCTAAGAAGAGCATCTCATGAAATGGGGGTAGCACACAGTACACTGTCTACCACACAGAACACTGGTGACAGTACGCACAGAAGGGCCTGGGAGAGGTTGAGAAATAGCAGGTGACAAAGGTATCGAGAATCTGATGGACTCCAGTTCTGTTGGCTTTCATGATTTCTGTTTACATTCTTGTGGCTACACATATAAGCAGGAGGGGAGGTGGAAAGCTGAGATCTCCCCGAAAGGGAGGAGTGCTTAGCTTTTTATTACAAGAGTACAGGGATTTCTCCAGGTTTCTACTGAGATTGATGAAACATTTTAGCGCTGGCACGAAGAGCTGAGAAAATGTACAACAAGTGAAAACTGGTGAGGATGGGCTATAATTCAGAGGAAACCCAGGGCAAAGCCTTGAAAGGACCTCTGTCTCATCTGCGTCAGACAGCCTTGGTTCTGCTGACTGGCTGGGCTATGCAGAGAGATCATCCAGAACGGTTCCTCTGGGTCCCATGGGTTTTGCCTAATCTGCATCTCATGGATTTCAGCAACTGTAATCATGGTTCTGGGAAGAAATCTGACGCACGTGGTTTAACACTCTTGGCTAAGACAAACTTTTGTGATGAGACACCCATGCAATCACGTACACACACGTTTTGTTTGCTTGTGTTTTGGAGGAAGAGAAGATAATGAATAGTCTATAACTGGTTTTATTTCAAATAATATCTTTTACTATTTGTCTTCTTGGATTTAACCAGTTGCTTCCAAAATAATTTACTTCTTGATTTAATTTTCTCCCCAAACCAATTTTTATATGCGGATATAACAACTCAAGTCCAAATTCAGTAGTAAATACTATTTAATACTATAAATACTATAAAATACGGTTTTCATCTCAAAATTATCAACCTTCTAGACTCTGACATTCTGATGAGATTTTGTAGATGATATTTTTATAAGTCCATTTGGGCAGCAAAGAGTATCTTATCTTTTCACAGAATTTAATAATGAGAGTATCAAGAATTAGGACTTCAGTTCTGACAGACCCTCCCCTTGTTTCTGCTCACAAATTACTGTACACACCTGCAGGGCTTCATGGTAAACATCAAGTCAGATACGAATTTCATGTGTATTCTGAGTCCTAGGCCATCTACCAGGAAGAGGGACTTGGGGGGTGACGTTTTGCACAGGTGGCAGGCTCTACTGAGAAGAGTGAGCTTGACTATGGTGACCTCTACATTAAAAGAGTCAAATATTTGGGAGGAAATGAAAAGCAAAGCAACTCTCAAATTTATGGAAATGCAGGAGAGGAGAAAGAGCAGACAAGCTGATACCCTAAATATATGAGAAAGGGCAAAAGGAATTACTCGGCAGGACCTCCTAGCATTTAGAACAAGTCACAATACGAGAAAACTAGAGAAAAGTGTGATTTGGGTGGATCATCAGAAAATGCATTTGGTGGGGGAATGCCTTGTGTGAAATTCATGAAACCAACCTTGTTGGACACATTTTCACCTAGAAGAAACTCTCCTGAGTGATGACCAAAGGCAGCCTCAGTGATGTCATTGGTTTAGGATTGGAGGCTAGGACTAGAGGCACGTTAAACTATCTTCCTAGTTCCCGGTTCAGTCAATTGCAATTACATAGGCCTCAGTTTCTAATTAAGATGTCTCTAACATGATGTTTCTTATTCGCTTTACCAAAACTACCTGATTAGGGTAGATTTTCAAAAGAATGGGTGTGATTGTCCTCTGACACTTGGCACAGTAGGAATGTGTTCAATAGGGGAAGCTCTGGGTAGCGTTTAGGAACATGGGAAAACATATGGTACACCACCCTGTGGGATGATGGACTGAGCTCCACGCAGAATGACAATATGCCAGAGCAGGCAGGACAGTGTCATCCGACTCCACGGGCCTCCTGCCCGCATCTCTGCCCTCTCCCCCTTTAACAGACAGGAATGTGTTTCTGAGTGTTCTCTTCCTTTCTCCTTACCACCCTTCTCAATCCCATTTTATCTTTTTCTGTAATTATTTTGTGGCCCGTCAATTGCTTGAATTAAAGAGTTATGAGTCGTAAACTATTGTCTAGGAGAAACCTTAATAACAAAACCTAGCTTTTGAGAAGCATGATAAAGAAAATGAATTTTCACCTATTCTCACTTCAGTCTCAGGATATCCTCAGTTAAGCATTAAAGATATTAATCAAAATTAATCAAAAGGCAAATCTGAAGAACTGGTTAAGTTTAATACGGAAACAGCATCCCAAGCCTTCGTACAAAAGTAGAAGCTGGTTCTTGCTCCTTTCGACCTGCAGGTGGCGCTGTTTACTTAGATATGGAAAGCAGGCGCCCAGCCCGGTTTCCCTCCCTTAGGTTCATAGGTGGGCTTTCATTTTTTCAAATATTTTCCGTCTGTACAGATGTGTTCTTTTAAACGGTCAATAAATTTTTATAACCACTATTTGAAAAATTGCAAGATTATTGTGATTTGTGCTTCCTAGCCAAGAATATTTTTTATGTCCGGGACACACCCAGAGTCAGGTGTTTATGTGAGTTCATTGGTCCCACCTCCTCTACCCTTCCTTGCTCCTTAGAATCCAGGCTCAGCCACAGGCATTTGGGCCATCAGCAGAACTCAGCCAAGTCCCTTTAAATATTATGTGATTTGAAAACAGATTTCTAGTTCAGTTAAGGCAACTCAACTCCATAGGCTTCTGAGTAAAGAACACCATCTTCACAAGAATGTTTTTATACCCAAAGCCGACGAGTATTCCTAGCAGGGCTGACCTGATTTTTTGGTGAGGGCGTGCTTGTGAGATACCAGACATGCTTTGATGATTTGAGGTCACCTTTACAGTGACACGCTATAATCCAACCCAAATTCCTCAGGAAAGAGTTCCTAGAAAAAAACTGAGAGGGAGTCGTCAACAATTTCTTTCCGTTTTGATAGATTTAAACGCCAGGAGTAGTGGAAATTCCATTCTACAGCGTGGAACTAGGTGGGAGTGCAGTGGTATCAATTTTACCATCAGCGGGGTCTGGAATTTTTAAGATGGGCTTTAAAAAATAACCAACTAACATGCTTTTCTTGTCCTTTTTTCCCCCCTTTTCTGTCACAAGGGGTTTGTAAACAAGCTGGATGAATTCATTCAATGGTTAAACGAAGCCATGGAAACCACTGAGAACTGGACACCGCCTAAAGCAGAGACAGATTGCCTTAAACTGTACCTGGAGACGCACTTGGTAGGCAAGATTGTGTTGTTCTTGCTGTTAGTAATGGGAGGATGTTAATGTACTGCTTGTTTGTTTGTGGAGAATATCAATTTTATTTATCAGAAGTCATTATATGCTAATGAAACCAAGTCTTAATGGGGTCAACTGCAGAAGCTGCAAATTTACAAGCGTTTCAAGTAACACTAGGAAGTCTAAATCCTCCATATTTCAAGCTATTTTTTCAAAACTTTTTACAGAAAGGTAAGTAATTATTTTAAAAATACCTTAGAAAATATTACTAGACCCTTGTTCTCTAAAGCGACGATTGAAGGTTTTCCTCTTCTTAAAAAAAAAAAAAAGAAAGATAATTTTGATGACCATTCTAAGCTTTCTAGAATTTTTGTAAAATTAATGAACCTCTCATTATCAAGAGGGTCTACTTTATCTGTTCTACACTGGGTTATTTTAATAAAATATTTAAAATGATCATCTCCATCATTTTTGCTGCTATGTGGGTTTTTCAGCATATAATTAATACAACTGTCATTACACTCGTCCCTGTGCACAGGGAAAACCATGAGAGGAAGTGGAAAACACTTGGATGAATATGCTTCTGAATATGTTAGAAGCAAGAATTATAGACTGGGGGACATTTGATGAACCTCATGAGGTTTTTACTGAATGCTTCAAATGGCCGATATCAATTATGAAGGGGTGGAAACCACGTAGTGGAGTGTGATAAAGCATGAAGAAAAAGCACGTTGTCGTAGGAAATGAAAATTCAGGCTTTAAGGATCTCATCTTTATTCCTTTCACCGATAGCATAAAATTGACAAAGGCAATGAACACGTATCCTTGGGCACCCAACTGTGGGGTTGATTTTCTGCCCCTCTTACACACTCAGAATTCAGATTGAATAACCACTGTGCAAGAGTCCTACATGTGTGCGAGTTCACAGGGTTCCAGAACTGTTCCCTGTGATGTTAAGTGAGAGAATGGGAGAGAGGGAGAGAAGAGGGGAAAGAGAGAGATGGTGTTTTCATTTTTCTGGTGTTTGTGTTTTGCAGTGTTTTATATCATAGGCAAGAAAAACAGCCTCAAAATCGCATTGCTGCCTGCAAATAACCTGTGAATGATAAAGAATGACAAAACTGTGTGGGGGAGGATGAGTGTATTGCTTCCCTTTCTAGAGACCTGGGTGGGTGGTGTGTAAAAATGCCGGTGACCCTAGCCACCTGTCTTGTACATGGGTTTCTAAATACTGCCCTTAGGACTCAATTCCCTGTTGAGGAGAGCCTGGATTTTTTTTTTTTTTAAAGAGGGCATTTCATAATAGCAAGATAAAGATATTCAGTGCTTTATAATGTAAATTGTATTAATTAGAATGTCAACTTTTCACTGGCATTGTTCTGACAGAAATTCTAATCTGTGTTTAAACAGGAGTATATGAACTTTATTTCACATTAAGTGTGCTGTCTTAATTTCTCTTGATTTAATATTTTAGAGAAAACACACATTTAGTTTTTGAGGTCCCAGAGGGCACGGGGACGTAAAGAGCACTTTAACTCTAGGCTGTTTATTGAAAGCCAGGCCAGGAGAATGTGAACCAAGGTCCCTCTTCTCTTTGGGAGTTGAGTGACATGGCCTCTTTGTAACCAACATGCACTCCCGTTCTCAAACCCACAGTACAGAGTTACTTACTTAGCATCCCTGTGTTGGCCTCTGCCTCATTCTAGCTCAACACTATCCACTGGAACTTTCTGCAATGATGGAATATTCTATATTGCATTGTCCAACGTGGGAGCCACTAACCACATATATCTACTGAGCACTTGAAATGTGGATAGAGCAACTGAGGAAATGAACTTTTAATTCTAATTAACTTAACATTTAAATTTAAACTGCCACCTGTGGCCTGTGACTACTATAGTCTAGGCTTCTAAATTGCAGACTCCTTACAGCTGACCATAAGGAATTGCAGGTATCCACACCTGCCTCATAATGACGTTCTCCTCTAAAATGTGGAAACCATTATCCCCTTTGCTGAGGATTGCTACGTTAGATCCTCAGCAAAGAGTCCTTCCTAAAATGTTTATCTCTTAAAAAATAACCTTGTTTCTGCCTTAGAGTAACACTTTCTTGAATGAGTTTTCTCCATGATCATGTCTGATTGTATTGGTTGGAATAGAGATAACATAGGAACATCTTTATCTCTGCTTTACAAATAGTGAGGGACTCTTACCTACAGATCTGTTCACTGGATGTTAAGTCACAATCTCAAATTTCACTTCTGAAATTATGAAAAATACGGTCTAACAGTTACTGAAGACCTAGTGTGTCTGGGTCACCACTGAGTGATACTTAAGGACAATTAATTGAGTCACTGTTACACCGCATGCTGTGTCTGTTACTCTAGATACAGCCTGTTGTTTACACATTTTTCCCACAAACTCTGAGTTACTCTCTGAGGACAGTGTCTAACATTGTCCTCCTGATAAATATTGTCAGTTATATTTTTTATTGTATTTTCTTACTGTGGTGCTGAGTTAATATTAAGTCATTCTTCTCAAAAGAAGGCAAAAAATATCTACCTTCCCATGAAGCAAGTATACGACTAAGCCTAGAGATTTATATTCCTTTGTTCACCCTGCATAAGTCATTACTGCTCCTTAATGAGTGGGCAAGTGGTATCTGCAAGATTATCCAGTACATAGAGATAGCTATATGAGTTTCTTTAAACATCTCTATAGATTCTATAATTTAACATTAACTCAACAGATGTGCAAGCCCGAGTTCAGTGTCTCCCATGGTTTAACAATGTATTAGAATAGTTGGCACTCCGCAATGTTTATTGTAAAGAAGAACAAATATAAAAACAACAACGAAAGTTGTACATTTATATTTTGCTACTTAATTCAATTATTTTCCATGACGGTAACCAAGGGTTTTTACCAACACAAATCAATTAAGGCTTCACAATACCTTTATGATAGATATGAAGGAGCTTTATTTTAACTGTAAGAAATACTGTGAAATTGCAATGATACATCAATGATTTTCCATGATAATTAATCATCTGCTTGCAACCTGGCTGCTCCTTTCAAAAATACAATTCCTATCTTCCTAGAAAATGACATTTTCAGGAAAATGTCTTTCCGGAAAGGTATTTTGTGAGTATTGAACATACTGAACATCCCTCTTCTTTGAAAACCACTGTTAAAATAGCATTGTATACATATGTTCTTGGACGGACTCGTTCCTCACCTCTGTCCACTTTTTTAAACAGCTTTATTGAGGTAAAATAGACGTACGATAAATTGTATATATTTAAACTACGCAATTTTACAAGTTTTGACCAATTGACAATTGTATACACCCCTGAAACCATCACCACAATCAAGATAGTGAACATATCCATCACCTCCAAAAGCTTCCTCATGACCTCTTATAATTCCTCCCTCCCTCCTGTCCTGGCTTTCCCCCATCCCTAAGCCCTCGCTGATCTGCTTTCTGTCACTGCTAGATTAGTTCGTACTTTCTAGAATTTTACATAAACGGAATCTCACAATATGTACTCTTTTTTGGGGGGGTCTGATTTCTTTCACCCAGCATACTTATTTTGATGTTGCGTGTTTCAATTGTTCATTTTTGTTGCCGAGTAATATTCCGTTGTATAGACATATCACAATTTGTGTATCCATTCACCTGTTGGTGGATGTTTAGGTTGTTTCCCTCACTACGTTTTTTATTGGCTAAAGAAGCAAAAGTCACCAAAAACTACATTTGAGTAGAAGCATCATAAATAGTTCTTGGCAAGGTATTTAGATTTTTTTTCCTTTAAGAGAATTTACGGTATTTTCAGAGTTAGAGTGCTTTAGAGTAAAGCAGCAGAGCAAGACGCAGCTTCTCCCTCCAGAGATTTCATTTCCTGTCCATTTGCTCCTGAAAAGATAACTCTGATCTCCCAAATAGTTTTTATGCATGCCTGACTCACCAAATGGGCACCACATCATATGCAATCAGTTGCAGGAAGGAAAACCAGGTGTTTTTTTAATCTATAGCCAGTCAGAGTATCTAGTAGCAGAAAGCAAAGTCAAACTGATGCTAGAGAGCTGTGAAAGAATTAGGAAAAAGAACCAAGCACGAGGGCCTGGCTTAAACTTGGGAGATAAATTTGCATAGGTAGCACCATGTTGTGTTGGGCAAACAATAACCAAACACGTAGAAATAGCCTTGGAAAACTACGTGCCTACTTCAGTTTGATTAATGAGAAAACATGGGAGGAAATGGTGATAGTGAATTCCTATATGTTAAGCACCTGTGAGTGCCAGGCAGTTATTAGGTGCTAGGAATACATGATGAATGGTTTGGCTTCCTTCTTCCAAGGATTTGAAATCTAAGGGAGATGACCACAGATTAAGTGTAGTCATCTATAGACCCACAAGTGATGAATTAATATAATTTTGAGCACTATACTTCTTGTAGGATAAGCGAAGTACTATTCAGAGCACAGAGAAAAGTTTTATTGGTTCTTCCTGAGAGTAGGACAGGCTCAAAGACGTAATCTGATATAGACCTCGCAGGCCATGTATGATTTGTTGGATAGAGAGGGGAAGAGAGGAGATGGGAGGAAATTTTATGGGCAAGTAGGAGAGGTGTGGTGAGCCAGCTGGTGTGGCTGAGACTAGGTTGGGGCTGGGTGGTAAAGAAGACAATGTTTTTTTAATGGATTGAACTTTTCTCTGGGGACAATGGGGACTCATTGAGGGTTTGATTTTATTTTAAAACAGGAGAGTGACATGAATCAACTGTAAATTCCGTGGGTATAGGGTCAGCTTGCCATAGATTAACTGAATGAAGTCCCTGGCTCAGATGAGAGAATAACTGTGGGCATAATGGAAAATGGATTTGAGAAGAGCATTTGAAGGATGCCGGTACAGGCAGTCTGTTAGCAGTCTCTATAAATGTGCTTTGTTGACTAACGAATATATGGATATAACACAAAATTCTAAAGGTAAATAAAGGAAGAGAGTAAAAAGGTAGAAAGTCAAAAGTAGGCCTCCCACCTATGTCCCCCCAGTTACCAATTCTCCTCCCTTGAGGCAACTACTGTTCCTTGTTTCTTTACATCCTTTCAGAATTATTCCAGGTATTTGAAAACAAATGCATATGTGTCCTTAACTTTGTTGCCTTAATTTATACTGGCAATAATTCAAAATCAGTAAATATAGAACTACGTCATCCTTTTGAGTGGCTGCACAGTGTTCTGTTTATGAATATGCCATAATTTATTGATGAAAATTTAGGTTGTTTGTGGTCTTTTCCTATTGTAAACAGCACTTCAATGAATATCCTTGGATATTTATCATTTGCATAGTATAAGTATATCCTTAGAATAAACACCTTACATGTGAAATTTCTGGGTCAAAGTTTATACACATTTAAAATTTTCATGGATTGCCAAATTGTCTTTGATAGAGATTGTACCAATTTATACTTAGCAATGTGTGAGAATGCCTATTTCTTCACATTCTTGCTATTGGAATATGTTATCACATTGGTTGATCTTTGTTCCTTTGATAGTTACAAATGGCATCTCACTGTAGTCTAGTTTGTATTTCTTGTATTTTAAGTGGTGTTGAGTACCTCTTCGTATTTTTAGGAGTCATTTGTATTTCTTTTCTGAAAACTGTCTGCTCATATTCTGAGCCCATTTTTCTGTTGAGTCATTGGCCTTTTGCTTCAGGATTTATGGGAGCTTTGTTTATATTAAGGAAATGAGTCCCTTATCTGTGATATAAATAGAAATGTTTTTAAAAGAAACTGTTTTTTGGATTCTATTCCAAAAGAACATTGATATCTCAACAGTTTAAGGAATCCAGGGTTAGACAGATCTGAAGGCCAGGCTGATAAGCAAAAGCATGTTCGGATTCCAGTCCTGGAAAGACCAGAATGTTCTAGGGAGTTTGCTTACACAGTCATGGATGGAACGAACAAGCCTAAGATCAGGGAGGCTGTTGTTGAACGAGTGGAATAAATGATGTCTGAGCATCGAGAGAGCTGGAGAGGATGTGGGTCAGGTGGGAGGTAGAGAAGAATAGAGGGGGAAGATTAGAGAGAAGGATGAGATTAGAGAGATGTGTCAACAGTTCTTTTTTCCATGCTTTCTCTTGTCTAGTGAGAGCTCTCATTACCAACATCTGTTTCAGCTTCCCTGGTCTCCCCTGAGGTTACTATCGTCCTTGAGAATAGAACAGAGAGGTCTGCTGCCCCACAGTGACAGAAGTCTGACCAAGACTTCATGTGTGGAAGGGTCTGGAAATTGGCTGAAAGCTTCTCTGTCTGTATGTGGAGCAAGACTGAAGCTGCAGGGCTATCCTAGGGGTGTGTGAACATTACAGGTAGTGTTTTCATGGAAAAGAGGGGAGGATGTTACAAGAGCCCAGTGGTCATCGGGGGCATGCACTGGAGTTGAAGCAGACTTTGTCTTTCATACCACTGCCGTAATTATGGGACTCTAGTTAAAGGAAGCAGTAAATTATACTCACCGGAAAAAGTGCAAACCATCAAGAAGAGCATAAAATTAAAAGTAAAAAGCCTTACCATCCCTTGAGTAACCAACATAAACAGTTCGTTCTATATCTTTTTGGACTTTTTTATGTAAAAGTGCACACATTTTAAGGATTTTTTTGTTCATATTATATATACTGTTCAACAACTTGCTTTTTGTATCTAAATGTATCTCAGACACCCTTCTGTCAGTACAGAAGATCTACTGCATATTCTAGCAGCTCCTTAATATTTTATTGTGTGGATATGTCGCAGTTTATTTAATCATTCCCATGATGATGGCCAGTTAAGCTGCCTCCTTACTTATGCTTTTGCAAATAATACTACACTGAGCATTCAGGTTATTTTAGCACCAGTTGAGAGTCGCTCTCTGTCCCATTAGTGTGTGTCTACAGCAGCACACAGGACCCCCATGCGATAGAGTCTGTCATTCTCTAGGGACAGTTTTTACTTTAGGTCTTAAAAATTGAGTAGGGCCCGTGTTTGTGTGTGTGCGGAGTTTTGAGTCCATGCTTATAAGGGTAATTTTTAAAGCCCACCGTCCAGAACTTTGTTGTTCATTTTAGGATCGGTGCCTGCAATTTGAGGTGGCTACCACAAGGTGGCACAGAAGCACCAAAATCCTGCGGACAGTGCTTACAGTCTTGTACCCTTGGTACAAGGTACCAAGCCCTTTCAAACCCTTGGTACCCTTGGAGGGTTTGAAAATTTTTCCTTATTGTGTCATTACCCTAAGTACTTACAAAAACAGATTGGATTAAACTACTACTATGTCTGGCTAACAAAATCTCTGTAGATATTTTTATGCATTTATTGTCTATATTTAGATCTTCATGTTATATCATATTTTTTATTAAATAGCTTTCATTTATATCATAAAAGAAACAATATACCTCTCACAGAGTTTTTAGCCATACAAGAAAATTTCCCAAAATACATTCAGCTCTTTTTCTTTTGCTTGCCCTCCTGTCTCCACCTCTGCTCCATTTTTCATTGCTTGAAGTTAAGAGATGACAGGCCTTCCTTTTTCCCATCTGCTGGTGCCCACCTCTCCTTGCCTCTCTTCTTTGCCAAGATGATAGGTAGCCCTGGCCGGAGAAAGCTGAGCTTCACAAGACCAGCCGCTGCCACGTGGCTGTTCTGCTCAGCTAATGGGAGACAGGCGGTCAGACTTCAAAAGCCAGAGCTGTGTGGATTTGGCCAACACCTCCCTTAGTCTCACTGAGCAGGGCTGGGGCCTTGTAGGAACTTTGCAGTTCCGTTTGCTTGCCCCCTTGATTCCCATCAGCTTAAGGTGAGTAGCTGAAATTAGTAGGGAGCAGCGTGACTTCTCTTTGGGGGATTTGAAATACTCACCCCCCAGCCTTGAGTTACTTCCTTTGGTAGCTTGGGGATGGAAAGGTCTGTGGGGAATTTATAGCATGCAGGCATTCTGAGGTTGACGTGTGGGGACAGGAGGCTCATTTCGGACATGTGAAGGTCCTGGACCACAGTCCTTTGCTCATGTAATTCTGATTCTGTGTATCCAGGAGACAAATGCTGTTGTCTTCCCTTTTCAGTTAAAAAGGATCCCTGAACTGTTCAAAGCACCTGGGAAGGTAGTTTTTGCCTGACTCAGTTTAAGGACTCCTGTGCCATAATACCCAGCAGTTCTCATCATTTTGAAAATTGTTGGTGCCCAGACATTTTACTAATTTATTACTTTATTTATTCTTCTTTTTAGGACGTAATGGCTGTTTTAAGTCAGAATGCCAGGGAAACACTGCATTTATTAAGCACTTCCTATTAAGGGCGGTGGTATGCTAAGCGCTGACGAGCAAGTTTGCAGACTGGCTTTGCACTCTGGGGGTTCATGCACACACTGAAGGACACTGTGTGTAGACAAGAGCCAGTGGATGACCTAACTCACATGAGCCAGGGTGCTGCCACCTACCGTCTCCCTGTGTAGACCGTGTGCAGATCCTACTATCTACTGTGTTACAAGGAATTTTGAAATCTTGATACAGTTCACTGGTATAAATGATATTAAGGTAAAAGATTCAGACCTGAAACAGAGCTTTACATTAGCCAGAAAAATGCCTGTCGAATCTACTGAAGGTTGTTGTGACAATCAAATAAAAATGTCGTACATGTGGATGCCTTGTTCATTTTGGGGGAGTCATGCGCATCTTCCTTGGAGACCCAAGAACATGCGGTGTGAGAAGCGTAGGTGTTCCTAGAGAAGTTGAATCTCTCCCCACCCACCCTTCCCTCAACGATTCACCTGTGACTGTCACCTACTTGAGGGACAGCTTGTGTCTCTTTGGTGTCTCCTCTGACCCCCAGCCTTGCACATTCATAATAGGTACTAAAAATATCTGCTAAATGAATGAATGAGCATTTGTAAAAACAGTGGTACAACCACTACAGGCAGCAAATTATAACTAATATTATAAATCATCAAACAATAACTGAGAATGTTTGCAAGTTAATATATTTCCTCTACTATTTCCAAACCGACATGGACTCTAGTCACAGAACTTTCTGGGTATTGCCTGGTATATTTGTGACAAGAAAATCACCTATAGAGGGAAAAAATAAGAATGTTTTCTTCTGTTTTCAGAACGTAATTCATCCCCTTTGGCAGAAAACACAAGGAAAATAAAAATGTTAACTCAGATATTAGAAAGGTTAAAAAAAATTCCACAGGTTAACATTACTATTTCAAAATATGAGGACTATATGACTAGACAGGATGTTAATGACTTGACATTACAAAATTTATTAAATTTATTTTTAAAGCAGTTTTGTTTCCCCTCTCAAATGCATGAAGCATGTGGGAGTTGGAACAGATCTGCCCCAGGCTGCCAAACAAATTTTTAATGGAACTGGAGTCCTTCAGGGATTGTCCTATATCCACATAATATTCTTAAGTCGTGGTGTTTGCAGTGGGATCTGTATATTAGCAGATTTACGTGTGAATAATATACTTACATCCATCCATCACCTTGGTGACTCCACATCTGTAGGGGCTGCTGCACATCAATTATTCCACCGCAGGGGGTAGAGAGATATTTGGGCCAGAATTGACCTCTTTTTCAATCAGGGCCTCAGAACAGTGTGTTCTGGAAGTCAAATGGTCCCTTTAGACAGAACCTCTGTTTGAGAATCCATTTGGCCTAATGTGGCCATGCTGGGAAGTCAATGTGATTACCTGTGCCAGGTGTGGAGGGGGCATCCAGAAAAGCAAATGAAAATTTGGTCACTAAGAGGCACCATCAGCATTCAGGATCTCCCCCATCTATCTAATTCTCGCATAAGATATTAGCAAGTCTATCAGAAAGAATGTCAACCTTAGTAAAATACATTTACCTTCCACAAAAAAAATCAACTATTTGTTTAAAAGACATTGTGATTTGTTTGAAGACCTTTCAAATGCTTGGAAATGCATTTTCAAATGCTTGGAAATGTTTTTATTATCTGAGGCTTCAGGAAGAAAGTCTCCTCAGGAAGAATGAGGATTTTTCTCTTTATGTCTTAGTGCCTTCTTCTTTTTTTTTTTTCCTAAAGAAAACAAAGTTTTTATAATGCTTATCTTTTTGATCATAAACTTGGAACTTCTTTCTCAAGAGTACATAGTGCTTTTTATTTTTTTAAGCTTGTGTTATTATACCTGGAGGTGTGTTGCATATTGTCATAACTGATCAATCAGTGACAAATGTAGCCACTTCATTTTGTTGGGGAGATATACAATTGTGGTGTTGGCTGACCATTTGTTTAATTATGTGGTAAGTACCATATGATGAGAGGGTAAAGTTAAATTGATGATTTGGGCTATCTCAGCCAGGGTACAGTTTACATGGCAATTACACTGGGATCATCTAAGTGTAATTGGCAAGTAATTTTGCAAGCGAAGGAACATGACAGCTCATTTACATGGTGTTCACTGAGTAAAATTTGGGGACATTTATTAACCACTTCCCAGCGAAGAGTGATTGCACCAATATCTCCCAAAATGCTATAGCAGTTTGAAAGCTACATGGAAAGTTTTTGGTATGAATCTTCATTCATTTGCTCCCTGAACATTTGTTAGGTGTGTGCTGTGTGCCAAGCACCGTGCTAGGCACTGAGGATAGAAAAATGAGTGCAAAGTTCTACTCTCAAGGAACTCATGGGTGGGAAGCAGACACATCATCAATAGTTACACGACAATGTAGTAAGTAGAGGTTTGAGCTCTGCACAGTGCTCTGGATGCTGAGGAGGGGAAACTGGGAGAATGGAAGATGGTCAGGGAAAACTTGCTAGAGCAGTGACACCCGAGATGAATTTTAAAGGATGAGCAGGGCTTAGCCAGGGGAAGAGGAGAAGGACTTTCCAGGCAGAGATACCGGCAAAAGCAGACTCTTGGGGGAGCAAGATGGCTAGTGTGAGCTGGAAACTTAAAGTAGTCCAGGCACATTTCAAGGCAGGGGCCCAAACAGCAGACATGGCTGGGGTCTTAGAGGGCTCTGTACGTCATGCTAGAGGCTGGGCTTTATCCTGCAACCTTGGGAAACCATTAGAGAACCATTTAAGAATAGGAACATCATTTTCGGAATCGTTTTGTAGACAGACCATCTGTGCAACGGAATGTTTGTGTTGAGCTATTACGATATGCTAAGCTCTGTTCTACAGGTATCGAGGCTTTTCATCCTCACTGCAACCCCATGAAGTAGGCACTAACATTTCCCCCTTTTACAGATGAAGAAACTGAGTACACAGAGTTTGCCCAAAGTTACACAGTGGGTGATGGAGAAGCTAGGATTTGAACCCAGGCTGCCCAGCTCTAGAGCCTATGCTTGTCACCAGCACCCCACACCATGTCATAGCCCCCTTGACGCAACTGAATGCATATCCCTGTTTATAAGATGCACATCCTCCTCCCCCTTACCCCCCACTAGACTGTGAGCTCTGTGAGGTCAGAGACTACGGTCATCTGTTCACAGCCACATCCTGCACACTTAGGACAATGCCTGCTCCCTCATAGGCACACCACAAATAAAGTATAAGTGTAGTTTTGAGGGGGCCGTGACTGGAGGTTGCTTAAGTCAACCTGGCAAGGGCTGACGATGAGGGCCTGAGTCTAAGGCACTGTTAGTCGATATGGGGAGGTGAGGACGGGGACATATATTGGCAGGACTTGCTGGTCGATTGGACGTATGGATTTTGTTGGCACATTCCCACAATGTTCCTGATTTCCAGCTCCTACACTGGAGACAAGACTTGGCAAAAGCATCTGAAGCAGAGGGGAGCTGGAGCTGCTCTTCACAGAGTTCTTAAATTCCTGAGAAGAGATGTTGCGGACTCAGGATGAGAAGTTAGAAGAAACTTCCCTGGAGATAGTTAAAAATAGAATGGACACATCTGCCTGGAATGCTTGAGGGACAGCGCTGCCCTGGGGTAGATGAATGGTTAGATGGCCTTTGGGATTCTTCCCCTTTTGAAAATTTTCTGGTTTGGAATAAATAAAAATTCTCCTGAGCTGTCTATCCTTAACTGCCTGGCTTAAAGAGAAAAGCAAAGTGTCCAAGGACTGGAAAATATTGAGTCCAAATGCCTGGATTGTAGATGAGGAAACAGAAGCCCGGAAGGGTTAGATGACTCGTCCAAGGGCACACACCTGAGGCACAAGGAAGACCCAGAGTCTTGGCCTCTCAGTCTGTGCTCCCTCTTCCCTGAATCTCAGATAGCAGCACCCATGTTTTGGTGCCCCCTGTGGGCAGGCCTGTGCTCAGTGGTGACACAGAAGCAAAGAGAACTTGATATCTGCACTTGAGGAGTTCTGAGAGCCTCAACCACAAGTGCCCCCTGTCACCTAAAAATGCCATAAAATGCCATTTACTATATAGAACATTTGGAAAATAGAGAAAAAGAATTTAAAAGTCTGTGACGATTTTTCTTTAGCCCCACTCATTGCCAGGCACTGCTTCAAAGCCTTACAATCATTATCTCTAATTCTTACAACCCAGAAGTTAGATGACATTATTTCTGTTTTATGTTTCCTAAAGCACTGAGAGCTCATTTCATAAGACCAGACTATGTTAACTCCATGTCCTACCAGGCACAAATGATATCAACATTTTGTTGTGTTTCCCTACACTTTTCTTTCTCTCCGTACTGGGACTGTTCATTTACATAGCTATATTTTATCGTAGATACGATTTTGAATCTTCATTTTTTGGCTTGTAACATGTTCTACGTATTTTTCACGTGATTTCATCATCTTCATTTTAATGGCTATATAATATCTTAGCAAGTTTTTAGGAGGTCCTTAAACAAAGAAATATTTACTCATAAAACTCTTTCCATTCTTGGGGCTGGCCCGGTGGCGTAGCGGTTAAATTCGCGTGCTCCCCTTCAGTGGCCCAGGGTTCGCGGGTTTGGATCCTGGACGCGGACCCATGCATCACTTATCAAGCCATACTGTGGCAGCGTCCCATATAAAGTAGAGGAGGATGGGTACGGATGTTAGCCCAGGGCCGATCTTCCTCAGCAAAAAGAGGAGGATTGACAACGGATGTTAGCTCAGGGCTAATCTTCCTCAGCAAAAGGAGGAGGATTGGCAACAGATGTTAGCTCAGGGCTGATCTTCCTCACAAAAAAAAAGGAAAAAAAATCTTTCCATTGTTGGCACACATGGCATTTGGAAGGTATGTTTTATATTTTGAGGACCATCTGACCATCCTGTATGGGTGGCGTTGGAGAGAGGAGAAGAGAAGCCACCAGGCTCTGAACAGAGGATCATGGCTTTCTTCCCCACCAAGAGCCCGTCTGGGAAACGTGGGACAGTGCTGGGCACAGCTCAGTGTGGAGCGTGGGGAGAGATGGCCTGAGGCAGGTAGCAGATGACTTTCCAAGCCTCTGCCTTTCTGTCTGAACACACATTCTTCCTCCTGCCCTTGCGAAAAAGCAAGTTTTCATTTTCTTAGGGTAGTAAAAATCTTTTGTGTGAAGAAGTGTCATCAAGTGCCTTATTCATCAGCATATATACCATCTCTTTAAAATGACAGTGGGAGTAAAAGTTCATCAGTTCAATATGTCTTTCACATTTGGAGACTCCTGACTAATAACCTCTGGTATTTATCATCAGAACAGCCAAAGAACTAAATTCTGGCACACGCTGCTCTCACGCACTGAGAAAAACTTAAAAAGACAGAAGATTTTCTCCAGTTTTCCTTCTTCCATTCATTTAGAAGAAAAAGCATACCTTTTTTTAATTAAAAAAAAATGAGCATGCAAAAACATCTGGCCTGTATTATCATAGCAGCCTCCTAAATGGCCCCGTTGTCTCCAGTCTTCCCTTTTAAAATCAACTCTGCACAACAGCCAGAAAGACCTTTCTAGAACACAGAACGGCACCAGTCGCTCTCCCATGTTGTTGGCGTCTTCCTCCATGACTCTTTCACGGTTCTTGGAGTTAGGTGCCACGTGTAGCCACAGCTCCCACCTCCCCTGCTCGCACCCTGTTCCAGCCACACCAAGCTGCTCGTGACTCCCCTCTTCCTGCTACAGTAAAGGGTATCTCCAGGCCCACATACAAATCAGTCCTTTCTCCACAAATTCCCTGCCAGGCTCTGCCGAACCTGGCTCCCAGCTCTGGCTCCCACAGCGTCTATCCAGCACTTATCACACTCCTACGAAATAGAGCCCATAGTCTTGTTTTTACTTGGCCAGCAAGATAATTTAATTTTTTAAAAAATAAGTCTCATTGGGAAGGGCATATCACTGTTCAGTTTGCTTAAGGCCTCATCACTCTCTATTATACTCCAAAACCTAATTACACGTTTATTCTATGCTGGGCCACATAAGGCTACTTGCTTTCTTATCTCTTTTACCCAATAGACTATAAGATGCACGTGCCAGGATTGTAAATTGTTAAGTTTTGCATCTATAGGTCTGGGAGAGACTGCTCAGTAAATATCTATTGTATTAATTTATGCTTTTAAAATAACTAAAATTAGGTCAGGAAAGACTCTTAACTCTTTTTGACCCCTCTGTTCACAAACATAAAACTCATGGGCCCTAATGGACCTTGCAGACACTAGCAGTATTCCATGGGGATGATTCAAAATCTATGTTCGTGATATGATGCTGCTAAGACTGAGCCACTTTGGATCTTTAACCCTCTGAATATGATTTTGGTCTTTCTCACTATTTCCTGTACTGGAGATCCGTATCTATTCTCATGATCCCTCATGAGTAATCATTCTTCACATTTGTCATAGTTTTGTCCAGCAAGGCTTATATATCCTTGGTTTCATTTTATATCCACATGACTGCCACACTCCCATCAAATGAGGCTCTTCAGAAATTTGAATGGAATAGGGTTAGATGTAGTATTTTATCTGCTTTGTAAGGTCTTATCATGATCAAAGTTCAGTCAGTGTGCTTACCCAAATTTGGACCCTGCCAAGGAGTAAGGCACCCAGATCTGTATATGCTGGTAAGGCTAGAAGTTGCAGTAATGGAAGCCCCCACTGGTCAACCTCTGATGTGTCATCTTTTTGATAATCTAGTTCTTTGTCTCAGTCACTGTATTTTCCATTTCCTTAGTTATTCTCTTCTAGATCTTCAGTTACAAGCTGCTTTAGAGACACTAAAAAAGATCTGGTGTCCCACAGGACCCAGATGACTCATATTTATGGAATTCCACATAATCAGTGACATAGGACTGTGGTACCTGCCTATGGCAGTGTTGTTGCCATAAATTAAATCTCCAGAGAAGGTCTGCATTTTCAGGGGGTGCTATGGAAGTTGCAGAGGGACTATGTACCATAAGGCACTGCTGAGGAGACGTGTTAGTAGCACAAGAATGGAAATGTGTCTAAGTGTCATGTTCAAGAAAAAAGAATAAAGAAAATAAAATCCTTTCATCTAAGCTTCCATAGGGAAGAGGTGGGGGCAGATGGGGAGAGCTTATTACGTAATCCGTTAGCAGCCAGAAATTTCATTGACAATTTTGTTAACGTGCCTGCTTGGCTGCCTTCTCAGAGGCCCATTGTGAATTCCTTAGTTGATATTATTAATGGTTAATGGGTGAACCTGAAAATCAAGCAATACTGTACCATTTGGGTAATGGTTATACTAAATAGTTCTTTTCTATGGCGTCAAGCTTATCAGCTTATCTTTTTCCTAATAATGAATACCTCATCTTCTCCAATTTCCTAATCAAATGCTTCCCTATCATTTTGAGATAGAACCAGACCCAGCTGCATCTATTCTATACTCTTGGCTTCAATTATGTGAAATTATCCCACCTACTCACAGGCTCTTGGTTTTCTTTGGCTCTGAGACGTAGGCCTGATGCACCTCTTTGGGAGCTCCTGATTACCAACCTTTCAGCACGAGTCTGTTGTAAGTAAACAGAAAATCAAAGAGCGCATTAGGCTAAATTTACAGTTATGAGGAAATCTCTAGAACAGATTTCTTCCTAAATTTTGGCACTCAGGTTTATCTCAAGTGCTTTTTTTTTTCTGTCCCTTCTCCCTGAAACACACACGTACCTCATTTTGCATGGCATTGTTGTAGAGTTGAAGATTCCACTGCAGTGGCAAAAAGTAAATGTAGCCATGTTTTGGCTATAAAATAATAAATATTTAGCTTTTCATAGATATTACATTGTTTGGCTTGACTGGAAGCATCAGGATACCCATACTTTGCCATACTTTATTTTATTCAACCAAATACCTGTAGCTGAAAGAGGACAATACAAGAAATAGTGAACAACCCTTGGGGAAATCTAATATTGTCTCTTTCTCTCATATTTAGCTCTAAATTTACTGTTTTTCATGCCTCTAGTTGGATGAAATGATTCATCATTTTGGAGTCAATTTTTTTAGTCAAAATTCTTATCTTTATACTTCAAGGCCTGGTCTGTCTGTCCCTATCTCCTTCATTTCTAGCTTCCTTTGATTGTTTTGCTGGTTCTTCTGAATTTTAAAAAGATCCCTTTTCTCAGCTAAGAAGAGGAGAGCCCAGGCTCACCACTGAATATCCAAGATGACTAAGGCTGCATTTCCTTCTCCTAGTGACATGTGTAGGTCTCCTTTGATGCTAGAGGACATGCTTATACCCCCTAAATCACTATTACCTGGCCCAGTGTATGGAATAGGCACGATACATGGTTTCTAAATGAATGAATGAATGAGTGAATGAATACCTGATTTCACAATTTATGGTTGTTGAACCTTTTTTATCCAAATTACATTCCAACTGGGACTGTCTCATCTCAAACTTGTGTCAAATATTCTTAATATTAAATTCAGTGCAGTGCATGCAGCTATTGCTCAGTGAGTGCTTAGTGAGAGCAAAATATCTTGTAAATTTTGGAGACCTATCACGGAGAAGCCAAAATTTGG
This sequence comes from Ceratotherium simum simum, assembly GCF_057802395.1. Lineage (NCBI taxonomy): Eukaryota > Metazoa > Chordata > Mammalia > Perissodactyla > Rhinocerotidae > Ceratotherium > Ceratotherium simum. The sequence continues at coordinate 16,510,344 of NC_141902.1, read as the reverse complement.
CACACAATATTTACAAATCCATGCTGGTTTCAGTTAGTCAACTCAAGGAATGGATTTTCACCCTGAAAACTGACCATTGATTCAACAGATTGGTTACTATGATTACTCACCATTGGACCTCCTGTGGTTGGAGTGCCTTATAATATTCCAGAGATGGAAAAGTCTTTGGAGAACCATTTATATTTCTTGAAATATTTAAATGGAAACCTTCCCCTTCAGAGAGTGCTATTGATCCAGTTCCACAGATATCCACTATTCCTGCAAACATTTATCAAACACCTTGTATGTGACGTGTATGGGAGATAAATGTGAAACTGTCAATTCTTTCAAATTGTTTATAATTTGGTAGCCAAGCTTGAAAATAAAGCAGAACACAGTATGATAAATTCTATAATAGAAGCAGATATAAAGAACAGAGGTAGCAGAGAGAGGGAGTAATTAACTCCACGTAAGGCATTGGGGAAGGCTTCCTGAAAGAAATGGCTCTGAGTTGGAATCCGGCCATGACAGCAGTTTTTATCTTTTGGATGACTATCATGAGTGAAAATGCCCCTCATTCATAAAGCAGTGTCACATTGTAAGGAATAAACTTTTCAAAATCAAAGATTTAGAAAGCATTTGACTCAAAACAGCACCCAAATCCACCTCAATATTGTATGGTTTGTGAGATATCTGAGAAACAGAGCTGAATCAAGCCCTACTATATTAATGGGTTTATATATATGCACATAAGGCTAATATAATTTATACTGCCAATTTTTTATGGTTTCATAAATATAGCTATCACTAACATTTTTAAAAAGTGAAGAAAAGAGCTCATATGTGCTGGTAGAAATTCAGTGTATTTTATAGAACACTGCTACTCTTGATATAGCCTACGGGATATGACTTTTCATAAAAACCTAATGAATTTCTAGATTTATCAGCTGTTTCCAAACAGATTAGCACTCTGCTAATCTAATGGAAACATTTTCAGCCCAGATCCCAAATATCAATAGCTTTTAGTATTGCAAGTTAGTTTGTCTATTGGGTAAATTGGACTGTGTGGTTCTTGATAAAAAGTAATAAGTAGTTTTGTATGGCTGTTTTGTGTTTAACTGCCTTGCCAGGGTTTGATGCTCATATTTTTCCTTGCAGAGTTTTAAGTTGAATGTAGACAGTCATTGTGCTCTCAAGGAAGCGGTGGAGGAGGAAGGGTACCAACTTCTCGAGCTTATTGCATCTCACAAAGCAGGTAAATCCTCCTGAAATATTGCAAGTCTTTACGTCTCCAGACTATTAAGAATGAAGAAGCATTGCTGTAAATTACTGCATATATTCACTTCCTTATGTATTATTAATATTTACATTATCAGATTGACCTTCAAGATTTATAAATGTTTCATATACTGCATACAATGCTGTGATACTTATAAGATGAAATACTGCCTCCAAATGGTCTGTTCATTTTATTTTGGGCTTGCTGTTCGCCTGAGTTTCAATTGAAATCACATTCCTGAAAACTTCACGTTGACATGCTTTTTGATGGAGGTGCTCTGGAAATAACATTAAGATAATGCATGAGAATTGTGCATATCGTTATAATGCATATGCATTAGGGTACTTATAGATATCATTACAGATATAAGGCAGGCGTCTAGCGATATCTGATTTTTTCCCTGCCAATTCACGCACGTGAACATTTTGCATGTTCTTTGCTGGTCATCGCGTTAGTAGAGTTTTGGCCTTAAACCAATTCTTACCCCAGTATTAATGTATTTATGAAGAGTAGATTATGAATAAAAAATAGTTTTGTCATTTGGTTATACTTATCCTGGTAGTAAAAGACAAGAAGACAGGAGGAATTACAATTTGGCTCTTGCTTTGAGCTTACCGCAGCTAAATAAGAAAAGAGCAGCCTTAATCGGATGTGCTAATGCTAAAGACTGCTGTCTTAATTCTGACCCATTTACAGTATTTCTCATCGAATTAACTTTACCTATTTCCATACATCTTTCTGATCATTATGAAGTCTTCACACAGATACACACAGGGCCTTTTATTTGGAAAGTGAAGCTGTACTGTTAATAATTTTTATATATCGTAATTTTTCTTCCACATGCGTGTTTTTAAGTCAATATACTGAATCTAAGTCAATTCCAAACCATTCCTCTGTGTGGCTGTCCCATTTTTGTGGCCTTATGCCTCTTGTCAAGTCAAAAATTCCCAGTATCTCTCCTGAGTGACAAAAGCTAATATGGCGGGTGATGGTAATAGTAGTTTAAAACTGTGTTTATTGTTTGAAATATCCATCTGATTTACTAAATAAACAATAATGGTGGGTAAAAATGCAGTGGAGGCGGTAACTTGTGCCTTCCCCTCCTTTTGGAGAAGGACTGAAGGACATGCTGCGGATGATTGCCAGTCAATGGAAGGAGCTGCAGAGACAAATCAAACGGCAACACAGCTGGATTCTCAAGGCTCTGGATACCATCAAAGCCGAGATTCTGGCTACTGATGTGTCTGTGGAGGATGAGGAAGGCACTGGAAGCCCCAAGGTAAGTGGCTTGAAGTTTGCCTTATTTCCTCTTATTTCTGTCTTCTTTTGAACTAGGCACCACTGAAGTTTTCTTTCCACCCCTAAGGCTTTTCGTTTCTGCTGGGTAAACTTTATATATCTCTCTCTATATATGGATAGATATATATACAAAATGAAATGGCTCAGTTAAAAACAATAAAAAAAGCCTACAACTTTCAAGATTTCCAAGTAGAGGTCTTTTTGTGAGAAGTGGCAGGGTAGGAGGGGGACAGTAGTTTGGGGATAGAAGAAGGGGGACATAAAACATTTAGTAAACAAAACATAAAGCATCTTTAACATGAATAATCAGAATGGTTTTAAATTGTTTTGTTGCAACTATAAATCACTATAATCAGTGCAATCACTCAGCTCTGACATCCATTAGCCGCTTGGTTACAGCAAATTAACAAAGAAGAGAGAAAGTGATTCATTATCTCATTCCTGTTAATGACTATCAGATGCATTGCCTAATTAGGGGATGGTCATTGTAGTGGGAAGAAGGTCATATGCTTTGCTACAAATCTTTTTGCTCTGAGTGTAAATTCTCCATAATGGTGCATGCACCGAATACAACAAGTACTTTAAAAATGAGTATTGACATGTTTTGGGTATCCATTTTAGATTTACAAAATAACCCATAAAGCATATGCAATTAAACTTTAAACGAGGCACCTTTTAATACAATGCACCACTGTTCTAAAAGTATCTTTGGACTCACGATGTGGACAATAATTTTATTAATTTGATATTTTCATGTAATCTCTCTCTTCCTCTGTATTTATTTTTTTGTGAAAGTAAATGCAGAAAACTGGTCTCGTAATAGACTCAGCTTCGAAACATATTGGAATACTGGGAAACAGATTTAAGAGTTCATGGTTTCTATTCCTGGCATGGACAGAGTAATTAAATCATCATCAAGTCACATTTCTTCAGCATCCATGTGGACTGGCATTGTGCTAAATGTATACAGAACAGGTTAAACAAAGCTTTTGCCCTTAGACTCACATTTTTAAGTGCAGGCAGAGAAGAAACCCCACCTGCCCTGCAGTGGTGAGACCATGCAGCCCGTGAAAAGCACAGACGATTTATAGCTTTGGAACCTCAAACAACAAGCTTTACCTTATTTGTTGGAAACAAGATGGAATGATGAACTCAGTTCCACTTAAAGAAGGCTCCACGGAGGAGGTCACATTTCAGGAAATACTTGAAGGAAGGACGAGAGGTGGCTTGGCACATGAGCACATATTTTAGGAAGTGACGTGATGAGGGGATCAAAGCTGGAACTAATCTTAGGAATGGAGCGTGTATTCAGCAGACTCTCAGGGCAGAAGTGGGGCTCTTTTAAGCAGCAGACTGCGGGAGAAGTCGATAGGGCTAATGCTTTGGCTAGGGCCGGGGGCAGAAGTGATAAGAAAAGTCACAACTGAAAACACTGTTGTGTTTTATTTATTTAACAACAATATACTGAGTGCTTACTTTTTAACAGCTATCCTGTATTGGATGCATTCTACATGCCAGACACCGTTCTACAGGACTACTGTATATTTTCTCATTTAATTCTCATAACAAACCTATAAGGTAGTCCTATTCTAATCCTCACTGGAGAAAATGGAGGCACAGAGAAGTTAAGTATCTTGCCTCGGGTCACACAGGTACTAAGTAGCAGAGCTAGGATTTGAACCTGAGCCCTTTGGCCCCAGAGCCCGTTTTCATCACCACCTGGAACACTACCTCTCACTGGCACTGCGCAGGGCAGCGTACGGTGACGAACAATTAGCCTCAGTACCTGTCTCGTGGAGCTTGTGGTGAAGTGGGGAGACAGAGCTAAATCCAATAATCAAGCCTTTATAGACTGTCATGTGCTGTGAAAGAGAAGAAAAGGGAGCAATGAGAGGCTGGGCTGGGAGAAGTGATGGAGATCAGGGCTTCAAGGAGGGCTTCTTGGAGGAAGTGACCTTCTCTGAGCAGGCCAGTGAAGTTAGAGAGGGAGGGAGGAGTGTGCAAGGGAAGCCGAGTGGCCTTTGGCCAGCAGAGGGGAGGGTTTGGGAGTGAGCGGGGAAACATCATCATTGATTTGCAGCATAAAGACCTGTTCTTGGCTGGGGTGGGGAGCATGGGCCGGTGGGGTGGGGAGCATGGGCCGGTGGGGTGGGGGGGAGTGGGGATGAGGGTGGGGAGGTACCGAAGTGAAACTGCAGAGGTGGTGCGGTCACCTCAACTAATGAAAGACCTAGCCCCAAAATGAGGAGCTCTCTTCACCAAGGCCAATTTGAATTCGAAACTTTTAAATCAACTCATTTTGTAGGGAGGTCTTGAAATGGAATCAAGAAGATAATGAGGAGAAAGTCTTATCAAAGGAGAGGCAGTGTCAGTATTTCTCAAAAAGCGGACCGCCTGCCCAGTCCCCACCTCAGATGGAGCAGAACCCCCCGAGGGGGCCCAGCATCTGCATTCCACCAGCCCCAGAAAGCCGAGTTCATAGGCTCTAAGAAGGCCCTTCTTTGCCTGCAGGGCCACTCGATCCTCACACAACAGGAAAGAATGTCTGTCACCTTGTTACTTATAGTAGCACATAATTGGTATCAACCGAAATGTTTACAACAGGGACCATTTAATTAAATTATGCTACATCTTATCCTAATGAAAGGTCACATAGGCATTAAAAATAATGTTTTAGAAGAGAATTTTAAAACATTGGAAGAGACCAATAGTATGCAATTGCATATTTTAAACATCTTTGAATTTTCCAAATCTCTTTTCCAATAAGAGTAAGAATTATGTTAATCTGAAAAATAAAGAATAGATGTAAAATGCAAGAATTAAAAAGTCATTTAAAAGGTAAAATAGATGACATTGATCTGAGGGGACTTGAGATATGAATTTAAATATTAGGAGGAAAAATAAACACATCTGATTCTTAATGATTTGGGTGCCTCACTTCTAAACAAAAAACAACAAAAACCCTCTCGTTTGAATCATCCCCAAAGTGAAAATGTCTTCCTTGAGTCACGTGAGTTTACAAAGAATAGCATAAGTGTTTTTCTTGTCAGCAGTATGTTTATTCCAAAGCATTTCATGTCACTCTCTGCGCACACTGTAGTGCCTCTGAAAGCAGCCGGGAGGGGGCGCTGCTGCAGGTATCTACAGACGCGGAAGAAACCGGGGCTGCTGAGAGTTTATGACTGTGACATGGCAGAGCCAGCAAGCCCTCTACCTTCCAACTAGTTCTGTCTTCCCCAGTCTGGGCTGGATTTTCTCTGGACAAATGAACTCATCCATAGCCAAGGGTGAAAGTGAAATCAATTTAAGACAAAGAAAATCTATTTTTAAATTTATGCTTAGGAAATGATGGACAAATCATCATGATCATTCTTTCTATTTGTTTGATGTTTATGAACCACCTTCCTTAGTCCCTTGGGCAAACATAAAGAATAAGGAAAGGCTCAGACTCTGAGGTCAGACCGCCTGAGTTCAACTCTGACACTTACTAGCTATGTGTCCTTGGGAAAATTACTTAACTTCTCTGTGCCTCGTGGTCCTCATTTATAAAATGGAGGCAATGCTAATATCCACCTCAAAGGGCTGTGATGCAGATTAAAGAGTTGACGGATCTAAAATGCTCAGAACAGTGCCTGGCCCATAGTAAGTCCTAGATAAGGGTAAATATACCCTTCATATTCTAGTGGAGGAGCCAACAAATAATTATAATAGAGTCTGATAAATGCTCTAATAGAGATAGGTATAAAGTTCTATGAGTACACAGAGGGAAATAACAAACCCTACTGGGGGGTATCAAGGAACAATTTATAGGGGAGATGATGTTTTAAATGGCCAGGGAGTGGGGGTTGGATTTTTGCTAGGGTGAAAATAATGGGCAGAGAGAAGAGCATGTGCAGAGACCCAGAGGTGTAAAAAGGTGTGGCACGGCCAGAACACGCTATCTGGTGGACGATGAGTAGGCCAGCTTGCCACGGTCTGCACCAAGGCTCACAATGTGACAGTGACCTTTAATGATCAATGATTTGAACAATAATTCCTCATGTGTCTCTAATTGGCACTGTCCAAGCCAGAGAAAGTTCCCTCTACAGAATATACCTAATATGTACTGTTTAAACAGAAATTTTTCTTTCCATATTGCACTAAATAGAGCAAGTTTAAATAGGTTACCCGGAAGTTCTCCAGGACTAAAAGCTGGATTAGACTTGTTAACTGTCATGTCAGAACTCTTTCCATAACATGACCTTGCACAGGTCATGTACAAACTGTGCCATGAAATTCATCTCCAAGCACAGCAGTTATGATCATCTATTTCATCTTAGACCCAAAAGAGGAACTAAAATTAAAACATAATAAAAAATAACTCCAGAATTCGTCTTAAGTTTACTTCAGAAGCTTCTGGGAACTTGAGAAGCATAATAGAAAATCTAAGGAATATATCTAGGGGGTATTTTTCTTTTTTACCTTGTTTGAGAGACTGCAGAAAAGGACTTGGTCTTAGAAATCTTGTAAAGAAGGAGGATAGGAGGAAATTCAAAGACTCTGGGAAACTTCTCCCCCAGGACTCTGCAGCATACCTTATTTGTTGTATTTCATTTTTTTAAAAAGTGTTTTCCCAGGACTGTGAGATCTTTTACACATAGAAATAGAGAACAGAATTCACCAATTGTAGAAATAGAGCTTCAGCACTCACTTCCAAGAATTGAAAATATGCTTGTAATTATATATTTTGTTTCAAGATAGATTGATGAAAGTTTATCACCTTAAACTAGGCTTTCAGTATGTTAAATTTTTGAGTGGTGTATAGCCGGGGGGATTTCAAAACACAGTGAATATCTAACTCCTAACAAAGGCTACATTCTTTTTTTGACCTTTCAAGGCAAAAAACAAAAATCCTGAAAGCAAGACAGCATTCTTAAATTTTGCACATTGCCTCCTTTAAAACGTTCTTATCCTCTCTTTCTTTACTGTTCGCATATTGAGCGTGCCATCATTACAGATGTCTTAGAATCAAGGCCAGGATTTTCCCACGATATCTCAAACTTCGCATCGCTGAAAGAACACAACAATGGTTCCTTTGTCCTCTTTAAAGAAACAGATACATTTCCAAAACAAAGAATATTTGAAGATTTTATTGTAAATTCAGAATCCTTCACAGCTATTAGAAGGGTGACCTAGCCTGGGTTCCAACCAACATGTTCATCTCCTCAGTGAAAGGAGACAGAGGCTTAGCTGCTTTGAACTCTAGGGTTGTGCTTATTTTATCTCCCTTCTTTGAGGTTCTTAGATTGAAGTCGTCATCCCTTTGGAAATGGATATCAGACTATGAAGGTCATCAACGTTATCTGTTCAGCAATAGCACGAGAGCAAGCTTAAGGACATTTCTTAAATATGTTTGCTCAGCCCTACAAATGACAGTTTCAGATATTGGCTGCAAAGGGACGTATGTGTGGCCTCTGACTCAGGTTGTTGCCAACCATCTGGCCGTTCTTTAGATGTCAAGAGAAGGCGAGTCTAATATTAACACATATTTTTTGTTTGTTTACCACACACCCAATTCTTAACCCAGTGTTTATGCTAATGAATTACAGCTAACTTTCTTTCACTGAAGGGAAAGAAAGAAGCCTATGTGGGGAGCAACTTTATATGATATTTTCTCTGTGTTCTGTAGTGCCTTTTGGGTAAGAGTGCAGCTGGATATTATTATCCTGGAACAGAATTTGATCTTGATTCTTCCAAAGCATTGGTGAGACAAAGCGTTGTCTCTGCGTTCTTTTATTTTCTGGCTCAAAAGCTTATGTAGTTAGCATGTTCTTTAATATAGGATCTTCAGAAACAGCATTAAGGTAATGAAGGGGAATTGCATTTGTATGTTGTTAGTCCTGCATACACTGACACTTACATGTTTAAAGAATGACTTGAGATACTTTCTTCTTCATGCAAAAAAGAGCACAGGTATATGTTGTCAAAAGGAACCAGGACTGATATAGTAAGATTAAATTGTGCCTAAAGTAATAACAGGAAAGACAACAGGCAAAGGCCTGGCCATTATTTATTGAGTGCTGACAGAGAGCTCTGCCCAGTGCTGGGCCAGACATGAGGGAAGACATGCTTTTCTGCTCAGTGGTCTTATCGTCTCAGTGTAAGCACACAGTGTAACATCTTGTCTAATGTAGATTGGGCTATCTTAGATCTAGAATAATAGATCACCTAAGATTCAGATCATCTTAATTAGGATGTTGGCAGATTGAAATGGAATGAGGTTCTCGATGCAAGCAAATGAGTAGTAAATGCATTACCAATTCTACCCCTTCTGTGCAGAATTCTTCCTAAGAGCCAGCATTCGAGCCGGTTCCTTTCCTGCTGCACTATATAAATAGTCTTGATATGCGATACCTGGGGAGAGCACTTCTTCTACTGTGGAGAGAACTTTCTTCTACTGTGGATTCTTCAGTAGTCCTTTTTTTGTTATCAGAAGGGCAACTTTTCCTCAAAAGTCTTTTTGAAAGACAGAAACAAAAGTGAGTTATTTCTTTGAAGATCAGTTGTGGTTACTAAATTTGTGATAGAGTTGAATAAAAGGTAGTTCCTCTAATCTCTTTGAGGCACTTACATTTGCATAATATCAGATGCGTGGGTGGATCCAAGATGAGGAATTTTTTTTTAATAGTCTTCCACTCTAACGAGGCGACTGAGAAAATGATGGAGATGATAAAAATGTACACTAGGTCAAAAGACAGCTAATGGTCAACCTTATCATGGTCTATATGATGCATGAGACCATAGCTTGTCTTGATTTTTCACACTATACTTCCATTGCTGGTGGCCTTGAGGGTGGAAACGTATGGCTCAGTAAGAATCTGGGAGTGAAATTCTTTGGCATCACTAATCAACACAGGGAAAGTCTATTTTTCTTTCCTAGTTAGTCAAAGAGTACCTCATCCCTGTATCTGTAATACCTAGAATTGCAAAGAAGTATGTTACTGGATACAAAGTTACATTCTATGGAAAACAGCCCTCTTTTATGAGCAGAACTTGCATTTTCTAACTCCCCTTGATCTATTTTAAAGATAATACATAGTAAACACAATAGAGGGACTTTATGACATATAGTTGAGGTCAACATTTTTTTTAAAAATCTATAAATATTTAAACACAAAACGGAAGGCAAGATACAGAATTGCTCCTAAAAGACACTTTAAAATTAAAGTAAATTCTTTGAAAGTGTGAAACAATTACCTCAGTGTGTGATTTACACTCTTTCCCGGAATGTGTTTTTTCTGGCAGGGGAGCCGGCTGAGCCAGGGAGAACCCTGCTAAAGGGATTACTTTGCTCTGGCTCTCGTGTTTATTGAGTCACCTAGGACTTCTTATGAAACAGCAGCTTTCAAATGTACACACACCTGCACTTGGCACCCTGAATACTCCAAAAGCTGGTGAATTGTTCTCACACCCAGAGTTTCTCTCCCATCCAGTGAGGTCAAAAAGCATTGAGATGTCCACTTTCTGCTCTTTCCTTCTCCTCGGAAATCAGTTGGAATATAGCCATTTATGTGGTTCCGATGCTGAGAGAGAGATGGAGATATTTTTTCAATGTACTGTAGTGCTCTTTGCCACCAGGACTCAGAACATTCCCAGTCTTACCTCCCACTATGCCTAAATGAAGGTTAATGTTTCTCAGGAAACAGTAACCAGATTGGAGGTCCTGCTGGGCCGGAGCACAGGGACCCATCTCACTGCGGCTTCCAGGCCATTTTGCATTGGTTGGGGCAGTGGCTTCTCGTCTTTGTACTTAGTTGGCCTGCAGAGGCCAAAACTGTGGAGTGTTGCCCCCTGCAGGGCTAAGCCAGGCCTTGGATCTTGCTGAGTGAGAAAGGCGAGAGGAAAAAAGGAAGCCTAAAGCAAGAGACTCAGACAAAGGAAAAGAGAGAAGGAAGGAAAAGCGAGAGAAAGAGGAGGAGAAAGATAAAAGACGGAAGTGTTGGCCCCCTGGAGCTGACTGCCCAAGTCTGTTTCACGGACAGTAGCGCTTTCGTGTCTCTCTCGCCTTCTCTCGCTTACTCTCTCCTTTCTCTAGCTCTGGAAATTAAAGCCAGAAAAAGTTTTTTTTTACCTTTGACATCTTAGATATTTTTGTATAACCACTCTGGGTGTGTGTGTGTTTATAACATACTCTACTGATGGGGTCAGCATTTATCGCAAGCTTACCGTGGTCTAGGTTCCTGTCAAGCCTTTCGCCTGGATTGTCTCATTCATTCTTCCCAACAGTACTAGCAGTTGTAACTCCTGTTATCATTTTCACTTTACTGGTGGAAAAACTTAGGCTCCAAACACATATCAGATACTCAGACTTATTCAGAGTCTTTTTAAAAAGCTTGTGTGACAGGTTAAAGGCCAAACTCCTTACTCTGTCATTTTGACTCCACCTGCTTAATCAAGAATCATGTCACTTTTCATTTCACAAATGTTCTAGTTAATTTACCTTCTTTCAAATATATTTTTGCCTTTCTTTTCTCTTTGCTTTTGCCGAGGGCTTTTCCCATTCTTTCTATCTATAGATAGATATAAGAGATATAAGAAGATAGAAGAGATAATGCCCTTATCCATTAGTAAAATCGATAAATGTTGAATATGTAACTACACTGTGATGTCGTAGCTCTGGACAGGACACCGTACCTCTCTTTGCTCACTGCCCAGCATGGAGACAGATATGCGCATATGCAATTCTAAATTAAGGCAGACAGTATGATAAACACTATAGTAAAGCACATAGACAGAAATTACAGGAGGAGGCATTATTTCAATTTAACAGGGTCTGGGAAGGCTCTCACCCCCCCCCCCAAAAGGTGGATTTTTGTGGGAATCTTTAATGTTTTGATAAATTGTTAGGAGGAAGATATTAGAGGGAGAACATTCTAGGCAGTGGAAACAACATAGTCAAAAGCATGGAAAAGGGAAAATATGAGGGTCATCTAGAGAATGGTGAACAATGAATAGCTTGGTAATTTGGAGCATAGAGTGTCTATGTGTTTAGGGGAAGGGATGAGGACCTAGTGGAGAGTAAAACCTGAAAAGCTTTCAGCTACATACTGGAAAGCTTTGAGTAACAGCTGAAGAGTTTATGTTTTACTAGTGCGCTATGAGTGTTTTTAATGATTGGATTTAGCCATAGAAAGTGGATGGCAAAAGTAGGGTGAGAGAGGAAGGACTGACAATGAATTAGGAAACTGGTACACAACTAAAGGCAGCTGAAGTAAAGCAGTGGCTATAATAAAATAAAGAAGAAGTAGAAGTGATATTATGGAAGAAGAACTATTAGGATTTGGTTATCTAGGGAATGGAAGACTGAGGGAAGAGTTAATGATGACTTAAAGGAATTGAGCACGAGCAGTTAGGAGAACGGTGTTACCATTAGCTGAGCTTGAACACATTTTGGTAAGGAGCAGTTTTGAAAGCAAAGTACAGTGACCTTGATGTCCAATTAATAAGGATATCTAGGTGTATAACCTGGGCATAGATATTTTTGTAACTTCTGCAGGTGATTCCAAAGTGCAGGCAAATTTGAAAACAGTGATTTAGGAAGAGGAGAAGCCTGAAAATCATCTGTGTGATTATGTGCAATACTCAGTTGAAAATGCAAGGCTGAGGCTTGGAGTAGGGGTCAATGCTAAGGGTATAGGTTTGGCAGTCCAAATAGAAATAGCAGCTGTAGCCTTGGAAGTTGATATTGACAAGAAAGGCCTATTGTGTGAGAACCAAGGAGAGGTATGATGGAATCTTGAGGAATGTCTAGAGTAACTGAGAGCAGCATGCCATATTAAAACTGGGGATTAAATGAGAATCTAGGGGCTGGCCCCGTGGCATAGTGGTTAAGTGCGTGCGCTCCGCTGCTGGCGGCCCGGGTTCGGATCCCGGGCGCGCACTGCTGCACCGCTTGTTGGGCCATGCTGAGGCGGCGTCCCACATAAAGTGGAGGAAGATCGTCATAGATGTTAGCTCAGGGCCTGTCTTCCTCAGCAAGAGGAGGAGGATTGGCATGGATGTTAGCTCAGGGCTGATCTTCCTCACACACAAAAAAAATAATAAAATAAATGAGAATTGACATGCTCAACAGTGAAACTCTCAGGCTCTGCTTCCCAGGATACTGGCAGCCAGGGCATAGTAGGGATGTAGGGGATAGTAGGGATGTAGGTCACAGGAACTTTTCATGGGATAGTGGTGACCTTAGCATGTTTATAGGCTAAAGAATAGGACTAGTTAAAAAGGGACTAGTTAAAAAAGTTGATAAAAGAAGATCATTTCTAGAAGGACAAGAAAGAAGGTGAATTGGCACAATGATTCAGATGAGCGAGAGGAAGTGAACCAGGTGGAGCTGTGAGTTCCAGGAGGGGGGGATACTGCTTATGAGATAGGAGAGAAAGAAGGAAAGTTGGGTGGAAAGCAACGGTAAAGAGGGAAGGAAGCCAAAGGGTTTAGAATGAAGGCAGATTCAATGTGAGTAGTCAGTGGGGCAATTATTTGAATAGAGGGTGGGTTGAGGGATGAGGAGAGACTGGAGAACAAGAGTGGGTTCAAATCCCACCCTCTCAACAGAGATTTCCTACAATTTTCCAGTCCTAAGTGATTGCTAACCCTTCTAAACTGTACTGCATTTACAATTTGTACCGCACATTTGGTGATTAATCACAGACGGCCTTGTGACACCATTTCCATTGTTGTCTTGAACTTCCATTTATATCTTTTATAGTTAACTTTTCAGGTGATTACAGTCCATGACTGCAAATTCCTTAGGGCGGCAACGACACCCTAGACTTCTTTGTTTTACCCGCTTAAAACATTATTTGAGCTAAAAATATACTTTAATTTTAATTAGTTGATATATAATATTAGTATTAAAGCTAAAGCTAGAACTCCACTTTATCTTCTCACCTTTCATGATACTTTATCTTCGCTGTGTCAATAATGGCACAGTCCTATCTTACCGTCTGCTCTTCCTTTCTACAGTTCTCTCTTACTTTCTACAATTTGCCTCTTGCTTTTTATTGTAAACAAAACAATTTTTAAAAGAGCCATTTCACCTATTTCTCCAAAAGAACTAGTAATTTATACCATAAAAAAGAAAAAAATGTGATTTTATTATTATGTTTGTACTTCCTTGAGTCAGGTCAGTTGGTTAATTGTTTTAATAGGTTGTTAGATTTTTTTTTGTCTTTATTTAGATAGACTTGCTGAAAGTGTATACTCTGAGTTGCTTCTTTGAAAAAGACTAAAAGCACCTATTGTGACTTAGCAGCTGACCAGCACACTGGCTGATGAAATTTGTAGTCTTTGCTCTAAAGCTCTCTAACAAGATTAGGTGAGATTGAACGTGAGAAAGTAAAGGTCTCTGAATTGACATAAACTCAAAGGGCAGAACTGGATCATTCCACCGTTTGAATCTCTAACGAAGTCTAATCTCTGACGTATTATATTTGGTGTACTATAACCTGTGTACATACACATCCTTCTAGTAAATGATGAATGAGGTTTAGTGAACATAATATAGTTTATACTCTTCTAGACCTTTGTAGGAAATATAGGGTTGAAGAGCTCTGCTCTGTAAAATGACCTAGATCACTTCTCTGGAACAGATTCTCCATAAAACATACACTCATGCATTTTTCCAAACCCGTTTGGTCACATTTATTTCCCTGCTGTCATTTGTTTGAAGCCTCTTCTTGCTGTCATTAGATAGATGGTGGGCAATACTGAATTTCACTGGACAGTTCCATCTGGCTAAAAAACCAATAATTTCTGATGGAAATTTTTGGTCCAGTTGTGAGACCAGAAAGAAATTAGTAGAGTTTCATTGACATATTTGAACTTCAGTACTTATCTGAACCTTCTGATGTTCATCCGTAATTTGAGGGCTATGAATTTTGAATTATGTGGAGTTTTGAAAAACTCCTCTTTGTTTCAGCTCTTTTCTCCTTTTCAGCCTCTCATGCCCAAAGCTTTTATTTCTTCCCTAGCTAAAAGTAAACTAATAACCACGTGATATAAACTCATGATTCTGATACTAAGTAGGCTCAATAGTATCAATAATATTGACTGTTGTAGGATGATGCCAACCAGCTTGATGTGTTGGACTTTTTCCCATTATCAAGACTGTGGAGGGTTCTGGAAGCTGGCCTGTTCTACATGTAGCAAGTGCTTTACACCGACCCCCTTTTTTGATCACACATTGTTTCTCCTCTTCACAAACTCTTCTAAGAATTACATATTTCTAAAATGTCAGCTTTCTGGGGCCTACTACCCGTTCTTATTAATGAAGTCCTTGTGTCACGATGTTTTTTTCTCTCAAGTAAATTAGATTAATATGACTCAACAGAAAACAAAATGTATTTTTCAAAATTATGAATAAATAGTAGTGCTATTAATTTTTGTTGTATTTTAGAATGAAATTAAATCATCTCATTTCCTAATAAGTGAGAACTTTGTAACAATTACTGTTAATCAGTAATTGAAAATTTCCCCCCTTTTTTGGTTGAAGGCTAAGAATTATTAACCGTATAATATAAGACAAAGAGAACAGTGATGACAACAAAGATATCACGGGATAAAGGTAAATTTGATGTTCTGAGTGTTTTTCTTCCTTCTTAGTTACTTTTGTATTTTATCCAATTGTGTAGTTGTATTCCTGCCTCAGACCTTTAACAAATAGCATCTTCTATTGTTATCTGCAGATTTTTTTTAGTCTCAATGGTACCCAGAAAGCTTAATGACTATGCTCCATTGGCTAATACATGAAAGGGAAATCAAGTAAAAGAGTCTGAACATAGAATCTCTTTGGCTATCCTGCATTTTAAGCAGACATGATCTCACAACAGCTTCTTTCAGTGAATACCTTGAAATAGAAACTTTTGTGTGTACTTTTCCTAGGCAATCAATGGTTCTCTTTCTTCCCATAAATGGTAAAATTGGATATTAGGAAGTATAGGCATACTTCTCCTCATAAGGGGAAATGGGTTGGGGACGTTGCACTAATGATATAATCATCAACAGCAGCATCAAACAACGGTTATTAAGCTTAATTTGCAAGCATGTGGACTGCATAACTGATAGCCATTTTCCTCCTCCTCTTTCCTGATAGAATAACCTATTTTGTCCGCATACCCACCTTCCTCTCTACTAGGTGAGGTGGACCCTATTGCCCAGCCCAGGCAGTGAATCACAGTTAGTCCACCAGACAACCATGAGGGCCCTCCTTGCCATGTTAATGATTGGTTTAGGCGTGGCCAATTGATGCACTTCTAACCAGTGAGATATGAAGAGAAGTCTCTGCAGGGCTTTGGGAAAGGTTTTCTTTCTTACGGAAAGAGACAAACAAGAATAGAGGGTTTGGTTTCAAATTCTGTATGCTTTCACAAGGATGTGAAGCTAAACTGCTCTAGCCATTTTGTCACTATGAATAGAGCTAGGTTGAGGACAAAGCTTATATGCCAAGGATGAAAGAAGGGAAAGGTGGATTCTTTATATCACTGAACAGCTGAATTAACTAACCCTGGAGCTATCTTATCTTCAGCATTTTTAATAATTTCCCTCTGTTAGACTTATTCTATTAGTGGAGTTGGAATTTTCTGTTACACGCATCCTAACCAACAAATTCACTGTTTTATTGAATTATTATAGACTACTGAGTATTATACAATTGGAATCTTTCTCTACCTGTTACCTCTCAAAAAACTTTCTTTTACTTTTTTCCCCCACTGCTAAACTGTCATCTTTTTTTTTAAATCTCTTACTTCTCAACTCATTGCTACATGGTGCCTTTGGCCACAGTCACTCTATTGAAATATCCTCATCAATGTTCACTTGTGACTTCTCGGTTCCCAAATCAAGCAGTCTCAGAGGCTCAGCTCTCTAATCTATAAATAAAACATCTGATCCTGATTGGTGGTTTTAATTAAAAAATTATTAGCCAAAAATTTTTTCAAACTAAATGTTACTCATAACCCCAACATGTAAAACAAACCAAAGTGGAATTTTTTGGTTGACTTAGAACCTGGGGGCTTTGCCCTCTGCTTCCTGCCACCTGGGCCTTCTATAGCTCTCCTGGTCTCCCACCTCTGCAGAGCTCGCAGATTCCACAGGACATGGTTCCAAAAAAGCCTCCCAATTTGACCTTCTTGTTGGTGTCTCTCCTGACTCTTTTCCATTTGCACTGTAACTCTCCTTCCCAGAATGCTTCAGTGGTTTCCCATTGCCTTCCTATAAAGTTCCTTCCTTTTGAGCTTCATTCCTTTGAGTGTCTTTTGTCTTCCTTTGCTGCAGCCACATGGGGCCACTTCTAGTCTCCAGAACGGCCCAGTTTGCCCTTTTTTCTATACTCTTCTCATTCTGCTTCTTATAACTTTGCGCATCTCCACCTGTTCAATCCTTTTCACTCCCACTCCTCACCCGTCCTAGTCAAATGACTCTCAGATTTCTCGATGTTGCTAGAGCATTTGTACCTCAATTAAAGCACATATCACATTCTCTCTTTGAATTTTGTATTAAAGCTATTTCCCAGGCTGCATGCTCTCTGAAGGTGGGGAACTATGTCTTGTTCATTGTTTTGTACACTGCAGTGCTCAGCATATGTCCCTCAAAGGCTACTCTCAAAAAATGCTTGTTAATGAAAAAAAATTTACCACAGAGATAAAAATCCTTCCGTTATGTGGGTGTTCTTTAGGTTATTTATTTCTGTGAGTCCTTTAAATATTTGTATCAGTTTTGTAAACTACTCTATACTCTGAGGTTATGTACATTAAATTGATTTAATTGATTAAATTTAATTGATACGATGGAGTCTAGGCCTGTTATATTAAACTAAGGTAAAGTACCTTTTTAATGCAAAATGTTTTATAGCTCTGCATTTCATAATTAAAAAAAGAAAAAGCAACCTATTGTGTCCATACTTGGAAATTTGGCTTTTTTGACATTTTAAACAGGGTTGTTTATGAGTTAGCTCACTGACATCCTCAAAATACCAGTTGTGAATTAATGTGTGGCAGCTGTACTAATACTATAAATTTTAAACACTTAATTTTCATTTAAATAATTGTTATTGAACTCTCAGAGAGGACAATCAAATATGTAATTTCAATAAAGTATATCTCTTTTTGGACGTATTTTTCTGTTTCTTATAATTGTTATAAGATTGTCATTCCTTAATAGAATGTGTTTGAGAATTCCATTAAGTTTAATAAGAGTGACAAAAGTGGGTGAAGGAAAAAATGTACTACTGTAAACTATTTAGTTTCTACTGTTTCATTTTAGTTACTTAGTGCTTCATAATTTTTGTAATATCTTTAAACAGTTTTGATGATAAAGGAAAGGTATGTTGATTTGTTAAAGTTAATGTTTCAAACAAACTGTAATAAGAATATATCGTATGATATATTAGTGATAGCATAGTGATTGACATGCTTTGGAGGGAAAAAAACAAATAAATTTAGTAAGTTTTTTCCAAGACTAATATTATCAATTATTTTCATAAGTAGGGAGGAACTGACTTTGAGATTAGAAACAATGATAGAAACAAATAGATATATTCCAGAATTAGATAACTGAGATCTTGAAATAAGTCCATGTATCCATAGGCCACAGGTAAATGGAAGGTGCTGTCCCCAGGGATCATTAAGTCAGAGAATCTCTTCTGTGCACCTGTCTGATCATCTGCAAATAGAATTATGGAATTCCATTAGGAATGATGTGGAAGTATTATCAGAGTTGGCTGGTTGACTAACTCATATGTGGTTGCTAAGAAGACCAGAGATACTTCATACATTCCTAAACTCCTATGGTTGCCACCAGGGTAGGAGTCTGACTCCTTATTCTCAGGCAGTGGTGGGTGGGGGTCTGAGCTACAGTGAGGAGATTTGAATGGGACATGGAACAAAGGAGAATCATGGCACGCAGAGAGAAGGTGGGTATGAGAACCAAAGACACAGTCTGAAGCAGGGAGTGAGTCCACAACTGGAGGCAGAGGGAATGGATGTGACAAGGACATCAGGAAGTTGAACCTGAAAAGAGCCAGTATGAGACAATGATACTCAGAGTCAGATGCTTCACAATAGGAACCTTGGGTACTAGCAGAGGTGATGGTGGTGGGAGCTGTTAGGATGCCAGAAAAATCAGTCCCAGCACAGGCCATGCCTTCCATACACCATCCTGTGATTCCTGGATTCCTCTTCAGTGCAAGAACACTGGCCCTATAGATCCCACAGAATCAGTGTGTGACATCTTCATACTTTTTGAACTCTAGAATCATACCCTAAGGTAACTAGATCCTGAGATTTAACAGATTTAGGATCTGAACTCTTGAATTATGATTTTAATGTTTGTTATTGTTATTGGAAATACGCAATTATTATGATACCTTGTCAAGGGTCTTTGATGTTAAGATTTTATCTACATGTATCTAGAGATCTACAGTAAATTGCCTCTACGACTATGCGTTCATTATTACTGTGGGTAGGTCTAGTATTCATAGGGTAACATTTGAAACTTGCCAACTGGCTGGTGGTTGAACACTAACTTAGCTGCTGATCCCCTGCCACTTCCCACATCCCCCCGCCTTGCCCATTAATTTTGTAGGACTCAATTTAAACCAGGAAAGGAAAATGGGTCGCTTAAAATAAGTGTATTCTGGGAAAGGCTCTAGCTCTTATGGCTTTACCCGTAGGAGCCCAGTAAATTCCTTTCTGCAAAGTATTTGATGCTTGCTGCTTAACTACCAGCGATGCCTCTGCGGGGTGAGTCCCTAGAGATGAGAGAACTGTGTCCACAGTTGCAGACAGAGAAGACTCAGAAGAGGATAAGATAAGGAAGCTTTTTCCAAGTAGCTTTACCTATTTCAGCAAATATGGCCTGGTCTTTAAACTCCCAACCCATAAAGCAGTATTTTCTGTCCTAATAATTTCCATATCCTGGTCTCCTAACGAGCACTGAGCAGTAAGTGGCCTCTGCTGTCTGTCTGCATCTGACTGCCCTGACTGCGTTAATCATCACCTGCTCGCAGAAGCGTGGAAACTCTGGGGGATCAGTGCTTGGCAGGGTCGGTAAATTGGTTGGTTTGTGCAAAATTTTGGGAGAAGCGAGCAGAGTGGCAAAATGAGTTAACAGTGGCAACGTGAGTAAAAGTGGTGCTGAAAATGCAGAGGGACAGCCTAGTGTCTAATTGTATTGTGATTTCGAATAAAAAGGTCTTTGTTAAGTACAAGCTTATTTTAGTTATTTTCAGTGCTAGTAAGAAGCTCTTCATCTAGTGCAAATGAAAAGCGAGTCTTTGGCTTTATGAGTCCAATGCCCCACACAATTGTGGAGAGCATTGGAAGATGCTTGTTGTGTTAGGTGGCCATAAATGATGACAAAGCACAGGACTAATAGGACAGATGAAAATATGCTGTTCAAGAAAAATAGTCTCCTTTTCATAAAACACATGACATTTCTGCATCCCGCATCTGCCGTGATATAATGACGCTATTAACAGAAAAGAAATGAAAAATAAGGAGTCAGCATGGTTGTTACCTAAGCCCATCACAACATTTTAAATTGCTTGAAGTTGCAGTCTCCTAAAAAGAAATTACAGTTGTTGAGTGGCCCGTTTGGCTAGTTGGCAAGATCTGTAATTCAGACAGTTCAGGACTTAATTCTTACGGAATTTTGTTTCAGATTTCCTATGTAAAAGGGTCACAGCATTTTATATATTACAGAAAAATATGAGATATTAAGGCCAGAAAAAATAGATAGGGAAAAATAAGAAAACATACCTCTTTCTCTGTTTCATAAAACTGTGGTAGAGTACTAAGTAAGACAAACAACCTTATAATTAGAAAGAAAATTATGAGAAGTTATTTTTATTCTAAAAATCACATTAATGGCTTTGTCTGCAGCAGTTATTACCAATTGCCATTAACTTGTTGGCACAAAACAAGCTTAAAATTTATTTCATATTTTGTAGTCCTAATAATTTTTTTGAAAAAGTGTGGCATTCAAATGGTATAATTAAAACAAGTAGAATAATAAACATATATTTATGAAGGGTTGTGTATGTATTTGTTTCAAGTCGAAGAGATATTTCTAGTGACTTCGCAAGTCATACAGTGAATAATTAAAATAAATTTAAATTCAAATATTAACATTTCAATTTCCAGTTTGGTGAACATAAGCAAATTATTATGTTTGTTTTCAATTCCTGCAAAGCATATTAAAATTAACTTTTCCTCCATTTAAGTAATGTGTATAACTAAACTTCCTTCCTACTGTGAAACGGTTTCATTTATTGCTATTTGTAAACTGCCTAGGATAGATGCAGAGTGGATTGGGCTCGAAACTCCTTGAACAGTTTCTTTTGAAATAACACTACATACGTTAAGCTCAATTACACATCCAAACAGCCACAGCTCACTTTTGGTAATTTATTCATTGATTTAACATAGTACCCAGAAGGGCCATGCCTGCTGTCATTTTTGTAATATATTATGTTTTAAATATACTCATGCTCACCCATGCACACCATTAAGGTGTGCATAAACCTGTGTTTTTCTCTCTTGACAGCTATAAATGTTTGTTATTATTACACAAAACATATGTTCATGTTGTTTTTGTCTAAATTATTCTATCTGGGGCTATAAAGTTTTAATGTTATTAGTTGCCCTTAGAATTTTAATGTTTCACTGCTGTAACCTTCTTAGGATTTCTATGCAATTAAATAGAAACTATTTCACTGCAGCCTGGAAGAACAATATATTTTACACAAATAAAAAAAAAACCATTCTTGCTCCATTTTCTTTCAGTGTAGTAAAAATGTTTGCTTGACAGTTTTTCTTTTTGGTCCATGGAAGCCTCACCTGTGGTCATACCTGAGTGCAGAACACGGCTCTTCCTGCTCCTGGCATCTGCCCGAAAGACATGAGTTAAACACCATTTCAACCAAAGGCACAAGATTTCACCAGCCCGTCAGGGGTCATTTCAGGGGCTATTTAGTTGATTCCACTTGGGCCTGGCTTTGGTCTAATATGTACAGAGACCAAGAGGGACTAAATGGGGGTCCATTATAATACCAAATATGTGTCTAACTTGGTTTGTTTTCCCAGCTTGGACCAGGGATGGTTTACAAATCAGTGGAAACGCTAGCATTTGGTTGAGCCATAGAGATGCGTTCCTCTTATGTCTTGTCTCCTTTCGATAGCTACTCACTATACTTGGTCTAGGCCTCATCATTCCAGCCAGATAGGGCTGCAGACTAATCATGAAATCTAATTTTCCATGGATAGAATCAGTGAGTTGCAAATAATTTATATTTTATAGATGAGGTTCTAAGGGTATCCTGACTTGTTTGACTATAATTCTATAGTTAATGTTGGCAGTGCCCACCCCACCCCAAGTCTTTCCCTACGTAGCACTCAGGCTGAGTAATGTCATTGACTTTTAATTGACACTCAGCTTCAATTTTTCTTCTGTATACCAATCACTCTACTTCCGTTGTCATCTTCCTAAAATACATGTTGGATCACATCAAACTCCAGCTCAAAAGCCTTGCCACAAATAAACCTGAACTCCTTAATAAAGTGCTCGGCATGTTCCTTGATCCAGCACGAAATCAATTCTCCAGGCTCATTGGCCCACAGTTCTGTTGCACAGCCTATACCTCAGCCCTGCTTTTCCAACATGACACTCGACCACAGGTCCAAAACTGTTCCCTGGGGATGGAGTGCTCTTCTCTGCTTCCTGTCCATCCAAAATCTATTTCTTCAAAGACCAGCTCAAATACTGCTTCATCCATTAGGCTTTTCCTACTTCTCCCTCAGTCAAAATTAATCACCTCTGCCACATTCTTTCAGTGTGTTGCTTCTGTATGATTTCTCATATATTTCATTGTGTCTTATTATTGTTCACTAGATGAGAAGCTCCTTGAGGGCAGGAATTATACCTCTTTCATCTTTGTTTTCTTACCAATACCTTGCACAGTGTTTAATAGGTACTGGTTTATTGGTGAATGAATGAACAATACTCCTTTTTTCTTTTCTTATTTTAACTTTGAAATACTTGGGATAGCTGAACTGTTAGGCTATCGGCTTAAGTTTTATTCAATCTCCTTGCCTTTGTTCAGCTATGGACATGAACATAGACCTAAAAGTCTGACAGACCTATAGAAAAAGAGCTTATATAGCTTCTTAGAGCAACACATTATGTTAGTGGAAAAATCCTTGTTAATAAATTGTTTTGCTTACATCTGAAAGTACCATCAAATGCTTAGTTCATCTTGTATCTGTCCTCTGAGGAATCAAAGATTATCTGGCCTTCATTCTTTGAATAATCTCCTACTGCAGTAAAAACTCAATGTGAAAATCAGAGAAACAAAAAAAAAATGGACTTTGAACTAGGGGTATCTCATATATCAGCACTGCTTAACTTCAATTTGCAGCCCAATTTGACTTGCAAGAAAATTAGTTATTTATTAGTCAGTATTTGGTATTACTTTTGTTTCCTAGATTGTGAGTTTCCACAAAAATTGGAATTATTTTCTACCAACTTGATCCATTCTTATTTAAGATATAAACTTTCAGAGCATTACAAGGAGTTTATTCTTTTCCCTTAAGCAGCAACCCTCAAATAACTTACATTATAGAATGAGAATTTCTCAATGTTCTCGGGAACTGAGCCTACGAGGACATTATTTTAACAGAAAATTGAGTTAGTGTCCCTTCCCTTTCTTCTTTGGCATTACCCCAGTTGATGGCAGTCTCCAGGAAAAGGAAAACAGGAAATGAAGTTCTTAAAGGATTTGTGAAAGTCTCTCCTGTTAAAATCACCCTTTTGGACTTTTCTGCTTTTTGTCTCCCATATTTTCCAATTTAACACCATATGCAAAGCCCAACTGGAAAGAGACTTAGAAAGCCACATTTAGCTTCCTTTTTAAGCCTTCACTTTTTTTTCTTGTTGAGAGTGGTCCCAAATGGTAGCGATGAAGGCCCTTAACGGGCAGCAGCCACTGCTCGTGAATGGTAGACCTCTTCTAGTTTACACCGTTTTAATTACATTGAAAGTTTTTAGCAATTATGTAGTAAAGCTCTGCAGGGCAATTGGAGGTGGGGGGGTTGGTGTGTAGCCTGAGGGCCTCCTCCTTTAGAAACAAAAAAACCTGTAAGGGAAAAATGCAACATTTGTTGAAGAATGGAAATAACAGAGAATGGTGAATCAAGCGGCTTGGTTATGCAGTCATCTCCCATAAAGTGCTCACTGTTGCTCAATAATCGACTGTGTGACAAGAAAGTCTCAGTGAGGAAGGGGTCAAGGAGGTCACTTATCTGCTGGTAATGACCATAGCGGTCATTAGAGGGTATTAACGCTATTAAGAATAGAACTTTAACTTTTTATTGAAGTTTTTATTTAAATGATATTAACTTCAATTCAACTTTTAATTGAGGTGCAACCATCCAAATTCTGCAGCCAGGAACCAAGAAGTAATGAACGTAAAATTCCATGTTCTTCTGATGGGTTGATGGGTCTTTATTAGAATTTCAAGGGCCGCCACAGAGCTGTTATCAGACATGAACTGTTCTGAAATCTTCTTTTAGAGTTAGGGCTGGGTGAGCGATTCCAGGAAATAATTTCAACCTGGACCACTGAAAGGAAAAACAAAAAAAGGAGGGCGTAATAAAAGGAAGGAAGTTTTTTGCCTTTTTTTTTTTTCTTTTAAAGGTGAAAGGGTCCAGGTATATGGTTGGGTCTGGATGCATTTGCCAGGCCTTTAAAACGCAATATGCATCTCCCTTTTACCCTCCCTTCCTTTTTTCCCTTTATCTCCAACTAAATGGGAATAGAAAAATATCCCTCAAAAAAGGAGAGGTTTTTTTTCCCCCCTAAATTTTAAGGAAGCTCATCTCTCTTAGAATTCCAGACATCTGTGTGTCACTGGTTCTATCAGGCTAGGAGTCCCTGTGAGAAGTCAGAATAAAATAAACACTTTATTTAAACATTCACATTGAGCTATACAAAAGTGAGAATTAATGCCATCCACGGTTTATAGATAAGATATTTTCTAAATAAATCATCCACCTACCTGCAGTTCAGATTTCTTGGAGAAGTGGGAGGGATGTGCAATTTGGGGAGGGAATCTTCTATCACTCCTTCTCTAGGAACAAAAGAGAGATACAGCAATTTCAAGCTTCATAATTTTACCTCTTTGAGCCAAGAAGGATGGAGCTATGGGTAGTGAACAATTTCATAAACAAAATTGTCCGTACCTAAACCCCTTTGTTTCATCGTAATCATCAACTTTGTGAAGATTTGGTGTTAAATTGGTTGGCTGCCATTTTACAGTAAAGAAATTTGCTAAAGGAATTGATAATGGCCTTTTTTCCTTTGAGAAAACGTTTAAACTACTTTACATTTTTGGTAGATAGCCAGTGTTTTGTCATTTAGACGTGTCACATTACTATGAAAACATCATGCATCATAACACAGCATAACTATGTGATTTGCTGAAGTGCTAGTTTCTTGGGGAAAAAAAGGGGGAAAAAGAGAAAGAAAGAAATGATAAAAGGCAGGCATATTTTTCTTCAATGTGAAAGCCATACAGCATATTTTTTTCCCCAAGATCCAGTAGAAGTAAGCTCTTAAATTGGCGTCACGTCTCTGGATGCCCAGGTATAAACAGGCTTCTGTAAATGTGAGAGGACAACCCTAAGCTTTGTTTCTAATCGGAGAACATACATGTAAAATGACATGTTCCAGTGCAGCTAGTTGCACGTGAGCATCATTGTCAGGAAGCTGGAAGGACTAGACCCCAGATTTTTAAACATAACCAAACTTCTTCAGTGACTTGAAATCGTCTTTCACGAGAATGACAATAATCTGCCGTATTACATTGACTAACCAAAGTATTAGTTTAGAATGACCTCAATGTGAGAGGAAAAGAAAACAGCTTCCCAGTAGCTGGTGAATATGACCATTTCAGTGTGGTGCCTGGGAACTGATTATTCTAATATGCGGATTTCTCTTCTCCTGTGTGCAAACCGAGGCTGCAGTCCTCAACTGCCTCTCCCTGTCGCCATTAAATAAAGTTGTCACAATTTAACATGTAAAATTTTTAATTGAAGTTCTCATCTCATTTTAAACTTGGGTTTTGAGAAGATCTTGTTTCATAGGCCCATTTAATTTACTTCAAACCATCTTTAAATTGAAATTAGAAATAAGGTCCCAGATGAGAATACAAGCAAGCAGTTTATTGTATTGTTCAACATTTAGAAAATGAAGGGTTTTTTTCCACTATGAAAAGAGTATAATGGAAATTACCTCATGTTGCTATTATGGAAAAGAAAAGCAATATAATGCATTACTTGTAGAATTTGATGAAAAGCCTGTTAATGCAATGGAGTTGGGCATCAGCATTGATTTTATTTTCCAAGACGTATTTGTAATAATTTTTATAATAGTTCAGGGAAAAAGGCAAGATGCTTTTGGAACAGAGAGAAAATATCCTATCAAAGCTAATGTCACCTGCTAGGACTTAGATGCAGGCAATAATTCCAGCAGAAGTGAAATTATAACCTGACAACGTGAGCCTCCAGCGTGCTTTGAAATCTGAGGTAGAAGGTAAGCCCTTCCACATAGAATGTGTAAAGTCTGCCTAACAGTGTAACCCTTTCGTGATACAAAGGGATTAGTTTTACAGTTTTAAGCGATTCATTATCCTTTTTGATACTAATAGTAATAGATGTTCATTGAGGAAAACCTGGAAACTACAGAAAACAATAAAAAAGAAAGTCACAACTATCTTACCATTGAATGAAAAGAATGACTAACATTCTTATGTATAATATTTCCTTCTAGTCTTTTTTCTACTTCCAATAATTTTGGTGAATTTTTAAAAATTCACGGATTATACAGAGAAATTTAAATTAGATCAAGATATTCTATACTTCATACTTTCTGTTAAGAAATATGCTTTCCATGCCTCATGTTCCACAAATTGCATTTCATTTTGTTTGGGAGGTTTGTTCTCATATTTATTTTGTTAAAATCCCACATTGTGCTTAAAATACTCTATCTATTGTTTACCATGTTATTTTTAGAAAATTATTCTTTGAGCACACTATGTTTGTGTATAAGATTAAGATTAGCACCACTTCTGTGTTTATGCAAATAAACTTATGATGTTATAATGACAGGTTTTATATTTACCAATTTTCCACTTTTCGGAATGCCTTCTTGGATAGTTCATGATTTCATGATTGGATTTCATGATTGAATAGTTTATGATTTTTTAAGATTGAGATTGGTTAGATTTTAAATAGGTTTTACAAATGTAGTGAGACAGAGTTAGTAAACACTATATGTTACAGTTGTACAGTTGTACAAAACCAGGAGAAATACATTTATTGATCTCCTGAGAGCAGTAATTGCAGCATGAAGAGATGGGATTCTATGCACATTCTTCCAGGGCTTCAAGGTTCTTTGCTATGATTCAACCCTGCACTCCAATATTTCACCAATAAGATGCAGCTCATAAAACTATTTGAGTTACTTTGTCGAAAGTAGCCTAGAATGAGCTGTTGAAGTTGCCACATAAATGAGATGTTTAAAATGATTTAAAAATTTGTAGCGGCATTTGATTGTCAATTTAGGTAAAGGTCTTTAGAAAGCAAATACAATCTACTCTAGATGTGGTTATGCTGTGAGTTGTCAATGTTCTTTTATAAACATGATTACGTGTAGTAGATCATTATAATACAAAAGAAGCCTTCTTAGACCTTGATAACATTCTGACAGCATTCTATAGGATTTAGGAAATGGCCTTTTAGATGATGGGGAGTGAGACAACTTTCTCTTCCTAATGTTAGAATTTTCAGCATTATATTGATTCCTTTTCCCCCAGGGCTTAAAAATGTTTGTTTTAAAAAAATGAGGGAAGCTGGGAAGTAATGTGACTGGACATTTGTTTGCTATGAACCATTGATCATACTTTTTCCTCCCTGCCAATGGAAACAGCAACAAATATTTATTGAGCGTCTTATGTGAAAAACATATTGAATTCTCTTTAAATGCCTTTAAATAAAAGTTTGGGGGGGTGGAGCTTAACTGCTAGAATGATCAGTCAATTCATTTATCCATTTGTCTATTTATTCCTCAAATATTTATTAAGTACTTAATATCTACCACACATCCCAATATGTTCTCTTCTCCAGACTTTCAAGTTTTGCCTTCTGGGAAAACTTGGGCTTCCACTAAAAGATTTGGTAGGCTTGCAAGAAAGGAGAGAGACAGACCAATTTCTAATTGCATGTCAGGCAAAATTGATCTTTAATGGGAATGTTCTGGTATCAGCAAACTTTGTGCTCAGATGAAGTGGTAAATTTGCAGAGATATGCATCTGTGTCTAAGAATCCCAACAGGAAACCTTGATGTGGAGCTGGGAAGGGGATCAAAGAACCAGGCTTTGGACTGGAGAAACAGCGACCTTTTGAAATGACCTTGGAAGCTATAAATGGCCATTAGGGACAAGAGACTTGAGCAAGAAAACCAAACAGTGTAGAGCTAAGATTCAGATTTTAGCTTTATAGGTTTAAAAAATTCCAAAGAAATGCTTGGAAATGACTCATTCCGAGAATACCATGACATCATTTTTATTTGATTTAATGATTTGCATATTTGGAGGATGACTTGTTTAGCACCAAAATATTTTTAGATTAGTTCATTCTTAGTATCACTCATTTGTATCACATATATTTTGTATGCGACTGGAATATTTTATCAGGTCAGCAGCCGCAACGAGTTCACAGGTAAAACCATCTTAATTGTAATGCCATCTGGAATAGAAAATCAAGCAGATACGGATACATGTTAACTGGATCCTTTGTCTGTTTACTTTTCTAATGTAATTTCATTTTAATTGTAATGAAACAGAGTATAAAGGATTTATGTCCACCCCATCAACTCATATAAACTGTCTTTGATTCATTTTTCAGTCTTCGGCAGATTTTAGGCACAGGACAATAAAATCATACAGCATAGGCTTTTTACAGCAGAAAATATGGAAATAGAACAGCAGTTGTTCTCCTTAGGACAGATCCCTCTATCTGGAGAGACCAAGAGATTTCACCACCTTCTATGAAGTTTACTCATCTTGGTCTGTTGCTTTAATTTATAGTGACAGCATCTGTGAAGAGTACAGGCTTCTTCTGGTAGACTGCATTATTGTTCCCAGGTTTCACTCCCCTTTCCTGTAAGAGGATTATACACCCCTGCCTACTACCATGTGACTTGCAGGCCTCCTGTGGAGGAGGATGCACCCCTGCCCCATTGACATGGAGCTCAAGTTTGGTTACGTGACTTGCTTTTGACGATGGTAGGTGAGCAGATGTTTTAAGAGCCATTGCATGTCTCCATCAGCTCTCTGACTCTTTTCCTCTGCCACAAAAATAGCGTGTCCAAATAGGAGCTGGTCTTTCAGTCTGGATCCAGGAATGAAGAAGACAGATGGAGAAAACTTGTAACTCACTCACAGACATCCTTAGCAGACATGTAACGTAAGTGAGAAGTAAACATTTGTTTTTGTAAGCCTCTAACATTTGGGGTTGTTACTGTAGCAAAGCTTACCAAACACAATTGCCCAAGGCCTGCCCAAGTACTCCCCATCCTCATCACACCAGTCTGCACTTCTGCGTGTCTCCCCAACTCTAAGTCTTTCTCTAATACTGCTCTCTTGCTCACAGACCTTTCATGGCTCATTATTTCAAATTCAAACCTTTTCTATTTCTCAGGCAGCCTGCAATCTAATTCATATGTCAAGCATTTTGCTTTTACTCCACACAGCCTCCATCACTAGTTGGGCCAGTTTGCTTGTTGTCCCTCAAACTCCACACATATGTTAAGGACATCAGAATATACTCCCGCCACTGACTAGCTGGGTGTCCTTGAACAAGTTACTCAAGATAGCTAAGCTTCAATTTCTTTATCTTCAAAACAGGGATAATAAAAGCACCCAGCTCACAGGGCTGTAATGTTACCTAAAGTTAAGCATGTCAAGGGCTCAGTGAGTCCCTGTCACATGGTAAATGTTCAATAAGTGTTAACTGGCATTGTGTTGTTGCCTTCACCTGGAATGCTTTTCTTCCTTTTGATTTATCTCAATTCTAACCAAACTTCAAGTTGGAATTCAAAGCCCACTCTCCCTGTGAAGTCCTCTCTTAACAATTTTTTGGTAGTGTCTTTTACTTGCTCATTATTATTTCCTCCTGGTTTTAAGCTTTTTGAAGACAATGATGAGTTAAACCTACTCTGTATCCTTCTTTAGGCTGAGGATGTCATGACTATCCAACTTAATTGATTGACAGTGACTCCCTTGTTGAGGTTATTCATTTTGAGAGCTAGTTATTTGAGGGGCGGGGTAGGGGGTAGGGATAGAGTCAGTATAGAAATGACCATTGTTTTAACAGAATACCACTTTCAGACTGAAAGTGGTTGATATCTGGCATGTCATCCAGTTCTCTTCCTACATACATGAAAGAGCCATGTAGCCATAACAATAAGTTTGGTATTAAGATAAAAACATGTCAAGAATGCAAAGCTAAAGGAAGTGAGGCCCAGGCACTAGCATTAGTTTTCAGTGTAGAGCTCAAAGGTGACCTCAGTATTACTCAGTTTAATCAGGGGAGTTTTGAAAAGGAAGATCATTTCTAGTTCATTGAAGTGTATGTTCTGCCAAGGTTAAATTGTCTTGTATTGTTTGGGACTCACTGCTGAGTACTTATTAATTGTTCTCAGATTGGAAAATAAAGTTACAACCTTTCCAGGAAACTCTGGGAGTCAATTTATTTTAGTGAGGGAATGGGGGCATAGAAAAGCAGCTTGCCAATTCTATACAACTGTGAAGAACAAGGAATTACGGAAAGCTTGCTGTATGAGTCATGGTCAGAGTAAAAGCCTTTGCCTCAGGGCTTAAGGCGTGTATAAGTTATGTACGAAGTAAGTGACTGGGGCTCTGTGTTTGGATGTTTTATTGTCCATTTTAATTTGTATCATTCACTGAAAAAAAAAAAAAAGAATCTAGTGAAGCAAGCACGTCACAGATCCATCTGTAGTTATTAAATTGAAAGTAATTTTAGGGCTGGCCCAGTGGCGCAAGCAGTTAACTGTGCGTGCTCCGCTGCAGCGGCCCGGGCTTCGCCGGTTCGGATCCTGGGCGCACACCGATGCACTGCTTGTAGAGCCATGCTGTGGCAGCGTCCCATATAAAGTAGAGGAAGATGGGCGCGGATGTTAGCCCAGGGCCCATCTTCCTCAGCAAAGAGAGAAGGATTGGCATCAGATGTTAGCTCAGTGCTGATCTTCCTCACACACACACACACACAAAAATTGAAAGTAATTTTAGAAAATACTACCCTCAACAGAGAACTCTATTATTAATTTAGCTGTGGCTAGGAAGCTGTCTTGGAGCTGGGAGCTAGTGTTGTAGCTAGGTTAGGTGAATGAATTGGAAGAAAATCTGATTGAAGAACACTGGTTGAAATAGACAATGATTACCTTCAAGGTATTGATTATTATAGTGGGGGAAAAGAATATCAGATATTTTTATGGAAAAATGATTGTGTTTTACTGGACATATTTTACTAAACACATAAAGAATGTTGAAAATGAGTGAATAATTACAGTACCTAATTTTTTTTTAAAGTATGAATCCATATGTGAAAGTTGTAGGAATATGTTTATTAACCAAATAATGGTAGAAGAGGAGATTACATCAAAGAACAGGGTGTTATAAAGCCATGTTTATTAGCTTTTGTGAGAACAATGTGGCACCATTCAATTTATTCATTGCTTTATGTTAGATAGTTCTCAGGAGACCTGAAATCCACCATTAAGCTTACCGATTTACATGCAAATAGTGGTCTTCTTGCTCAGTCGTATATAGACTAGTATTTGTAAGGACTTTGTATTTTGCCCAGAAATATTTTGCACTTACTTAAAAAATTATTTAAAATAAAAGTGTCCCAGTATCTGTTTTTATATCTGTATATAAAAATCTATATACCTTTAAAAATAACAGACTTTGAAATGCAGTAAATGGCACATGTGCAGAAATATCTACACACATATAACATAATTGCTGGCAATCAAATGACTTGCCCATCAAAACAAGCAAATGGTGTCTGTTTTACTCTAAATTCATGGATGCTGTCTTCAGTAGGAGTGTTAACTTATCAAAACATCATTTGTTGTGCTTAGAAAATGACAAAAAAAATTTCCTTAGGTGTATGATAGATTTTGAAAAACGTTCTTTTGATGTGTGAGTTCAAATTAGGACAGCTAAATGAGAAAGAAGAGATTGAGAAGTAAATATTTGAGTTCCTCTATATTAAGAGGCACTGTGAGTGGAACTGGTGGTTCAAAGTGGAGAAAACCACAGTCCTGCTAGCCCTCTGGGAGATCAGAGCTGAGTGTGAGAGTGACATGTAACGCTGTGCTGTGAGTGTAATGCAGTGTCACAATGATAGAGAAGGGCCTCGACACGGGGCATCACACAGCCTTTTTGGATAGACTGTGCTGGAACTGAGTTTTAAAGAATGAATAAAAATATTAGAGTGACACCATCAGGGAACAATAAGTAATTCCACTGGGGTGTAGGGGAAGGAGGAAGTGGCATGAATTGAGGCCAGGGAGACAGGCAAGGGGCAGACTACGAACAGACTTTTGTGATAAGTCTGATGGCTGAGCTTTAGTCTGATAGTTAAGGGGCACCAGTGGAGGTATTTAAGCAAGGAGGTGACATGATCAGCTGTGAAATTTAGAGGAATCTCTGACAGCAGTGGAGGGCATGGACGCGAGACACAAAATGGAGCACGGAAAGCAGTGAGGAGGGGAGCCTCTTGGTACAAGACAGTGACATTTGGAAAAGAGAGGAGAGAGTGGATCAAAGCAATGTTAAGGAGGTAGAAGGATCTTGGCCTAGCCTATCATCTCTAGTTATACTTTCCATATCTATAAAATGGGAGTAATAATCGTACTATGTACTCCATGGGGTTCTTACGAGGATAAAGTGTAAAACACTTAGTAAAAAGTCTGGCACATAGCATAAGTTCAACTAATGTTAGCTTATGGTACATCATAATACATCAGCATAACTTGGTAACCGATGGGAAGGAAAGGAGAACATAAGAAACTGCTGGCTTTTGATGAGGCACTGGGTGAAAGGTAGTGTATCCTGAGATAGGTAATTGTGGAGGGGGGACCCATTCTGAAGGACAGAAGCCAGATTGTAGTCGGTTCGAAACAAATTCAGGGTGAAGAATTGTAGAAAAGATAGATGATTCTAACAAGATATTTGACTGTGAAGGGAAGGAGAAAAACAAGATCTTAGCCAAAGGCAGATGTTATATAAACGTTTTCTTTTGTTGTTTTGTTCTTATTTTGGGTTATTTGTTTGTAACATATATAAGACTGTGTTTAGTTGGGTCAAGAGTCAGAAAATAGTGGCAAAGGGATAACTGGTGTTATGAACCCTGAGATCAGGTTGGAAAAAAACAGGGAAAAAAAAAAGAGTTGCTATATGGGCAGGGATTAGAATTATTCAAGACATGTCTGGAAAGAGTAAATGCATTAAAAATTAGAGACAGAGAGAAGAGAAGAGAAAAGTGCTGGGAGAATCAGAGAGATTGTGGTCAGAGAGTGGGACATGGGAGTTTACATTCACATCCTAGATGTGGCAAGAATATGGTTACGGGAGTGGGTTGCAGAACAGTTAGGTTATCAGAATCGAAGAAGTCAAGGAACTGGAAAATGGGAAGAGTCACCCTCACATACGTTGAAATTGTCCAAAGCAGCTGGGAATGGGGGCCGGGAGAGACAAAGATCCTGAGCCAGGTGCCATAATCCTCAACCAATGAATGGGAAAAATCCAGGAGTAACGAGCCACATGGAGAGACTCAAGATGAGTCTCAAGGGACATGTTTTCAAGTTAGGGTAAAGGAGCAATGGTTTGGAAAAGGCTATGGGGAACAAGAAGACTGTCTCTCTTGTGCACATTATGGTGAGTGGAGAGGGGAAGAATGAGCAGCCCCTACTTCCAAGGAAAGGGCTGGTGGGGATGTCAAGAGGAAGATGAGTTGGGAGCAGAATTGGGGTGTAAGTGAAAAGACAGAAAAGCGGGCCTCTCTTTTGAGTAGTGGTAAAGAATGGCAAGGTGAGGAGCATGGTAGAATCTACTGGTCCCAGACTTCCATTCGGACACAGGCAGAGACACGGGAGTGTGGCAGCAGCCTGCGGCCTGACAGACAATATATTCAACTCTGTGTTTTATATGCCTCTGCTTTGTCTCTATTTCTCTTCTGCATCCAATGTTTTGACTATTTCACTGTGTATTTGCATTTTAGCCAGAAAATTGAGGGAGAGACATAGTAGGAAGGAATGAAAATCTAATCAGTAGGTGATTGCATATTGTCATGAAATCTTAAAAACTGTTGAGTTTTTGTGAAATAACTGCTGCAAATAGTTGAAATTATCTAATGGCCTGAACCAAGCAAAACAGCATCATCAATGGAAAGACGAATTTTTGGATCTATCTCCTTTTTTTTTTTCTTTCTTCCTTCCTCCTTCCCTCTCTTTCTTACCTTATTTTTTCTCCTCCCTTCCATTTAAAATGCATACATTGTGTTTCAACTACCAAAGCACTGTGCTTGGTGGTTGGTGGGGTAAAGTGTTAGAGGTGGTATACAATGAACAGAATTTGGTTTCTACTCCTAAGGTTATTATAGATAAGGAAAGAGACTGACAATATACATAATTATAACTAGAATACCAGCAAACAACATAGACTAAAATCATGGGATAAATGATGTCTTATAGAAATATAAAGGGAGGAGCAATTAAAGAATATGAAATGCTTTATGAATTTAGGTGCCTCAGTGGGAATTTTGGTCTTGATATGGCAGTAACACTCTCCAAATTTCAAAGTCTAGATGGCATTGTATATGTAGGATTTACTTTGGTTCTCTGCCATCAGCATGGATAACTGACATACATGCAATATATAATACTAAAATGCTATTGCTATTGAATGGTTCAAAATATATTAATGTTATGATCTATTGATGCTTACAAATAATCCCTGAAGATAAAGAACTATAGGTGATCCAGAAATATCTAACTTGTTTTTGCATGAGTGTACCTGAGCTTATGGCTTGGGCTAGTCGTTGATGTGCTCAGAGAATAGAGATATTTACTCTTGGAGAAAAGGTTTCAAGTATACATCAAATTTGTACACAGAGGATGCTGCAGCCATCTTCATCTATCTCAAGATTAGAACTAATAATTAATGGTGTCTATACAACACCAATAATTTCAATAAAAAGTGAAAATAATTCATTTGTTCATTTGTTCATTCAGTTGTCAAATGATTATTGAGTGCCTTTCATATGCTGGGAACCACACTAAGCTTTTCGGGAAATGTTAGTGAGCAAAACCAGATAGGATTTGTCCCCTCCTGAGGCTTGAGGAAGACGGAATGTAATCAAATATTTGCACAGATAAAAATAAAATTGCACCTGTGAAAAATAAGACAAAGGAGAAGTCCGGAATGTTAGGAGAACTTATAGTTGATTTGATCTGGTCAGGGAGGTGGGGCAAGTGTTCACGAAGGAAGCAAAACGGAGTGGAGATCTAAATAACAATTAGGTATTAAATAGGTAAAGGTGGGGGCAGTGAGGGACTGAATCTTTTCAGGCTGAAAAGATTGGTGATTATGCTCCATGATGGCTGGAGCAGAGAGTGCAAGGAGGGCCGTGGTGGTGTGGGGTGAGATTGGGGAGGGAACGAGCAGCTGGACTGCTTGGGGCTTTGTAGTTCTTTGCTGTGAAGGCAAAATATACAGCAAGTAAATTCAATCTTTATGCATATCTTTTATCTTAATATAGATACATCTCAAGGCAAATGTCTTTTCCAAGAATAAAGTAGAGCAGACATTATTGTCATGATAGAATATTTTAATAAAACGTAAAAATGGTAATATTCTTTATTTTTTCTTTCCAAGAAAGGCAAGACAGCGTACCTCTTCTTCACTCACAAAATAAATATATAAATAAGAGGAAAAATAAGATCTCTAGCTTCTATCTTGTTTATCCTAATCAGGATTAGCTTTATCCTAATCAACAATCTTATATTCAACCTTAATGATATTTCATTAGCTTCTCAGAACCACCTTTCCTGTCTAGGTCTAATTATATCTAATGTAATGTATCTCAACTCACTATATTAAATCATTTAAAAAAAAACATTTTAAAATCACTCCAGAGCTTTGATTTAGGCCTTAGAGAGGATTGAGCCCTCTTATTTCTTTTTGAGGTCCATGACATTCCAGTTTTCTCCTCAATATTTCTTCTTTATTCTCCTATCTAATCTAGAAAGATGAAAAGAAATGATTTTCTTTTGTAACAATTTATAAATGTCTACATAAATAAAATGCAAACATAAACATCTGTTATAATCAATCCTTAAAATAAGTCAGTTGTTCAATATGCTTCACACTGTGAGTAGAGACCAGCTCTGTCTTGCCGGTGCTCATGTTAGCCCTCACAGATAACCCTCAATTGATTGAGAATCTCAGGCACATCTAGTGGTATATTTTAATATCCTATTATCCTCCAAAGATACCAAGGTTCTAAACCTTATGAATGCTAAGCTTCAAAGAATCTGATTTAGAAATGACACAGAAATGCTACCTCAGACAATCTATGCAGTAATGGCATGGGACTCTTTGTTATAGAAATATACAAACGAAAAATGTTCCAATGAAAGTTTGCAAACAGAAATGTACAAACAAACAGAAATGTACAAAAATCCAAAGAAGTAGCCTCTGCCACTTCCCTTTGACGACCTTTGGATTGTGTGTTTTCATAAAGTACTGCCTTTGGAGGTACTACCCAGAGAATTCTCAGATTTCTTTCAAGGCACATTGGGGATATTATGTGTAGTGGGCTTGTAGGAGAAATAGAATCTGCTCCCTGGAAGGTTCTTGTGAGTTTTTTCTTCACTAAAAATAATGTTTTGGGATTAATAAAGAAAAATATGCCCATCTCCTCTCTGTGAGGGTAATAAGTAATCAGGTGTGCATTTGATTAAATCTGGCATGCTCAGTGTACAGAAGGGTGCAAAAGGATGGATCCGAATGCAAGAGAAAATGCAAATTATGTAAATGGAAGAAGTAGAATATACAATACAATAAAGAAAATCAGGAAGCTAGGACCTTCCAGGCAAAGAGAAAGAGAACTTCTTGCTGCCTTTAAGTGAAAAACTGAAGAACTTATGTTAACCAAGCCTATTGGACTTGAACTTTGGGGTTATTTTTAAGGTTAATGGTCTCTAGAGGACAAACCTTGAAGACTACTGATGGAGATGGGTTAAATTCAGTGTGTCCCTAACATCCACTCTGTGAGAAATAACAGGGAGCTGCAATTAGAACCTGAGTAAGGGAAGTTTATTTGAGGAGACTAAAAGTGGTGTGTTCTACAGGTACATGTTGGTAAAATCGTAAACAACAGCGTTCAAGGGTTCCATTAAAGAAAGTGGGGAACATTTTGTTTTTAGGGTATCACATTTTAATCTGTCAAGAGAGAGGAAAAAAAGCCAGAGTTCTTTTGCCAGAAGTTACTTTTGAAAATGTTCTTAGTAGTCAGTGATATGGAGATGGCATATCAGCAAATAAATGAAGGTATCTTTAAGGAAAAAGGCTGTTAACATTTTTTTTCTAGAAATGCAATATCATTTACTTGGAGGAACAGAAATGATTAATATAATCTTTTTGTTCAGGGAAGCTATTCCACAAGATAAAAGGCTAGTAATCTAATAACTAGCATATCAGTATTATTTTATTTGCTTTTTCCTGTTTGCAAAATAACTTCAGTGCTATCTTGCTATTGTTGTTATACTTGGCTAGTTATACATCTATGATAAGAGAACATAATTAATGTGAAAAATTATACTGAAATGGTTGTGTTTATTTTGTGTTACTTTAGCAATGCCCCTTCAGGAGAGCTATTCTTATTTTCCACTTGCATTCAATAATAGGCTTGCAGCCAGTGGCATTGTATTTACGCAGTTTTTGTCAAAACAATTTTATCTCTAATAGATTTTTATCTACATCAACTGAAAACTTCTGTTTCTGTTTAAAACTTTAATGTAATTTCTCGCATCTCTATTTCAGGCAATAGAAAAACTTTTGAACTTATATATACTTGGCAGATATATATTTTTTCTTTCACAAAGTTGGTTTATTTTTTAAAATAGGGGGAAAATGTCCTTAAAATTAGGCATCTCATTTTTAAATGGGCCTTGAGGAAAGCAACAAATCTGAACATAGTCTATTCCACTAATTCACCACAGAAAGGAGCATTTAAAAAATACTCCAAATGCTGTGACCTTCAGATGATTAGAATTGGTTACAAATATAAATGAATTCCCCACAAACGTTAAATGAACCCCCATGAAACCTTATTTTGGAATATGTAGAGACATATTTTCATTTCGATGCACAAGGATTTACATGTGTGGCTCCCTATTAGCATTACTCAGGTAAATCCCATTAAAAAATGCATATGCCTCTGTGTGTATAAATTTATACACGAAGCACAGTTAAAGTATATCAGTGTTAATACTGTACCTTGGGAATACAATATGACAAGGAAATTGGCAATACAATTAAAGTTCACAGTGTTAGAATTTTTTCATTAGGATAAAAAAAGTTTTCATGATAGTATAAAAGGATAATTCAAGACTTACTAGTACAACTAGAACAAATGTGTACATTTCAGTATAGCTCTGAAAGAGGTATAATAAGGAAGATTAATGCTCTGGATCTCTTGTAAGGGACTCTCCTACCATTGTATTGTCCTAATGAGTATTTGAAATCTTCTAGCCCTGAAAGTAGAAAGTAGGAATCAATGGTTAAAACCTGTGTACAAGGATGCATATTATGATGAGACAGGCGATTCCTCCCTCCCTTCTTTTCTTTTTCTTTCCTTCTTCATTTTCTTTCTACATTCTCTTTTTATCTCCTGCTTTTCTTCTTTGCACACTTCTTTTTCTTCTTCCTGATTTATGAGCATGTTTCCTTTTTTTTTCCCCCAAACATTTGTGCTGTTGAAGAAAGGTCACCGTGTCGCCTTATGCCAACCATGTGTCATCAAGGGGAAACATAAAGACAAGAGACATGTCCTTTACTTAAATGGACATTTGAGCTATTATGAACTTGGTACTTAGTCTTGATTCTCTGCCCAGACCAAAGCCATCTGAAATAAAAATGAAAAATGCATGGTTCTTCATCTTCAGTTAGGATTCCATCCCTAGGCTTAAATATACTCATAATGCTGACTTTGGTTATTTGCCTCTTTCCTCTATTTCTCATAGATATGTTCACCTGACAGTGAAATATTAATGACTCCTTCGTGAATAGATGCTCATACACGCACACATATATAGACAGCACATAATTTGACTTATGAAAGCTACTCAGTTGCAGACCCTTGAGGATGAGATGTTTGCAGGAGTAGACTATTTCCAACAGATCATTTGATGTTAAATGGTCTGCTTTCGTTTGGTGATCTTCCGTTTGCCACAGAATGATACAGAGGCATTGTGAGCCCAGCATCCACATAGATCTGAGTCCAGATGGAGTTGGGATTATACTTCAGAAATTTGAAGAGGTAGCTGGGATGGGAAGTCGCTGCCCTCCAAAGAATGTCAAATAATGTCCAGAGAAGTGACATTTTCTGTGCAGGTCATTTCTCCTTCCTATCAAGTGTTTCCAGGCCATCATCAGAGAGGAGAGCTGTCAGTAAGTTCTAACCTGGCTGGGTTTTATCTGGTGACCTTGGGGCAAAGAAACTCTAACATAGTGCTGGTTTCTTGAGACATTCATTTGATCTCTCTGTAAATACTGCCCAAGGGGTTTTGTTTCCAGGATGTTCCCGAGAGTTTTACCAGCCTAGGAAGTAAAAAGGGTTTTAAGTACTAGAAATTTTTTTCCAGTTTGCTACAAAATCTCACACAGGCTGTATAACAAGGCCTTGGATTGCTTTAGTTTTCTATTGTCTTTTGGAGACCAAGATTTTTTTTTTAATCCCATAGCTTCTCTGTTTCTCTCTTCCTCTGTTTCCTTTTCTCCATTCTTTCTACTCACCAACTCTCACAACTGAAACTTTTGTGTTTCCCTAAATATATAAATTATTGTTTAGCCTTCTCACTTAATCTCCCCAATTTCTTACACAAAGAGCTCTGAAGTCCTTTGTATGATCAGCCAATAAAATTTCCTTCTGTCTTTGTGGAGAGAGGCCTCCGTTTTTTCTAGAAAGCTGCCATGTCACGATGCTTCTGGTCTTTAGCAGACTAACAGGCGTGTTTACTGTAATCAATGGATCATCCAAGCGCAAAAGTTACAAAACAGTCACCTCTCAGTTACAGATTTATTTCTGTGACAAAACTAAATCTTTTGTTATCCTCTTCGCTGAAGACATACACAGGTACATTGCTTAGGATGGTGCTATTATGCAGCTAAAGAAAAAGAATATTTACTTTTGACAGTGACCTAATCTCGAAAGGTTGGACTCTACTTAAATTCTGACTTTGTGCACAGAAAAACTAGGTCATTAAATAAAAGTCCGATTATTTATTTGTAAACATAGTATCAGGGAAAACTATTTCATTTTAAAAGGTGTACACTTAAAAGAGCAAAGTAACACCGAGGAAATTTTCAACCTTGAATGTTTTATTTAAATGCCATTAAGCTATCAGTGATGTTTGCTGCATTTCCTTTCCCATCATTGCTGATGGCCAATATATTTGTGGATAAACAGACAACCTGTTTTATAACTGGCCTCCTCCTACCTTGCACGATTTTTGATGGCACTGTCTAGTGTGGGTGACAGAGGAGCCCACTCCTGTGTTGATGAACTCCCATGCCTCAGACAGGGCTGTGTTGAATTCAAGTAAGACTGGCAAGAGGAGCAGGAGGATGGTAAGTGAGCAGACACTGTGTATACACAATTCTTGGGAACCTGGCAGGAGGATCAGACCATGGCAGGGAGAAGAAGTCTTCAAAAAACATCACACAAGGCTGAGTAGCACTTTTTAATGGGAAATTCTTGTTTTGACTCTAATTTTATGCTTAGATGCTTTTAATTTGATCCACACTTAATTTGCCATTCCTTGGAGAAGGCATTGATTATATGAAAAAATATCCGCTCTATTGCTAACAAAACAGGATTGGTTTCAGGGGCTACCATGATGGCATTGTATTTTGATGGTGCCTCCTTAGAAACGATGAAGCACATACCTCTGGAATCCTCTCTATCATTTCTAATCCCAGTCTTCTGGTTATGATTGCCTAAAAGCTTTGTTAAAGTCATAGTTCTGAAGAAAAATGGGTCAAGATTGGGTTTTGAAAAAGCAAGAAAAAAGCCAAGTTTGAATATTTGAGTTGTAAAGCATTGTAAAGGATTATTCAAAGAAGTAAATGGCAGCTGTACATCTGAGAACACATATAATAATATATAATAGACGTATATATACACTTGGACTTCCCAAGACCCAGTCACTTTGACACTGGAATGAAAGATAATGGTGTGCAACACTGGTATGACAAATTTCAGAGAGACATAGGTAGAGATTCTGAGTTTAGGCTAAGCAACTGTATGGCAATGATTATTTTAGATTGAAATCTGAAGCTGCATACAGGATCTACACAAGCATTGTTTCAGAAAATTCAAGTCTTCTACGTTTTAAAAATTAGACTGTCATTATTTCTGAAATTCTAATGGCTGAACTCGCAACAGGAAAGATGTCCAGGTTTCAATGAAATATATTTCATGAATTAGCTTATCATTGCACTGATTTAGCATGCCTAGCAGGTGAGAGACAAAAACATGTGTTATCTTCCCTAGGGAACCTTCAATGAATGTCATTCTGACTTCATATGTCTTTCTTCTCTCCCCTTCTTGAACTGATATAAAATTCTAATGTGTGCCCTCTAGTTCTGTTTTCATTGAAATCTAGCAAAACCGCTGAAGGTAAGATAGTGGCAATGGTGCATGAAAAAGGGAAAAGGAATACAGTGATTCATAGCATACTTGAAGAAAGTTGCAATTGTTAACAGCACTACTGTTGTATGTAGACAGGTTAAAATATGTCATATATCAGTGATAAAAATCATTCATCTTGGCTAGTTTCTTAAAGTTCATGGGAAAGGCACTAAAACTATATTGGTAACTTGAAAATATTTCCATATGTATCTAAGGGTATCCCAAGTCACTATCTCGCAAAACAGTAGTCAAGAAAGTAGGTGTATATGCTAGGACTGTCAGTAATCTTGAAGAGTGGTGGTTGTTTAAACATCAGAAGTGGTAGGTATTATGAACCCTCCCCACTTCTACTATTATGAAAATGAAATGTGACATTTTTCAGGTATATAGTAGCTCAAGCCAACTTCCCTTATCTCTGCGTCTTTGTTATTCTATGCAAATTTGAACCTCTGATGCAAGTATCATTTTGCAAATGGTGTTTATTGGTCTTCACATCTGCAGATGCCCGTGCTTTCAGAAAAGAATAATCCTTCTCCTTAGGCCTTATTCCCATTTGCTAGATGAGAAAACTGAGGGATATGACCAAATATGCTGCCTTTTACTGGTAAGAAAAATAGGCTGTTGGAATCCTGCTCGCTTTCACTTTTTCTAGTCCTTTCTTTACCAATGAAAATGCACGGTCCTTTTTTGTTACCTTTTGCTTAGGAAGCCTGAGCAGACTTTAAGTGGCATCCTCACTTTCTGAATGAAGCTGTCTGGTGAAATCTTTGGCCAAGATTTTCTTTGATAATAAGATAGGATGAAGATTATCAAAGATTTGTAACAATCTTTGAGAAAATCCACACAGTTGAAATTAGACTGCTAAAATCTAGCCAATAGATATTGGCACCAGTAGTGTAATTTAGGAATATGAGTGCTAAAAGTTACTATTCTTTTTAGAAATTGAAGCTCAGAACTTCGTGTCTATGGAACATTGGGTCAGTATGAATCCACTCTGCCTAGCTCTGTGAAATATGCCTTTTTATTCAGAGAACAAACACATTCAAAAGCCCTTCTAGAATCAACTGAAGAATTCAAAGAATTCTACATATTATCAGCATGACTATACTTACCTTTCTCCATCAAAAGAGAAAGTATGTGTGTCCCCTGAAAAGGTACACATTTAAGCTATAAAAAAAACAAAAAACAAAACCCAAATCGTGATATATGAAAGTGCGCCCAAATAGGAATATCTAGAGTCTTTAGATCAATATTTCTCCCTTAATTGTCTTTCCATTTAAAATAATGCAAATGGCCACCAACAGTTCTTGCAGGCTCAGTAGTCATGAGCATGAGAATTGCATGTGTTCTCATTTCTGTGACTTCATGCATTAAGTCCCAAACTTAGCTAGAGGAGAATTTAGAAGAGTTGTTTAAAAAGCAGACATTTTGGAAAACATGTCAATTTGAGTTGGTTTTGGTTTAAAAGCTACAACAAAATATTTCTTACTTGAGTAAGATTTGGTTTCCATTAGTTACCTCTCAGGGTGTGGTTTTCCTATGAATTCCTATTCACCTATGTAGAAATTAGTTTTTTACCACTGTTTCATAAATAATAATGGCGATCATTTTTAGAATTGCCTTTTTGAGAAGCACATATGAGTGCCTTCCCTCTTGGTCAAGTGCCTTAAGCAAGAAGGATTGGGTCTTCCTTTCCTGTTTATTACACATCCCACCCTGTCATTATCGGGTCTGATGTTTAGCAAAAACGGTTTCCAATTGCCTGAATGTGCTTTGACGGAACTGACAGTAGAAACTGGATCTTAACTTACTTGAATCAGTGCTGTAGAAAAGCACCCAGGCATGCTGAAGACAGATTTTATGAGGTACATTTTGTCAGTGTAAACACTATGAAATCCAACACATTTGGAAGAGCATACTCTGTTTTTGTTAGAATGAATGAATCACTAATGGATTAAAGAGCACAGCCAAATAAACCTAGACTAGTCATAAGCATATGTGGCCTAATATTCAAATGTAGGAAATCCAATTAAGCTCCAGCTCGCCTTAGTTTTTCATTCATGAGGCAGTAGCTCTACCGAAAAAGCAAATAACTAAAAAGTTTCTTTTACCAAAAAAAAAAGACATTGCATTTTTAAAATATAAGTTTGAAGTTAGTCTTCCACAGATAGCCAATTTAATTATGCTAAAAATGACATTTTTAATTAAACACCAAGGTAAGCATAAATGGATTTCAAAATAATTAATCAAACATCAAAAAATTGAAACCTTTTTCTGCTTGAGCAGCAGAAATGAAAGAACCAGTCTTCGGGTCTCATAGAGATTCAATCTAATTTAATTCTCTGTCTTCTCTAAATAAACATTCCTAAAACCTTTTTTTCATCTGGGGGAATAAGGATGAGAGGGGTAATCAATATTTCTAGCATTTTAATTAAAACCGTTAGTGGAATAAATCCATTTAATTATCAGTTAATGAAATACAAGGTCATTTACCTGACAGGAACTTTGAGGGTGGATTACTAGCTGGAATAAAGCAGAAGAACCCAATGTCACAGCCATTTAACTTCTGTCAAATTTAAGGTTAAAATCTTTTTAGACTGTTTAACCTATTCTCTACCATTTTTCTATTATGTATGCCAACTGGCAGGAGAAATGCATGTTAAAATTTATTTTACATTTAATTGTGCTGCAAAGTTTTCACTAAATTTCTACAAATATCTTTATATTTCTAAGGCATGAACTGAAAGGTTACAATAAATTCCAATGTAATTTTATTTTTATTTTGTATTTATCACTTATAAAGTTAGAGACTTTTTTTTTTTACTGCAAATCCTATGCATTATTTCTTCTTTTTTATAAATATGAATTAGTTAAATATAAATTTTAGCAGCCTGT
Source organism: Ceratotherium simum simum (assembly GCF_057802395.1). NCBI lineage: Eukaryota > Metazoa > Chordata > Mammalia > Perissodactyla > Rhinocerotidae > Ceratotherium > Ceratotherium simum. The sequence continues at coordinate 16,465,800 of NC_141902.1, read as the reverse complement.
AGATTTAGGATGCACATACAGAACAAATACGCAATAGTAAACAAATCACTTTAGATAATTTATGGTTAATTTTGTATAACCCCTTTTTGAAGTGACCTGGATTTCTTAAGAATAATCTTAAAAAGTAAGAGCTGGTTGGTCGCTAACCTGCAAGTTGGTTTGGTAAATGATTTTAAGCCGGTTTAACAAACAAAGAGAAGGCAGAAAGTGTGTTGTAGAGAAAAGTCCCTTGTCTTTGATGGAGACGCAAAGTTTCTCTAGGCCGCACACACTGCTCTCATTTTATATAGATCACTTTTAAAAATAGAGCCTAAGAAGGACTCTTGTTCTTTCTTTCTTTCTTTAACATAGATGTTGAATTAATTATCTAGGGTTTGGGATTTTATTTTAACTTTGTAGATTTGAGTCTGTCTCATAGCCATAAATTTCAGACTTAAAAAAGATAACTTGTTATTGGGGTCTCATTCTTCTTTTCTAAAATGAAACTCCCTAAATGTTCAAATCATGTGCAATGCAAACAAGTATATGCAGTTTCCTCTGCAGTGTTTCCTCCTGAGGCACCGTAGCTGCAGGCTGTGCAAGAAGCCCAACATACCTTACAGTAGTTTGCTTTTTAAAGACATACAGGTGATCCATTTTAACTTCTAACGCGCTAAGTACAATTAATTTACAAAAACCCATGACACCTAAAAAAAGAAAAATAAATCAGTTACCACCTCAAACGTGTTTTAATCAGACCAGGATTCCCCAAGAAGATGCAGTAATAGTAAAAGCAGCATTATTAGCCCTGTTTTGCATTCAGCTAGACTGTGCATAGATTTTTAATGCTTTGAGAAAATAGCAAAAATTATTAGAAAGGCTGGTTTAGGCTGGATAGTTCTGAGAGCTCTCTTTCCTCTATTTTATAGTCTTTAAAATGTCATCCTTGTGGCTTACCAAAGAGGATTGTAAAATTTGCTTGTTCCAAGGCTCATAAGGTAAGACGTATAAAGGAAAAAATTATCCATGATTCCTAATTATTTCAACCTTGATTGGAATATGTTGAAACAACTAGGGACGTCGCTATGAGGACACAGAGCCTTGGCACTTGCTTAGGTCATCTGATGCTCTTCACGCTGGCCAGTCGGAGGAATTCACCCAGTAGCCCCTCTTTGCCCTTTATCATACTTTAATGGCTTCCACCTTGGGTGCCCAGTGACCACACGTAAACTATGCAGTGTTTGCCTTGTCCACTCCTCCACATTCCCAACCATGTTAATCTTTAAGCAAGGTGTCTTTTGTATGTGTCATAGCAGCCAAGGATCATGGGTTTAACGGAGTCATCACTCTTTCTGGATTGTTTGAACGGCTCTTTGTCATCAGTGTGGTGATTTGGTGTCATACTATTTGGGGTCAGTTTTAGCTCCATGTACTGTGGAAGATCTGCTTCCTATAGAGATTATTAACAACAAATCACTGTAATTTCCTTCTGGGCCCCTTACATCTCAGATTCATTTTTTTATTGATTTATTGTCTTCAAAGTCCATTCTAGATGTTCTTTCTATATACACATTCTCTTAGGAGTCTTGTCATTTAGGATGATTTCAAGCACTACCATAAGCCGTGGTACTCAGATCTGCATCTTCAGTTCAATCTCTGCCCCCTTTGCATCCTACAGTTCCATCTTCAACTGCCTGTAGAAGATCACCAGTTTTATATGCTGCCGATCCCTAAAACTTTCATAATAACTAAATGTATCTCTTTCTCTGTTTCCACTTTTCCTGTCATTACCCCGCCAGTACATGCTAGGCTCCTCACCAATAGAAACCAGACGTCATTGTCACTGTTCTTCTCTCCTTTATTTCCCAATCAGCCACCAAGTCCTGCTGAATCTTCCTTGACAAGGCCTCTTGGAATTGGGCTTTTCTATTTCCCCAGCTGTTATAGTAGCCTAGGCCTTAATCTAGTTATGTCTGGATTACTCCACCAACCTCTTACCTGATTGTCTTTCCTTCTCTTAGAAACCCAGAATATCAAGGAGCTGGATTATTTTTAAGCATTCTTTTGTCTTCTGATCCTTCTAAAACACACAAAAAAATTCCTAAAATGAAGCTCCATGCATTTTAATCATTCCCTGTTGGATCAAATCCAAGGTATTTTGCCTTTTCTTTAAAGATACTTCCAGCCATCACAGAATTAAACTTGCATTTCCGGTCAAGAAAACTACTCTCCATTCAAGCGCTTTTCTCCTCACTTGATATTTTCTGCCCATTCCTCTTTCTGATTGCACACCTCTCAGACTTTTACATCCATCACTGATTTACTCCACACAACTTTACATGTCCTAACATTTAAAGCGTAGAAGAGTTGCTCTATTAATGGGTACATGTTTGGCCTCCATTTAGGTATTCTGCCAATGAAAGTTCAGTTACCATGTTTGGCCATTTTTCTCCTCCTTTTCCTTTTATTAATGTGTAAATAAGGTTTGTGTATCAATTTTCTCATCTATAAAATGGGAATGATAGTATTTATCTTGAAGAACATAATGAAACTGTTAAGTGCTAAGTAACAGCTTTGTGTTTGTTCATTTGCTTTCTCTGGTCTCTTTGTTAGCAAAGCTAGAGCAAACAAAATATTGCTTCATTTTTGTTTATGGTCATGAATTGATAAGTTCAACAGAAAAACACAATCATTGATTTCTATCATTTCACATTCATGCAAGTTGAATGGGTAGCAATTTCCAGGTTTCTGCCAATTAAAAACCTGTGTAGACTCATAGTAGCAAATCAGACGATTCATGTCTTGGGCCGTTTGGGTTCTTCTGCCATGTGCACAAGTCCAATTTGAAACCATCATACCTTAAACTCTTGCTAATTGCTCAAACTTAAAGTCATTATTTCAGATCATTATTAAAAATCAGACTTTGCCCTATAAAATGCCCATAATTTTTAGCAGCTATAGATCTGCTATGTAATTTCCTCTTTCAAAAAATGTCACGCTCAATTTAATACTGGTATGCCATTCTCAAGTGGCTGGGGGACTTTGTGAGGCCATTACAAACTCTAATTTCACAAGAGTTGGACCCTGAAGCCTGCACCACTGACATTCTGGGTCTGTTATCCTGACACAGTCCCACAGCATATTTTTCATACCCTAAGGGCTCCCCTAAGGGATGTTCTGTCACGGAATGAAATAGCTTTGACTAAAGTGAGAATTTTCTCCTCTGTGAGAAAGTGAATTGAGAAGAACCCAATCACAAATGCAACATACCAATTAAATGAAAACACAACACACAATTCTGTGGCCTTCTTAGTTAACAGTGAGATACACCATACCAATATATTCTTTTAGGAAGATACCTTGTACACAATTAGGAATATTATTAAGTATCTATTTTTACCCGATATACAAAAGAATCATACTCTAAGTACTTCTTTAATTCGCAAAATAATCTATGTAGGATTTGCAACCTCAATCTTACTTAATATTTAACTTTTGATTGTAAAATATTTTGATGAGGAAAATACAAACTGAGGAGTTGAATTCAGAAAAATTCATCGATAGGAATACTGTATCAATGGGTAAAATTGATTGTCGAAATAGAAATAACTATCAGGAAAAGCATGAATATGCAGCAGGTTAAGAAATAGTTCACTGTGACAGAGATTACTATCTCATCAGAAAAATGATTTTATTTGAATAATTTAATTTCAATTAAGATATAAAGGCCCCTTTTGTAATAAAATACTTTATGAATAGATGAGTAGAAAAATCACTATGGTTTTACTGTAAAGCTTACTATTTAATGTTCAGTTAGGAACAGAATTCAAGTTTCAATTTATTTTGTAAAACTGTAAAACACTAACCTATGGTTTTTCATGATTTTTAGTAGATCCCTACAAATTTCTTGAAGGGCTAAAGTATCCCGCTGATTCTGCCACGTTTTGCCCCAGAATCACACGCTCTTTATCTGAACAATGTGAGATTCAGTCTCAGGAGTGAAAGAAGCGGGGAGAGAGAGAGAGAGAGAGAAGGTGATTGTAATTAGGGGAGATATTTTATAAACCCCCCCTTCTTTTCTGATCAGTTACCTTCTACCCTGATTATGCTGTTCAATTCAATAGGTAACCCCTATTCAAGTATTTTTCATTTTTGAGAGGAAAGAGAAAAGATAGGAGAGAAGAAGAAAGAGATGGGCAAGGGAAAAAAGAAAAACAGGCAGTAAAAGTAAATATTGTTCCCTAAAGTAATTTTCAATCACTCAGAAATGTGGGGGTGTGGGTTGGGAGAGTGATGCTGCTATGTTAATTTGTGCCATGTGGATGGATCTGTGTCAGTAGTAATCACATTTTATATTTTTACTGTCTTTCCTGTTTGTCTTTCGGTTATTTCTAGTTTAGATAATAATAGTATTTCTGGGTTATTTTTGAGGTATGGTAGATAGAGTTGACACTTGGGGGACCGTATACCATTGTATATCTGTATACCATAAAATACTACAGATTGCAGCCGAGGGGGAGTAGAATATGCCACTCCAAAATGTGCCACTTGGGCATGTGAATTGTTTTGAGCTGAAGGCAGTTAAGGCCCAGCAGACTCAGAAAAAGCTTTTTACCGCTCCCTTAACTGCCTAAAAGAATTTAGATAGGGGACCTACACCAGGAAGAGAGCTAGTACCAGAGACAACTTTTCATATTGGAAAGACTCGTCTGCGTGGCATGGGAAACATCTGTTTACCAAACATTTGGTCTTCTCATCTTCCTGTGAATTGTCTTCCTCCCCTTTGAAGCCCCGGACCTCTACTCCCTTCTCCGTAGCTCTGGATGGTATAGGAACCTCAATTGCCTGACTGCCTTTGAGTCTCATGTCTTTGTGGGGCTCCCACATGTATGTAATCGTTTGTTTTTCTCCTGTTAATCTGTCTTATGTTCATTTAATTATTAGACCACCCAAAGAATCTAGAAGGGAAGAAGGGAAAAAATTTCTTCCCCAACACAACAACAGCCTTATTATTATTTGTAGTTAGGGGTAGATAGTAAAGTGCTTTTATATTTTTGTGCAGTTTTCCTTAGTAGTGACTATTATTCTGAAACTTTTTTTCAGAAATTGAATACTATAAAAAAATTGAACTCAGCTCTAACTCTCCCAGCCTATGATTCAGCTAATTGAACTTCTGTCACCTCAGTACTTACCTAGTCACTAACACTCTTATTCTCCTTCTACCTTGGTGACATCTGTGAACTATGTGAATCTATATCTGGTTCTCAGCTGGATTGTAGGTGAAAATGTTAAACGTAACTCAAACTAAGGGCTAACCCCTATAGCATATTTGAACAATTTATGGATCTTTTAGTAAATCTTTTTATTATTTATTTGATTTTTAAGCTATTCTTTTTTTTCCAATTTTATTGAGGGATAATTGACATATAACACGGTATAAGTTTAAAGTGTACAACATAATGATTTGCTATATATATATATAGCAAAATGATTACCAGAATAAGATTAGTTAACATTCTTCACCTCACATACTTACAATTTTTCTCCTTTGTGATGAGAACTTTTAAGATCTATTCCTTCAGCAACTTTCAAATATACAATACAGTATTGTTAACTATAGTCATCATGTTGTACATTGCATCCTCAGGACTTATTTATAACTGAAAGTTTGTACCTTTTGACCATCTTCACTCAATCCCCCTCCCTCTGCCAGTACTAAATGTTTTTAAATGTTGATATCAAGTTTTCCAAGTAACTCAGATGTGTGAGGCAAGGTTCTAAATGCTTTGGGAGGCTGCTTGACTTTAAGGAGTTCATAATTTAGTTAGGAAGATATGACTTACACACCTGTGTGATAGCTCTCTACCATCGCAAGATGGTCAATGATACACAGTGGAAGAATAGAGACATAAGAGTTGGAATTGGGGAGATGAAAGTGGTGTTTGTGTTGGCCCTTTAAAGGACTTTTTGTCCTTTAAAGAGAGCAGATTGGAGAAGGTGTTTTATGCAGGAGAAATGTTTGCAAAGACTCAGGGGCAGGAAGCACTTCTGTTTAGGAGCCGGTGATGAATAGACAAATGGCCTGGGGAAGAAGGTTGTGTGGAAAGTAGTGGGAGATAAGATTGAAAAAGGAGATTGGGGTCAGACTGGGGAAAACCTTTTTCGCCAGCCAAATCTTTTGGTCTAGGTAGGTGAGTTGGACCGTATTTTCCCAGATTTGTGGTGATCATGTCATATGGATTATAATCAGAAATCTAAAGAAAGTCAATGTATGTTAAATCTGTCTCTCTAAAGATAAATCTGTCCATTTCTCTCAAGATAAATCTCTCTCTTTTAGTTATTTCAGTGAAAATCATAAGGAGTCAGTTGACATGAAACATGATCAAGTTTCAGCCATCTATTGGTGAAGTAAAAGTAATAAAAGTAGAGTACCCTACCAGTGGAGCTCACTTTGACTTTTTTTTTTAAGAAATGTGCTTGAAAACTCCATGCTGAAAATGCATTTACAAAGCAATATTTACAGCAGAGATGACTATAAAAATACATTTAAAAGGAACATAAATCTTTCCATTTTTATATGACTTTTACTATCTGCCCATCAAATTTTGTTATTTGTCAAAAGTGACTCTACTCTAACAAATCTTTCTCCCCCAAAAGTTTATTTTTTTTCTCCCACATTAATCTATATGAAAAGTTATAAGATTAGGTGTGGAATATTTTGCTTATTTTCATGACCGTTTCCTCTACTGTGATAAATAGGGGACTGTGGTTTCTCTGTCCCAGGGGTTCTCCAGATTTGCTCTGAGTAAGCGTCAGCTGTGGGTGCTAGTTAAAACTGACTCACCCTCAGAAACTAGGATTCATTTGATCCTAATGGCCTCGGAATCTGCATTTTAGTAAATCCACAGGCTGATTTTGAATTTGGTGATCTGAGAAACATTACTCTAGAGTGAAAGGGAATAAGTCAGTTTAGTGGAGAGCAAACTCTCACTCTTAGGCGTTAGTCTGAAATATTTACTTGCAGTTGAACAAATGGCTCAGTGTTTGATGCTATGGGTCCACTCTTGCATCCCTGAAGGACTTCTCTAAGGAAGGTCCTCAGAACTTACGACCAGGAGGCGTGTTTGTGGGGGTTTGTCACTCATTTCTATATCAGGGTTCTGTGCTTCTCTCTGTCTCTCTGGCTTGTACCTTACTTGTATGAAAGCCCGAGTGAATTTAATGGGCAGAGCATGAGTGATACTGAAATATGGCAACCCCTATAAAGAATTTCCTCATAATATGAGCTCCAGAATAGAGGAAGAATTTGATGAAGGCTCCTCCAATTCATTTAAACAGAATCGAGAGGTGCCCTTGCACCTGTTTTCAGGGCAATGCCCTGGGCCCTGATTTAGGAAGAACGCCAGGCTCCCGCATGGTCTCCTGGGAGCCCAGGCCCTGATTTGCCTTAGGAGAAAGGGCCAAGGAATTCCCTATAACAGCTAGGAGAATGGCTTTGCAAACCCAAGAAACATTCATTTCCCAATCTGTCAGCTGACGAGGAGCTCAGAGAGTGAGGGGTAAAATACCGACTCATGCTGGCCCTGTGGTGGGCTGTGGTGACGTGGCCAGTGGTGGGAACTGGAGAGAAGCTCAGCTCTCCGAAGTCACTGGGAACAAGCAGTTTCACTGTTAGTAACAGCTTAAAGCAGCAGACGCGCCTACAAATCAGGGAGTGCAGCTCACTAGCTCTTTTTCTCTCGTTGCACCAATATTTACCACAATGGCTGTGATTTCTGATATTTTCAGCTTCAGATTTGAATGTAAGCTCCTGAGGGACACTTTTTGTCATGGTCATTTGGGTTTCTCTGTGTGTCAGATGCTGCCTTACACATAGTAGGGGACCAGTGGGGACTTAGTTGTTTTAATTATGAATGTTTTTCCTAATGCTTACTCAGGATATGATCATTTTTTTGTAAATATGTGTTTTAAAAGTCTTGTAATGTTTTTTTACCATAATTTTAGCCTTTCTTGGGACAAAAGAATACAATGGTGTGCTACATGGGTACCATTTATTCCATATAATGATTAAGCTTTTCATTAAAATGATAAAAAAACAGATAATGTATAGAATTTTAATAGTACTTGAAAATTGGCACATCTGGTTGATCATAGTAAGGAAAGAACACGAAAGTCAATTTCGTATTTAACAAAAATGCATTCTTAATAATTAATTTTTGGTGGTCTAGCACATGATAGGTTGACAATAAAGAACTATTCTAACACATTTGGATCTTGATAAAACAAGGCAACATAGATTGTTTTAAAAATGAAGGTTCTGCTAGTTTGAGACCCCAAGTATTAAACAGCATTGCGCCTGAGGCTTTCTTTGGTTCCTGGGAGGGATAAGAAAAGGTTAGGAGGTGGACAGTCACATTGATATTGTTAACTCTATTATAGTCATTTGTTTATTACATATAAGGAAGCTGACAGTCTCTGGGGATTTTTTCAAGTCAAAGTCTTCTGGTTTCCAAATAATCATTGAAAGATTATAATGTAATTCATGTTTAAAATGTGAAAGCCATTGGCTCTGTATTTTCCAAAGAACATTCTTTTTCATTTTGGTGGAGTTTTCGCTTGTATGGTATATATCTCCCTGTTTAATATTTTAAATTTGGTGTGTACTTCAAAAGTGATTGCTGTTTTGTGATTTACAGCCTTGGAGAAAAATAACATAGTAGTCATAACTTTGCGGTTTTTTGTGATGCATGAAGATCAGATTTTTTAATGTTGGTTAATGCTTTGCTAATTAAAGTGTGCATGTTAATTAAAGCAGAGGCTAATGTTAATTACCTATATTAATGGAATCTCATGTAGCACCTGCCTGAAGCAATGGGTTCAATTTTCAAAATATCTCAATTAAGGCTGAAACTTTTGATTTGCATCTAGTAGGGTTTCAATTAACTGCATTGAAATCTTAAATAACACTCTTAGGGGTGAAAAATATCAGTGATTATATGAAGTATGGTGGAGTTTGGTAGGTTCATTTATAGAGACTCATTTTTTCAGCCTAACTGTATTTCTTGTCTACTTGTCAAAATTCTGTTCATCCAGCAAGACCCAGAGAAACCACTACCTCTTCCATGAAGTATTTTCCAATTCTCAATGTACTATCAGCGCTGTTTGCTGCTCTTACTTCTTTTATGCCATTCTGCCTTATATTATAACTACTTGTTATCGTCTGTGTCCCTTGCCAGCTAGAAGCTCCTTAAAAGCCATGTCTGCATCCCTTACAAGGACCAGCACACCTGATAAAATGCTAGCATGTTTTGTAAATTGAAGACACTCTAAGTGTTTGCAAAACAACTGAATACATTTATTGACTAAAGTGGAAATGAGTGACCTTTTCGCTTTCAGCACATGATAATTGCACGGTTGCTACATTTGTGACTGCTCCCAGTAAAGCATGAAGTTGATGTTTGGCATCTTATTGCTTTGATTGATATTTTTGTTAATTTCAGCTAAATATGAGCTGGAATGGGGAAGAGTCTACTTGTTCCAGATAAAATAGTCGGTGTTATGAGACCAGAGGACATATGTTTATGCTGGCAGGGATGATGTTAACATCCTTTTTCAGTCCCAAGTCTGTAATCTGACCATTCTGCATGCAGATCTGGCTGTGACCATAAGCACAAATACTTTAAAAAGCTACTCATTTAAGACAGCCATAGAAGGCTTGTTTTATCTTGGAAGATAAGGTATGGGGTTATCACATGGTAGGCCAAAATCTTAAAATAATCAATTAAAATAGAAATAGATAACTGGAGACAGATACATTGGAATTAGCATGCATATCAATTCACCTGAACTTACTGTTATGTTTGCTGAAGTCCCAATAACAGCCATTCCCATTGGGTCTTTGGAAAGGATTATGAGCTAACGGTGCTAAACTTTTTGACATCTAGTATAATCATGGTTTCAGAAAAATAGTTTCCATTACTCTACATAATTGAAGGGAGCAGTAATCTCCTTAATAAGTGTATACAAACAGATCACACACTGATTTACTGCCCCTGGAAAATCAGCACCGGTTACTGCTGTACCTTGGCAGACTATGACTCGAACTGACTGTCGATCTCGAAGGGCCGGGATTTATCTTCATTCAGCTGTAAAGAATATCAAATGAGCGTAAGATTTCCATGTGTAAGGTATAACTAGCAAGGTGACACAAAAGGCACGTAACTGCTTACTTTCCTGATGTGATATTGGCGTGCTGGTAAAAAAAAAATTTAAGGTAAAAAGGAACAATATTGATTGGACAAGAAGATGTCAGCTGTCCTCCTGATGTCAGGACATACGATTGTTGGAAATGAGCTGTGAATGGGTCCAATAATGAAGAGCGATGCAGGTTTAGATATGATGGTGAGAGCTCACATAACTTCATGTCATAACTGGCTCAATGTTGGTTGGTTAGTAGGTGGAATAAATGCAACAACTAGTTAGAGAAATGTGACAAGTATGCAGATCAGACTTTCCCAGGGTGAGGCAATGGGCCAGGTCTTTACAACTCAGAAAGCAAAGTCACCAAAGTATCCATTCCCCATTGTGGCACCATTAAGGTGACAGATGGCAGAGCATTAGCAGAAAGACATTGAGAACAGCTGGAAAACATCTGGTAGGAAGTGACAACATAATGGGTGTGCTGGGCTTTCCCTAATTGTGAGGCAATCACTCAAAAAGCCTGTAAAGAAACTTCGATGTTTTGGTGGTGGAGGAAGGAGTTGGCTGGAGCACAACATTCTAGTTCAGGGATTTGAGGGAATTCTGAAAATAAGTGACTTTAGAGCCTGGTAAAAAGATTATAGAAAAAACACTATAGAAAATTAATTTGCTTTTCTCTAAGTGCTAAATAAGTACAAACTTTTTAAAGATATCTGTGAGGCTTAAATGACCTGGAATCCACTTTAGGAAGATATTTAATTCATCACCAAATTATGAATAATATTTAAAACATAGCATTTTGAGTGTATATGGAAAGATTAGGTGTTCATAGAGAAAATGGAAACACTAATTAAAGTGGGGTGAAGAAGGTGGACTATTTAATGACTCAATTCACCATTCCTCTTTCTTAATTTACTATCTCATGACTTTTCTGGAAACTACATGAAATAAAAAAGGCTTTTTGGCTATTTCTGTCTCTATATTTCTTCATTTTTTTTCACTCCAGCCATTTGTCTTTGACTGTCTATATTTCATTGCTTACTCTCCCAGTTTCTCACAAGGATCACCTAACTTTTCAAAACCTCTCTATCACGACTCACCATAGAAAGAGTGACATTTCATTTAGGGAATTTACTATTTCCTATAGAACAGGGAGAGTGAGGACAACATTCCCTAGGGAGCTGATAGTAGAATTTGGGAAGACGAAGGCCGTTGATGCCTGCTCCGTGACTAGGGCTGATTATCTCACAGGTTACCAGATAAGCCCTTCGTTGCTCTATGAAGCCTGTGTTGGAATGTGCAAGCTGTGCTAGGGGATCTGTGAATTTCCTGAGTGCTGTCCTGATCTACTTAACATTGAGAGGATTAAACAAGACTGTTCAAAGTACAACCTTTCAATAAATGTTAGGCCCATCTTCTCTTGTCTGGCTCCCTCTGTAACCACTGGACTGAAAGTTTGTTCTTCCTTTGGGCCACAGGCTCAAACAAACAGATAAAATGGAAACAAGGGGCAGAACAATTTACTATAAGCAGAGTCTGACCCTCTCAGTTTTCAAGCATCCATGGTCCAGTTGTCTTTAGAAAAGGTAGGTTCCCCTTGTGAGCAGAGGGCCAGGTGGAATGTAACTACAGAGGAAGAGGCAGGACGTGGGGGGATGAGGGAGTGAGGAGCCAGAGATTGGAGGGGGAAGAGGTGAGCAAGTATTGTTGAGTCAGAAGGGCACACACACAAAAGCCCTAGAGAGGTGGTTCAGAGAAGCAGCGGCGTGTGGGGAACAGGAGGTCAGGGGGGAACAGGGATAGTGTCTCCAAAAGGGAATAGCAGGGAGACAAAATAATGCAGAGAGGTCAAGGGCTCAACATGTGTTGCAACCCCAACCCTAAATTGCTAAGTGACCACGGGACGGGGACGCCTGTGAACTGTACATATCAATATGTCATAGCAGTGGTAACAAATCATCACTGATTGGAAACCAGCGATCAGAACCCACAAGAAAAAATCCCCACAGTGAGGCTACATTGCCCACCACACCCAGGACATGTGAAGGGAAGGAGGGGCAGGGCGGTTGAGTGGTGAGCTGTACCAGGGCAGAGTGCAGGACTGCAGGCTAAAGAAGACCCCTGGGATGGTGGGTGAGGAAGCACTGGACTTGGAACTGGAACCCCGGGCTCTTCCCTGCGTTAGCTATGGGACTTTGGACAAACTAATTTATTTGATCTCTGGCTTCTGCACCTGTTCAGTGGGGCTAACAATACCTGATCTGCCTGAGCATGGCACTAGGCTGTTACAATTATCAAATGAGAAAATGTATATGAAATCACATAAGCCATAAAACTCTGAATGTAATTTATTATCAAAAGTATCAGTATCCTATTAGCAAGTGACTCCTGATCAAGCAGAACATTACTCTCAATGATGATTTAAGCATTTATCCAGGTGCCCAGTGAATAGTCAGAGAGAGTGAACCCGGGATTACTACATCCAATTAACCTGTTAATTTGCTTACTGGTTCAAGTAACAGGATAAAATCAATACTTGTTTCATAGGGGAATAGATTATTTGGGAGAGAACTATAAAATATGAATATCCAATTATGTAAAATATAAAATCTTATAGTTTTTTTAAAAATGTCCAATAAAATGGTAAAGAGTTTCATTTTGGGTATGGGATTCTGACTAAAGGCAAGATGTTTATCATTAAAAAAAATACAGTTGTCTCTTACAGCTGCTTCTGAAGCTGCTAAGTGGCCTATTGAAGACAGCCGGACATTTGATACCAGTATAAAGTGACTTTGTTCCTCACTGTCGTCTTCTATTCCGACACATTTCTTTCTGTCTCAAAAGTCCACTCAAACTGGGGTCCCTACAGCCTTGAAATACCAATTTGAAGAAACAGGTGAATCATCACGTGAAATGTTTTATGTCTTAGATTTGTCTGATTGCTTCCTCATGGTGTCTTGTAACTTTTTCCTCTACTCCCTATTTCCTGTAAACGGTAAATTTGGTCCAGAGGCTTGCTTGGATTCAGGTTAAACATTTTTGGCATATGTACTTCATATGACATCTCATCGTGCCTCGTTTCCACTATTTGTGGTGCTAAAGTGGTGGCAGCCAGATACCTTCTTTGTAGAGAGGAGATTTTCCTTATAATTAGCAGGTAATTTGTGGGGGCAATACTTTGACATTGTGTGAATATTCAGTTCTCTGTCAAATCCATTGATGATTCTTGCTGGAATCAGTTATTTCTTTGGGGGTTGTAAAGTGGTAGTTTTACCATTCTATTATTTCTTCCACATTTTTAACTGGCATTTTTTTTTTTCTATAAAGCTTCCTCTTATCAACTTCAGATAAACTCCAGTTCCTCTTTTACAAAGCAAGCGAAGTGCTTAATTTTTCCTCTTTACTTTCCAATTTTTGGGGTAAGTAGTTAGTGTAATAGCCACCTTCAGTAAGGACACTTTTTTTTCTTTCTCTCTTTTGAGTATAATTACAGGTTGATTGATTTTTATTTACTCAATATGCTGCAATAAATTACAATAATTCTTCTTTTGATGCTTAGATTGTCTCAAATTTGCCAAAAGGGAGCCCCTTCCTGGTGGTTCCTGTGTCTTTTTGACATATCCCCACTAGTCAATGAATGCTTCTTTGCTTTCTGGCATAAGAAGATGTCCCAGGCTCACTTTATTCTTTTCCTGTCCCAAACTTTTAAAAGGATTTTTAAAATGATATCTTCAGCTCTTTGTGATAGAAACAAGCTGTACCAGACCTTGTCTTTGCCTCATTCATTCATCAAGTACTCATTTAGCAAGTACTTATTGAGTGTCTACTATGTGTCAGGAATTTGCCATATCAAAATAAATCTGGCTCCTATCCTATTCTTGGGAAGCTTAAAATATAATAAGATAGAGAAGTCATGAATATCTATAAGGTGGAAAGAGATACATGTTTTATAATAGAGGGGCAGATCCTGTGTCCAGGGAATTCAGGTGAAGTGGGAGGTTACTGAGCGTGGAGGAATGTGTGGGATGTGGAGTTGCAGAAATGGAAAGAAGCTTGAGAAGCAGAGGTGGAAAAGCTGTGTACCTGGGAGGACGTGGTTTATGTGAGTAAAAGTGGGGTTTGCTATTTGTCAGAAAAGGAAGTCACAAAGGGTACAGGGGAAGGTGGACTGGGAACCAACCATGAGTGATGTTTAAATAGTATGCTAAGACATTTGAATTTTATTCTAAAGAAAATGGCAACCACTAAAAGTCTTTTGTTCTTTGTTGTTGTTATTTGATTTTTAAATCAGAACAATGATGTGACTGCAGATATGCTATAGAAAGCCTCATAGAGAGGCCTTTTCTCCTGTGAGCCATCATGGGAGAAGTGTAATCATACATCTGGTAGGGTGGGTGTTGAACGAGCTGGTGAGTAGTGGGTTTAATGACTCAAATTCAAGGTACTGGCTACTCCTGTGATTATGTCTCACATGTGACAGCAGATCAGCAAAAGAGTTTTAATATCACTTCATAACAAGGGTTGGTTCAACTGCCCCTAACCATGAGAAATTCCATGCAGTGCAGATGTCTTTCTCTCAAGCACAGAACTCCTTCCTTCTTGGTTCTTTCTCCAAATCTTGATAGAGTTATACCTCCAGATATTAACTTACGTGGTCAACTTTAATTATGTAAGGTACAGAGAAAAGTAAAATGACCTGACTGACCAAAATGCTGCTGAAAATTCAGAGCCTAGAAGCTCATACTGAAAGGAGACTTCTTATGCTCTCATTTTGAGGCTACTTGCTCTTGTTTTTCATACTTATTACAACTTTTGTTGTCTAGTTTTCCAGCTTAATTTAACATATCCTGTGAAAGATGAGACAAGCTACTAGAGGCTGTCATATCAAGAATTGCAAGGAATAACTTCTAGCCTAGATATAGCAGAGGGCATAAATTGTTAAATCAGAAACAACAGCTCCAAGATCATTGGGTCTAAAGCCATTCTATGTGAAGTAAAGCAGCTCCAATAATACCTAATTGCATTATAATTGGTGTTTATATCTTGACAGTCATCCACAGAACAGATTCTATTTAAGGATATGAAATATTTCAGACTTCCATCCTAAATGGAAGAAATAAAATTCAAAGAAAAATTCTTGGCCCTTCAAGAGGTAAATTCTTCCATCCTTCTCCCCTTTGATAATTGACAGCCTAATTAGATGGGTTTTGGAGTCTCTGTGAGCTCATCTTAGGGAGTTTGACCATTTATTAAGTCTTTTCCTTTTCCTGTAGTTCCTTGTGATTTGAACTTTCCTATCCTAACTGTTATATGTTGTTCAACTGTTCTTCCCTACTGTGACTTTGAGAATTCTGCTTCCCTCTATGGCCTGGAATGTGGCATATTTTCCCCATGTCTTTGCTCAACTGAGTCTTTTATCTCCAGGGTTAAAGTATCGTAGAGACCTACTAAAATTAAACGTCATCACTTTAAACTAAAATGTATAGCATAGAGGCTTAATAGCCTCCAGGAGTTTTCTTGTTTACAATTCTTAGACAATCCCAATCTATTTCTTAAGCTGAAAGAATCTCAGGAGACTTTGGTCAAAGCATCCCTTTTAAGGGTATTTATCCTGCCACAGCTCAGGAAGTCTCTTGAATGCTACCATTCACATCTTACTTCTCAGATTGGCAACCTGAGGTGTTTGTCAGCACTGGCCAAGGATCTCTGCTTTCTACAAGGACATCACCTCTCCTTCAAGCCTCCTACTGAGATTGTTCATGAGCCTTCACTCAACAACTCATTAATTCATTCAACAGGCAATTTTCTGGGCATTGGAGATACAAGTATGAACAAGAAAGATGAGGTCCCTGCCCTTATAGAATTTACATTTCAGTGGGATATGGATCAGAAAAAGCAAGCATGCAAATAAGCCAAAGAGAATCATTCAGTCAAATAAACATAATTGTAAGATATAGTAAATATTAGGAAGAAAATAAATAAGACCTGAGAGAGAGAATAATAGGAGATACCTATCTTAGATAAGATGATCAGGGAAAGAAGTAACATTTAAACTGGGAGCTAAAGGATATGAAGGTGACAGCCATGTGAAGAAGAAAGGAGGAAAATGCTAGGCAGAGGGAACAGCATGTTCAAGCTGGGAAGGAGTTGGGTTTGTTCAAGGAATTAAAGAATTGTGGTATAGCTGGAATGTGTGGGCAAGGGTGAGAGCAGCTCAGGAGGAGTGACAGACTGTGACGGCCAGACAAGGCCAGCCCCTGACCACTGGTACCCGAGGAGAGATATGTCTGCAACACACTGGTTGAGGGTGAGGTCAAATCTTTCCTTTAAATAGGTTTTGAGCATAGTATCTAATACCTACCATTGTGTTGTCAGTAAGGGAGAAATATGGAATAATGGAAATGTAGAATATTAATGGAGCAATCTTTGTTGAAATTTGTCTGGTTTGGACAGGGTGATGTTTAGGAATCTTTTTATAACTAGTCTTTTGGCTTAGGAGATAGCAATAGTTCATTTTTTTCACTCTGGTCCTAAAATAAAGAAAGATCAGAAAAAGATATAATTGAGATAAACAAAAGTGAGGAGAAAGAAGGAGGATGCAATTTTGTTTAACTTATCCCTTACTGACAATAGCAGTATGCCTGATGGGTAGGAATCAAGCCACTGAAGAGGAAAAAAATGTGTATTTGTATTTTTTTTTTTCAGTTTCCTCCAGATATAATAACAACAAGCTAGTGAGCATTTTCAAGAACAACTAAGCAACAAGCCAACCTTTATAAGCTCTAAGCAGCAGTGATGATCAATCTATATAGTCATAAGAATGATACAAATGCATGGGAATTACTGTTACAAAGTTTTGTGCAAGTGTGTGTGTGTGGCTTTGTCACAGATCTACCAGAAAATAGCCCCAGTAACTCCTTTGAATATTTGGTCTACACGTAGAAAGGAGGGAAGAATTACTGGGTATTGTCTTAGTCTCTTTGGACTTTTATAACAGACTACCATAGACTGGGTGGCTTATAAACAACAGAAATTTATTTCTCACAGTTCTGGAGGCTGAAAAAATCAAGATGCCAGCAGATTCAGTGTCTGGTGAGGGTCTGCTTCCTGGTTCATAGATGGCCATCTGTGCCTTTCTGTGGCAGAAAGGCAAGAGAGATCTCCGGGGTCTCTTTTATTAGGGTACTAATTCCATTCATGAGGACCCCACCCTCATAACCTAATCACCTACCAGAGGCCCACCTCCTGATACCGTCACATTGGGAGTTGGGTTTCAACATATGAATTTTGAAGGGACACAAACATTCAGTCTACAGCAAATATGTTTGAGTTTTAGTTTGAGTGCTAGAGTTTCATTTTTGAGGATATTGCAATTTCAACCTACAAAAGAATTTTGTTTAAGAACATTCCCTTTTGGGTTCTGTGGGCACTGTTGTGATAACCGTTATTCACACTCATCATGCACACTTGCTTTTTTCTCTCGCTCTTCCAGTCTGCTTTTATTCTCCTCATTCCACTTTCCTCCTGTTGGGTCTCCTTTCCGGTTGACACGCATAAGCTCACTTCTGAGGCTCTGTGATCCTCCCTGGCTGTGCAAATGGTGGCCCCTTAGGAAATCCCAGTTTCACATGATCTCCTCCTGCCTGATACTCGGACCCCTAGGAGCAGCGCCAGGATGAGTCATAGGCATAGATGAGGGAGGTGGACACACAAGACTTGGGGGTGTTTTTCCAGGCTCTCTTCACTCCTGCTGTGAAAATAGATTTTCACCCATAGACTTTCTCAAAATTGTCTTGTAGCTTCACACATTTCAATCTTTAAGTGAAGAATGTTGAAATTCATGAACTTGGAGGTGGGTACCATGTTAAGATGTTAATGCCTGTGAATATTTCATATGAATTAGTATATGAGATATCGTTCTAATTCAACTGCTAACAAGAGTGGAGGAGGGGGAGTGGACAAATTTAGTGGGAGCTTTTGCGTGGAGGTTATTACATATGGCTTTGAGATTTACTCGAATATTCTTATCCAACATTTGGAGTCCTTGCCTTACTCATAGAAAGCATCCTTTGCTTCCATTAGAATTTCCCAATTAAACACAATTATCTGCCTTTACATTATAATTATGACTTTAGCAAATTAATAACCAATATATTGAAAAGCAAAGGGTTCTTCCTAGAAAAATATTATTAATATTTCCTATAAATATGGTTTTAAATAACATGTCCATTATAAGTTTTAAAATGACTCTTCTGATTTTCTTGCTTTTCTTCATCTTCAAATACTCATTTATCAGTGAATCACATCTCAGTATAACATCTAGATAAAACATTTTTTGCCTCCTTTTAAATACTTTTATATTCTCGTCTGTTTTTATGGCATGTCACTGCATGTCTCCAGAGGCACACAGCATTTTTATTTTCAAGTAAATTTATATTAGTTACAGCCTCCAGCTGTTTTAGATATAGGATCATTTCCTGTTGGTACTGTTTCCAGGACAATTCTTTTTTCCCCTCACAAAAATGAAAAATGTAATTTAACAAAGACATCCTATAATTGCCTTCATATCTAGCAAGGTATCTAGCAATCTAAATACTTATTTTATTTAAAACATCTGTCTACATAATATCTAATGATTGTCCAGGGCTGTATCATCCTTGGGAAAGGCAGCTGCTGCCATTTTTGTTTAATTTGTAAGGAACCAACAAAAATGTCTCCTTAACATTCAGTCTTTTGCCACCATGTCATATGTGAGATTATTTTTTTTTTAATGAGAATAGGTTACATTTTTGGTGCTTGCAATTAGTTTAGTCTTTCTCAAATTGGGAAAGACCATTCTTTTAAAAATCACTATGGAAACATTCTGCAAGAACACTAAGCTTTTGTTATACGTATCAAAGTATCATAATAAAAATGGTGGCATGCTGTTCTACTCATATAACTAGCCTCACACTGGAATCACATTTTAATTGCCAAGTTCTTTTTTAGAATTATTTGTCTGTAGTGCTTTTTCTTTTCATTTATAATAAAAATGTACAGTCGTTTTTATTGTGAAGTCGTTCTGCTGATTAGAGCAGTCAGTTGATATTTTCTTGTTATTTTTCAGAAAACTCGTGGAGAAAGATGGCAGCTTCTATAAAAGCTTTTTGTCTTGGGGGTGATACTGAATGTTACTTGTAGAAGAACCCATTTGTAAACTCTGTTTATTGTGCACAACCCTTGGAGCCCAAGATAAAGTGTTTAACTTTTAATAGATCCTATCAATTTAGGCTCAGCCAAAAACAACAGACACCCAGGCTTACGATAGTGTGTCTAAATGAGAAAGTTTACCTTTTCTAGGGAAGTAATCAAAATATTCCTTTTTGGAGCACTAAGAGTATGAAAGGGAAATGATTATGGTTCCCTACTGACACACTGTTATGATTGACAGGAAAAACCAACATGCCTGCCACCTGAGACATCTTGTTCAGGAACTTTCTGGAGGGTAGTAAATTGGTGTTGGCACAAACACAAAAAAATAAAATGACTTGATTCAGCACTTTTCAATTCTAAATCCCCAAACACTAAAGAAAGAGGTAAATATTCATCAAATGATCAAAATTTATATTGATTTTTATTCTACATTAGCAGCTCAAAGTCGAGATTCTTGACAGGGTGGATGTCGGTTTGAATGAGTCTCTTTGAAATGAGGATACAGGCCCTGAGCTGAGTGCTCCTGCGCATTCCTGAACCATAGGCCCTGATTATTAGAACCCTAGGAGGCTAAATTTTTAACATAACTGTATAAAGGCACATTTGTTCAGTTCTGTTTTGATAACTAAATTGTTATTATTAGTATGCAAAGTAATTCTTGTTGTTCCTGCTTCATTTCTTTCTTTCTATCACCATCTAAGGACAACTATTTTATAGAATTTCAAAGGAGCTGGAGTGCACGTTGTAGTCATAGAGTTAATAGCAGCATTTGCCAACATAATTGTACTTGAGAAGGAACTGCCAATCCTGCAGGCAAGAGAAGCTAAGATTGTATCTTCACGTTATACATCTTTAATTTTTAGTTCCTGCCAGAAAGTAAATAAGGATTTGCTGTGGTGGAATTTGGAAGATGGGAATAAGGACGCAGTGGTAGAATATAAACATAGACTTGATGCCTGTGTCATTGTGCAGAGATCTGCTAAGGAAACAGTAATGGAGAGGCATCGAAATTCTAATCATCCCTTCCAGTCCACACAGTGTAATCACACTCCCTTCCCACCCTAGCTCATGACATAAAATGCTGAATTTTTAATGGCTTTAACTACTTGCATTACAAAGAGGAGGAGGCTGGTGGTGGATGAGGCTCTCCCCAACTGCAATGATGTGACATATTTGTTCTTTATGTTTGTTAGGTGGAGATGGTGGTGGTGTTTTTAATAAACAGCTCATCTATCATTTAAATAGAGGAAGAGGACATTTTTCTTTACACACAAACAAATATAGAAGAAATAATGCAAATAGCATTCATGTTCATTTTTCCACTTTGTTTAAATGCTTACCATTTAACAAATATCATTAAGGATATAGCTTTAAAATTGAATTTCCTGAACATTATTAGTGAATGTTTTTAATGGCTTGCAAACAGCATCAAGTCAACAGAAATAAAGATGACCTTTTAAAGATATAAATATAATATTTTTTACTTAAATCAGTTATCTTTTGCAGTTGTCCTGATTTAAGTTATCCATGAATATAAATAAACCTTGAGAACCTAAGCCTAGGTTTTCTGGAGCTGCCAATATGGTCATAGAAGTTTTGTATCCTAATGTACAAAGATTAGTATATACAATAGTCTTTGCTGAGTATAATATTGAAATAGCTTTGAGATTCTTGTTAAATTTTTGATATATATTTAATTTTAACAATAGGAAAATATTTATATTTTTAAACACTTTTATCAGTCTCTCATCCAAGGATAAAAAAACATTCTAACGAACTTACTAATTGTTTCTTTGGTAACATTTTTGAAGAGTAATATTGGTCTTATCCTTGAATTAATATTTTATTGCCTATTATTTAGTATAATTTTTCTATAATTATAGATTATACATTCTCTGAGGGCAGGCACCATGTCTGACAGAGATTTGTATCTTACACAGTGTCTTACACATAAGAGACACTCAAGATACATTTCTCCAGTGAGTAAATGAAGGCCCTTAATCAACTTTACTCCAAAGAAATACATTGCTCCCTAGTCCCATGGCTCCCTGTCCCAACACTATAGGAGAAGGAAGCTTTGGTACTCCGCTCAGCCATGCGCACAGGACCGAAGAAGAACATGAGCTTCTCATCTGTTCTAATGCTAAATGTTGTTTGTATTTAGCCAGAATGTAGCTAATCATGGATATGTGATTAAATGTCTTCAGATTATTCATTTCTGGACAAAGGAAATGCACTTTGAGTTCAATCACAAAGGTGAGTTATTTCAGGAAATTATGAGCCACCAACAATGAGGACAAAAGCACAAATGCACAAAATAACCACAGTCTTGAGGAAACAAAACAAAACAAAACACTGTAAATGTGACAACTGTAAATCCTGGAGTGAGTATGGGGAACTCTGCCAGAAAAAACCATGGAGAGTTCTGAGCTTAGATTCTAATCAACCCTGGAAGTCCTTGTCAGGGCCTTTGGGGATCTTGAGACCTGAAGATGCTTCCAGAAGAAGGAAGTGATCTGGGCCAGTTGCATGAAAGGGATACTATGGGGAGGAGAGAGAAGGGAGGCATAGAAGTATTTTTATAAGAAAGAAGAGAAAAAGGCCTGTGCTTAGAGATACTGTATCAAAGGTTAAAAAAAGATTGTGTAGTAAAAGTAGGAAAATATTCCCCAATGACAAAATTATTGCCAGAACAAGTACGGTCCCCCCCCTCCATTATATTGCAGGATCCCCTGATTTTCCTGAGTTACTGTGCATTCTTCCAGAAACAAACTGTGGCACTGTTAATGTCTCCTCCAAAATGCGCAAATGACTCCTTTTTTTTTTTTAAATAGGATATCAGATTTTATTAGGCTAAAACAAGCTCTATCCGAAAGACTTAAAGCTTCATTTTAAAAATGGATTGTAAAGATCACCCCATGAAGACAATAGCCGAAGTTTCATCCTGTGCGTGTCACTGTCCTGGTTGATTTCCAATATAATGTGAGGTGTATAAGATCACTGTGTTAGCTGAATAAAACATTATCAAATGATTCTTGAATTAAAGAAGCTTTTCTTTTCTCTTCTTTTCCTTTTCCTAGAGAAAAGCAAACAAATTATGTATTTCAATAATTTTCTTTTCTGTCAGGGAAAAAATAGTCTCCTTTCTAAGGGAGAATGAAGCCAATGATTTTAAAAATCAAGTGAGGCTACAGCCTTCAAACTATCTGTTTTATTTTTTTGCACATTTTAAACAATTTCAGATTTTCAAACTCAGTAAGATTTATTCTGCCAGTTTGTACAGAGTGCCTGTCACATACCAGGTGCTGTGCTGCGTGCTGGGGATGCAGCAGTGAACACGTAGACTAAGTCCCTTCCCTCGTGGGGCTTAAGGTCCACTGGGGGAAGGTGGGAAATACAAGATAAGTAACATATTTTGGCTAGATATGGTAACTGTGTATGCAGGAGGAGAGGGATTGCTGGGGTGGGGATGAGTTGAAGTTTTAGGTAGGAGATCAGGGAAGACCCGAATAAGAAGGTGACATTTCAGCAAAGACCTGAGGGAGGTTAGGGACTGAGCTGTCATGCAAACAAGACCAAATGCCCCCAGAGCATGCCTGCCAGCCCTGTGGGAGCAGGCAGGGATAGGTTGAAGCCTGAGGACAAACCACTGGCATGGGGAATGTGGACAAAAGCCTGATGCGAGTGTGTACAAGAGAAAATAGGAGAGGGACTGGACATAGTGAATATAGATGACACATGTGAAAGGGATTTTTCCATAATGGAGAACAGAGAAATGGAGCTTTAGCCAGAGGATAGATTGGTGTCAATTGGTGTCTAGGGATTTTTTTTGTTTCTCATTATGGGAAAAACAACAGCGTTTTTTTTTTTTTTTGGCTAATGTGCTAATGAGCATAATACAGTAGAGAGGAAAAACTTGATGCAGGAGAGAGGGGCAGTTTGCTGTAGGTATGATAATCTTTGTGGAGATAAGAGGGAGTCTGGTACCCAAGTGAAGGGGCTTGGTCTTAAACAGAGATATGGACAGAATCAGGAGGGAAGGAGGAGGACATAGACCCAGAGGCAAGTAGGTGGGTAGATGTGGTTGGAAGCTATGAAGTGCAGTGTGAGTGAGCAGGCAGACCTACAAAGGCATGAGTTAAGAGAGAATAAAATCAATTTTAACATTCTCATGATACTTAACCCAATAAAGGATGCTGGGCCATGCAGTGATAATGAAATAATTGATATTTCTTAACTAAACCAGTGCTTTTTAAGGCAAGGATAAGGCATATGTCTCTATGTGATTATAAAAGTGATTATGTGTTTAATCCTTAAAGATCGTTAGAATGACTGAAATTTACCCCCTAAAATTTATCATGGGCTAGCTATTTTGTTATTAAACACAATACCAGAGGGAAGTAGATCGTTGAGTAATTTTTCAGGCCTGAAGTAGATCACTGAATTTGGATCACTACATACCAAGCCAAATTCAAATAAGATATTTTAGAAGATTGTGTCTCGTGTCCTGATTAAATTATTAATTTGAAGTGTAAATTTGAAGAGGAGTATCTCTAGTGATTTAGGCTCTAGGTGCATACAAAATAAAGGGGGGATCATGCTACTAATGATAAGCAGAAGAGCAATTGTGTTAAACCTCAGATGAGAAGGCGGTGTTCCTGACTTTATCATGTGTACCCGTCTGTTAGGGCAGCAATAACGACATGCCACAGACTGGGTGGCTTAAACCACATAAATTTATTTCTCACAGTTCTGGAGGCTGGAAATCCCAGATGGGGTTGTTGGCAGGTTTGGTTTCTGTTGAGGCCTCTCTCGTTGGCTTGCAGATGACCTTCTTGCTGTGTCCTCATGTGGCCTTTTCTCTGTGCGCCCACTCATCATCTTCTTGTAAGGACACCAGTCCTATTGGATTAGGACCCCACCCTTGTGACTTCATTTAACCTTAATTTCCTCCTTAAAGACCCTATCTCCAAATATAGTCACATTGAGGGTTAGGGCTTCAACATATGAATTGGGGTTACACAATTCAGTCTATAACGTTATGTTAAGGTTTACTAGAGGCACAAGTTACTAGAATCTCTTAGGCATTTCCACTGTTTGGGATGCTGGGTTTCTGGTCTGCTGGAAACTGTTGATTCCCTTCTCAGTGCAATGTTCTTAAAGTACACCAGGAGGTAGGAGCTTTATGAGCATATTTGAACTAATCCATCAGATGACTATCTTGCCATGACAGAAAAAGGTAGATGGAGGAAGATTAAGGCCATCACAGAAATAATGACATCTTCTGATGTCACATCATTTGATAGCATCCAAATTCCCTAAGCTGACATCCTCCATAGTCTATCCCCTTCTGCTTTAGTCTCTTTGTCCAAATGCCCCAAAGCTCTAGACATCATTCTCTGAACATGCCACTTCCTTTCACAACTCTGGGCCTCTGAACAAATGAGTTACTCTGCCTATAAATATATCCATCTGCTTCACCTGACAAGGTCATGCCCATACTCCCAGATCTGGCTCAAATGCCACCTCTGTCAAGCTTTTACTGCCTGTTCCTCACCTTCAGACAATTACTTGTTTTATTTCACATCCTCCTCTACAATCATTTCACTTGGCACACTTGTAGTCATCCGTTGGCATAGCTCTTTCCTCCACTACCCTGCAATCCCTTGGGAGAAGGGACTGTGTTTTGTTCTTCTTTGTACCCACAGTCCCTGGTGCAGTTCCTGGTACATGATAAAGGCTCAGTGAACATAAGAGCAATAAATGGATGGATGTATGAATGCATAATTCATTCATTCAACAATTATTTACTGAGCTTCTAACATGTCCCAGATACTGCCAAGGTGCTGGGAACACAAAATGGCAAAGGAGACAGGGAGACACAGATCCTTTACGGAGCTTGGAGTCTGGAGACGGAGACAGAAAAAGTGCAAGCTAGCAAATACAAGAATTTTAAATTGTGATATGTGCTGTGAAGGAAATTAACACTGTTTTTAAATAGAGAAAAATAGAATGGATCTACTTTTGATAGGGTGGTCAGGGAAGGCCTCTCCGAGAAGTGAGTCAGCTGAAAGCTGAAGTGTGAAAAGACATTAGCAAGAGAATGTTCATAAGAAAAGGAACAATATGTGCAAAGGTCCTGAGACAGGAAAGAGCTGTTTAAAGAACTGAAAGAAGGCAAGGATGACAAGGGCATGGTGATCAAGAGGGAGATAAGTAGAAAATGAGGTCTGAGGTAGGCAGGAACCAAATCTCATTGGCCACAGGAGAAGTTTGTCTTTTACATCTGAATGCAGTATGAAACTCATGTTTTATAAAGACCATTCTGGCCACTGTAAGGGAAGATTGGAAGGGCAGAAATGGGCGACGGGGGATATATGTTAGAAGATAATTGCTGTACCGTACGGGAGAGAGGATGAAGGCTTGGACCAGGCTGCAACAATGCAGACTGGGGAGACACACTGCGGAGACATTTTGGAAGAGGAATCAACAAAATTTAGGGAGTAACTTGCTGTGGGAAATGGAGAAGAGGAGGAGTCAAGGATGACCTCTAGGTTTCTGAGCCGGGCAACAGATGGTGCCATTTATTTAAAAGGAAAGGCCTAAGTACAGAAAGTTTTGGGGGACATGGTAAGGATGAGAATGGAGAGTTCTGTTTTGAACAATTATGCCTAAAGTAAATCCAAGTAGTAAGGTGAGATGCTATGTTGGATATACAAACGTAAAGCTCAGATGAGAGGATTGGAAGCCATTACTATATAGATGGCATTGAAAGCCATGGAAGAGAGTGTAAATAGAGAACAGAGGTCGAGAATTAAGCCCTGAAACAACAGCCAGTCATCTCAGCTGTGATCCAAAACGATCAATCAATGAACCATCTATAAACGGATTTGGGGATGGTGGAGAAGGAGGGAGGGAGAATGATTGAGAATCCATGACATTAGGTCAGCCAAGAGGTAATGCAGGCCCAGAGTAGAGTAAGTGAGAACTGATCCTTTTTCTCTTCTCATCATACACTCTCTCCCATGGCATTCTCATTTCATCTCCTAATGTCAACCGTTGCCTTTAGGTTTATACTTCAGTCTTAACATTTCCTCTTGCTTGCTGAACTTTTCATTATGGATTTCCCACCAGTACTCAAATGAAAAGACCCAAATCCAGTTCATTTGTTCCATCTACCTGTGTTCTTCTTTTTATACTCCTACTCCCAGTGATGGCACCAGGGGCCTCTTAGTGACCAGCAAGTAAGAGGTGGATCTGTCATTGAGTCTATTCCCTCTTGCTCCTTTTTTTTGCCTTAATGAGTAAGTTGCAAAATCTCATTGATTACACATCAGTAATATTATTTAATCAGGATAATTTCCATTTGTAAAATATAGTCACTTTTAAAAGTATGCACTATTATCATAGGTGCTAATAAATAAAATTATTTTAATCGGAGATTCAGTGTTACTATTTTTTTAAAGATTGCATTTTCTTCAAGTCTTCCTAAAAATTTATCTTTGGACTAAGATGTAGTATGAGAAAAAGTTAAGACAGTCTGTAGAGAGATTTAGACTGGCAAAGCCATTCAACCTTAGCAGACGGAGCTACTTGGGTTCTTTTTCTATCATCATACTTAGAAATGAATCAGTGAAAGCAGAGATAGAGGTGGATAGGGAAGACCTGGGCCATCTAATTCGTCTCCTTGTTAGTGCGGTGAGGTTTCCTATGTCAAATGCCGATGAGATATTGTGCAATAACAGTCTTAGATTACAACATTTCAATCATTTTCGTAAGGTGACTAATTATCTTTCGAGTTGCTCTCAGCCTTGTTCTCTGAACTCCTTTCTGGGTATCTGTATCACATGTGAGGTGTTTCCTTGTGTACGCAGAAATGGCCTAGGATCTCAAAAGGATGAACTACAATTATTTTTCCATAGTAGTAATGAGTCTTCATTAAGTCTACCTTCCTCTTTATGATCCTTTTTGTGACCAGTGGCACACATTTGTGAGATCATTACCCAGAACAAGCAGTGGTCCAGCTTGTTACTTTAGGATGGTTGAAACTAATGGGAACCTCTAGGGATCACCTAATGGTGCAGATGCATTATTCTAATGCGGTTTCCAATAGAATACTTGGTGGGGGATGACCTCCCCATTATCTCTATAGCTTTAGGGAGGGGAGCGGTGCGTGGGTAGCATTTGGGAGGACTGGTGTTTTTAAGTTCTTTGACTATTGTTCAATATCTCTCAGTTTTCTCATATTTAATCACATAAAAATATTATATGCTCTTTTGAAAGATATATTCTGTTGTTTTTTCTAATCATTGACTCCCTACATTCAATTTTATACCTCCTCCCATTAAAAAATATTCTTAGGTCAGTAGACATTATTTCTCCAAGTTCTGTGATGTCTGCAAACCTTTTGGTTCAGACTCTTCTATAATGCCATTAACATGCTTTATACCTCTTCTTTCACATCATTAATAAAGATGCTAAATAACACTATATCTAGCATTTCCTTTGTGCCTTCTCACCAGCCATACCCCTTCCCCCTAAACTGAATACACTCCATGTAACATTATCCTTCATTTAATTGCTTGACATAATTCTTAATCCAGTTGAGTCTGTTCTTATTCAAGCCAATTAGTTTGAGCAAGAAAAGGTGACATGAACCAACACATAGATTGCAGTTTTTAACTGATTTCTGAAACTCCGGTTATATTAATATAATAATTTTAGCATTGGTTTAAAAGTTCTTCCTCAGCAATCCAGAGTGTTCATAATAAAGCTGCTTGTATAAAGCAACAACACAGGAACTCTAGAATGGTTTGAGATCTCACATTTCGTAAGCTACTCGTTTCCTTTACAGAGGCCTGATTTGCCCTTTTAAATAGCTGCCACTTTAGAACTCTGACTCTTTTTTCCCATGGTCGAGTCTATAAAACCAGAGACCAGGCAGAAGGCCTTGGTTGTCGCTGGACATGAAGAGCAGCTCATATCTCGACTTGACTTTTCTTATGTGTTGCAGAGTTCTGGCAACTACCCAACAGCTGACCCAGAACTGTTTTTCTTAGGAGAATATGTAATTAAGTTATACAGAAGCAGCAATTTTAAGGCTTATCAGAAATGTTAATAGACATGCTTGGATTTAGTGAAGCGCACCAAAAGAAAATAAGAGTTCCTTTGGTCCACTGTGCATGTGAACTCAGCATCGCCTCCTCCCTTTTACCGTGGGCAAGCATACCACCGAGAAGACTTCATTCCGGTCTCATCTGGCGTTCTAGGGAAACCTAAAGCCACAGGGATCACAACAGCTGAAATAAATAAAGCATCTATTCAATACATTTCCATGCCAAATGTTATTCAGCATTCTTTCGGCCTTGGTTTGATAGAAAACAGCGTGGTGAACTTACTACCTCTTCTTCACTACAGTGAGCCCCAAGTAACTATGAAAGATTTGACAACTCAAACCTGCATGTAACCAAAATCACTATTCTCTCTCTGTTAAAATTATTAAGACAATAATACAGAGAACCGAAAAAATGTAATAAAGGAAGTCTGTTGTCACTTTTGAAGGGGTATTAGAATTAGTACTAGGCTTTTTTATTCTCCTCAGGGAAGAGAAAGAGAAACGTTCAAATATGTGTCCATGCAAATGTGTGGGTTGGAGGGGGATCTTTAAAAAATAAATGTTACAATGTGGCAATATGAGAAAGAATATTATTAAGGAATTTCACAGTTATTTTTATGTAAAGTCTCATCATACAGCATTATGATCTCAGGGATATTTTGTGATATTTACTGAGTCTTCTGAGAGTTCATTTATTCAGGTCATATTTTAAGGAGGAACTTATAAGATTCAGATCTAAAATATAATTCTGTAATATGCCCAGCTGATCCCATTAAATCCAACCCGAAAAGGAGCAGTATAAGGATGTGAACAATTCTCATTCTTTGAGTTGTTACACCTCACTTGAAATGCATTCCTTCTGGATTAAAACAGCAATTCCTCTTTGTTTCTCTCTCCAGGCTGAGGTTCAACTATGCTACCTGGAAGCACAAAGAGATGCTGTTGAGCAGATGTCCCTCAAGCTGTACAGCGAGCAGTACACCAGCAGCAGCAAGAGAAAGGAGGAGTTTGCTGATATGTCGAAAGTTCAGTCAGTGGGAGGCAATGGGTAGGGAACTATTGTTTTTGTTGTTTTATTCTCACTAATCTCTACTTTTTCAATGATATTCCACTGGTAGGTGTTAGGCAGGCGTTTCCTCCCTAGCTAACAGACAAGGAGAATCTCAATAGACTAGACATTTATGTTCTTTTCCATTCGTGCCAGAATTGAAGACTGTGCATTTTATCCACCTCTGTCATCTAACGCAGAACTTCCTAACTTGATTACTATTTTTTTCAAAACAGCCTTGTGATTTTTACATGTGTTTTTGTGACTACATTGTACCCATAGTATTGGTCTTTCTTCTTTATAAATTTTTTTTCAGTGTATTTCCCCGTTTTTAAATTTCACCATTTATTTTAAAGTCTATCTAAGAAAATTTTAAATACCAGAACCTCATTGGAAACTTGGTAGAACATAATTTTCCTGAAAAATATAGATATTTAATAATTGTTTAGAGACCATAGACTAACCGGTTAGCTGCACATAAAGTCAATTGGAATAATAGACTAACATTTGATTGTCTGTGGTGTGTGAAAGGACCCAGTGACTTCAGTGATCCATCACAATTTCAGTCAGCCTGAGACATATGGCTGTATTTATACTATACTAACCGTCCTATTGAATAGTTAAGTTGTGCTTTCAGATATTTGCAAATGACTTTAAAGTTATGCAAACATTGTGTGTGTATGTGTGTGTACAGTATTTATTTATTAAAAACATTGTATATATATGTATAAATATATATTAGTCTTTTCTGACTCAATTCTAATATTTAGTAGGCAATTATTAAAGAGTAAAAGAATAGTAATGAAATTTAATTATTTCATAGTTTTAATGACTTAATAATAATTATACTCATAAAAGTGGAAACAGTAACCTATCTCACTTTTATACTTGAGTTAGACAACAAGGAGGAGAAACGGTTCCCCCAAGTTCTGTTACATGTTAATAGCATCATATAAACTTATGGGGTGTAACTCTAGCCAAAATATTCCCTGAGAAGGCAAGAGGAAATAAGTCTTTTCATGCACTTGTCTGCATTTATCTTTTAAGTGCTTGTAATTCTGACTGGATTTAAAATTCTCATACAAATTTTTGGGATAAATTAAGTACACAGATTACAAATTCTGTCTTGTGGTATAACCTAGGGTCTAAGACTACAGGAAAAGGATCAGAGTCATAATTCTGTTTAGGAAATGAGAAAGGACTTTTCAAAATTTCAAATTTATCCATCTATAAAATTTGTTGCTCTATCAGGATTGTTTTTATACATAGACATGTTATGTGTATATTTGATTCGTCTTATACGATTCAGTAGACATCTATTCACAAGAGCAACAGCATAACAGCAAATAAGAAAGAAAAGGTTAAATCTTGGAGCACGAACAATAAGCTGTTTTGAGGCCTTAATGTGCTTTAATTTCTCTAAATGCCTAAATAGTCTCTGGAGTACACGAAAGCACAAACTTTAGGTCACATTTTCATGTTTTCTAAGAGCCCTGCGGATTGAGCAGGCACCACGTGCTTCTGACCTCAGATTCCAAGGACTCAACCTGGGTACTTACTCTGGGCTCCACAAATCATAAATCTGCCCTGGGAATTGCTTAGTTAACAACAAGCATTGTTCTGTGAAGTGGGAGTAGGTGAACTTGCCTGATATCTTTTGTTTATGCTCCTTGGGGTGCTGAAGGCTGTGCATTGTGCAGAAATTTAAGAGTGTGCTGAAGAAAAGGCAGCTATTTAATACTAAGGACAAAAGCCATATACTCCTTTCTATTTTCTGTTTACATACAGAAAAGCATTGTTTGAGAAATGCATGTGGGTGAGGTTATCTGGGGTGTCCTGCCCCCAAGACTCTTTGCTCCCACAGTCAAATCATTAATTCTGAAGCCTTAAGAACACAGCCTTGTAAAATTATCTGCTCTGATGACACACAAACTTCATTAACTGTTCCTTTTGTTACATTGAACGAGCATTGTTTCCAGTAAGCAATTGTGGGAATAGTGTGGGCTTTCTAGGGTCTTCATTCCATATGCAGATATCCCATCACTAAAGAGAAAATTAAGTTGGTGATACAATTCATATATTTTTATTTTCTCCCCATGCCTACATGCATGCTAAGAAGAGTATGTAGTTGAAAAAATGTGTGACTACTCCAGGGAAGACTCAGCTGCTAGATAGAATGGTGATCTTATATTTCTAAGAATTTTACATAAGCAAAATATCATTTAGAAATGAATTTATACCCTCTCTGGCTTGACGAAAAGATGTGTATCAAGGTGATATAACACGGCTTAAATACAATGATGAAGTGTGTGTTTAGCAGTTGTGAATATGTAAAGTGGGAAGATTTCCCCTAATGTATGGAGGCTGTGTGAGCTCTAGTAACAGTGTGTTCACCAGTGGGAGACTTTTGGCCCTGGCTTAAGTGGCTCTGGCATCCCCAGGGGGGAAACCACAGCTTCCTGGAGGGATGTGCAATGTTTGAGTCACTGGTGATTCTCAACAGGAGCAGGTTGGTGCTTTTCGACAGCTGCTGATTTAAATGAAAGCACTTACAGATTGTTTTGTTTCTTTCCTCCAATAAATATTCATTGAAGGCCTACTATGTGCATGGTACGATGCTCTGAGGAGAGTTTGTCAAGAGCACTTACATTTTGTATATTTTGTAAAGTGTAACCATCTCTTTTTCCAACACCTCTTTTTGTCAGGGGATTGTCTGATTTTGTTTTGAATTTCAAAGATATTCAATTCATTAAGTAGCATCCTATTTGCTGTCAAGACTTAATGTGGGTTACAAACCATGTCTTTTGTTCAGTTTCTAAATAATAGAACTGGAAGGCAAAAGGGCTGGATGACTGGCTTGTCTGGGATGATGGTTTAAGATGGAGCTAAGAAATCAACTCAGAACCCTGGATCACAATGCAGTGGACAATCCATAAAGTCACTCTTGGCTTGCTCTCCAAGGATTTCATTTGGACCCTTGATAAACATTTTTTCCCCTAAATCCCATGTTGTGCATATTCCATACTGTATAAAATTTAAATTATGGTATCTTCCTACTATAAAGAAATGGAAGAGTCTTGAGATTTCATTAAAGCTATCAAGAAATGTGGGCAAAACCTTGCAAAGTAGGCATAAGTGAAGACAAAATTGACTTTATTCATTAATTTGACAAATATTATTAAGTACCTCCTGTATGAAGTGCAGAGATTAAAAAGCAAAAATGCCGTGGCCCCTGCCCTTGAGAGTCTCACAGTTCGGTAAGAGGTGCCAGATCTGTAAACAACATGGAATAAAGGATCACAAGGGCTGAGTTAGAAATCTACGTGAGGGAGCGAGTGGGGCTCATGGAAGGCAGAGCTCTATTCTGACTGTGGTGGAGTTGCAGCAGGTGGGGAAAGAGGGCAGAAGGAAAGGACTCTGGAGATGAATTTTGAAAGAAGGCTAGGTCAGAGAAAGAGCTTTTCAATTTAATCTGTACAAACATTTATTGAGTACCTGCAAAGCCAGACCACAGTTCCTGCCTTCATGAAATTTACAATCTAGCAAGAGAGTGTGACATTAAGCCAGTATTTGCCTGTGTAATGAGAAAGAAGGGGAAGCAGAGGGTGCTAGGGGAGCTCACAGCAAATGGGGTGGGCTTCATGAGGCAGAGCAGCATCTGTCACGTTCCCCACTCTCTGCCCCGAGTCTTGGAGCATGCTAGGTGCTCAGTGAATGAGTGGACGCATAAATGAATAACTAAAACTGATCTGGGGCTCAGAGAGGGGGAGCAAAGGTCTGGAATCCTCAGACTGCCTCCCTTTCCATATGACTGGAGAGCAGAGTAGAAAGTTGGAGTGGTTGTAAAAAATAAGGCTTGGGAAGGAAGTGAAGTCCAGATCCTGGAGTTAATCACTGACTTCATGGTTCTTAACCAGGATAGTGCATCAAGATCACCTGTGAAGGTTTTAAGCTGTAAAATGCCTGTCCACCTGCCCCACTAAAAATTCTGATTTACTGGGTAAGACTGGGCCAAGATATGATCATATTCTATTGCCCACTTCCAGTCGAGAACCATTGCTCTAATGGTTTTCGAAATGTGGTCTCTGGACCAGCAGCAGCAGCATCTCCTGGGAATTTGTTAGAAATGCCAATTATGGGCCCCACTCCAGACCTATTACATTGGAAAGCCTGGGGGTGGGGACCAGCAGTATGTTTAACAAGCCCTCCAGGTGATGCTGATGCTGCAGTTTGAGAAATACTGCTTTAGTCATTGGAGATTTTAGGTTAGAGATTAATGGAGAATGTGGAGACTGGATTGGAGACTAAAGCCAGAAAGAGGACGTGATAAACCTCGGTGACCCATCAGATGAGGGGAATGAAGGGGAGAAAGGAGCCACTCTGATGTTCCAGTTGCTGGCTCAAGGAGGAGAAAGAAAATAGGAGGATTTGGATTCAAATGACTTTGGTGTCATTCAATATTTAATATTTATTGAGCAACTATTAAGTGCAGGCTCTACTAGGCACTGGGGATGTAGAGGCAGCGGGACACAAAGGGTGGCAGGTGTATGTAAATCAGGAAAGCCTTCCAGGAGAAGCGTCATGGAGGATCGCCCAGGGTCCGAAGTGACAAGGATAGTGATTTCTACAGAGGAGGCAGTGTGTACAAGCAGCTAGACCAGTAAAGAATGTCCAGCATGACTAGATTGGTGGTTATGAAACAATATTCTGGCAGCAATGTGGAGGATAGACTAGCATGGGCAAGACTAGACAGTGCTCAGTAAAGAGGCCCTTCCAGTCATCCAAGTGAGAATAGGTAGGGCCTGAACCAAGACAGCAGCGATGGAGACTGGAAGAAGGGAGTTGGAGACAGGCTCTGGTCACCAAATGGGGGGGCATTAAGGAAGGGGAGTTTAAGAATGGGCCTCCATGTTTCAGGCTTGTGCACTTTGGCAGACGGACATCTCATTCACTGAGGTGGGGAATGCAGGGGAGGAGCAGGAGCCGGGAGAGAAGCTGAGTCCTTGGGACATGGTTCTTTTGATGGTCTGTAGAACATCTAATTGGAAATGCCCAGGAAGCCAATCTGGAGCTCAGGAATGTTTTGGGCTCTTCAACTATCAACAAGGACAGTGTGGGGACTATCGGGTAGCAGATGCTGAGAGGGTTAGGAGCTTACCTCTTGATAGTCTAGCCACCCTCCCAGGTGGACGTAATGTTATATTTAAGAATGCTTATTTTAAAGAGTATGGATAATAGGAACAGATTTCAGTTAGAATCTTTCCTGCTGTATTCTACAAGTCTTCCAAAATTAAAACTACATCATTGAGAATTCCAGGTGGTATCTTGATTGACAGGAATTGACGACTACAGTGGACTATTATTTTCTGTCTTAAAGCCGCAGGTAAAAGCACCTGATCCTAGATATGAGAGTGCATTAGGTCTGCTCAGATTGCTTCCGACTACACAAATAATATTTATCTTTAGGGGTAGTCATGCATTCTTAAAGGAGGAGAGAGAGCCTACTTGATTAAAAATTAAAGATTGGAATTCAAGTTGGCCCTCTGCTACTTTTTATCTGTGTGACCTTGATTGGGACACTTAATCTCCTCAAGAGGCAATATCTCAGTCTGTAAAATGGGAATAGTTATCCCAGTCTACTTTGCATACTTTTTACAGCACAGAATTATAATACTTCATAAGAAAATGTCTAAAATATATGGAATGTAATAGATATGTGAAAAATCATTTATGAAATATGCACTGAGAAACTACTATGTTGCAGGGAGTGGTATGAGATGCTAGAAATGAAAGAAATACACAAGACTCAATCTCCACAGTCCTCAGTCTAGTGGGGGAGAAAGATACAGACACTCAGATACATCCTTATGAAATAACGGGCAAAACTCAAGGTAGCGAGTTTTGCGGAGGTACCTAGGAGGCCTGCCTAATCCAGCCTGGCTAGAAGGGGTCAGGGAAGTTGATGAGAGAAGGGAACATCTGAGCTGTCCCAAAAGATACGTAGATATTTGCCATTAGGAAAAGATCGGGTAGAGGGAGGGTAAAGATTTCAGCCACAAGACAGTAACTATGTAGGGGGTGTGTCTGTGTGTGTTGAGGGTTACTGTAAGGAATAATTTGATGTTATTGAAGCAGAAGGGAATGGAGATGTTTTTTGACTCTGCTTCCTGGGATCAGGAGGGAATCCCAAGGGAGTTCTTAGGGACTTCTGCTCTTGTGGTGACGTTCTAGAAGATACCTCAGTCTCTCAGCCTTATGCCAGGCTTCGTCTGGCTGTGGGGGAATTTGGGCAGTGTCTACAGATGGGGATGTAGTCAAGCTTTATGCCCCATATCTAAGAATATGTGAGTAATTCACCCCTCATCATGCAAGGTTTCAGCCTAAATTTTACTCCCAAATACAAATAGTGTATGTAGGTTATTCCCAAGCCCACCAGGCTGAATTAGATGAACTTTAAATAGACAAAAGGTTAAAAGTTTGGCAGGAAAGATGAGGTCGTTTTCCTTTAGGAAAGGATGCATCTCTGTATTGGTGTGAAAACACACACACCCAAATTTATACAAAAGACTCCCAAAGAGAAATGATATTGACAATTGAAAACAAATGTCACTATTGAAACATTGCTTGATTAAAGATCAAATTTGATTCTCTAAATTAATTAAGTAATAAGATACACTGAATGACTTTAACCTCCTGAGAAGGGATATAATCACCCTGGACTGCACTGCTGCGGGGGGGATCTTTCTGGTCTTCTGTTGAGCAACAGGCCAAAAGTACCCCTGTGCAGTTAGATGATCTTTCAGGCTCACTCGTCCTCTCTCTCTCTCTGTCTCTCTGTCTCTCCCTCTCACACACACACACACACACACACACACACACACTGACCATTTTGAATTTCTGCTCAATGGGTGTTTTTGGAGCATTGCTACATAAAATGTTTTCTTTTTGGTACACACCAGCCATAAAATGAAGTACTCTCTCTTATATGCGCCGAAGTTGAAAACATACTTGCAGATAAATCACTAGACAACCCAAAGAAGCCTTATTTCCACCACGCATTTCTACTTTCTTGCCCTATCTCAATCTAATGAATAGCCGATCAGTGTTCCCTTCAGGTCCTGTTTGCTCCTTCCCTTGCACTCTGTGTTATTAAATAGTAAGATCACAACACAGCATGCAGTCAAAAGGAGCAAAAAGTGGCTGGTTACCTTCTGGATAGTTGATATTCTGGGTACTATGTGATTATTAAAATGGGTCTTTCTGGGCTAAAAAAAAAAATCTCACCAGTTGAAATGTATTCAATGGGGTCATATTATACTCTTTTAAAGTGCAAATACGTTAAACTAATTTTAGACCTAGACAGTCTTCCACTTCAGTGATC
The DNA here is from genome assembly GCF_057802395.1 of Ceratotherium simum simum. NCBI lineage: Eukaryota > Metazoa > Chordata > Mammalia > Perissodactyla > Rhinocerotidae > Ceratotherium > Ceratotherium simum. Next base: position 16,428,885 of record NC_141902.1, on the reverse strand, counting down.
TAAGGCCATGCACACCCGGAGCCAACACAGGGCACACCGGAGAGGTAGAGCCTACTTTCTGAGGAAGTGTTACCTCAAAGTTAACAGTAAAGTCAGCTAATAAAGGTATACATGTATCTCCCTTCCATCTTAATTTCTGTACTGCTTTAGAGGGTGGATGGGGCCCTCTGAAGAGGGAGAGAGGTGCTAACAGGGGCAATGAGAGGGCACCCAAGACAAATCTAATCTACCTCATTTTAATGTGCACGGCTTAACTCCTTTCTTTAAAATTTATCCCTTTATCCATTCTCCCATTTCCTTCACAAAGGATTTGAGTCAACTTACAAAAATGTTTACAACAAAATAGAATCAATATTTGATTGAAGTAAGTTAGGCAAAAGTAAAATATGTATAAGAAAACAAACAAATGCGTATTCTTTGCATGTCTTCGAGAAGGACTATGATTTGGCCCTAAGCTTTCCACACCCAAAGGAAAGAAAGAAATCTCCTCCATCTGAACGTTCATAGTGTCCTAAGCTTAGCAATAACATATGTCGGGGAAAACACAGCTTCTGTACCATGGAGACCTGAGAGGAGTTTCTCCTGTGGTTCTTTAAGGAGAAGACAGGCATCTGTGATACATCCCTCCAAGAGAAACCAAATTCCCAAGACAAATTTTTGGGGTAGGCTGCAGAAGTGGTGTCAAAGCGTAATTCAGTCAGAGCAGTTCTGCAAGTGACTCAAACCGTGGAGCTGAGCATAGCGCTCCCTGGGCAGGGTCAGCCTTGATGGAGGAGGTAGACCAGCCACCCGGGGGAGCTCTCCATAGTAATTCTGCTGACAGGCTTTTGTTAGGGGTTGGATGGCAGAGAGTCATTTCCGGGTTATTTACCTCCTGCCCTAACCCTGAGGGTAAACATTCCCTGTTGCCTATTAAATCTTTGAAAACCAGTGAGGCCTAGGGTGGAGTAGTCCTTTTACAAAAGACTGAGCTGCCTGACCCACCCCAGTGTGCTGGTAGCAGGTCTGGATCCAGTCCCTTCTATCACACAGATAATGACATAGGAAGGTTTATCTTTTTTTTTTTTTAATTTTAAACAACATATGTCTCTTTTTTTTTTTTATTGAGGTAACATTGGTTTATAATATTGTATAGGTTTCATGTGTACCACATTATAATTTGACATCTCTATATACTACAGCGTTCTCTTCACCAAAAGTCTAGTTTTTATCCGTCACCATTCCCCTCTGGTAACCACCAATCCATTGTCTGCTTCTATGAGTTTTTTGTTTTGTTTTGTTTGTTCATTTGTTTTGTTTTGTTTTTCATATTCCACATATGAGTGAAATAATATGGTGTATACCATTCTCTGACTTACTTCATTTAGCATAATATCCTCAAGGTCCATCCATATTGTCACAAATGGCAAGATTTCATCGTTTTTATGGCTCAGGAGTATTCCATTGTATATATATGTATATACCACGCTTTATCCATTCATCCATCGTTGGGCACCTGGTTCCATGTCTTGGCTAGTGTGGATAATGCTGCAATGAACAGAAGGGTGAATATATCTTTTCAAATTAGTGTTTTCGTAGTCTTGGGATAAATACCCAGAAGTAAGATAGCTGAATCATTTGGTAGTTCTATTCTTAATTATTTTGTGGAACTGTTTCCATACTGTTTCCCGTAGTTTCCATACTATTTCCATACTGTTTCCCGTAGTGGCTGCAGTTTACATTCCAACCAGGGCACAAAGGTTTCCTTTTCTCCACATGCTCTAGAACGTTTGTTATTTCTTGTCTTTTTAATAATAGCCATTCTAACGGGCATGAGGTGATATCTCATTGTGGTTTTGATTTGCATTTCCCTAATAATTAGTGACGACGAGTATCTTTTCCTGTGCCTGTTGGCCATCTGTATGTCTTCTTTGGAAAAATGTCTGTTCAGAGTCTCTGCCCGTTTTTGAATCCGGTTGTTTGTTTTTTTGGTGCTGAGTTGTATCAGTTCTTTATATATTTTTGATATTACCCCTTATCAGATATATGACTTGCAAATATCTTCTCCCAATTGGTACGTTGTCTTTTCGTTTTGCTGATGGTTTTCTTTGCTGTGTGGAAGCTTTCTAATTTGATGTAGTCCCATTTGTTTATTTTCACTTTTGTTTCCCTTGCCTGAGGAGTCGTATCCAAAAAGATATTGCTAAGACCAATGTCAAAGAGAGTACTGCCTATATTTTCTTCTAGGAGTCTTATGGTTTCAGTTCTTACATTTAAGTCTTTAGTCCATTTTAAGTTAATTTTTAAACAACACCATCTCTTGCTTTGTCTTCTGAAGTACGGTTCCCCCATTTGTGTTAGAATCACTACTGATTCTAAATTCTTCAGAATGTTTTCCAGCTCCTTGGCTGGAAATATAGTGTATTATCTGGAAATTTAGACATGGCTTTGACTTCCTGACAGCCTAACAGAATCTTCTAAGTATGTTGAGAAATCTACATTGATATTTCTAATTTTATGGCTAATCTTGGAGGTTAGAATTTTTTTGCTTTATGGCTTTTATTTCAATAACAAATGTTTATGGACAGATGGTCCATGGGTCCATGAGAAAGTAGGGCCAATCATTAACAAATTTGTGGGGTTGATTTTATTTTTCTTAGACATTTTCACATGTACGTGGGTATATGTGAGAACTGAGAAAATTACTCCCGGAAAGAACTCCATATTCCTTTTTATTTATTAATGGCAAAGGCAGGCTGCTTTTCTCATGAGGAAGTCGCTCATGAATTTTCATTCAAAATAGTAAATTAATGTCCACACTTTAATATCTTTAGAGTGGAAAGGGATTCTACATGCAACTGTGCATATCAGATTCCATGTCTGGAAAGCTACATTTCATTCTTTAATGATATTATGATTGGGCTGGGTACCACTGTTGTGTCTCCCTTCTGCACTTACATGTGACACGGAGTAGAGGATGATGGGAAATTCTGATCCATTACGAGTATTTTACTTCAGTAAAATTCTTAAACCGTATTTTTACAAGATTTTTTTACCACTCCCTTTAGTGTCTTTTTTTTGAAAACCAGAGGCAAACTTCCTCGAGCAAATAATGTGAACAGTGAACACTTAGTGAATATTTGGGGAAAGAATCAATATGCTAAAGAAGCTAGGAAAATTGGATCATTTAATAGAAGTCCCAGTATAGACAAGCTGGTATTTCAGGAACTGGTCTTGTGTTTTTGCATGTGTTGGTGTGAAATGAACCATTAAGCCTACAAAAGATGGATTCTTTAATGCTCCAAAATATATATTACTCAGCCTTAGGTAGAAAAATTGCCAGAACGTTATCTTTTCTTCAAGCAACAAGTGCTCTATTTTGATGATTTCTTCATCTGGCTGTCTGTTTTAATCAAAATTCCTTAGTGGGCCAAGCTGAAACCTCATATATTCACACACACCTCCCATTGATTTCACTTGGGTGAAACTTTATCTTTTAAGCAAAGTTTAAGTTGAAATGTTGAGTTAATGATGCTCACTTTAAATACCAAAGGCTGAATGCATTTATGTATTCAAGCACTTAGCCAGTCAAACATAACTCCCATCAGGGTTTAGAGGAAGGATTGTTTCTTAAACTATGCCAGCCTTACAAATAATATATTGCTATCCAATCTGCAGAAAAATTATACTAAATAAGCTTGTTAGTATTTTATTTCTGTGGTGAAAGGCCCTGGAATCTTTTTAACCTTAGAAAGGCAGAGTAAAGTGGTGGACAAGACGTTGGGAAATACTTTTGGCAATTACGCATAGTAGTTAACCGAAACTTACGAATAAACACTAAAGAAAAAATTGCACATTTATTTCTCCATAGCCTGGTCTTTGTCTCTATTATTCTTGGACTATGAAATAAATACATTCATAATTCTGTATTTGTCTAACAAAAACTGACTTTGATTAGAAGACTTTTTCTCCTCATAACATGATTAATCTTTTAAACCTCCTAAAATGAGAATATTATACCTATAACAGAATGTCCAACTCTTTTATTATGAACCCATTTAAGATCAAGTACATGGCAATTTAAAGGAAAAGTATCTAAAAGAATACCGTTTTGGTGATATGTTTGCTTTATAACACTTTCATAGTACACGTGAGTTTGCTGTGTAACCTTTTCATAGGGAATATAACATATTCATAGAGTACTGAAAAGGTATGCTTTGAGACTTTAACATCTAGGAGATTACATATTTGAGTGAATGAGTTGACTCAAAAACACAAGCACAATGACAAATAGAATTTTATGAAGAAAATCCCTCCAAAAGAGTAGTTGCCATACTCATATCACTTATAAGATTCTGAGCTACTTACCACAATTTCAATCACCTCTCTCTCCCTTCTAAAAACAGAGGCATTTGTCACCAGGAATTCCAGAAAAGAATGTGGGTCTGCATTCATCTGATAGAATCAACATATTCTTCAAAGCGATATAAAACTGCTAACCAGTTCTATGCTACTCTTGATAAATTCCCTCATCTATGATCTTCTCTGTTTCCCTGTATAGTAGTTGACACTTTTCCTGGAAGACACTGTCTTTTATAAAATCACTTGAAAAACACTTAGCACACCTTTGCAGGTAATGTATACATAAGAAAGTAAACTACTTCCTCACCTCAGAATTTTCCAGAAATAATGAGCACATTAAATTGCAGTCATTTCAGAAGCTTTCAAAAGAGCCAACAAAGAAGTTCTAGTAATTTATTTCTGATTTGCTACAGAGTTAAATATTTGGTTTCACTAAATTTGGAAAACTCTCAGGTCTTTTCTAAGCTGTGAATTAATACACGGCCAAGAATCTGAAATCAGGCACAATTGCTTAAAAAAATGTTTTTGTCTTCAGTATTAGAACATTATGAGAATTTGTCATTTGGCAAACACTGGTGCTGGTTCTACACTAATGAAACAAAATATGGAACCAAAGCATTTGCTGTATCTAATCAACTCAAGCCTAAATATTCTCAGGTAGGATGAACTAGACTAGACCAAAGAAAGGGGGAGTATCTGTGGGGTTCATTTGCCACCTGCAGGTTTCTAGTGTAGACTGTCTGAGATGGACACTGAGGTGTGTTTAACTAGAAGAAATGGCTTTTGTTCTAAGTCCCTTTGTAAGGAGAATAATAAGAGGGACCAACTCAATGAATATAAAAGCATGGCAAAGAGCCAGTGAAAAAATTTCATGGTTCTGAACATTTTATCATTTTCATTTATTTAAAATCTATTCATAAATCTTTAATTTTCACTATAGAGAAGAGGAGTATGTGAAAGGAATGGGAAGACAACTCACATTAATTGAGAATCTGCTGCACTTAATCATTTTAAGTAAGCAAATATACCATTATCATATACTGAAGGCGGAATCCCACCTTCAGAATGAGTGAAGAAGTCCATGTTGCACTGGTTGCGTTGGTATTGGCATTTTGGGGATGAGATGCTATTATCTCTGTCACATGCTGCTCTTCTGAAGTCATTCTTGCCCTACTAAAGATTTTTGATTTCATTATCTACAATCATTCATCATCATTAAGCAGGTAATATGCTGGGCATTAGGGATGCAAAGATAAATTCATCCCTTGCCCTTGAATTGTTTGGTTATGGTCAAAGTTTCATTTTTATGAGACATCCTAAATACATACTTTCCTGGTAAAGCAACAAAAAAACCCCGCTTTGAGATCAGAATTCAGGCTTTTAAACACAAAGCTTATAGCATCCCTTAATAAATTAACATTCTTTTTAGGGAACAACCTCTTGGGATAAATGCTGTTATTCAGATTTACTTTTCCTCTTCTTTTTTTTGTCCAAGATGGCATCTGAAAGCATATAGGGGGCTTACTTGACCTTGTGATTCTGGGGTGCAATGACGTGCCCTGGCTTAACGTCTCCCTGGGTACAGGCTGGCTGGGTTCATTGAAATGAGTCTTGCCCTGGACTTTATGAGGTTGCCCCCCAAAAGGGCTGTGGCTGTGTTGTTGTCTCTTGGCTTGGTTAGGAGGTATTTTCTGACTTAGGTTAGGCTGACTAAGCCTCATCTCAGCCCTCACTGGCCTGGCCAACTCTCTGAGGTCTGGCTTCAGAGGCCCCCCAGCTCTCCTTGAGATCATTGTGCTTCTGTTGCCATGGCAACATCTCTGTCAAGTTCACCGGCTGAACTCCCAGAAACCTCAGCAGGGGATGAGAGAACAGGGTAGCAAAGGGAGGCCTGCCCAAAGCCCCCCTCTGACTACACCAACATATCTCCAAGGTGTAGTAAGGACATTGTTGAAGGCGGTCTCCTCTCAGACTTCCTGGAGGGAAATGGAGCTGACCTCCTTGTGCTTTTGGCTTTCCCTTCACCCTGTCTCACGTGCCTGCCCTCTGGGTTTTAGGCCAGAAGAGGGGAGGACTCACATCTGAGCACCTGCTCCTCTTGCCTTTATTTCCTTCTTACTCCCCAAATCCACTGAGGTGGAAGCAGGGAGATTTTCCCTTCCTTTCCACGTTGCTTTTAACATTCCCTTGGATCTTACTCTCATGATTTTGGGAGTAGCATTCCACCTTTCCCCTGTCTTTATGGTTAAAATGTGGGAGGGTACAAAGAGAGAGAAACCGTGACCATAATTCAGGAGGTGTTTCTAAATGATTGTACCTGTCTCATGAGCAAATGCTTATTAGTCACTCACAGAGTTAATAAAGAAAGCCTGATGGTTTATTTGTCCCTGTTACAGTGGTTCTTTGTTTTTTAGTATTTGGAAATGGGCTACTGTTTCAGGTTTCACGTGGATGCTGGAAGTCCCTGCTACTCAAAGTGAGGTCCACGAGCAGCAGCATCGCCAGTTGTCAACACTTGTTAGAGATGCAGAATCTCAGGCCCCAACCTAGAACTACTGAATCATTACCTGCCTTTCAGCCAGATCCTCGGCTCCGCCACAGGCACATTCAAGTTTGAGAAGCACTGCTCTAGGCCACCAAAGCCTTACGGAAGGTTTTGGCTACATCAACTATACCCATTGTTGGCATTCAGTTGAACATTTATTAATCAATTCTGCATCTTAGCCAGTGACGATTCTTGCCCTTGGGTTCTTATGGTCCTAATCAAGAATCTTTATAATTATGGTAAAGTAATTAAAATAAAATAGACAATTCTAGATCTAGTGTCCTCTGTCACCAGACACACCTTAATTTTTTTTGACAGATCTATTAAGATTAAATTTTAAGTTATGAAAAGTAGATGTTCATTTTCTTGGAAAGCAGTCATTTAATGTATAGAGACAGGAACAGGGTAGTAATAAGATGCTCACTTGATAACTCCAGATTCATACCTGAGGCTCCTGCTTCGTTAGTACTGATAGGGTTTTTTTCAGTTACAGTTTGGCAAGACTCTAGGTTTTCTGTTAGGGGGGTGATTTTGGGGGGAAGGACAAAGTCACAGTGTTTCATCCTGTACTTTCATTTTCTGATCACAGTGTTTTAGAAGAATCTGGGCTTTACTTATTCACCAGGATTTCAATAGAGAATCACATTAATCCTTTTAAGCTCCTTATTCTAATGATTTATTTTGTTGAAAACCATAGTGATCCTCCTTTGAATTTTAATGATTGCTGGCTATTCAAAGATTCATTGTTTTGACTTCCTGTCCTTACCTTTGTTTCCTACATGTCTGTGGGGAACACCTGTCTAATACTGGATCTGCCCCTGGTGCTCACTGGCTTACCAGAGTCACTCAAGCCTATCTGTGAGTGCTAAGCTGAAATGCTGGCTACTCATCCATGACAATAGATGTAGGATGTATGTTTGCAGAGATAGGCAGATAGACAGCAGAGGGACAGATAAATGATTGAGTCATTTCCCAGTGAAAATAATATTTTGGATATGATAATGTATTGTGATCATTGTAGAGAAATTCGTTAAATTCATATTCTTAATCATGAATGTATTGGAATGCAATATCTATGGAAAATCTAGTTGAAGAGAAAGGGGTTCAAATTTTGAGGGTGCTATTCTTACCCCAAATTCTGGACTGTGTAACCTTCACCAGACACTGACCCTCCATTTCTCAGTCTGTTAAATATGACAGTGCTCTTTTTGAAGGACATCGTAGTAGTCATTTTGTTCAAGTGCTGCAAACACTCAGAAAGGGTTAGCAAATGGGAATAGCCAAGATATGTCTCAGGTATGAGCATCAGAATTACATGTTATGGTTTCAAATCTAAGAAATGGCTCTGTCACAAGCTTGAGTTCCTATTTTGCCCACTGTGTAACCACACAGTGGTTTTTGCATGTATCACCTAGGAACATTATGGGTTTTCAAGAATATATTATTCTAATATGAGATTTTAACAACTACACTGTATTTATGCATAATACATTTTGTGCCTTATCTTCAGGCTTCTGGACTTTGATTCCGAATATCAGGAGCTCTGGGATTGGCTGATTGACATGGAGTCCCTCGTGATGGACAGCCACGACCTGATGATGTCAGAGGAGCAGCAGCAGCATCTTTACAAGGTTAGAGCTACCCTTCTTGCCTTACCTTGCTGTGGAAGATCTGATTAGCCTGACAAGTCTCTCTCTCTCAGGATATCTTTGTGTTCATTGTATGTATCATGGTGTCTATTAGAATTCCCATCCCTGTCCCCAACCTCATTTCCATCCCTTGTGTGCTGACAGGCTGCACCGACATCATAATTGCAAGAAAGTTCCCTTTATCACATTCTATTTGGTGTAATTCTATAGAAGGACAAAGATTTATCTTCAAGATGAATAGCAATAAATGAAACTGCGTTAATAAATAGACTGAAACAAAATGAAGGATAAATGGACTGGTAACATTTAACAAAATGTGTTTTGTTTGGAGCACTCACATGAATTCTCTCCACCCCTCAGATCTTTCCAGAGGAAAAAAACATTTGCCTTCGCTTTGGTTTGCTGCTTGCAGGGTCCAGGGCTCATCCAATTTAATGTTTATTAGTGATACATAGAGCAGACATTGTCATATTAAGTCAATACATTTGCGTGTGATTTAAGAAAACTGGCTTGGAACTCACATATTGATTGCAGGCAATCCATCTAATAACTATCTATCTTGTTTTCCATGTCTGCTAATTCACCCTTGGCCTAGTGTGTTCTACCAATTCTACTAAAATAATCTTAGAAGTTCTTCCAAAGCAGCCATGTGATTTTGACTGAAAAAATGGTTGCGAAATTCACAGTGTCTGACAAAGCTGCTGGGGAGGGTAGAGGGACTTTCTACTGAAATATCAGACTGCAGTAAATCTTCCTCATTTAGGCAATTTTTATTGGAGTAATTCTGACAGTTGTCATCCTTGAATTGCTTTGAGCATATGGCATATTTCAAAGAGCAGATTGTGAATCATAAAAAATAAAATTAATAACTAACCACAGAATCAGCAACAGTATAATGACAAGAAACAACTACCCTCTAGCTTTTTAAAATTTCTTATAGAATAAGAAGTACATTCAAGGTCAAATAAAAGTTGTCTTCTTTCTTCTTCAATTTTTATCATTTTAAGTTACCTTTCCTTAATTTATTATTTTAACTTTTACCTCCTCTAAAGAAAGATGTTCACTGGTACTTTTCAAGGGTCTGGTTGACTTTAATTAGGATCCCCTGAGAATTATCTTGGTTAAGAGTAGATATAAGCTCCCCAGAGACTCAGCAAATGGTGATATTTTACTCCCTAGAGAATTTTGTTCAACATTAATTGAGTTTGTTGACTATTAGCTCTTTCCTGTCTGGATAGCTGTCCACATTAACAACAAAGCTACCCAGTATATCTTCTGGCATAACATATTGTTAGAGAACAATCTCAACCTAATGTAACCAAAGCTAGGTGATATCACATTTCATGTCAGGATCAAGAATTCCATATAAAAAGCCTATAAATCTATGTTAATTTAGTGATACAAAAATATTTGTTTTATTTCTAAAACTTAAGCCTTAAAAATTGAGCCAAACAGGAAAAAATAATACAAAAGTTACCTAATCATAGGCCGTTATCTCAGATTTTATTGCACTCATGATGCCAAATAACATTTCTTTTCTTCTTGATGCATTTTGTATTTTGCACATAAACCACTATTTTTTCAGACACAATGCTATGCTTTGTGAAAATCACATCCATATAATTTACATCACAATTAATAGGAAATCATTGAACAAAAGTGCAGCCTTCTTTTTCTTGTGGTTTCCCTTAAGTGTCTGCTTGAGAATTCCCATTCTGGCATGTTGAGGGCCATTATTCTGCCTACTCGGTACTTCTGGATTATGATAATTTTCCAAACATTTCATATTGGGGCTCTTCATTTGTGACTCATGTCCTGTCATCATCTTTCTCCTTTTAGGTGCTCAACGTATCCGAGCTCGTTAGAAAAGCACTAACTTTGCATTTAGCTTATAAACAAAATTAAAGATTGAGTTAGAAACCAAGGGCAAATGCTACAGGTTTGTAGAGTCTCTCTCTGTATATAAGCCCTCAATTTATTCCAGAGATTTGGAAACTTCCAAAGCAATCCTGAGAATATTGACTAAAGTGTCATTTAGAACTTGGGGTAGCTCCTGAATTAGAAAAACTGATGGAGGAGAATTAATTTCAGGTCTTTGCCAAGAATCCCCAGGGATTCTCAGGTTAGGTCAACATTTTCAATGTCCCATTTCTCTGTTCTAATCTGCTTTTCCAGGAATCAACTGAACTGATGCCTTGGGGGAGACTGCTTTGGAGCCTATTGGTCAGAGAGACCCCTGAAGGACCCCTAGGCCTTCCTAGGCTTTCAATACCATTTGAGACTTCCTTAATCATCTTTAATCATTAAATTTGGTGGCCCTGAAAGATACCAGTGCTTTATTAGCATTTCTCACCAAGGGCACCATTGACATTTGGGACAAAACAATTTTTTGTTAGTTTGTGGGACTATCGCTTCCACTACAGGACATTTACTATTCATGTTCCCCAGTCATTGTGTCAACTCAACATGACACTCAACCCATTTCACAGAATTTCCAATCCGTCTCAACCTATCTACATCATTTTCATTTCTTAAAATACTTGTATAACACCAAGAAAAATGTCTTGCACTTGTATTCTATACATTGTTAAGCAAAGCACCTTACGTAGTTGATATTGAACTATCAGTTGTTGAGTGAAAAACTTAAGGATGAGAATCAAGCTCATGATCTGTGGTATTAATGAAAAAAATGAAGGTGAGACTTTTAAGAGAGACTTTCAGCTGAGTGATGGTAAAATCCCAGGAACTGTAGACCAGGACATAATCATCATTCTTGATATCATAGAATTCGAAACCAGTGTTCTCCTCTCCTTGGGGGCCTCTCTATATTTCATCATTCAACTCTTTTCTTGGCATAGATAGTCATTCCCAGACCCCAATTCATGCATTTCACAGTCCTAGGTTGATCCCCCAAAGTCCACATTTGGGTTAAATAAGATAGAGTAAGATGGTAGTCAGTGAAAGTGAAGATTTTTTTGCATTTTCAACATTAGAAACTACCTTCCTGACGTCATCTATTTATTTTATATTCTGGTCTCTTTACAAAATCATCTGGCCTCAAATCCTAGATATGGAACTACCGATAAATAGCCCAGACTATTCGTTAAGCAGACCTCCTGAGGGGAGCACCAGTTGTGCTATCCTGGTTACCCCAAACCAGCAATATACCTGAGGAACTTATAAAGGAAAAGAACTAGATTTAACAGGCATAGAATACATTGATACAACCTGACATAATTTAGAACCTTAATATTACAATGGGGTGTAAAGTGGATTTTCTGTTTAAACCTTTTCTTGTTATTTTCAGACTGTTAGAAATTGAAGACCATTTTCTTTCTAATTAAACTGAAGAATCCTAAGAGCAATCTGATTCTTGTTAAAATCTATCCATCCCCTTAAATATACTTTCTTCTTTGTTTTGAGACAGTGAGCCATACTGCCAATGTCTTTCCTTCCCCTCTGTCTGGCCCAGCCTCTGATTGGGGACCTTCTGTAGCTATTTTCTAATAAACATTAGCAGTATTGTCAGCCTAGAAAATACAAAAGTAATCCTTTCTCGTTTTTTCTTCCTCAGTCTGAGAATCTGAGAATCAAGGAGAATTTGCTCCCACTCTCTCACTTTCTTTCTCTTCATTCCTCCCACCTTCCTAAGTAGGACAATTTAATTTGTCAAAAGTAACCATCGTGATTTTGAAAGTTCAGCTTCTATTTGGACTAGAGTTACGAAGCCAGAATTCATAATCACAGGGAGCTGTCACTCTGCTGGTCTGCGTGTGCATTAACTATTAATGGAGAAATATTTAAAACCCACTTGCAAAGGAAAAACTCCACTTTTTCATTTCTACAGATCAAAGGTGGCAAAGGGAAGCTCAAGACACCTCCTCCCTCATCCGATAAATTTTATAGACTGGGTGACCTGGAAGCATCTCCATGGTCGGAGAGCTGGAGCCCAGGCTGCTGCTGCTGCTGCTGTCCTGCCCTCTGCAGACACAGCCCACTCTGGAGAGCTGTGAGGGTATGCCCTGTCACGGGGTCCTTCCCTCACCACAAAGCACTGCCCGTTCTCTGCCACCTACAGAGCACAGATGAGAGAGTCCCCCGCCATCCCGGGTTGGTGTGGGGTTCCAGAGTCCAGGGGTTAATTTCGCAGGCCAAATTCAGAAGTTGCAGTATGGTGATTATTGTTATAATTGAACAAGAGCTGTTTTCAGAGAGTATGAAGCTCACTAAAGCACTACATTTATAGATTTGTTCCTTGAGTGAATGGCTTAGCTGCTCCTCATCAATAAAATATTAGATTATATGATTTCTAAGGGATTAAAAATAACACTTCCAGCTTAAAAATAATATGAAATTAGTATCCACTTCAACTAAGACCTTTATACTTTCAAGGAATTTACACTGAAGACTTCATATTAAATTTTGAGGGTTAGTTACTCACATGGGTATGTGTTTATGGGAAAAATGCAAGTGTCCTTTCTCTTTCTCTGTTAGTATAAGTATTATAGAAATATGTCCTGTGTGCAAAAGTAAAAGGACCATTCATTTTACATAGTACAATGCTCACTAAACAGATTAATCACATTTTTACTCCGATATGGATCTGAGGTTTTTATAAGAATTTACAGGGAAGTAATAAATATATTTTAAAAATATAAATAGAAATCAGAACTGGGGAAAATATATGTAGACAAGAGTCTATTTCTGTGAGAAGAGTTAACATATAGGCACACAGACTATAAGGTCCTGCACAGTTACTAAAGATGATCCCAATATTTTATTCTGGGTTTCCTGGTAGTGAAAGCAAAGAGGGAAATGTGCTCAATTACAAAACTTATATTTTTCATGAAAAAAAAAATCACACTTCCTTTGAAGAAATTAAGTTTACTTTGATACTTAGATATGAAAACATTTTCTTTTAGGATTTTTTATATGAGAGGTTAGAACGGCACAGTAAAGACACATCTAACCACAATACTTCTTCCAAGTAAATTTCTGAACATAATACTTCTAACATGTGAATTAATTATTTTTCTCTGTCTCTGTTGCCAGGTAATGTTTAGAGACTTTGAGCATAGTTCTCACCCAAAGGTGGCTCCTTTTGGTGATAGTTTGGCCAGGTGGTATTAATAAGATGGGACATCAATATTATATATTGGAAAAGAAGAGGATGTCAGTAAAGTGAGAGAGAAATATAAGCACTGAAGAGAAAGAAAAGCAATTGAAATTAGTTAATACAAAATTAACCAAACAAAAAAGAGTAAAGAAGTAAATGAAAATCACGGGTGGATAAGAGATAAGAGAAAAGGGTAAGTTTTAAAGGAGAAAATGTTACTTTAGAGAATTTGGGTGTGTATTAAAAGACAAGCATTATGACTTTAAAAAGAAACTCATATGGAATAGAATTAGAAATTCTGGGGAAGAAGAAATATAGCGTAAAATAAGAAAAATGGGACATAGTTGACTTGTTATTTTATAACTATTCATGCCAAAATGATGTTGTCATAGCTATGAACTGATCATAGAAAACAGATTACTCATTACTATCCCTATATTTTATAAATTCACAAATTTCAACCCTTTCCAATTTTCCTCTTTCATTTTGTTCTGGACCCGATTGATCTAAATAATTTTAGATGTGGCTTGATACCTTTATGACTGAACTTGAGCTTTTAAAATGTAATGCCAGGCTGGTTCATAGTCCAGGTCACAGCAGCTAGGCTTAAAATAGAAGAAAATCCATTAACGTTCTTTTTTTTCTTTTCATTTCACATGTTGGTGTATAGAGTAGAAGTAGACGTCAAAAAATTAAATTCTGTTAATTAGGCCTTATGTTGGAATTTCAGTACCCAAATTCTCTACCTTAATTGTTCAAAATGAAGCAAATTACTAGTTATTGAAGCAGTTAAGGTAAAAATGTACCAGATACATCAGGCACAAGAACCTAATGATAATTTTTTACCTCTTTCCCAGTAGATTAATTGTAGAGCTTAATTGTATGTTAGATTAAAACTCCATTAAGATAAGAAGGATATGCTTAAAATCATTATAATATTTCAAATAACATTATCTAGTCATTTTTAAAGTGATCAGAATGGGAAAACCTAGGCTGTCTCCACTGCTATCTAGAAATGAATTTGTTGTTCCATTTTTATTAAAGTTCAAAAAGTCCTTAGATTAACTGTCATATTAATTTGAGCTTTGATAAATGAGTATTTGCTACGAATACTTGAGTATATATTTCTTTTCTTTTTTGAGAGAGGGCAAAACTCATCCTGAAAATGTTTAGGAGAAGAAGTAGATGGATGTGGTTTCTGAATAATATATGAAACTGTTTATGCTGGAGCTAATCATTCCTATTTGAATCACTTTTTCAAAAGGGAACAAAAGAAGGATGTTAAGAGAATAATATGCCAAGAACTAGCTGGCTCTGTGTGCCGAGGGGCAAGGAAGGGAAGCCCCGCCAGCAGTTTTTGTCTGGCGGGTGAGCTACTGTCCGGAAGGGGCGTTGGCTCTCGGGGCTGCCTCCGCGGCATTGTGTTGCTCCTGCTCTCCCCGGCCTGGCCTGCTCCGGCCTCGAGTGGCTCAAACAAGCCGTGGGGAAAGTTCCCCTCATTTGCATCACTTCTAGACAGCCCTGTCGTACTCTTTGCTGACAGGAAATCACTGTCTTTGTCACCTTTTCTCAGGGCCCTCCTTTTGGCAGAGATGGGCCATGTGACCACGCTTAATCACAACAACAGGGCTGGCTCAGGACTCAATGACATGTTTTCCTCGGCACTTCAATAAATGGGGTAGAGGAGTCAGTAGGAAGTGACTACATTAATTTTAGAGTGAAAAGATAATTAACACTTGAAGGACTAATGCTACAACCTATGGAATTATTATTCAAATTGAAGTTAATTTATCAAAAACTTGTGAAAACTATCTCCCCTAATGCAACTGTTTAAAAAATAAACCTTGAATAGTAAGAGTTGGGCGTGTTCGAGGGAGAGTGGGAAGAAGGCGGGAGAGAGGGGCTTCGGATGGAGAGGGGGAGTGAGAAGGGGAGGAAGGGAGAGGGCAATCATAGCAGGCATTAGCTATGTTTGAAAAAGCAACTTAAATGGGCTAAAACTTGAACATTTGGGCCTGAAGGCTGGAGCATGTAAAACGCTTACTTAGATGATATGAATAGGACACTGGAAAACAAAAGCAGCAGTGTGCTCCTAGAAAACTGTGCTTAAAGGAGTTTCCTTGGCAACAGAAATGCAGTTCCAAAAGTAGACAGAACTTTCCTCAGAAAACATACTATTAATAACAACCTTCCGGAACAACTTGGAACAATTTGACGACTTGGCAATAATAATGCCAAGTGTTCTGCAAATTAATCTAACACATAACAGTTATATTTCCCTTCCCCACAATTCTGCTGGACCCTACCTAGAACTCCTTGCTTTTTAGTGGCACAAATGTGAAAAATATTTCTAAATGTTGTCATGGAAAAAGAAAACCAAAAGAAATGCTAGTGGCCAACGATGGTGTTCAGGCTTTTGGAACCTACAAGAGAACTTAGTTTAATGAGATGAATTTATTCCAATTAAAGCTACTACATTTAATATCTCATTCCAACAAAGATGCTTCCACAAACAAAACTTGGTAGAGGGTTAACAGCTTGAGACTTCTTGCTGTGTTGCGAAGCACATCTTGAGGCCATTGGTTATATAAATGTAACACTTCACTAAATATGTACTGGGTATTATTTTTAAAAGCATCATCATTTCTTGTCAGCCCAGAGAATAAACTAATCTTGGATCTGCTTGGCCAATGGGAATCATTTGAATTCTCCTGAAGGCTATACGTTTGCCAGCCAAGAAAGAACGAGTGTTCCCCTCCTCTGACCTTTCTTGAATCCTTGGATCTAAAGGTTAAAAGTAATCAATATCTCATTGCGCTGCTTGGTTTCAGGGTAATAAGTAATAACCATCATGTTAAAATCCAAATGATTACAGATAGCGCTTAAATGAGTTGACCTGTTTGGGAGCTTTTATTAATTGCAATCAGGATAATCATTAGAGTTTGCTAATAAAATTTTGGATTAAATTGCAAAAATTTCAGCCTTTAACTTTTGAAAAATGACTTTTACTTAATTAGATGTGAATGTGCAGTGTTCCCTCCTGTGTTAAGCTGAGAGATTTGGCTTTAACCCCATATATTTGTAGATTTCTTTCTGGTTTTTATAAAATATGTTAGAGGAACACGAATTCCTTATAAGAAAAGGATGTTTGGCTCACTGCTACCCTTGGCTCCTGAACTGCTCAATACTATGTATATGTTTCAGGTCAGTGACTTAATGGAAATGTCCCTCACCTACTTTTTAGCATTTCCTATTTTAAAATTACATATCTTTAGTGGTTATATTCGTATTTCGGCTAATCTGGTTTGAAGCTAGAAAAAAAATTATATGATGTGTGATTAAACTTTATAGACAACCATGGTATGAACTTTGGGTTATTTATTTTGTTAAAAAAAAACCAAAGTTTAAAGATGAAAACCAAGTATTATCATTGACAAAGTATCTTAATATGAAAAGGATAAATGTTAGGTTTAAAGTTCCATGTAATTGCAACAAGAAGGCATTGGTTATAACAACTATAACCATAAGGACATGTCTAAGACATATATGCTATTGGATCCAAATATTTTGCCTTTATTATCATGCTAGTTTTTATAATTTATTAGAATTCTGTGTGTGTATTCCTAAAGTAGTAAGGTGGGGCTAGAAGGTACCTAGATAATGTTTTTAGTTATTTCCTGAGAAGTCCTCGTACTTGTTCAGAATAGGCTGGTGAGCCCTGGAGGGAAAAGCTCGCCCATCGCGCTTTCACAGGTCAACTCATTAACCTCTGTCCTTCTGTCCTCAACTCACTACCATGTCTACCTTCAGAAGGAGGTGGATCTGTGGTTGTCAAAGGGACATTATTTTTGGAGTATTAGGAATTCTCTAACCCAACTCTCTTCATTACTAAATGTCCATACTGCCTTAAATCCTGTTCTAAAGATTCATTTCTTTGGGTAAAAAAGAATATGCTCTACTGGATGCAGATAGGCTATGGGGGGGGGGATGTAGGAGAAAATAATATTGAATTAAATGCCAATTTTAACATCTAGTTTAAATGGAAAGGCAATGGGAAGGGAAGATGGAGTGGATAGAGAGAAGAAATCCAGAAAAGGAACCAAGAACAGATATTATCTACTTCACCATTTGATAAAAAGGGAAGTGTGCATGTGCGTGTGAGTGTGTTTGTGGTATGAGATAGGAACAGGATAGTGGGGGAGAAAAAAACTAACATTGGTCAAATCTTACTATTTGACTGTGTCAATGCCCTATGCACATTATCTTATTTAATGTTTACAATGATCATGGCTTATTTTCCCCATTTCATGGACTCAGCCTGAAACACAGAGAGGTTAAGTGACTAACCTAAAAGACACAGAACTGGTTTCTCAGTCAGGTTAGGCCAGGGTTTGCTGCGATAACAAACAGCCCCTAAATCTCAAAAGTTTAAAGCTGCAAGGATTTATTTCTCACACATACTACGTATCCATCAAAGGTTGGCTGTGGACTTTGCTTGGCTTTGTTCTTACTCCGGGACTCCAACTATGCACCAGCCATCCTCTTGATATTTCCTTAATGTGGCTAAGAGAAAAGAGACTTCTGGAGGGTCTCACTCTGGCCATTAAACCTTCTACCTGGAAGAGACACACGTCACTGTATCTCAAAATCGTTGGCCAGAACTAATCACATGGCCCCACCCTACTCCCAACTGGATGGGGAAATGCATCCCTACTATATGCCTGAAAGGCGGGAAGCTAGAAATATTTGTGGAGCTGTAAAGAAGTCAGGGTTTGAACTAATCTGGGTGGCTGTGATGCTCATAGTCTTTCTTGCACATGCTGCTTGCCTGCTCACTGTCGCTCTTTATCCTCTTCTCTACAACAGGCAAAATTCTTAAAAAAGACATTCTTTCCTCCCTCTACATGAGCTTTTTGTGCAAAGATGGAAAGAAGAAAGTCCTAAATGTTTAGATGATGCATCTGCAGAGAAAACACGATGGACTTGGGTTGGCTTTTTGCCAGTCATCAGGCTGTTCTGTGAAAGCCCCAAACTTTCTCATGCACCTCAGCACCCTGGGGGAGTGCTCCACGTTGAGCCTCACAGGAGCCTCCTATATTTTGTCAGATTCAGGAAAGATAAGGCTGAAAATATTTCTGTTTTGGGGGGAGAGGCACTAAAGGCAGTGTTGCCCTGGGAAGATTCAACCTCGTGGATCCTGCTATTGCCAAAGGGAGTTACTGAAGAAGGGTCCCCACGGAGAGATGCTCTAGAGGAATAGCATTTGCAGAAAAACCACTTTTCAGTCCTGTCAAGGAAGTAACTTCAGTTCTCAGAAACAAGGGCATTCCCAAGCATATTTTTAATAATGTGGGCATTTGTGAAGCTCATACATTCTTAAGTTAGGCACTTCTGTGACACTCTATCCCTAATGAGGCACACTGGGGTAAGCTAAGAGGGAAGCAGTGGTCTTCCTGCTGAACCTTGATTCATTTGCATAAGACACAAAACACACACACAGATACATTTTCTTTTTCTAAAGCTAGGAAAGAGTCAACCAAACTAATACCCTTATTGCTTTTGGGTTTGATTTTAATTTTTCTTCCAAACTTTCTCAGACCACAGAGCTTCAGCCTTTCTCTAGGAGGATATCTATACACCCCTGAAACTCATCTGAACTTACTATTCCAGCTGCTTTCCCAAGTAGTTGATTCCATATGCTCCTAGACATTTGCATAACGAAAATTTATGATTTGTGATAGTCCCATTGTCATCTCATTTTAGCCATTGAAAACTAGGAAGTTTATGGAAGAGTTACACACACATGTAGTTATGCATGCACATTTATGTGTGTATACACACACGTATGCAAGGTATTAACTTGTTTAATTAAAAAATAAATCTTTCATCAGGATTCAATTTGGATGAAGTCAGATTCCTTGGACCAGATATGCTGGTAGTCCCAAGACGTTTAAATCATGCATATATAAATAACTATACAAACTCCTTTCATATATACCAAGTTTCAGTCTGGAGCTCATTTCTATGTTATAAATCTTGGCATATTGGATTTTGCTACCTTCATTACAATAGCATTATCCCTTTCAGTACTCACAGGTGCCTCCCTGAGAGACCCCTCCTTGAGAATAATTTAGCCATGAGTACTTTGCTATTAGTTACATGCATATTTTTTAATAATGATAGATTTGGACTTTGTGGATCAAATTTGAGAATGAATGATTACAATTATTTTTTGGACTCCACACTCCAGGAGGGCAGGGTCATGTCCGTGTTGTTTATTGATATATCTCCAGTGCCTAGCACAGTACCTGGCACAGAATAGAAACTCAATAAATGTATGTTGAGAAACGTTTTTCCAATAAGGCTTATTCAATAGTCTATTAATGAAATTCTATGAATCAGAACTATGCTATCAATTCATGACTTTTTCAAGAAAACAATCCTATTGTCATGCTGTGGTAATTGAGTCCAAAATGTCATGGCCTCCTTTTATACATAAAAACAAAACCAAAAATCTCCTTGAAAAACTGAAGTGCATTAAGGGCAGTTCTTAATACTCAGGGTACTCAGATTTGGCCAGGTTGATAAAGAGAGGGTGGTAGGGAAAGAAAGAGGGAAGGAGGAAAGGAAGGACAGTAACATCCATGTCTGAGACAAATGGTACAAAAATGTACAACTAATCAACATAATTCTATGGCTAGTCTCCAAGGTCTCAAACTGTAGTATTTGCCGATGTGTTCTTGATTATGTAGACAATCTCAGTATAATTATTGATACATATGAGGATAACATATACTCTGCAAATATGAAACCTAAAAATAGAACAATAGATGTAGGTGAACATGTACAGTCATTAGAAATGGTAAGTATATCAGCACAGTTTGTTCTTGTACCATAGTTAGCAGGCGAGTTTGTTGACATACTCATTGTAGAAAATTAGGTTTGACTTCAGATGAGTGTGTGTGTCTAAACATGTAATCATGAAGGAGGTAAGAAAAACCATAAGAGATTTGGACTTGGGCTGGTTCTTTAATCCCAGTCCATCATGATGAAGGTGGAAGGGGAGAGAGTCTAAAAGACTGACTCATCTTTCCAAAGCTATACTTAGCTAATTCAGAATATGAAAATTAAAAAATTAAATTTCACTGCTATAATGTCAAGAGAAGGCTGAAATGTAATTTTGAAACTTTCTCCCACACTTGCATTAAAAAAATTTTACATGCTTCATAATTTTTAAATATTCCTCGCATGTGGTCATTTATATTTTTTACTTAGCAATTAATTGTAAGCTTTAATGATTTTAAGCAATTAAGAAAGGGTTAAAAGATGTACCATTTAAAATTAGAATTTGATAAAGACTTGTGATGAATTCACTTCTTGCCCCTGTTTGTGTCTACCTTGATATCCTTTTGGGTTTACTATCTTTCTGTTGAACTTTGTCTTTCCCCCTCAGCTTTTCTCAGCTGGGACATGCTGAGATTCGAAAATATGCATGAAGAATATTCCTCTCTGTATGATTTTTCTCTCCTCATCCTCACTTTCTTCTGCCTGGTGATGCTAAAGACCAGTTCTGTGAATCACTAGTTTTCTTACAAGCCCTGAACAAAAATCCTCATGTTCATTAAAACCTAAGTATAAATGAATCTCTGGAGTTGAGCTAATTGAATTCTTTTTCTACAACGTGGGAACATAGCAAAAGAACTCAAATTTGGCCAGAATTTTATAATCCATGTTTTGATGATAGTTTAAGAGGCTCCGTCCGTCCAAGTTTGGGTTAGAAAAAGAAATAAAGTATGGAAACACTGTCAGAAGCTTTTTTTGTTTACAAAAAGATCCAGGGATACCATGAGTAATGCCAGAAAGCTCATGTGACAGCCAGCTCTTGTGAGATTTTTGAGCTCACCAAGTTCAGGAAACAGACAGTTCCAGAAAGCTGATTGGAGCTCAAAGGTTTTTTAAAAAATTAACTGAAGAGAGTAATTGTGTTCCCTGCCCACTGTCCGCACTGCCGCTCAGACCTGTGCCCTGCCGGGGTGGACATCTCCCCAGGGCCAGGTAATATTTGGCACTCAATAAATACTTTCTGAATTGAATCACCTGCTTAATGAGTGTTTTCTCCTGAATCTTCTGAAGTGAATCTCTTAGAGGGTTGTATGGTTATTTATTTCCATGAGAAGTGAGAATTTTACCTGGAGTTTCAGGACTGCAAATGACCTCAAAAGGACCTTCATTTCATTTCCTCTCTTTCAAGGATTGTTTTTCATCCATTCCAGATAGGAGAGAATTTGTCCTCCATTAAAGATCTTTCCAGAGGGAATTCACGACCTTCCATTAAAATGTTTAACAACTCTCTCTGCCCTGAAAGTCTTCTTATATCTAGTGTAAATTCCTTCTGTTGTTAGGTTTAATTGTAAAATCGGCCAGAATCCATGCTCTATAAGCAAACCTCTTCTGCGTTCTATATAGTCACATTTCTCAGGCTTTTGCAGTTTTCTTTTAGAGTTAAAAAATCTTTTTAAAATCCTTTATTTTCAGTTCTGTCTACATTCCATCTAACTGAAACCACTTCCATTCTCTTTTGTAGGAGAAAATATGCTAATATTGAGAGACTGCTGGTAAATCCATATATTTGAGGGGCTTTAACAAGCTCCATGGATTTCGCCATCAGGTTTTTCAACTCTCTCTTATTAACAGTTAATAAAATTGTTCATGGATGGTTTGGAAGAGGAATATGTCCTGTCTGACATGGTGTGACTTACACTGTATACTTAGAAAAGAAAAGAGTTTAAGAAGAAAAAGAAAATGACATAAAAATGGGCCAAAAAAATCCTCTTCTCATTTAGGGACAGAGCTGCTGCTTCCCCCGGTGGATGCGTTATATATTATTTATGTAAAAGGGAGCATCATGTTTCTGGCTCACATTCCATTTGGAGCATATACAGTATGACAGTTTCCTTGGCTTATTGTTGTATACGTGGCTATCTATTTTTAATACATTGCTTTTGTCTTTTTTCATGCTTGCTTACATCTGTTGTTATGAAAACTGACATGAAGTTTTTAAACATAAAAGAAGTGATGGAGAAAGAGATGGTAAGAGACAATGTTTCAAAGGGATGTGAGGTGGAGAAACGGGAGCAAAATCACCATGGAGGGAAACCAACAGCAGCCTCTGCAGGATAAATGGGAGGGAGGGTCAGACCAGGTGTCTGCAGTCACAGAGAAAAAACGGTCACAAGACCACATAAAGCATTTCTAAGTTAGAAGTGGGATTGTACCAAATTATTTAAACGTTCTTAAGCTGCAGTTTTCAAACCTGTGAAATGGAGGTAATACCCCTCTTGAAAGGTTGCTAGGATTCAATGAGGTATGTAAGGGATTCAGCTCTGTGCTTGGTAAATAGTATGTGCTCAATATATAGTACAGAGTTGGGGGTTGACCAACTACAGCCTGAAGGTCAAATCCAGCCCACAGCCTGGTTTTTTAAATAAAGTTTTATTGGAACACAACCAAGCACATTCATTTATGTATTATCTCTGGCTTTTTTTATACCATAATAGCAGAGTTGAGTAGTTTCAGCAGTGACTATATGGCCAATGTGCCTAAACTATTTACTATCTGGCTCTTCACAGAAAACGTTTGCCAGTCCCTGGTATAAATAATGAGTATTATGGCAACACTTTAGGAATATATATTATTCTACAGACTTGATTGATTTTCCAATTCAATTTTCCATCTGTTGTATCGCAGTAATACCTGTTGACTATCATTCTTTTGCCCAAGGTTCTAATTTTCCTTTCCTTTCCAGAGTCTGCCTGTTTTGCTTGCTTTTCAATGTAGCATTAAATAGTTAATTGGTTCATTTCACCACCAGGTGGCCTCCTATACTCTATTGTGCTTGTGGAACCCAAGAGAAAGCAGAAAGTGGATCTAATACACTTTTTTCAACTTTGGCTCTGACTCTGCTCTTATTAGCACTTCTGTGCTGGCTTGAGTGTTTTGAAATCACTCTGTGAACCCTACATGTTCGTATTTGGTCCTGAAACATAAATTCACACTGACCTTTTTAGGAAAGGAATTATAAATCATAATTAGAAACAGTAAAAACAAAATAAAAATATTTAAATGCATACTCATGCATACTCACACATACACACACACACACATACATCAAAGAGGATTTTTTAAAAAGAAGCGTGGCGGGGCCGGCCCAGTGGTGCAAACAGTTAAGTGCACGCGCTCCAACGCAACGGCCCAGCGTTAGCCGGTTTGTATCCCTGGCGCGCACCGATGCACTGCTTGGCAAGCCATGCTGTGGCGGTGTCCCATATAAAGTAGAGGAAGATGGGCACAGATGCTACTCAGGGCCAGTCTTCCTCAGCAAAAAAAAAGGAGGATTGGCAGATGTTAGCAAAGGACTGATCTCCTCACACACACAAAAAACAAGCGTGGCTATCACTAAGAGCTATACCAAGACTCAGTCCATTCTCTTGTGTACACTATCAGGATTAAATGATCTTAAAGCTTCCTCAGGAAAAGACAAAGGCCACTGCCGCTCAGATCTCCATATGTTAGTTTCTCATGAAGAGCATGCATGGACTTCATCAGCGGCCTGGTTTCTTTATGTTATTTTGTTCTCTAAGTCCTCTTTTGAGTTTTCTTTGATCTTATTTAATTTTTTCCAATTATTTTATTGAGGTCATATTAGTTTATAACATTGTGCAATTTCAGGTGTACATTATTATTTATCAGTTTCTGTATAAACTGCATCGTACTCACCACCGATAGTCTGATTTTTATCTCTCGCCATACATATGTGCCCCTTTACCCCTTTCGCCACCCCCAGCCCCTTCCCCTCTGGTAACCACTAACCTGTTCTCTTTATCCATGTGTTTGTGTATCTTCCACATGTGAGTGAAATCTTTGATCTTATTTTTAAGCTTCGCCAAAGACTAACGATAGGAAAGGAAGGTTGGAAAGCCATGTGATAAAGCACTAGAGAAGGAGGGCAATGACTCTTACCCTCTCAAGTTTAATTTTCTTCATTTGTCAAGTGAGGAGGATGGACTGGGTGTCTCTACGGTCTATTCTTTGGTGAAAAATCAAAGGTTGTTCCAATTAGTAATTGATTTGCCCATAAGCTGTCAGGCACATTCAGAATTTTAGGAACTCAATTTCAAGGGCTAAGGAAACAAACTCATGAGTAAATATAATTTTGGGGAAAACTACCATAAAAAGTGTGTAATTTCTAAATGCCACATTATTTTTGGTTCATTTCAAGTAGTAGTCATACATACATATTTTATGAGCCTTCTTAGACACTTTCCTTTCCATTTTACTCTTATTCAGTGATAGATAACTATTCAATTGGATTCTTGACGGTATCTTTTGCTAAATCTGTTATGGAAGTTGGGCTCTCTTTTGACTTCTTATTTTTCATACATTTTAATTTCCCTACCTTTTTCTTTAGGCAGAATTACCAAATGCTTCTCAAATTGCTTTACAACATGGAACAGATATATTCACTTATATTTCCATTGGAAATGGGTCATTTCATAGCATATGAACAACCTGTTCTTACCTTCTGCTTGTGTTGTGATACACACGTCACTGGTTTGTATTTGAATTGACACATTGGATGTCATGGCAAATACGGTAAAGGCATCTAGCTGTCTATAAGGAAAGGACCAGAATGGTCCCCAGGGCATTTTGGTAAAGAACAGGCTCATGTTTGAATTCGAAGTCTACCCTGGGAGACCTAGTGACAGGTAATCACTCTAATTCCAAATTCCCTACTGGGGCTACTTCTCTAGAGAGCTATCTGGTTAAAGGCAGGTTCTTATTTGCTTGGGGAAAACTTGATTACAAGTTTTTTCCACTTTGCAAACTGCACTAATTAGTATCAAACCCAACGAATAATTTATGAAATTTGCATCACTTTCTGTGTGCCTAAGCACAGACATTTCCTTCCTTAATTCTCTTTTCTCGTATGTATTTTTAAAACTCTGTATGTCCATATGTCCTAATACATATATTAGGGTTAGTGGTCTAGTAATTCCACCTTTACTTTAAAAGTAAGGAAGAGTAAGGCGTGATGCTGGCTGGTATTAGCGACTCTGAAGGTGAGGCAGTAAGCATTTGTTAGGTATTACTGTATGCTATGGAGAACAAAATAAAAGGAAGGTTATCCTTTTCTTGAAGTAATTTATAATCCCTTTGAAAAAGGCAACACCAGAAAACATTAAATAAAAGCAAAGATAGCAAATTTGTGTGGCACAAAAAAATAAGTACTAGTCTTCTTAGAACGTCTTCACAGAAGAAATGAGATTTGAACTGGGCCTTACTGGATAGAATTTAAACAAGTGGAATGGAGATGGGTGCGTTGCAGAAGAATGCAACATGGGAAAAAACCTTCAGATCTGGGAATTAGTTCATGTGTTCCTAGGACTCTACCAAAATCAGGAAGACACACTGGAGAGGAGTAGCAATGGGACATGGTAATAGCTTTCATCCATGTGTTCAGTGAAAGTCAAGGTTCTTTTCTATTGAACACTGAGTCCTAGATTCAATGTTTAATTTAGTGAAAGGAAGTTATACACATAAATATACAAACTAGTGGCATAAAAGAGATGAGAAAAGTTATGCCAAAGGTCATATTTTCTTAGCATGCAACATTTGGATCAAGTTTGAACAAACACTTGTATAAAGTGCATATTATGTAACAGGAATTGTTCTAGGACCTTTGCATATGTTTGCGCATTCAATCCTCACAGAAACCTTGTGAAAGTAGTATTACTATTATCCCCAGATGAGCAACTAAAGCACGGGGAATTGCATAGCTAGTAAGAATGCAAGCAAAGTGTAAAAATGGGCAGTGACTCCAGACATACGTTTTCATTTGATTTTTTTTTCTGTCTCTCTCTTTTTTTTTTTTCCCAAACTCCTTGAATCTCATTAATTCACAAATTATAATGTTTGGCATGGGTCCTTATCTGTCACTGTGTTTATAGAACTTAGTGATTACATGGTTATGTGTGTATAGGTTTTGAGAAGTAGCATTATTGGGTAATACTGATATGTTCCCTCTGCTCTTCATTAAGGGTAGAGAAAAATAGGAACATTTTGTTGACATGTTTTCTAAAAGATGAGAACTATATATATATATCACATGTATGATATATATATATCACATGTATGATATATATATATCACATGTATGATATATATATATCACATGTATGATATATATATATATATATATATATATATAGTTTACCTTTCCCATAACTCCACTCCAGTGTGACTTATTTTACTCTCTAATGTAGACGATAGCTACAATACCTTATTTCTAAGGCAGATGATACAAACAAATGGGAAATTTGCAGTCTCACTTGCAAATGGGTAACAGACCAAAAAATCTTATTAAAAAGGTCATACGTATTAAAATTGAAGACTTTTTTTTAATGGTGCATTTTATATAGAGATCTGAAATTTCATACAAACATGATCTATTTACTTTTTAAAATATCTGCGGTGGATAAGTGGCCAGTATATCATGGTCCCTATTTTACAGATGGGATGACCACAGAAATATGAAATGGCTTCCCTTAGATCGTGTAGCAAGCCACCAACGGAGCAAAGGCAGAAGTAACAGTAACAGGACTGATAGTGCCCAGTGAAGAGTCTCCCTACTGATGGTGCTTAGGGAAAAATCCTTGAAATCACGTTTTAGTATCTATTTCTTCTTGAAAAGTTATCCGTTGTTGTGGCTGCAAGTTGTGCTAAATGGCCACGTCCCGGTACTTCTGCCTCTTTTTGTTCCAATCTCCTCTTAGTAAATTTTTGCAGCCCTTATGCAAGTTTTTTAAGTCATCATCATCATATTCTTTCATCCGATTATGTCAGAGAAGTCTTCACTGAAGACTTTCTCTGTAGCTGTGATTTCCTTCCTCTTTTGCAATACTCTTTATTATTATGTAGTTTTTTTATGATTTGTTCTCTGTAGACTAGTTATTTTTCCCCTATCTGGTTAAACCTTTGTAATTTCCCCTATATACTTACTACTTTCTCTCCAGTCATCTGTGCATTCTCTTCATTTTTTCTCTAAATCTTCACTCCCTCCTCTTCCTTACTTTTATTGCTTTTGTGATTGGACACGCACGCACACAGACACACACACTGTGTGTTACTCTTTGATGAAGCTGTTCTAATAAACTTCCTTGAATGTTTACGGCAGACTCCCTTACATAGCTGGAAAAATGCTCAAAAGCAGTTATCACAACCAAAGTTTGCTCTTTATAGTCTTTGTTCATACTGATAAATTTCTACCTGTACCCTAGAGCTTCTTTAAACTGTCAGCCGTCCTTCTTCTGAGCGACAGGCATGACTATCAGTGAGAACTCTTTTATCTGCCCTTTTAGCCTCAACCTCATCCTGTTAAAAATTTGTGCAGGTTTGGATGAGCCTACACCAATATGAATCTGGCCATAGAAGCCACAGGGTGGGGTTCATGAGTGTGTTTTGACCACTCCAAAGCCCTTTGAATGGCATTCTTGACCTTATTTACATTATACTCCCAGGGCCCACCAATTTCCCCAGACTTCTAGACTGGTATCTAAAGATGCATTTTCAAGAATAACAGCATGACCTAGCAAACTAAGCTTAAATTCCTCTCGAAAAGTCTCTGTCTGAGTTTTAGCACTCTCTTACTGACCGTGGGCAAGTCACTTAGCTTCTATGTATCAATTTTTAATCTGTAAGACAGAAGTGATATTGCTAATTTTCCCCATAGGCTTGCTGTAGGAGAACAAAGACAACAATCCATTGAAATGACAGTCAAGCTTTCTGAGGCTGGAGCAGCAAACGGTGCTTAAAGCTTAAAGCCTGAAATCTCTAAAATTTATCTTAAAATCTCTCTCTGGTAAATCTGGACGTGTCCTCCAAAGAAACGAAAAAGAGAGGCTAGACCAGAAAGGTTTCTACGTCTGTAGCAGACTGGTGTTGGAACTGGAAATTGGACCCAGCCTCTTGCATCCTGATCAAATGTTATTGCTATGAGAAAACACTGCACTCATAAAAGGTGTCCTTAAATATTTAAAGAGCTGCTGTCACCTTCCTCTTTTCTTTGGTACATTTTATAGAAGCTTTTATTACTTTAACCATTCCTGGCCATGGGAAACAATTAACTTGTTCAGGGTTTTCATCTAAAAATTGAGAGTAATATTTTCATATTGGATGTTTTGACCAAATAAGTTTTTCACTGAGCATGAAGGTCAAAAATAAATAAGGCAATCATGTGCTGCTCATTTCTGTGTACTAATCCTATACCTGGCATATAGTTCAACAGCCGACACAGCCTCCCTTGATCTTTCTTTTGGGAGAAATTCAAATGAATAAATATTTTCCAACTACCTTCTACAGCTAAACTATAATGCTAAGAGTCACAGTGGGTCCAGAGTGAACAACACGTGGTCCGCGACCTTATACACTCCATTGCAGGAGCTTATAATCTAGTTCTGAAACCATACTCATCCTCATTGATGTGAAGGCAACAGAGTACCCTCAAAAAGTGGCCTAAGGCATCGAATATTTGGCTATACAAGGATTTGGGTGATCATCAGGAAAAACCCCATGGCATTATGGATCTGTTAAGATTATAGATGTGAAAACCCTTTAAAAAGTTAAAAACACCTTAGAAACAAACAATCATGATGTGAATACATAAAGGTATAACGGCATTTTCATTGTGTTTTGGGAGCAGACACCCCTGGAAATGCTTTGATCAGCTCTGTTTGAACACCTACTATCACATGGCGAGTTCTAGGTACACTTCTCAGGGTTAGAGTCCATAGTTCCTGGGGAATGCCCGTTTGCACTAAACTTGAAAAGATAGTTTTTAATGATGACAGTATGGGGAATAGTGCTTTCAGCCTTGATTTAGGCCACTGATTCTCATAGATTTCCAAAGTCACCACGTTCTGCAACAGTATCTTTTTGATAAACTAGAATGGCTGGATGTTCTACTTCTCATTTTTCTTGTCATCCTCAAAGAGAAAGCAAGATATTCTCTTTGAAGAAACATCACCAATGGAGTTAACATAAGAAATATATAGTCGATTCCTTATGAAATTTATTTGGCATTATTTTTGAGGTGTGCAACATCTTGGCAACTGCTTTGGTTTAAAACTCTACATGATCTGGGAAAAGCACATTTCAGAATGTTTAATTCAGCGATACAAAAGGCACTAATGAAATATGCATGTATGAATTTTATATCATATTAGTTCCCTCTTTCTTGAAATCTGAATAAAAGCCAAACATCTGGATTATGTTTGAAAAGCCTGAATTTCCCATTTTCAGAGAGATTCAATCTATTTTGACATTGCACACTTAGCCTTAACATTTACAGTGTGCTATTAACATTACTTGCAATTGTAAAAAAAAAAAAAAAAATCCAGATTTAAACAAACTTGGTGCCTCCTAATGCTAAAAATATATCTATATTTGAAATGGCTGCTGCTGCACAACTGTATACGTCTGTAGTTTAGGCTTCATCAGCGTTTCTATTATAAATACTTGCATTGAACAGGCCTGTAATTCAGCTATAGAGATATGGGATAAGCTTTGATATATAAATTCTCCTATGGCTGTATATTAAAACAACAAACAGCAGTTCATGTATCGCTTAGTTTGAGAAACTATTCATTGACTCAGTGTATTCTGAAGGCCTCAAATATTCAAGGTACTCCATGGTTGACCAAAAAAGGCATAGTCCTCATCCTTTGAGAGTTTATTCTTCAAATTTATAAGACAAATAACAAGATTTCTGTTTTTATAGATATTTGGGTAGATTTTGGCAGCTAGACTAAAGGCAAGTGCACATTTATGGTCATAGTTTTGGGAAGTAAATATAGATATCAGTCCTTTATCTCATTTCATTATCATAGTTTGTTTGTTTAAGACATGGCTGGTCAGTCGAGTTTTAGGGGGTGAGGCAAGAAGTTCTATGTTTACACAAGAGATCAAAGAAGATAGAAGAATGTGATGTTGTGTTTGAAGTATGCATAATAGTAAGCCTTCGGTGGACTTTAATTTACTACACTTAAATTTTTACTGGATTTCTTGTAGCATATCTTAGGTGAATCTCATTCTTTTGTGACATATGGAGAGCAGCTAAAGTCAGAGATTTCCCTTTTCTCTTCTTATTTTGCTTATTTAAAAAAAACCCATAAAATTATATAGTAGTGCCCAATTTACAAAAATAGATGTGTTTGGAGGCATTTGTATAGGTTGGGAGATGGAAAACAAAAGATATACTTTTAAATTGGAAACTTTTGTAAAGGAGAAAACCGAGTTTCATTATATTAATTGCTGCTCCTGTCTTTTTTCCGTCCTACACTGCATACTCTAACAGATATTACATAATTGCATAACTATTCTTACTATGTGCTGACATGACATTACGACAGCCCTGATATGGTGCATCATAATGAAACCGTAATTAGAACAGTCATGATGTATTATGGCAATGATCCACATCGTCACTGAAGTGCATTGGAACGCACAGAAAACCCATTGAGATGTGCAGATTTTCGACATAATACAGCACAACCATGAAGTTTCATAGCATGGAGGAGAAATTGCCTTTATGCCCACACTGCTGACAGCAAGGGTTATAACACATTTCTTAGATATCTGTTAGAGAAAGTTCTTCATTGATGGAAGAAAATTTTTGATAGTGGCATTTGTGAAGTTTATGTCTTAAAAAAAACCTACAGGAAAGACCTTGTTGAATTATGGACCTAACTGCATAAATTCTATAGAAGTTTCCTATAAAATATTTATCAAAAAAAAAGGACTCAAAATACCTTAATACTTAATATCTCAAGTTCACTGAAATACTTCTCTAATGCAGGACAGATTGAAGGTGCTTTGAGGATTTCCAGTTAACCTTACCATTTATTTTGGTTCTCTGTGTCCTCTCTTAAGCTTAGATTGTATAGCTTACGTGTTGTGTGGTTATGTCTTTGCTCCATTGTTGTTCTCCTAGGTTTCTCTGCATGAGAATCTTATATGCGAATCTTGTTCCAGTAAATGACAGCTTCTCCTTAACTTCTCCTAAAAACTTAACTGTTTTTCAGTCTTGGCATTTCTTTTACACAGAATAATGCGATTGTTATGGCTGATCCGGTGAATGTGGGCCCAAAGAAGCCAACTTTTCTAAAAGAGAGAGGAACTTGATACTCTCTTCTAGGCCAATCCTCATGTAATGCCTCATTATCCCATAAAATATCCCAACCAGGTAGACTCTGGTCTCTACCTGAACACGTTTGGTGAATGGGAACTCTCTTCCCCAAGCTGCGTGCCTACTTACACTTCAGCCTTTGAGCCCAGGCCTGACCTCTGAGGTTAGATGAAACAAATTAATATTTTCTATGTAAAAGTCCTCTAAATATTCAAAGTCTGCTAACATGTCCTTCCCTCTCTTCTCTCATCTTCAACTCGTTTACCTGTTGGCTGAACATCTCCAGCTGTTTCAACAGCTTGCTCCTTGGAGAAGTGATGAATCTTCTCCCCTCCTTGAGTGCTCTGCTTCAGATACTCCATACATTGTCTAGGTCCCTCTTGGAAAATGGAACCCAGCCAGAACGAGGAATGCAGGTTTGGGCCTAGTACATCATGGTCAAGCTGATCTATCTGTTATATTTTTTATTTTTGACCCTGTGTTTGTCTCATTACAGCCCAAAATCATATTTCTTTTTTTTTACGTCTACCTTCCACTGTCTGTTGACTCGTTGAACCTAAGTAAAATTGAAGCCTAGTCACCTCTATTCTTTATGTAGTTTTTCTATTTTTATTTTTTTGGTGGGGTCAGGGAATGGTTATTAACTCTGTCTGGCTTGACATTTGTCATATCTCCTTCTTAGATTTAATCTATTATGCCAGCATGTTGTGTTCCCTTTAGAGTCTAATATCATCATCTAAAATAGACATTACCAAGTAGTTGCCTGCAAATTCAAATCCAACTCAGAGACATAGGTTGGCCTGTACAGTGTTAAAAAGTTTTAATTCAACATATAAAAATTATGAGACTTGATACAAAATTTTTCTCTCTTGTCTTAAAAAATACACTTGGCCATACTGAAGTCGTACTGAAGGCATATTGCCATGTGGGAACAGTTGGCAGAGCTGAGTAGTGGTTGCCCCTTTTTGATGAAATTGGTGCTCTCCTGTCCTCCACAATACACACTACCTCATCTTATTTCCCCTTCACTGGGATTAAATGTTAGTAATCATCATATTTATGCATTGTTTTTCATTTTCTTTTTTTGGGGGGTTGAGGCAGATTTGCTCTGAGCTAATATCTGTTGCCAATCTTCCTCTTTTTGCTTGAGGAAGGGTCACCCTGAGCTAAGATCTGTGCCAGTTTTCCTCTACTTTGTATATGGGATGCTGCCACAACATGGCCACTGACAAGTGATGTAGGTCCATGCCCAGGAGTTGAAACTGGGCCACTGAAGTGGAGCGCACTGAACTTAACCACTAGGCCAGGGGCCGGCCCCTGCACTGTTTTTCTTTGGTAGAGAAAATAGTTCTCTTTTTCCATATACTAGCGATAGTTAGAATATGAAAGATAGAAGATGACTTATCTATGCTCAGCTCAACTTTTTTGCATTAGCTGCCAGGTAGTGGGGTGCTGGAGCTGGCTAGTACTGGTTGTGAGAGCTGATTGTTAGACATTCAGGAATTTTGCCAGCAGTGGCAACCATTTGTAGCTTGGAATCTGCTGTGGTGGGAGTATTTATACCAGTATTTATACCAGGAAAATCAGTAGACACTACAAATTAGGGCTTTTTTCCCCCAGAGAGCCAGTTTACTGGTATACCACTACCTTTAGGTATTTGAGTTTATGATATCTGAGCTAAAATATTTATTATTCTTTATTGATCAATGAGATTAGTAAAATCTGGCAATCTGATCAATATGCCATATACATATTTTACTTATACTTATATATGTCATTAATGAAAATATTGAGTAAGACTAGACCAAAAAGAGCCCTATGGCGTAACATGTCGATTAAGCAGTGATCTTTACATAAGGTTGTTCAACAGGTTCTCAGCAAAACTCCTTGTACTTCAGTGCTTCTAAATGATTGCATCCTTCTGCTCACCTTATGCTTATGAAAATCTAATAGAAGCAAGTATACCTGATCCAGCAATTCACATCCTTGCTGTAGGGATTTAAGTCGTCAGATTTTGGGTGTATGTTCTTAGCAATTTAATTTGTTTAAAATCTGGTTAGTAGTGTAGTAAATAACTGGTATTGCTACAAAATTGCATTGAGAAGGTAATAGGATTGAATTTCTGCACAAGTTGACACTCAATTAAAATTTCCATATATCCAATGAGTTAGCCAGTTCTCGGCTGGGGAGCTAGAACAAATGCCTTCCTCCTAAACTGATCACTTCAAAACAGGCCAAATTTATAATAAAGTCAAATTAAGACTCCATTCATCAATTAAAATTTGAGTTTGGCTTATCAAATACAGATTAAAAGCAAGAAATAGACTGGAGAGCACCCGTGATATTTCTTCCTTACATTCCTCTATTTTTTATTGACACTAGAGGAAAAAATAACACATTAAAACCTCCTTACTGAATTACTGTCCTAAACCAATAGATCCATGGGGCTTGTTCAGCTAAAAGCCACAACAGACTTTGTAATGCAATGATGTAATCTTGGCTTTGTGTCATTTATATTCAACCTAAAAAAAACAATTTTCCTGAATAGGCAGGCTGACAACAATATTGTTCGGTATGGGTTTTTATTTGGATTCTTTCCAAATGGTTCACATGCCTTCACCGTAACACATCATGCTTGCTTACGTTTTTTGCCTGAATTCTAAAGTTTTCCTCTTTTACTAGCTTTCTATTTTTCTTTTAAGGTCTCAGTTATGTTTGTAAAACTAACCAGCTCCACCACAAAATTAGGATGTATCTTGCAGAGTGCATTCATTTTACTTTTTGCATATTTTTCCCGAGGTCATGTCAAGGTTAGTTTGAATTCCATCCTACATTAAGACTTCTTTCACAGCTATTTAGCTCGGCAGCCTACTCCCCGCTGGGGTCTGCCCCTTGGGCACGTCAAAGCTTCAGACCTGACAAATCACACACAGATGAAGCTCTACAGTTTTTTAAACAGTTTCATCAGTAACTTTCTTTTCTCTTTTTCACTATTCTCCTTCGTGTTGAGATTTTTTTCCCTGAATTACCATTTCGGAAATGTTCATTTCTATTTGAGACAGTTTGTTTTTACATCATAGTTGCCATCTAGCAATATCGTTTATTTTATGGTAAATCATACTAATAGCCTTCTAGTCACCAAGACTACAGACCAAAATACCTACAGACCATTCCTGACTAGTATAATTGTAATTCCATTATTAAAATCTATTTGTAGCAGGAAGCTTAGTGTTGGAAAGGTGGCTATATCACAGAGTCTACAGGAATCAGAAAAAAATGTCAACCATAAAAATGCATCAAGTTTATAACATATTATAGGTTGAGCCTGGAAATGTTTCTAAATGGTTAGTAATATGCTCTTATCAGTATTTTAGCAAATTGTGAAACTAATGGTGCAACTCCATTTCCTGTTTAATTGACGGAGTTAAAATGCTTGGTTGCTAATGAGTGTATTAGCAAACAATGTCCCCTTTACAGGCTTAAGTAGATCAGGATTTTTTAAAAGCAGCTTACTGTCCTTATTTTTATATAATGAAAAATATTGACTGACACAAAATTGCTAGATCAACTGAAGAAATGGTGTAATTATTGCTGTATAGTCATTTTGACAATGTCAAACAACCAGATTATAGTTTTTTAGTTCTCACACTAGAAAATAGTTGTTTTCTTTTACAAACCATAGGCTTTTTATTACATCTTAATTCAGGACAAACAACACCTGAAGATGTTAACTGCAGACTAAGCAGAAAACTTAGAAGTGAGGGGAAAAAATAATATTTGCATGATTCTCCTCTCATTGGTCCTCTTTTACAGTTAGCTCAGCATGCAAGTACCCAACAAAGGGTTCTATAAAAGGTTGCTTGGTTGAAACTAATTAAAGACAGGTCTAAATAGAAAAAGAAAAGAAAAGGGGATCAAAGGAATTACATTAGGTGTCAGGATGTTGTTTGGGGACATTTTATTTAGGTTTTTGTAATTCTGTCCCAGAAAAAGCTAAATTCTAAAAATGTTCATTTTGTGCCATAATTCCATATTTGCATTATTTTTGCAGTAAGATACATGTCCACAGGCAAACATCCTGAAGAAATCATTTCGGCATTGGCGCATTAACACATTATGGTGAAAAGAGAGGCTTGTGCTTTTCACACAGTGCATTTCAGTCTTCAATTAATGTGAAAGCACTACAATGCCCATGCAACTTCTCTTGCCTAGTGGTGCACCATTTATCATTGCAGTTTTACATTGACCTTGACACCCACTTCATTAGAATAAAGATTGTCTACCATTTAGGTTACATTGTTCCTCTGCACAGAGACCCCATGCAAATTTCTGTTCAGATAGAAGAGCTGCTAGGCTGTCAGGGGTCATCTGCATTAAATGATTGCAGCTATTTTCCAACTGCTTCTTTTCATTCTACTCAATTCAGGCCAGGAGGATCAATCAAGTCCTCTGCCTGAAACAGTGGGACTGCTGGGAATATAACTGTTTTTGGTAGTAGCGGATATGCCCTAAACAGTATTAAATATTTAATATAAACTCATTAAAGGCCATACAAAGGCTTCAGAAAGATAGCAAATTTATAGAAAAATCTAAAGAGCTGGAGAACCTTTTAAAAAATAAATAGAACATTAATAATCAATTTTATGATTTTAGAGAGTATGATTACAATAGTTCTTAAACTTAGTAAATCTTTTCTATAGGAGACTTTTTTCTCACTCTTGACAGGGGTGGGTAAGAAATGAGACAGGCAGGCTTGGTGTTCTTAGGCAGTATTTTACAGAAATCGGCATGAAAAATTTTCAGTTATTGGTGTTTTTATTTTTGTTCTATAACAATGAATTCTGCTCTGGATATTTATTTAAAAAGGCTTCAGTATTTGTTGTATAAAAGAAATGATTGGAGAAATAAGTTGCCAGGTTTCCTACTTAAGTTTTCTGAGTGATATAATTGGAATTAAATTATTAATGGGAGATACTTTAAAAAAGATTGTTTTATGATCTTCTATTAGGGAATTTGCAATTCATTTTAATATTTGTAGTTTGATTTATATTAAAGATAATGCAATCTATGTCCAATTAACAATACATGGCCAATGTAATGTGATTTCCAGATCATGCAAATGGAATAAGGTAGAAGAGGGGGGATTCTTAACCTCAGATGTAATTTGCTGTGCGAGTTCTGGCAATTTTAAATGACATTGCACTTTTTAATTTTTCCAAAGGCTCAGCAGCAAATTTATCCCAATCAAGAAAGCCTATTATTAATTTACAAGGACAATTGTAGGAGTCTTTATAATTTCTCCGTGCAATTATTCGCCATAAATTGCTAATGGTAAAATACAAGGAGTTTGCAAGAAATAACGACCATTATTTGTCTTGGGCTTGAACCCTCTTCTTCAATCTCCAGCATCATTCTGAGGTGTAGGTGATATTGGCTCCATGTGAAACATTACATGCATTGCGAGATGCTGAACACTGGTATTCTGAAAAGGGGGCAGCACAGGAACTGCTGCAAAGGCAGCACTGGCCTCTAGCAGATTCCTGCACTCGGCATGTACAGCTGAGCTGTGGACCCTGGACTTTCGTATAAAAAGACTCTTTGTTCACCACTGAATGGCATTAGGCATGGACTTGCTGAGGGGCCACCATGAAGCCTCGCGTGAGGAGGGCAAACACTAGCCAGAAACACAATATGAGAGTCATGGACAGACACATCCCTGCGTTTTTGTGCAAAAGTGCATATTTTCACACATAATTTTGCCAGTAGTTCAGTGTTTTGGTGTGTTCCTAGCATGTGCTTTCTTGTTCATATACTAAAATACATTTTATTTTCTTGATATATCTTCTCTGTCTGTCCGTCTGTCTATCTGTTTTGTGTTTATGGGAAAGGGGATTATGCTGGACATACAGGTGTTTGTGGTACTAACTTTGCACTGGGAAAGATATCCAAACTTGTTATTCTAATAACGATCATTTTCCTTGCTTTAACTCTTCCTAATATAAAGTCACATGAAGCCCAGTTAAAAGCCGGTATAAGATGTAAATACTCAAACGCTGAAGACACAGAGTCTGACAGCCCTATTCTAATAATGGAGAAAATGCTTTGGTTTAATTCTTGTGTTTCTCATAGCCAAAACTTCACTCTCCGCTCAGCAATGTCTGGTCTCCTTTCAGTATAACCAACAGAAGCACCATACAAAAGTCTTACAATGGATGTCTTAATCTCTCTGTGTGCTTTTAGAGCATTATTTTGAATTCCATCATGCTGCCTTTTTTCTTTCCTCTTCTGAAGTTTTATTACAACAGCAGAATTCCCAGGGAGCTTTGGGGGCAAGGTTCACATAATATAGCCCTGAAGTTTTGCTTAGGTAGAATCCATCCCCCAGTCCTGGCCATCTTTTGATGATCTTTCTGTTTCAAAAAGATTCACTGGGTAGAGTCTTATAGCATTAGCTGTATGTAGTTTATTTTTTATTTTTTTATTTACTAGACAGTGAGCATCTACAACCCTTTCATGATGCTTTCTTTCTCTGACCTCACAGTGACAAGGCATCTTGTTCTTTAACACTGAGGGAGGCAGAAAAATGCTTGAGTTGCTCAATGTGTGCCTTCTATACCAGTTTCAAAATGGCTTATTCTTCTGGTTTCCATGGTGACAATTAACACTGTTTCAAGGCATTGTTCCAGTCTCCATTTGGGCAGAATTTTCGGTGTGATTTTTAACAACAAAAAAAAAGGTTTTAGTAGGGAAAAAAGCCTTTAGCATAACTGTCAAAAAAGTTATCTCAATCAAGTCTTCATGCATTTCTAATTATATTTACTTCAAAAATCTCTGTTTTTGCTGGCTTTGTTTTATAATTCAATTTTAGCATTTGTGCTTTTAAAAAGTAGCACTGAATAAGAATTTTCTATAAACTTCTTTAATTCTTAGTTAAAACAGTGAGCTAGTATTTGTGTTGATTTTTAGCTCTGTTTTTAAAGTTTTCTTTATCTATCTCTCTATACACACAAGAGTGGCATTTAGAAGAGGAGTGGCCTATGTCTTTAATTTAGATTATTCACAATTCTATTAGGAAGCTTCATTAGTCAAAATTGAATTGGCCAAGCAAATACACTTAATAATGTAAATATGCCCTTTCAATAGAGTATATTTTATTTTTGACTAGACAGAGAGGCCCACAGCAGGTGCTGTGGGGAAATTAAATACTGGATGCTTATTTACCTTAGCACTCAAGAAAAGCCATCTGACTTTAACTTTGCTAATCTCATTTTTGGCTATTGAAGAGTAGTCTATATCATAACATCCCCAGACTGCAGGACACAATGGGGCAGCCTCTGCTCACTTACTGCTGTGGGTGGAATGAATATGAAGATTAAATTATCTTCTCACCACAGGATAAAGTAGCCCTACTTGATTGGATGACCGAGAACTGATAGAGCAGGCAGTTGATTCTCCCCGTCTAATGCCTCTGAAAAGATGTGGGAGAGAGAAGAGCAAAAACATACTAGCATCAACAAAACTATAACCCTCCTGGAATTATTACATATACAGCTTGAGGCCCTAAATCCTATCAGATTCAACCTTCAGAGTGCTTCAAAAATCAAAATAAATATTTTCACCTTAAATTACATGACATTCTACATTTCATGCACAACCGATACATCTAACAATTAGCTGGATTCTCTTAGCTTTTATAGTTGGAAGGCATTGTCCATCAATCACATCTTTCACCAAGCTGTTGATACAGTAGGTTACACGGTGACAAAGACAGAAAGCATACATAAAGACAACTTTTTTTAGTGCAATAACCTTTTATAATAGCTGTTGCAGTGACTACTTTTACCACATTTCACAGAGGAAATTATTTTATTGTGTCTAAAATTAAATTGCTTTTTATATTTTTATTATTGTGAGACTATCATTTTTATGGGACACTTCTAAACTGTTCTCTTTCTTGTCTGATCTGCTGTGTAGGAGCCGTTCAAAGTTGGGGTATAGAGGGGGTTGAGCTTGTCACAAGTGCAAGTGATAACTGGTCCAGGCTGCTCCCAGGTGGCACAGCGGGAGCTCTTCCTCTGTCGATTAATGCACGTGGCGTAAGCAAAAGATTTGCATAGGATTCTTCTGCTGCCTGAAATGCTGGTTCCTCCAATATTATGTCAAAGAAGTCTTACCAAATTAATTATGTAAATCTTTGTCAGCAACATCGCCTTAGATGGGAATTTGATTACATAAAGCAGATTGCCCTCTCCTCCAATCATCACTCTGACAAATGAAACACCACGTAGGTTTCTAAAATACTCGTTGAGTGTTGACTCCAGAAAACTCAAGTGGACAGTGTGTTTTCTAAGTGTTGGAGTAATGTGGTCCTGGCAATTGCCTGCCATTAAAAAACAAAATCAGAATTTCCCATGTATCACAGCCCAGATTCTGAAAGAGCTCTAAAGCAACCCTTGATTTTTTTCATTATACATATTCATGTAATTTTGGATACTCTGACACTCTGATCAACATTCATTAATACTATGAAATGCTTTAAATCACCTTATTTAAAACATTTTGTTCTGTGTTCCACAAATGACTAACATTTGGAGAAGTTTACATAATACAAATGATGTGCATGTTTAGTGTAAATGAAAGATTAAAATATGAAACTAAAAGTATGCAAACATATGCACGCAAATGCTGAGAATCTATTAACCGAAACGGGGATTTCACATCTTCTTTTCCTTTAAGCTGCTTCCAATTGTATTTTGGTTTGGGATCTTACATAATACCGTGAATTCAAGGTGAATAAAATCACTCAAGAGCTTGGGCATGTTCTGAACTTGCTGATTTGCCACTTGGCGCAGACAAAAGCTTTTCTTATTAGATCTGATAAGGTGCTCATTTTAGCTCAGTTAGAGTGATGGAGCGATACCACCACGGACCTCAGGGAGCTAACTTTTATGCCT
Organism: Ceratotherium simum simum; assembly: GCF_057802395.1. Classification (NCBI taxonomy): domain Eukaryota; kingdom Metazoa; phylum Chordata; class Mammalia; order Perissodactyla; family Rhinocerotidae; genus Ceratotherium; species Ceratotherium simum. The sequence goes on along the minus strand of NC_141902.1, from coordinate 16,388,039 downwards.
CGAGGAAAGAACTTTTGGGATTGCCATTATATTTGGGGATATCCTGAAATTGTAAATATGTTTAATATTTTAGCCAGAATCTAGCTTTTCTACTCAGAGGTATTTTCATGTGTACATTTAAAAAATACAGCCCAGTCGTTGATAGCTGTCCATAACATAGGACTTTCTAACTCTGAAGTTATCCAAAAAGTTATTTGAAGAGAATCACCATAGTAACTGTCATATTAAATAGGACTTACATTATCTCTAGCAAAACATCTTTTAGGAGAGACTCACTTGGCAGTTTGTTAGAATACAATATGTGTTGGGGGAGAGGGTTCTGTAATCGATTGTGATGTCTGGGGACATTTTACAATGATCAATAAAGAAGCATAGATTTGTAATCATTCCCAAAGCACTGGTTTTCTTTTTGTCTCCATGTACCTCTTTTCCAAGCCTACGCAGAGTTTTTAAGTAAAAGAAAAATGAAAAAAAAAATGTTAACTGAGAATTCTGGGGACTTATAGGTTAAGGAGGAAGTTACCTACTCTTTAGGGATAATTTTATTTGTACCACTCTGAGACTGGTCCTTTGGGGGACAGAGATGAGAGATTGGCAGTACCCTGGAGCCAAACGTTGACCAAAATTAACTGTAATATTAAATTGACCAGGTATTTTCCTATTTGGAATATTTTAAGTTCAAGATCAAATGTGTGTATAAACTTTAGTTTAAAAAGACATAAGTCTTAGTCAACTAGAATGATACCTTGGATGTTTGTCTACGTGTGAGTAATATATATTTTTAACTGTTTTCAGCAATATTCCTCGACTACTCAAGGTACTTAGGTTTAGCCTCCCCATAAATTTATTGGAAACAAAAACTTTTAACACCCATGAGCATCCCTAACTCTGTGCTCAGAGATTTTCTTAGACTACCTCCCTCCCTAATGGTATCTCTTTCTTTTCCTTTTAGCGATACAGTGTGGAAATGTCCATCAGGGACCTGAAAAAGACGGAGCTGCTTAGTAAGGTTGAAGCTTTGAAGAAAGGTGGCGTTTTACTACCAAATGATCTCCTTGAAAAAGTGGATTCAATTAATGAAAAATGGGAACTGCTTGGGGTATTTGCATTTTTATTACTGTTTGTAGGTTATACGTACATTTTTGTGTGTAGTGAAGTGCTCTGTCTGTCTGATTTCTAATTTGAGGCACAAATATCTCTGTCTTTCAATTCACTACCTACGTTTCAAACAAGCTATTCATGCTATTATGGGGGAAAAATACTGCTTTTCCTCTTCTGTTGATGTTTTTTTTACTCAGAGCTTGTCTCCTCTCTGATTTTAATAATTTTGGTTCTTTAATACATAAAAAAAGTAAGTAAAATATGCCATGTATTATGGGTATGCACCAAGTCAACTATAATACAGTATATCTGATATACACTGACTATCATGCTTGAATGAATGTTAATAGAATTGATTCTGAAGGTACATGTTAGAGACATCCACTGTTTAACTATTTACTGTACCTTTCAGATGAAAAGTGGAATTGTCACTACAGCTTTCAAGTCACACTAAAGCCACCAAAACAAAGATGCAAATTTGACCCAAATCTGAATTGCAGAATTAAATTGGCCTCTATGTTGTGCCTCAATTTCCAGCTCACTTTTAACAAAAGCCAAAAAAAAAGTTTCATGTAATTCATTTCACGCAATGATGGGCTGGGTCTCAGCCAAAGACTGAGATGCAAGAATCTGGCAAAAAGGCAATATAGAAATTCGGTTACCCAGAGACCAGGATGGCACTGTGCAGGAGACAGTGCTGTCCTTTTGTTGGAAGACAGCTGAGAGAGAGAGGTTAAACTGTATTTTTTCATCAACTTCTCTCCTAAATTGCCTTCACTTCAAATCAAGGGTAAGCTAAATTTGTCAATTACTTAAATGATTAATTATAACAGCTAAGTATGGGTGGTGTCAGTTATGGAGCATAATTTTGCATGCCTTCCATTTCCTGCCTTTTTTTAATTTTTAAAGAAATAATACTCCAAAAATATTTTGAATAAAAAGCTCTTCGTGTACCTTGATAACTTGGAGGAATGCCAGTGTTCAGTTTATGCCATGCTTAATCTAGGTGATTAAAAAACCACAAGTTTAAATCCTAGCTTTCTCATCTAAATTCACTACACTCTGCAGTTGTACAAAGTAAGTTAAAACGTTGAAAGTTTTTACTCTGACCTATTGTGACATTACTTTTTAATAGTAGTTAATCGCTTTCACTTTATAATATGGTGATTTAAATCAGAACTTACTAAACTCTACAGAATTCATTGGTCTCATACAGGAGAAATGTGGTTAGCGTCTGACATTTTAAAAGATTGTTTACTAAATAGATGAGAACAGCAACTTTATGTGCTTGATAGATAAAGAGACTGTCTGTTTACGTTGTATTTTAATATATGTCTTTCTAATTTGATAAATAACCAGCAATAATCTTTTTGGAAAATTGTTTGAAGTATGTCATGTAGATTGCCTCAATAAAAATTTTAAATCAACATAATATTAAAAAAAGAAACAGTATTTAGCTATCCTTTATGAGTCAGACACTTTAAAAATGGTTGCCATTTTGACAAAAATATTCAAATACAATATGCAGAGTTTTGTAATGATTTAGAGAGAGAGGAGGGTGGAGGGAAGATTTTAACAAAACCGGTGCCAGACTAACACCACCAGACGTACTGCTTTAATTGGCATGATTACATTTTAATTGGCATGAAAAAAATTTAAAGACAGGGATTTTAACTTCTAACAATAGTAAAATAGAGGGATATGGTTTTTAATATTACTTTCATCTAAGGTGAACAGTGTGGAATGGAAATACATTAGAATGAAATGTCAGTGGTGCGTACAGTTTAATCTGTGAAATTTTGTCCCCTGTGCTGCATATTACTCTGTCTCAATTGCATATTAAACAACCCTATCAAGGCAGGCATTGGCATCTGCTGTGCTGACACAAATTGTGAATTAAATGAAATTGATGTCCTCTGTCGTATATTTATGAAGACGGACCATTCTCTGAAGTATTCTGTTTATGAAGAATTTATGATTGCAAACTGTTCCAGAACAAAAAAGTGGCAATAAATTCTTTTTTGTGACCCTACCCTCCAAGGGCATTGATTTCACCTCCTGCTGCTACTTTTGTTACAGCATAAAAACAATAGCTAAATCTGGATTCCACTGAGGGTCTTCAAATTATCAATATTTGCACCATGAAAATACAAGGGAGTTGGCCGAGAAAGGCTATTTTTCTGTTGTGATCTCCTAAACATACTATTTACAGAACACTACACAGCAGATGAATGTTTGTTGACTTAATTTTATTTGTGTTATAAAGCTTATTTTTGTAGGTTTAATTCATCATTATAGATTAACTCCTACTGATTCTCCAAAGGGAGTGTTTCCACCAAAAATGGAAAAAAAAACAAACCAAACCTCTCCCTGACGCACATTCACGCCATAGTGGCTAATCTAAGACTTCTTATGTAGTGGATGGAGATTTGTTTTAACACATCCACAAACATGCTAGACTATCTAGCATGTATGTGGCATCTAACATGCTAGATGCCACAAAGTCTAGCATCCACAAACGCAAAGTGGGAAGAATTGTGGGGTTGAACAATTTCCCAGTCAGGTAAACTCAACTCCAGCCCCAAGGAGGCCACCCCTTCCTAACAACCCTCAGTCATGTGCTTTGAGGAATTGTACTTCACAAAACAAAAAGAGGAATATAATTCCCCATACACAATCTACTCTTAGCCTCTTTAGTATATTGATTAAACTCAGACTTCTATCTCCTGAAAATTTTATGCAGAGAATTTTTTACTGTAAACTCCTGTCATGAGAATTCAAATGAATTTTTATCAGTGACCATGGTGAACTTTTGTGTCAACTCTCCTTTCTGTTAAAAGAAATTATAAGTGAATGAGGTCTTCTTAAGCCTCCAGTGGTAGTCAGAACAACACACACTGCTCAAGAATTCAAATCCTAAATGGAGCAACGAGCTGCTCTGAACTGAATGTCAGTCGTGAGGTGGCAGGTATGGCTGGACACCTGCCAGGTGGCTCTAGTTACCAGCCATACTGTGGTATGTTTTTGGTACCTAAACTAATCTATGTTTTTGTTTTTTGTTGGTGGTGTTTTTTGTTTTTGTTTTTAATCTGATGCATTAGAGAACCCTAGGAGAGAAGATCCAGGACACAATGGCAGGGCACAGTGGGTCGGGTCCACGTGACCTGCTCTCTCCTGAAAGCGGAAGCCTGGTGAGGCAGCTGGAGGTCAGGATCAAAGAACTGAAAGGGTGGCTAAGAGATACAGAGCTTTTCATCTTCAATTCCTGTCTGAGACAAGAAAAGGAAGGAACAATGAATGCTGAGAAAGAACTGCAATACTTTAAGGTAATAAAAAAACAATCAAAGTTGATAAAAAGCTTTCTTTATGGTAGGGATGAAATATTTATCAAGTACATAAAGTATTATATCCATGTATCTATGTATCACTGTGCACTTAAACGTTGCCTTGAATTTATAGACACCCTCCACGTTTCTTATACGCCAACGTCTGTGTGTGTAGAAAGACGAGCATGAAGCATATCAAGTACGCGTTGTATAGGGGAAGTCTCCGCTGCTTGTGTGTTTTGTGCAGTGCCTGTTGAGGGAGGGCTCTGATAAATTAAAAGCAGACCAGCAAACACTAAAGATTACTGAGGACTTTGAAAGGCAGACCTAAATGTTCTATAAATAATGTGGTTAAAAATACTTCCATAAATTGGTATGATAAAAGCACATCATTTAATTGAAGACCATAAATGCTAACAAAAGGAAACATAATTTTTACATATGAAAGAATCAACTATTTATGGAAGGAAGATATAAAGTAAAAGAGCTTCCTATAATACAGGCATATTCCATCATAGAAAAATGCTAAGGTTAGCAACACAGCTGTGTGTGTGTTCGCTGTATGTCCATGAAGGAGAAGCATTTTCCTGTTTGTTTCCACGTTTACATGATGTCTATTCAAAAGCAGTTTAAAATTCAAATGTTTTCTCTCATTGCCCACACTAGCCTGTACTGCGTGAACCCTCCCGTAAATGCAGTGATTATGTGGGCTCTGTCTGGTGTCAGCCTGAGGCTTTGGGGTTGTAGAATATGAATTCAATGTCAAGAAACCTTCTGGCATGAAAAGTCTTATAGAGGAGAAAGGGGAAAGCCAAAAAGGACAGAACTTCTTGGGACCAAGCAACTGTTTCTTCTCAAAGGCTTTCATTTATCTCACACCCTCTGCCCTGCAGTCTTCCAGCAATCTACCAGAGAAAGTAGTCACAGGTTGGTCCCCTTCCCTCTGCCAGGCAGGCAGGCTCACCTTTCTCACCTGCATAGCACAGAGGAGGCAGCCTCAAAGGTAAGACCACAATACCTCCTGCTAAACTGTCTGCGTTACACACCTACAAATTGTTTTCATTGAAAACTTCCTCTTCTGCCATTGAATTGACAAGACCAAACTGGAAGTTAAATGAAAGCATCTTGCCAAGGCGAATGGGTTATGTTGTTTAAAGTCTAATATCCAGAAGCTTTGTTATTTCATCTCCACTTCTCTCACCCTATCCCCCATTGCAGGGATATGGAATCTTCAATTTCCCTCTGTGTTATTTGAACTTAACATGTACCTTACACAGCATCCTGATTATTAGTAGGCTGGATGTTGTGAAATATATTTTTTCTCTACCGTATCTATATCACAGCTTTAGTGAACTGGTTAATGCCCCCAGCCAGTTGTGTCCTTGGTCATGTCTCTTGTACGATCCTTGTGTACCTCAATTTCTTCATCTATAAAATGGGATGCTCAGAGCATTTATCTCACACATTTATGAGTTCACATATGTAAATTATTATTTCTACTTTTTGTAGTGGTGCATTTTGTAAAAGATAGAAATCTCTTAACATTATAAGCCCAGAGATGTAACATAATAATTGGAAACAACAGGAAGTTTGTTATTACAATTATTTATATACCTACCTACCTATCCACATATCTCATACATAGATATTTGAAAACAACGTTTTTTTTCACATTCGCTCTTATGGAAATGGAAGCATGAATAAATCTGTATTCATTTTGCTGATGCTTCCAAAGGACATTGGCTTTATGCTTTAGCTTTGTACTGTGTCATCAACATCTTCCACTAGGTCCTAGTTACAAATTTAAGAGTTTGCGACAGAGAAAAAGCTCTAGGCTTCTAGATCATCAGATAATTCCTAGGAGTCCTAGTCATTTACTAACACTTTCTAGCCACGAAGGGAATATTCACTACACCTAATTCATTATTTACCATGTGCATTTCAGTGCCTGAAAATAATCATAGGACTTTTTATTTCAAAAACACCATAGACTGTCAGATGCTTTTTGCTATTTTATTTGTTTTCTCCAAAGGTATATTTTTCTTAGAACATTTTTATGTTTTCAGTGTCACTATTCATTAAACTAACTGCTTTATACCCTACTCTTGTTTACTTAGCTATTTTTAAGATTCAGTAATAAATACAGAGATTTTCCTACCCCAAACAAAAGGTAGGACCTTGATGGTAATGTACACCTGACCATATGGTTTCCCCAGCCCTATTTCATCATCTGCTCTCCTCACCTAAGGTAATCCAGAACCTGAACCCCGTATTCTTTATTCCCTTGCTTTCCTTTGATAGGAAAGAATACTTTTTATTTTAGTTTTTCTTAACTTTATTAAAAGGTAATCATGCTGTATGTTATCTTTTAGGATTTCCTCTTTCATTTAATATTATAATGCCAAGATTCATGCATGTCGTTGAGTATGGCTGTCAGTCACTTATTTTGACAATTATATAAAATTCCATTGTGAGCAAATACATGTATCTCATTTAATTCTAATAGCAACCTATGAGATTGGCATTAGGATCTTGATTTTGCAGATGTGGAAACAGGCACATAGAGGTTGAGTTTTGTGTGTCCAAGGGCTCATATAATGAGTGGTAGAATTGGGGTTTAAATCCAGTGTCTTCTGACTCTAAAGCCCATTCTCTGAACTACTGTGCAAAATTGATATTTATTGATATTTACTGAATGCCCTTCCGTGGCAGGTGACTCAAAGGGAAAAGCAGGACAGAACTAATGTCATTGTTTTTTTGTGGTACATTTTTCATTCACAATCTTCAACAATTTGGCCCAAAGAGCAAATAGCTTTAGCTATTGAAGATCTTGGGAGGTGAAAATATGTGTGTTTTTGTTTTACATTTTTGTATTATATTGGTGTAAATGTCTTTGGCATGTTTCACTTTTTAAATAGAAACTTTTCAAACTTTTTGTAATTATGGAGCCCTGAGGATTTTCTTTACGACCAAACTCTGGTCCCTTCTAAAGTTTTGACCTTGAGGAGTTTGATCAGATAAGCTAAGAGGATCTAGCATGATAGTACTTCTATTTGTTGTTTAAGAAAGCTTTCTGCATGTCTTTGGAATAAATGTCTTTCCTCCCCAGAATTTTAAATATTTCTGAGCTGTTTACTCTGTAGTGCTTAGTGTATGATTAATAAAGTGTTCTGTATATTCCCGCATTCATTGGAAGAATGAAACCAAATGTTTGTACTACTATAATAATGTAATATAATGTTTATAACCTGTCAAAATCATAATTGGTAATAAGCATATGCAGAATAAAAATTTTTACTTACCACAAATCCAAAGAACAGATACCCTCTGCCTTTCTAAGTGATAAAACAGCTCAGACAGGAGAGTTATTAAAGAACTTTTAAGTGTAGGAAACTCTTTGCTATGTTCTACCTCTCCTTGTGTGTCCCTAACTGTCTCCTGCTGTCATTGGTCACACACAAGACAGGCTTTATTCACAGGGTTTAGCTCTATGATTCTCCATTCTCTAAAATCTCAGACTTTTAACAGAATGAATTTCTTAATATGACACCCAGAGTGATGACAGATAAGCCACAGTGCACTACCCCGGAGAATGGGGAGGGAGGGTGCTGCATATGAAAAAGAAAGCCCATCGCTTTGTAGACACAACTGTGTTTCCTCCTCAGAGCTTGGTCTGGGATGAGACAGGGGATCAGGATCTTAAGTTTTCAGAAAAATAGAAAAAGCAATTGTGGAATGTATTCTTCTTTAAGGCAGTAAGTGTGATAAATGTGGGATTAGACACAGGGCAAAATTCTGCCTGAAAAAGAATGAGCCAAAGCCCAGCACGGGGGAGAGACACGAGGTGCGAATGTAAGAGCCCTGGGACAGAAATGCAAAATTGGCGAGGAGTGAACACACCGTGACAGCAGAATGCGGAGAGCGCGTCAGAGATTCAGTGAAGCCAGCTGGCAAAGGGCCTCAGAGCTGTGTGTGCGTCAATGCCATTGGCTGGAAAGCACTACTTTTTAACGATGACCCTTCAGAGAGAAAAGAAAATAATTGCTTAATCATACGTTCATTGTATCCCATAACCCAATTCATTATTCTAAAGACTCAAATTGGGGAGAAATTATCCATTACCAGCTATAGGAGGCCTCAGTACCGGACTAGGCCCCGAACCAGCCTGGGGAGGACAAGTTTAGACCTACCAAGAGGCTCTGTCATCAAGAAGGTAAATGAGTGGGATAGATTTGGTAACCTCATCAATGATTAATGCCCCAAATTTGCTTAGCAATTTAAATTTGCCCAAACATGTTTTTTTTAATGCATGTTACTTAAACCTTACAGTGATTATGTAAGCTGAAAATTAGGATCACCTTCTTATGTGTATTTTTATTTATTTTTATGAACGAAGAACTTGAGATGTGGAAAGTTAACGTGACTTGTTTGAATCCACACAGCAACCAGCAGCACAGACAGAGACAAAGCCATGGTGTTTGGGTTCAAATTCCAATATTTTCCCATGCTATCATTCTCTGACCCTTCAAAATAAACATTGAAACATTGTTTTACTCCAAATCGGGGGTTGGCAAACATTTTCTGTAAAAGGCCAGAAGTTATAATCTCTGTCGCAATTACTTAAGTCTGCTGTTGTAACGTAAAAGAGCCACAGACAATATGTGAGTAAATATGGTGTGTTCAATAAGACTAATTTACAAAATTATTTACAAAAGCAGGCAGTAGGCCGGCTGTGGCCCACAGGCCTTAGTTTCCTGACCCTGCTCTAGATTAGAAAAATTATCATAAACATGGGTATGGCTACTATTTGCAACTCCCTTAAGGAAAGGAGATCATGCTAGAATTGCATTAGAAGTAACAAAAAGTTCTTTTAATAATTATAACAACGACAACTAATACTTATCGAGTGCTCATAAGATATGAGTCACAGTTTCTAAGTGTTTTACCTGCATTCGCTTATTTAATCCTCATGACCATCCCGAGGCAGGTGGTTTATTATCTCCTATTTGTAGATGAGAAAACGGAGGCAGAGAAAATTAAAGTATGTAAACTCAAGGTGGTACACTCAGTAAGTGATAGAGCCAATAGTCAGACCTAGAAAGTCTGTTGCAGAATTTGCCACTACTGTGTAGACTCAGCAGTCCCTAGGTCAAAGATTTATTTCTGAAAAGAGATAAACGCATTAACTGGTAACTTACCCTATTGTTCTTCATCCCATTTCTGGATATTTGACAGCCAGCTGAAGGAATTCAGTGAGTCAATGTTTTAAATCTTGGAAATTAAGATTTTTAGAGTCCTTAAAAAGATTTCAAATTAACTATGAATTGTGCAGCATTACTGAGTAATTACTCTGAAACGCAATATCACTAATGTACTTTTACAAAATAAAGAGATAAATAAAAGGGCTAAACAGTTCACATGCTCTAAGAAATATTTTCCCAAAGCTTGCTGTGTAATTTCCAGAAATAAAAATAAGACCAATCTAGCCAAGACATTTAGAGGGAATTTCCCGTGTCTACTCCAACCAATCTCAAATAGCATGGTAAACATAATTACACTTCCTATATCCCGCAAAACCCACATTTTTTAAAGAGATTAGGTTGAAAGACAGGAGAGAATATTTTGGAAGTTTTGAGATATGAGAAAGGAGGCCGTGGTTTCTACAGGTGCCAAGATCATCTCTCTGCTGTGTCCTGGAGCCATTACAACCTTTGTAATGATGCTGTTGGCAAAGCTGCAAACAAAGAATTACAGTAATTCAATCTGGCTGTAAGAAAAGCATGCAAAACGCTCTCAAAACCAACAGACATCAGACAGGATTTAATCCTTTCTATGTGTCTTAGGTAATTTTTTTGAGAAAGCTATTATATTAACCACATATGTTCATCAAAAGAAAATACTGAATTCAGCTTTTATCAGATATTTTTCCCCACCATATATAAAAAAATCCATCACCTAACACTTCTTTGGAAGTAATTTTAAGTAATTGGATACAATCCAGAACTGCCTTGTAAAAAACATTGGCTGGGTTAAGGTTGAAATTGAAAGCTGGATTTAAATAATTGTTATTCACCTTACCATCTGGGAGTGGTGGGAAGACCCACAGGAAATTTTTTTTTTCCCCCGGAGGAAGATCAGCCCTGAGTTAACATCCATGCCAATCCTCCTCTTTTCTTTCTTTCTTTTTTTTTTTTTTGCTGAGGAAGACTGGCCCTGGGCTAACATCTGTGCCCATCTTCCTCCACTTTATATGGGACGCCGCCACAGCCTGGCCTGACAAGAGGTATGTTGGTGCGTGCCTGGGTTCTGAATCCAGGCCGCCAGCAGCGGAGCACGTGCACTTAACCGCTAGGCCACGGGGCCGGCCCCCCCACAGGAAATTTTTATAGGCAGTCCCAGTGCAGCCTTCTAAAGTAAAAAAAAAAAAAAAAAAAAAAATGGAACAGCAATGGCCTAATTCTTTCTGATTACACCTTTTACTAGAAGAAGATGCTGAATGATTCCTATGAAGTGGGGGTGGGGTGGGGGGTTTGCCCCTGGGTTGAGGATAAAAAGATACAGCCATGTACTCATTTCATATGTGTCGTTTGTATTGCTGCTATCAAGTAAACCAGATTCATGGAAATTAAAGGCTGCAATGCTAATCTGGAACGACGAGGGAGAACTCTCACCCATCCTTACATCACTGCTGCCTAGAAAACCAGGCAGAACTGCAATGAAGCTCTGAAACCACAGTGATGAATGTTTCTATTCTTAATTGATTTCTTAACATTACTTAACTGTTATTTTCATTGTTAATAAACTCAAATAGAAAGAAACTGGGAGAACAGAATTGCAAAGGTGTCTCCATGCTCTCCACGTAGATATATGTAGGATTGGAGCAGTGAATCTGATCCACCATGGTGTAGAGGCTTAAGCATGTGGGTCCAAGATGCTTGGGTTTGTCCTGGCTTGACCTATTTCTAATCCATGATCTTCCTTAAACCCCAGGTTTCTCATCTTAAAAATGGGGATAATAATAGCACTTACCTCATAGAGTGGTTATGAGTGTTAAATGAGATAATATACATGAAAGCTGCTTAAAATAGAGCCTCCCTAGTAAGAACTCAATATATTTTAGCTCTCAGCGTTATACTATCAGTAAACCTGTCCTTTTTTTAAAGTATTTATTTTTAATACATCAGGGTAAATAGATAAAATAAATAGATAAATAGTAAACAGATAAAGAAAATTTCATGGGGTTTCAATTACTTCAGGTGAGTTGTATGATCTATAGGAACTGAATTATCTATTAGTTGGATCATTGACCTATTACCCTCCAGGTAAAAACCACAAGAGAATTGTTTTCCTCTCAAGACTAGAAAAAAAGGAGGCAGTTAGTACCTCTCCCGAGTTTGCCCTTTGACCTGTGGAAAGGCCAGCTCTCTTGGGGTGCGGAAAACCAGGTCCCGGGTTATCAGAGGTAGGTCTCCACATTTGGTTACTTTTGAGCTTTTGAGCAAGGTAGTGAAACAGTTACTTGGAGTCCACTTTCTTCCCCACTTTCTGTCTCCCTGACTTTCTTTTATAAACACTCCTTTTCTGTCTTCATCATTTTTCTCCCAGATTATTGCTCTACACACACAAGCACACACACACACACGCGCGCGCGCGCACACACACACACGCACAATTAGACCTTCATTTAAGGAGATAAAGAGAATTAATTTTTTTAGTATTCGTATTGAATTGTCAATCATCTTCTGTAACTTTACTGTCACATCATTCTTTTATAATTTACCAAGTAATAGTATTTATTAATAGTATTTAACAGAGCCTCACTAGGTTCTATTAGTTGGCAACATTATGATCTAGGATTTTCAGCTGTGTAATTTCAATAAATAATTTCTCTTCTCTTTTCTCTTTATTTGTAAATTTAGGGTTTAGGATTGAAAGGATTCTCTTCAACTGTAGCATTCTGTGGTTCTGTAATAGCATCTTTTTCCATTGATAAATTTATTCAGTTATAGATGAAATTTAATTCCTCTGAACAACACTTCCGGTTTGGCACAAATCTTCTGGTATATAGCCAATTCTGTATACCAGGATTCACGTTTAGTTCATTGAAAATGATGCTTCAGAAGGACAAAGGCAGCTTTTGAACCTAAGTTGCAGTGTTATTGCCTTTGGCACCATGGAAGCCAACTTTCTCCTTGTAACCATTTCCTTTCTCACATTATGATACCTTTCTAATTTGAATAGAGATGCTAGTCTAAAATGGAAAAGAAAAGGTCTTCTCGTTGTGGATTTCAGTCAGGATGGTGGCACAGGTAACATGAATATATTGTTTTGGTTTATAAATCATCAGGACTTAGTTGATTTAAAAGTAGAAAGAAATATACCAATAAACTGCGGGTGCAGTGATGACAAGGACATGTACAGATCTGTGAGAAACAGATGACAGAAAACTCGCAGTTAAAATTAATGACCAGACTGAAGAGACGGAGGATTTGAGTCTAACAGAACTAACCGGAGACCCCACAATCAGAGGCCTAGCCTTATTCTGTTCTCATTCTGAGGTACCCTGAAGTCCTTCACAGTATAGCAAAAGCCTTAATATATCCCTGCCTGTCCTTCTGTCATTAATTTTTTAGCATATTATTTTAGATGAATTTCTTATAAATTACATTCTAATCAGATCTGAAAGTCTGTTTCTTTTAATAAGGATATTAAGCCCATTCACATTTATTTTCTTGAGTAAAATTGCTGATCTTTCATTACATTCATTCCTTTATTCATTCAATAAATATTTATCGGACATCTACCATGTGGCAGGCACTGGGCTGGATGTTAGCAATGCCTGAACCTTACATTATAGTCTTGTTTAAATATTCTGCTATAAGGCACTTTGTTTTCTTCATTTTTACTCTAGAGAATTGGAAGGTTTTTTTTTTAAAAAAATTTCCTTTACTTTCAATATCAAGAATGTCAACCTCTTGAGCCAGCCCTGATGGCCTAGGGGTTAAAGTTCAGCACTCTCACCGCTTCAGCGGCCTGGGTTCGTTCTCTGGTTGTGGAACCACACCACCCATCTGTCAGTAGCCATACTGTGGCGGAAGCTCACATAGAAGAACTAGAAGGACTTACAACTAGGATATACAACCGTGCACTGGGGCTTTGGGGAGGAAAAAAAAGAATGCCTCTTATTGATGCCACTTTTAAAATGAGAAATTGGCTTACTTTTTTCTGCATTCTCCACCCTATTTCTCTATTTTTGTTGATATAATCTTGGATTTAATTATTAGCTAATATTTTATTGTACTAATTACATTCTTTCTCATACTTCTAATAATTTTTATTGTCTTCTTATTGCAATTTTTAATTCACCAAAAGTTCTCTTCATCTCTGTACAATCTTTACTGATCTTAATTTGTTCCATCTCCAGAAGTGCCTACCTCAGTGCCAGGGATCAATATCCTTGGGCGTATTTTCAGAAACAGATTGAAATTTTCTAAGGTTTTCTTTTTCTTGTATTAATTCTATTTCAAAAAGAGCCTATTAGTCTATTGCTTTGAGTCCCAATTTGGGCCCTCTTTTGAACTACAATGTCTGTTAGTGTGTGTGTTGGTTTTTCCATATTTGTTTATTCTTAAGGAGGGAGGTGTTGTTTTCCAGCATTGAGTGTTGAGATAGGTCCTATGAGAGATTCTGTAAGTGGTTCCCTGTACAAATATTTCAGGCCTAGACAAAAAGGAAATGGAAAATTTAGATTTCCTTTAGTGTTATCAAAATTCAGGAATGAGAAAGTGTAGACCTTATACAAGGGATAGCAAGTTCTCTATTGATACTGAAGCATAGGGGTACCTACATGTCTGATGTCAGGTGAAGTTGAAAGCAACCCAAGGAGCCTACACTTTTCTCATTCATCAGGGGTGTCCTCAGTGTCCCAGAGCAGGAGAGGGGTCTTGCAGAGCTGTGTGTCTGTCAGCCTTGAAGGAGAAAGACTTATTTGGAGGTAGCTCTTCTGTAACTTGGGTGACGCATCCTGGGGGCTTGAAATACTGCGATTACAGTGGGGAGGAAAGAGGCTGGATTTAAGAGAGACCTCAGGGTTGGAGATGACGGGATTTGGGAACTACTTTGCTGGTAGAGTGAGGAAAAGGGAGGAGGCCTTCTACGCCTCAATCCCACCAAGAGTCCCTCTCTCCCTGGAATGCCGTTGCCTCTTGTTGTATCAGGTTTGATGGATTCGATTGGAGACCTAAAAGAAACTTTTCAACCCAAACGAATGGACTAAATGTATATTTTATTATGTAGGGAAGAGTAAAGCACAAGTTAACAGATATGGAGAATACAGGAAGTAACTGTATTTAAAGAAACAGACTGGATACTTATAATATCCAAATAGGTCAATAAAAAGAGGAAATAATATCAGATTGATTGAAAAGAGAAACATCAGATTGACCAAGAGAGAAACATCAGATTGGGTACTTATAACATTCATGCCCTCACGCCAGGGAAAGTCCCTTTAATTGACACAGCTTGGCGGGAGTGCCAATCGAAAGAGGTCCTGGGCAAGATGTCCCCCCTACAGGCAAGACTCTCACCAGGCCCCAGGTTTCAGCAGCTTATATAGTATGAGTAATCTCCAGAGTTAGTTTTTGCAGAGTAGGCATTTGGTGTTCTCATGCACAAATGGTTATCAGTTGTGTACGTGCATTGAGCCCCTTGGCTATCGTCCCAGCCCAGCACAGATGGCCAGTCCACCCCAGGCTACGACGCCCAAAGAGTCTTGTAATCTTACAAATTGTAACTATCTCTGTGGGAGAAGGGCCAGTTCCCAACACACAGAAAGCCACTTTATATTTCTTTGTGTGCTCGTGGCTGTAGGTCCATGGAATGGCCAAACATGGCTGTACTCATGTCAAGACACTTCTGCATCAACCCACAGTTCCCTTTAAACAAGGAAGAGAATCTTCAACGAAAGGCATTGAAAGTAATAGAATGTGGGTAAGGATGGAGGGTTTCTGGTAACTAAAAAGATGAGCCAATTCAAGATTGTTTTAGGAGTGTGGGTAGAGATGTTTTTAATTCATTCAACACCTTTCTCTTAAGCAAACAC
Organism: Ceratotherium simum simum; assembly: GCF_057802395.1. Lineage (NCBI taxonomy): Eukaryota > Metazoa > Chordata > Mammalia > Perissodactyla > Rhinocerotidae > Ceratotherium > Ceratotherium simum. Next base: position 16,372,511 of record NC_141902.1, on the reverse strand, counting down.
CTATGTTAAGCACTGTGCTGGGCACTGGGGATATACGACAGTGGTCCCATAAGATTAGTACCATGGAGCCTAGGTGTGTAGTAGTAGGCTGTATCATCTAAGTTTGTGTAAGTACTGTAGGGGAGGAAGAAATTTTCGTCTATCCTTCTAGGTTCTTCTGCCCGGACTAAGAATTAAATTGACATGAGACAGATTAACGGGAGAAAAACAAGCAAAAGCTTAATAACATGTATATGTGGGAGAAACCAGGGAAAACTGAGTAACTCGCCAAAATGGCCGAAGCCCTTACCTTAAATACCATCCTCAGCTAAAGACAAAAGAAGATGTTGGAGGTTAGGGTGGGGAGAGTCAGGGACTTCAAAGGGAAGGAAGGCAATTCACTGGTAGGTGAAAAGGAGCAAACATTTGGAAAATAAGTGTTTGACCACACAGAAACAGAAGAACAGAGAGGGGAGCCCAGCAAACTGGCTTTTCTAGGTTCTTCCCTGGCTACCACCTGGCTCATGTTATGCTAAGGCAATAGCTCCCTTCCTGAGACAGATTTTTTTAATCTGAATTCTTTTGGGCAGTTAAGGGGGAGGTAACAAGAAAAACTTGCTGAATTTTTTGTTTCTTAAAAATAATCAGCCTAAAATAATCCCCATGTTAAAGAGACATGTTTTGGGGTGGCAAGTTTTGCTCCCCGTCAGTACACATTATGATGTTCACACTATGACAAAATCACCTAACGACACATTTCTCAGAATGTATCCACTCGATAAATTATGCATGACTATAGTATGTGTATGTATGGAGGCCTGGAAATAAGTGATTGAAGAAATTCCTGTGTTGTTTTGCATGCTTATTTAAATGTTATCAAGTATGTGTAGGTGTGAATCTATGTATCTTGTCAACAAACTAGAGTGTAAACTATCTTTTAAGTTAAAATTTTACTTTTTTAGAGCAGTTTTAGGTTCACAGCAAAATTGAGGGGGAGGCGCAGAGATTTCCCATACACTCCCTGTTCCTACACATGCATAGCTTCCCCCATTATCAATATGCCCCACCAGAGTGGTACAATTTTACAACTGATGAACCTACAATGACACATAATAACCACCCGGAGTCCACAGTTTACATTAGGGTTCACTCTTGGTGTTGTACATTTTATGGGTTTGAAGAAATGTATAATAACGTATATCCATCATTATGGTATCATAACAAGTATTTTCACTGCCCAAAAAATCCTCTGTGCTCTGCCTATTCATTCCTCACCCCCACTACCTGCCCCAACTCCTGGCAACCACTGACCTTTTAACTCTCCATACTTCTGCCTTTTCTAGAATGTCATATGGTTGGAATCATGTAGTATGTAGCCTTTTCCGATGGGCTTTTTTTTTTAGTAATATGCATTTAAGATTCCTCCACATCTTTTCATGGTTTGATAGCTCATTTCTTTTGAGCACTGAATAATATTCCATTGTTTGGATGTACCACAGTTTACTAATCCATTCACCTACTAAGGACATCTTGGTTGCTTCCAAGTCTTGGCAATTATGAATAAAGATGCTATAAATATCCATGTGCAGGTTCTTGTGTGGACATAAGTTTTCAACTCCCTTGGGTGAATACAAAGGAGCATGATTGCTGGATCATATGGTAAGAGTATGCTTAGTTTTGTAAGAAACTGCCAAACTGTCTTCCAAAGTGCTGGTACCATTTTGCATTCCACCAGCAAAGAATGAGAGGTCCTGTTGCTCCACATCCTCGCAAGCATTTTGTATTGTCAGTGTCCCAAATTTTGGCCATTCTAATAGGTGTGTGGTAGTATTTCATTGATTTTTTTTTTTTTTTTTTTTTTGGTGAGGAAGATCAGCCCTGAGCTAACATCCATGCTAATCCTCCTCTTTTTGCTGAGGAAGACCGGCTCTGAGCTAACATCTATTGCCAATCCTCCTCCTTTTTTTTAACCCCCAAAGCCCCAGTAGATAGTTGTACATCATAGTTGCACATCTTTCTAGTGGCTGTATGTAGGACGTGGCCTCCGGAGAAGTGGTGCGTCGGTGCGCACCTGGGATCCGAACCCGGGCCACCAGTAGCGGAGCGCACACACTTAACCGCTAAGCCACGGGGCCGGCCCCATTGATGTTTTGAGAGTATAAACTTTTTAAAAGTAGGAACTATCCTGAAGTTGTATTTGTTTTGCATGCCCTTCATAGTACCATAGACAATGCCTTAGAGTCACTAGGTACTCAAAGAATACTTAGCGGGTTGTGGAATTTCAACATGAGGTGGGACTTGAGATTATTTAGCTAGCTCAACCTCCTTAATCTAAAGAAGAGAAAACCAAGTCACTGATAAATTAAATGACTCACCCAGGGCCATACAACCAGAGCCAGATGGCAGCCCACATCTCTTGAATCCTAATCCAGGCCATAGTCCAATAATATTGAATCAATGATTTCAAGTGAGTCATCATTGATGTCTTTGCAATTTTCACATCTCAATTTTTCATCTATAAAATAGAAATAATAAGCCTATCTCATTTTATGAATAGAAATCAAAAAATGATCATCACAAGGGACATCGTGATTAATAGGAAATGTAGAAATGCTTATTAATACTATGAAGTACTATTTTAAACAGTATTAAAAATACATATGATGACAAACCAAGGCTCCTCTGGCATTGGAACTCAGGGATTTACCATCTTGACCTGCCACAGCTTCTCATTTCCAGGGGCTTTACTCTTAGGGATTCAACTCTATATAGAGTTTGCTATCATCGTTCACCTTGTATTTATGTTGCACTTCCATATGAGGAGCTTAAAGAGCTTTACAAACATTAGCTCATTAATCCTCCCAAAACCTCTCTAAGATAGGGCAGAGGCATAAATCATTATTCCCATCTGGAAAAAAAATAGCCTAACTTATCTCTCTTAATTTCAATGATGCTCTAAACTGTTGATTAAATCCCAATTTATATCCTGTACATTTAGAATATCACATTCTTTTCCCCAAGGATATTTTCCTTTCTTTTTGAATTTAATGTCATGAGGATAAGTGTAGAAACAGATTGACAGGTCTGGTGTTAGAAGCTCTCTTGAGAGGCACAGGATAGGCGGTAACCCGGGTTCTTCCTTCCCCTCATGCTTGCCACCTTTTCTCAAAATGTCCTGCTTTATTGCCCTGCAGTCATGACTGGAGAAATTACTTTTAGGAATTGCAGGGATGTTTCAAGACCCATTCACTCTTTATCTGTCAGCCGAGACCACCAGCAAGAGAGCCAATGGATATCCATTCAACCATGCAGTCCAAACTCTCAATAAAATGCTGGTGCAACAGACTTCAAAGGTTTATGAAAGCAACAATGGAAGTTAAATTTTCAATCTGTGTGCTTTGCTTCGTCATGTGGTTCTCACTATAAAGATATTTGGAGTTAGACTTGGAAGGTGTTAGAACATGACCAAGACACGAGCAGAATCTGAGACCAAGCGAGGTTGGTTCATGCGAATGATGGCAACCACGCACATGTCCAGTTAAAGCAGTTGTCCACAGTTCAGGCCAGTGAGAAGGAAAATAAATACAAATGATTAAGTCAAGATGAAATTAATATTCTATCACCCCTAGAAGTTCATCAGATAAGGTGAGAGTCAACTTGCAACTGATTTGAAAGGTATTCAAAGTTATATTTTATCATTATTTTTTAAAAGTCTGTCTTGGACCACCATTTGATAATTTTCTTGTCTCATAACAGAATAAGGTTATGTAACAATATGATAACAGAAGATGTTAAAGGCTAAAGGATCATTTCATTTTAGAGAAAAGGTATTGAGGGCGCATAAAAATTACATGATTTACTTAAGATCGTACAACTAGTTATTGTCAAACTAGAAGACTCTAAATTGTGTTTTTTCCCCATCAATCAAAGTTGCTTCTCAAATGTTCAACTAAACACTTTATGCTTAGATGACTTATGTTCTGCCTTGCTGCCAAAATATTAGGTGGGATGAGCAAGAGGACTACTCCCCAATGTATTCAATCTTCCTTTGAGGAGCAGGCAAGAGAGAGACGTGGTGTCTCTTAGAAGGAAAAAAAAAAACATATGCCTCTAAAAGGAAAGTTACCTTTATTCAAGGAAATGTTCTCAAAAAATTCTCCTGGACCTCTGCTTTGTTTTAGCTATGGGAGTGTTTAAAAAATGAAGTTCTTATTACATTTCCTTTTCATGAGGTTCTGGAATATTGCTTTGAGCTAAATAATCATTATAGCAATTTACCAGTTGGCTAATATTTAGTCAGCATCCCTCTACTACCTAATATAATGGTTGAAGAGTGTTTTGCTGCTATATATTAGCTAAACTTCTAAATGACCCTGAGAGTGTGGTTAGTATTACTGCACATCTGGGAATACTGAAAACTGGTGAAAAGGAGTCGAGTTGCCCTGGGCTTCCACCACAAAAGCAAAGGAAAGAGCTAAGAAGCAAATTCCCAGTGGTCTAAACTCACAGGAAAATGTCCTGTTTATTTTAGATTCTATGAAAATAAAGTCAGAAATATGAAATTTATAGAGCTATCTATACTTCAGCCTTTTCCAGGTCAGGGAGGAGTAGATGAATAAACAGTCGTCTTTCTAATTTGACTTTTTGTCCCTAGGATAATTTTCTTCCTTTTTAGTGGTATTATTCCCCATAGCCTAACTCTTTTCCTGCATTCTTGTTGTGTCCCTAGAGTTCTTGGATTCATTTCTTTCCCATCTGTATGATTCTGGAATAACAGGAATACCTCCCCAAATTGCTGGTTCCTGGCTGTTATACTTCAAGTAACACTGTGAGCTTTGTGACAAGTTCCAGGAGTGGCTTCATAGGAAATAAAGAGTAAGTTAGCTAGAGATAAGTCCGGAAAAACATGGTTTGATAGAGGAGAGGGGTGAAGAGTAGCCAACTATGTATGGATAAGAGAGCTAGAAAAATACCATGCAGCAGAGTTGAGCGAGTCATGAGACTAATTAGTCCAATAATTTGTCCTTTCCTGTGTGTTCCACATTATCCCTGGGAATTCCTCTTGGGTCGTCCTTGCTCCTGTATTCTCTTGCTTTTCCTCTATTTCTTTCTCCAGGTGTAATCTTTATGATCCTTCGTTCATAGATTTAGCCTAATGGGTGTATTGTGTTGTACCTTGTCATATAGAATTCTTTCCTTCCTTTCTTCAAGACTGTCCTGGATATTTCTTTGACCTGGCCAGTGAACATGCAAGATCCATTAAAAGCACAGATGAGTTTAGGTAGCTGGGATCGACAGATAATTTAGAGAAGAAAATCACCTTCATTCATTCCCCAGAATTACTTTGAAATGATTCCCATGGAATCAATAAGAGAGAAAAAGCACTGTGGGTGTTGTAAATAGATTTCAAAATATAATAATGTAAAAATAAATGGCAATTAATGCCTTATCTGCTTATGAAAAGAGTGATTGTCGAATTTTAAGAAAAGGTATTTTGTAGGATAATGGTTAAGTTGCATTTACATCCAGCACTCTTTCTCCCTTATTGCTAAAAGTTACCTTTCTATAATTGCAGACTGGTTTAGCATCTTAACAATAATGGACATGTTTTTAAAAGATTATTGCCAAAAGTGCATTCTTTATTCCAGGGAGACTCTGTAATAGACACCAGCATTTTAGTAATGATACAAGCAATCTGTAAGCTATTATGGTTTTCTTTAGAGTAACTTAATCTTCATATTGTTTTGTATGTCTGGAATTTTAATAGTGTTTTTAATTTAGAAAAGGACGTATATAACATATTACTAATTACATGTGAGTACAAACTAAGCACATGACCACTGAGCTTGATTCTTAAAAACAAACATATTTAAAAGTACTTAACCCGGTGTAGGGAAAGTCACAGAGAAATTAAAGAATGCCACACGGGGATAACAACAGCTTAGATGGAATAACACAGTGAGGGTCTGCATTTTCAGAATGGTTATTATATTTTGGTCCACAGCGAAAAAATAGTTAAGAGGAATAGAAATACTCCTTTTTAAATATAATTAATATTTTTTCAGCGGATGAAGATACAAACAGTTAAAACATCAATGCGAATGTTTGTAAAAGAATGATTAGCTTTTCCCTGGATGACACCATTCATCCAAGGGCCTCCAAGAATTTATAGTATTAATTAATAGTCCTGGTGGCCCTTAATGATTCATCTTGATTGGTGAGGATACTAGATTGCAAGAAAAAGTAGGGTCTTTTTCTAGGTCAAAGGTCAGGCTAATTAGGCCATGGAGGTGAAGGTGACTGGTCTCTGGACCTCACTTGTCTGCTGCCTAGATGAATGGGGGGAGATGATTTTTCTTAAAAATGAAAGTATTCGCTGAAAATATTTTGATTTTAAATGGTTATAAGAAATCATTCAGTGTTAGAATCTAGACTTATATTGTCGTGTATAATTTTAAAACTATTTTGGCACACATCTTAGACCCTTCTCAAGGAGCTGATAGAGATGTGCTTGGTGAACCAATTCAGGGAGTTTTCATGCTATTTTAAAACCTAGCTTTTACATTAAAGAAACCAGTTTGCTATTTTGAAAGAAGTTATAATCTACTTAAAACTGTCATTCTGTGTTTCTGACTTGTAATTAGATGGTATTTCCAAAATGTCAGACCTAGATTCTGCTTCTACCATCACCATAATAAAATGTGACAGCCAAGATATTATATCAATACCTTTTCCATAATTAGCAATAAGGATCCTGCCAAGGGTTAACTAGAAAAGTTTCATAAACGTTTTTCTACAAATGGTCCTGAAGACAGTATTATGCTTTTAAAATCTGCTAATGTAGCAAAGACTCTTGACAACCAGGAGACAAATCTATGAGCAAAACTGTTTGGAGAGAATAGTTTTGTAGTGTATGATGTATGTTATGTAAATGAGCTTATTAGGACTCTCATCTATTTTATTATTGGTGACCAATTTAATAGAGGCATTTAAAAAACAATATTTCTGCCTGACTCCTAGAAATGAAGAAGATACATTGATATAATTGAGAGCAAATGATTGCATGTCGTGCCATTTAATCATGTCATTTTTCAATTGCTATTTTTTGCACTTGGCTGCATGCATATAGAATATTTAGCTTCAATATAGATTAAATCCCAGGGTTTGCCACTAAGTTGAGTTCCTATATTGGCCGACGTTGTCTTTTAAGTTTGGAATCAGTTAAAATATGCAGGTGTTGTTTGCCCATATTTTCTTCAAAATATGCCAGTCATCATTCATACCTCACTTGAGGTATTTTAATTTTTTTGTTGTTTTGAAGAATTACTCCTTTACAATTCCAGGATGGAAATTCTTGTTTGCAACGTTTTTATACTAGGTACAGTTAAGTTAAGCACATAATTGGCTCAACAATGGAGCTGTCAGTTCCAAAAGATCTGCTGACCCCTTGCTGGAAACTTTGATAATCATTTGCCTAACGAATGTTTCCTACTTTTGTTCAATCTCTACTTTATTATTTATATAATTTACACTTTCTCAGTAAAAAGATTGTCTCCCACTGCCTGCTAGAATGTGAGGCCTTTGAGGGCACAGAGTTTGGTCTGTTTTGTTCATTTGATTTATCTCAAATACTTAGAATAGTGCCCACTATAATAGGTGTTCAATAAATATTTGTTCAACGAATGAATTAATATTTGTTTCCATCTCTGCTATCATAACCACCCAGGGCTTAAAAATTGCATAGATTGCTAATTCTTAACCTAGTTGCAGGCCTAGGAATGGATATAAGATAGACTGCTGAAAGGTGTACAGAAGTTGTTGGCTCTCTTATCAACAGTAACTATATGGCTGTGGCCACTTCTGGTTGGAAGTCAGGGGCAGAGATAGTCTGAAATGTGGAAATCTTACGAGCTTCTTCAGCTCTCTTATGAAAGGCAGTGTAACAGTGTTTTCGTGAGTTGGCTCTGGATTCAGGTTGCACGGGTTAAAGTCCTGCCTTTGCTGCTTATTAGCTGTGTTATCTCTGGTCGGTTACTTAACCTCTCTGTGTCTCCATTTCCTCATTGGTAAAATAAGTAGATGACAATAATGTATATCTTATAGTGCTGCAATTCATTAATTAAATGAATTAATACATATAAATACCGAAAAATGCATATCACACAGAAATAATCACAAAAAAATGTTTTGTCATTAGTATAAGAGATTAGTGAAAAATAACTAAGAAAATACTACTAAGAATAGCACTCTAGCAATTAATAAGACTCATGGATGGTTGGTTATTATTTTGCATTCAAGTAAATCTTGATTAAATATTTGGAGAGAACATAACATTGTTTTTATTTTGAATTGGTTCAGATACATATAGTCAACTGAGGATAATCTTTGGTAAAGTAAGTGAAGTGCATCTGATGTGCCAGGTCTCTCGTTTTTGTACTGACACCAACAACACAATAAATTACCGCAATAATTAGACTTAACTAACATTCCTCAATTTCCACATTTTCTTCAACTCCTTTTCCAGATCCATGCTCTTCTATGTATAATTTTCTGTTTATGTTTTATGGTATTTCTAGAAGTAGGACAGCTATACTAGAAAAGGCACTGCATTATTTTTATCGTATAAAAGAATGTTTTATCTGTTGACTGAGATTTCTAGGTTTGCAGTTATGACTCTATCCCAGGAAATTTTAGAGCCATTACTTACAAAAATAAATAAATAAAAGCTCTAAGTTTGTCTTTATAAGTGTAAATAATCTGTGTATTGACCCATGGTTGCAGAACCACGATGACTGGATGGTATTAGTAATATCATAGGGTCTGTTGTCATGATACGCCCTAAACGAATAGTAAATTCTCCGATTAAATCATCAGTTATGTGGTTAATAATGTATACCTGGCCTTACCAAGAGATTTTTAAAAAACAACACCTTTATTGAGATATAATTCACATACCATAAAATCTAATGTCAGAATGTTTTTACCACCCCCAAAAGAAACCCCTTACCCATTAGCGGTTACTCCTTATTTTCTCCTGACTGCAACCACGAATATGCTTTCTGTTTCTTTGCGTTTGCCTACTCTGGACATTTCATATAAATGGAATCATACAATATGTGACCTTTTGTGTTTGACTTCTTTCACATAGCGTAATGTTTTCAAGGTTCATCCATGTTATGGTATGTATCAGTACTTCATTCCTTTTTATTACCAAATAATATTCCATTATGTGGATATACTACATTTTTTATCCATTCATCCATTGGTGGATGTTTGGGTTGTTTCTACTTTTTGGCTATTATGAATAATGTGGGTATGAATATTTGTCTAGTTTGTGTGGTCATGTGTTTTCAATTTTTTGGGGCATATACCTAGGAGAGAAATTGTTGGATCATACAGTAATTCTATGTTTAACTTTTTGAGGAAATGTCATACTCTTTTCCAAAGTGAGTACACCGTTTTGCAATCCCACCAGCAATGCATGAGGGTTCCAATTTCACTACATCCTCACCAACATTGTTATTTCTGTCTTTTTTAATTTTAGCCATCCTAGTAGGGGTGAATGAAGTATTATCTAATTGTGGTTTAGATTTGCATTTCCCTGATGTCTAATGATGTTGAACATCTTTTCATGTGTTTATTGGCCATTTGAATGTCTTCTTTGGAGAAATGTCTATTCAAATACGTTGCCCATTTTTAAAACAAAGTTACTTATCTTTATACTGTTGGGTTTTAAGGGTTCTGTACATATTCTGGGTATAAGTCCTTTATCAGATACATGATTTTCAGATCTTTCCTCCAATTCTGTGAGTTGTCCTTTCACATTTTTATGGTGTCATTTGAAGAGCAAAAGTTTTTAATTTTGATTAAGTTATCCAAAAGTCACTTGTACTTTTGACGTGATGTCTAGAAAACCATTGCCTGACCCAAGGTCATGAAGATTACTCCTACATTTTCTCTTAAAATTTTTTTAGTTGTAGCTCTTACATTTAGGTCTGTGATTAATTTTGAGTTAGTTTTATATATGGTGTGAGGTAGGAGTCCAATTCATTCTTTTGCATGTGGATATCCAGTTGTCCCGGCACCATTTGTTGAAAAGACTATTTTTTCCTGACTTAATTATACCAGGAGCTTTTTAATTCCATTTGTTTTATTAACAAGCATTCAATATTTAATCATTAATACCCTATACTTAATCATACAATAAGCCTTTTTATGGTATAAATTAGCTTTGGTTTTATAAACATTAACTTGTCTTAATTATTACAGCACCAGAACACTAAGTTGTATTATATTTCTACATCTGAACTTGTTATTATATGATGTCACCTTCTCAGAGAAGCTTTGTTGACAAGCCAATCTAAAGTAACCCCCCTACCACTTTCTATCATATCACCCTTATTTATTTTATAGCTCTTATCCCTATCTGATATTGTCTTGTATATTTATTTATGTTTTATTTCCAGCCTCTCACCCCACTATGCACACATACAAATTTGAATGTAAGTTCCATGAAAGCAGAAATCTTGTTGCCCACTGTTACATCCCCACCACTGAGAACAGTGCCCAGCACATAGGCAGCACTCAATAAGTACATTTGAATGGGTGGATGGATGGGTGGGTGCATGGATGGATGGATAATTGAATTATGATTCTCATTATATTCTACTTAAACTTCCATCCTGTTTTAAAATGTTATAAAAGTTGTGGTTTCTTGACCTTTTCTTATGTGAATCCCCTAACTGTAATGCCTGCCCTCCTTTCCCTCCACTTTTTTCATCTTCAGCAACTTTTGCAGCCTAGTTCTAGTCCCATGAATCTTAATCTAGCTACAAGTCAATGACCGTAATTTAGCATGTACATCAGTTTCTCCTTACATTTGGATCACAGCCTCACTATTCACAAGTTACATTCACCTCCATCACCTCGTTTAAAACCTGCAACAACCCGATGGGTTAGGTCTTATCAAAAACTTTTGCTTTTCCTAGATTTCCCTCACTTTGAGGAGCCAGTGTCTTCTCTTTACAGCTAGATTACAAGCACTTAAGAACAGGTATCACATCTTATTATATGCCTCTTATCCACCAATGACAATCCTGTAGTGAAAAGCATGGTGTTTGGCATGTATTGATACCCAATAAATGTTTAATGCTGCAAGAAATATCATTCATGTGATCTTTGCCAACCTTGCCACAAAATAATGATCCCAAACTAACCAGTCAAAAGCATCTTCTGAAGAATCATAAAGATACCAGTATAGCCTTTTATTTTTCCCATGGACTGCATACTCTTATTAGACTGTGGCTGTAAGCATTAACATTACCCACATCTGATAACTTGTACCTTCCAATCGTAATGGTTTGTTTGACTATGTAAGCTTTCTGAGAGCACAGCTTTTATTTCGTTTAGTACAATGCCATATATGTAAAAGTCATTAATTACTAAATGACTTATTTGATAAAAATAACAAAAGGAGTAAAAGCCCCAGATATGGTATTCAAACAATCTAATACATCAGCATTCTTAATAATTATATTGAAAATTCTGGAAATCGTCAAGCAAATACTAACACCACAAAGATATCACTGGTCAAAAAGGTCTATTGATTGATTGATTGATTCCTTTTTTTCAGTCATTTGATAACAATTAAAAAAATAATTGATCACCAATGGATGTAGTCCCTAGGCTCTTGGCTACTAGTGTGACTCCAGAATCAGAACTTGTAACTTCTGTTTTATATTTCTAAAAAAAAAAAAAGGGGACCGGCCTGGTGGCACAGTGGTTAAGTGCATGCACTCTGCTGCAGCCGCCTGGCGTTCACAGGTTCGGATCCCAGGCACGCACCAATGCACCACTTGTCAAGCCATGCTGTGGTGGCGTCCCATATAAAGTGGAGGAAGATGGGCACGGATGTTAGCCCAGGGCTGATCTTCCTCAGCAAAAAGGAGGATTGGCATTGGATGTTAGCTCAGAGCTGATCTTCCTCACAAAAAAAAAAAAAAAAGAAATCTACTCAACTAGATTATTTCTCTTATCTGAAAAACTAAGTTCCTCTGTTTCCTGTAGACCAGTGTTCTGAAACTTTAGCATGCATTGTAATCAACCGTAGGTCTTGTTAAATCATGGCTCATTGGGACCCACCTCAGAATTGCTGACTCAGAAGATGTGGAGTAGCACAAGAGAATTTACATTTCCAACAACTTCCCGGGTGATGCTCATGCTGCTTGGCCCAAGGAATACACTCTGAGAACATCTGCTCTAGAAAATCTGGTCATAGGTATCAGACTAAGAGAAGACAATTGCCCACCTCAGGAAATTAGAATGGTAAAATACAGAAAATGCAAAAAAGAAGAAAAACACATGAAAAAGTGTTGGAAATCCTCGGAACAAGAAGCTGGAGCTATCCACTTGACACTATTTAAACCAGACAAACTCACCTGTCTTTTTCACTTTTCCCCACTCTCTCTGTATATTTCCTCACTCCAACTAGATTGAAGGCAGGTATATCATATATGCAAAGTGAACCTTCTTTATTGTACTTGCCACACAGAAGGCATATTCAATAGATACTGTTAACAGTTGATCAATCTAGAAGGTAAAGTCATATTTGACTTTATAAATGGAATTCTTTCGTAAATCGTTTTTTATTTGACTGATCACCTAAAGTCCTACCACTTTGTTCATATTGACCCACCTAATGATGTTACATTAGCCTGCTAAATAAAATTATGTAAGAGATATGGAGACAAATTGCTTTGTAGTTTCTCAGCTAGATTTATTTTTTTCCCTCTGTTTTTAACATATACTTGGTTTTGGTATTTTTTAAAATATTATTTTCATCCTCATCTCTCTTTTCTCTATTTAGTTCTTATATTTTACTTATTGTGCATTTTGGTTCTTGGTCTAATTGTAGTTCTTTTATTGTAAGTTTATTTATATCCTATTATGACAGTAGATGACACTATCATTTAATATCAAGAATATGGGTATACAAGTAAATATAATCATTCTATGTAATATGTGTACATATATACGTATATTTAATATATAATGAAGAATAAAGTACCAATATTAGAAGTGTTACCTTCAGTGATGTTAAACTGAAGCCAATGTCGAGAATGATGTTATATCACATTTGGCTCGATAATACGAGTGGTTTAAAACAGTCAAAAATGTTGACAGAGGAAGTCAGGAGAGGAAAAAAACAAACCTCCAAATAAACCAAAAGCACTCCTTGCATCACCGTTGATAAACTGAAAGTCAGATTGACAGTCTATAAGTGTAAAACAAAAACCTTCCGCCTGTTGGCAACTCGCTTGTAATGTGTCCAGAAAGATGTGTTTAGAGGGTTGGCGATCTGATCATTGTAAAGGAAAAAACAACTTAGAAATTTTGATTTTTACTTTTATACACTTCTCAATTTTTAGCAAATCTGCCTTTTTAGTAACATGAGGACATTTAGTAAAAATGTAAAATAAGTAAATAAAATAGGTCATTAGAAATTTAAAAGTAGCACACCAAACTATATCCCAACACTTGGATTCTGAAATGGTACTAAGACAATGACCCCCCAATACTAACAGAGGTAGCCTAGTAGGAAGAAATTGCCTAAAGATTACCAGATAATAAAGGTAACTAAATACAAAAGCGTGTGGAATCTCTTTCTTAGACATATTGATAATTGTTATTTTTCTTTCTTTTTAAATTTCCTTTCCCTCTTCTCTTCTTTATACTTTTCTGGGAAGGTAATATGACTATGCTTGGAAACCAATGTGATCTCATTAGATATCAAGGAAAATGCTTCAAAACTGGCAATATTGAAAAACATTCCAAGCTTTTCTTTTTTCTAATATTTTAAATATATATATATTTTTATTGAGGTAACGTTGGTTTATAACATTATGTAAGTTTCAGGTGTAAATTATTTTATTTCACCTCTGTATAGACAGCCTCATGTTTACCACCAAAAGTCTAGTTTCCATCCATCACCATACAAATGTCCCCCTTTACCCCTTTCACCATCCCCTCACCCTCCTTCCTCTCTGTTAAGTACCAATTTGTTCTACGTATCTATGTGTTCTTGGTTGTTGTCGTTTTTCTGTCTTCCACATGTGAGTGAAATCATACGGTATTTGTCTTCCGTTATCTCACTTATTTCACTTAGCATAATACCCTCAAGGTCCATCTATGTTGTGGCAAATAGCAATATTTAATCTTTTTTTTTGGCTGAAGAGTATTCCATTATATGTATATATAATATCATCTTCTTTATCCATTCATCCATTAATGGGCATTTAGGTTGTTTCCATGTCTTGACCATTGTGAATAATGCTGCAGTGAACATAGAGGTGCATATATCTTTTTGAATTAGTGTTTTCATATTCTTTGGATAAATACCCAGAAGTCGAATAGCTGCATCATTTGGTAGTTCTATTCTTAGTTTTTTGAGGACTCTGCATACTGTTTTCCACAGTGGCTGCACCAATTTACATTCCCACCAGCAGTATATGAGAGTTCCTTTCTCTCTACATCCTCTGCAACACTTGTTATTTGTTATCTTTTTAATAACAGCCATTCTGATGGGCATGAGCTGATATCTCATTGTGGTTTTGATTTGTGTTTCCCTAATAATTAGTGATGTTGAACATCTTTTCATGTGCTTGTTGGCCATCTATATTTCTTCTTTGGAAAAATGTTTGTTCAGATTCTCTGCCCATTTTTAATCTGGTTGTTTATTTTGTTGTGGAATTGTATGAGTTCTTTATATATTTCAGATATTAACCCCTTATTGGATATATGATTTGCAAATAGCTTCTCCCAATTGGTAGGTTGTCTTTTCATTTTGTTGATGGTTTCCTTTGCTGTGCAGAAGCTGTTTAGTTTGATATGGTCCCATTTGTTTATTTTTGCATTTGTTTCTCTTGCCTGAGGAGACATATATAAAAAGATATTGCTAAGAACAGTGTCAAAGAGTGTATTGCTTGTCTTTTCTTCAAGGAGTTTTATGGTTTCAAGTCTTACATTAATGTCTTTAATTCATTTTGAGTTAATTTTGACAAAGGAGCCAAGAGCATACAATGGAGAAAGGAAAGTCCCTTCATAAATAGTGTGGGAAAACTGGACAGCCACATGCAAAAGAATGAAAGTAGACCACTCTCTTACACCAAACTTTTCTGTTCCTTACTTCCTTTTCTAGCTACTTCACTCTCTCTTCTCTCCAACACACTCGATACTCCCACTGCCCCAGGTTACTTGCTTCTGGACCCTCTATCCTTATAACCACAGCCACTCAACTTGGTCCCTCTGGCTCACACTGTTTCCCTGAAGATTTCACTGACTCCTCCAGTAGCAACTGCACAAACTTCTGTTAGCACTTCCCTCTCTTCCATTATTCTTGGCACCATACTTATTTGTATTGTCCACCTCCAGTAGACTCTCAGCTCCTTGAGAGAAAGATCAGCATCTTGCTCCTTTTTGAAGCCTCCATGCCTGAAACAGTGCCTAGCAGATGGAGGGTGCAATACACATTTGAGGAGGTCTGGGGGGCAGGAATGAGTTTTTCTTATTTCTGTGCCTTACTTAGATTGCTTAGCTTGGGTTTCTGTTTAAAAGTACTCTTCTCTGAAAATGTAAGCCAGAAATAGTTATAATAATCATTTGTTCCTATGTAGTTATATTTAATATTTATTTCTCTATGCATAGTTTATCATGGAAATAATGTATACTACTGATTCTAAGAAACATTGCCAGCAAATGCATTGATTTTATTTAGCATGTGTTTGCGATTATAAATAAATATGTATATTTTAATGGTTGTCATGGAAACCCATTTATGTGGAAGAATGTTATTTTATCAATTATATCTCATAGATATAAAAAAGTACTGAAAAATATGTTGGCCATGTAAAATTCCCAACTTTCCCCTCCTTTTTAAAGTAGTGTTATTTCCCAAGTGTGCATATAGGATAAATTATTAATCCAGAATGTAGACTAAGTTCTTTGGATATTTAAAGTAAAAGAAAAATTGCAGAATTATGAAGATCTAAAAATCAGATATTGAATGTCAACAATTTTGTGTGTGTGTGTGTGTGTGTGAGGAAGATCAGCCCTGAGCCAACATCCGATGCCAATCCTCCTCTTTTTTGCTGAGGAAGATTGGCCCTGGGCTAACATCCGTGCCCATCTTCCTCTACTTTATATGGGACATCGCCACAGCCTGGCTTGACAAGCGGTGCGTCGGTGTGTGCCCGGGATCCGAACCTGCAAACCCCAGGCAGCCAAAGCGGAGTGCGCGTACTTAACCGCTGTGCCACCAGGCTGGCCCCTGAATGTCAACAATTTTTAAAAACAGCTTTCACAGTTTTTAAACCACCTAGACTGACTCACAGTAAGATGTGTGGTAGGGATCATCTAGATACTTAAATACTGGATACATTCTAGACTTTTACAAAAAAATTATGGCTAATGACCTTTATGAAAATTTCCCCTTGCAACCTCACATGTCCTATTTCAGAACTTTGAAAATGCCTGTGAGGTGAATGAAATTCATTCGGGCTACTTTGTAAATGTTACCTAATGTGGCTGCACTAACTCTACATATACCTTTAATGCCATCTGTGGCAAATTTTCATTTGGCTAAGAAACATTGGGACTTTTTGTTGGCTTGAGGAACACAGTTATTACTCTAGTTAACTTCAAAGAGAGTTTTGCAAGATCCAGTTTTATGGCATGGAAACATCTCTTTTGATTTTTCTAGCCCTTTATTTTAAACAAATTAACAACAAAACAAAAACAAAAAACAAAATCTTCAGTATTCATATTCATAGGACTCATTTGAACCAGCTTCAGTTGGTTATATTATTACCTTAAGTGTTTAATATTGGGCCAAAATTGGCAGATATTAAGTGGGCTTGATAGTTTGATTTGTCCAACAGTTTTTCTAGAGAGAGAGAACAAATGGAAGGGGGTGTGTGTGTGTGAGAGAGAGAGAGAGAAGAGAGAGAGTGCATGTGGGGTAGGGCAGTTAGGATTGGAGGAGGAGATGGAAACAATGCCTGTTGCTTTAGTAAGGCCCTCAAGTTTTATTTTTGAACGTTTAGAGGTTTCTCCTCATTCAGCATTGAACTAATGAATAATATCAGTAAGGAAATTTGTCAGACCATCTGGTTATATCAGTTGTTACATAGGAAAATAGTAATGAACCCTAGGAAAATAAATAAGGGTAAGTTCAGGAAACATAACTAAAAATGCTGCACTGGTATAAATTGAATAATAAAATTCCTAGTCATATTTTGCCATAAATAGAGGTTTGGGAATTTGTCATTCACCTTATTTAAAATTCAGAAATATTAAAAGTGCAAGGTTCTCTCATTACAGAAATAATAGAATTCCAGCTATTACTGAGTTCGGGTCATTTAAATGGCTCTAGCATGTATTATATCAGTAAGTGGAACATCTGTATGAAATGTCCACCTGCTGATGTACTACCCCTCCGTGCACATTTCAATGAACGACACTTCATCATTTTAAGACTTCTTCTAATGAAGCTTTATCTAGATTAACATTTTAAGCATAAATACTTTTAGGCATTAAAACTCCTGTACTAAATGAAATTGCATTGTCTTGTTTACCCTTGTCGATTAATAAGCAATCTGTTAACTGTTAGAACAGTCCAACTGTGGCAGTAGAAGGAGATTAGTAATTCAGTGATGTTTGTGGATATAATCATCATTTCTCCTGAAGGTTTTGAATTAAAATATCACTTACACACTCTCCGTAGGCAAATGACATAATATTTTTAGACGTGTGTACCCACTATTGTGCTTGAATCGTTCAGCTTAGGGTCACTGCAGCAATACAAATGCTTCTGGGGGCAAAATGCTATTTTGATGCATGCATATCCTTCTTAAATAGTGTGAATGCCTACTAAAAGAAACACAGCAACCAACAAATAGTGCAGTGATAATCCAGCATCCTGATTTCTGTTTTCAGAACATTATTGCTTTGTTAATCAAGCTTCAAAAGAAAAATGTTGCTTGGCCATTTTTTCAAAGAATAGATGTTACATATCAAAATTCTTTGCAATCTTATTTAACTTATTCTCAGCCAGTAGAAAACTAAACCTCTGGCTCCAAAGAATCTAGAAGTAAATCTGGAAAAATTCCATTTTCTTTTGGAATACTTTTCTATCTTTTGTGTTTCTTGGGATCTTGAATCAAAGTATATCAATCTGCTTGGCTTCATATGACCTAAACGATTTATTTCATTAAGTTATAAATTGTTAATCACCTAGTGCCAAGGTGGGACCCAACATTTTAGATGGATAAATCAGTGAAAAGGGGACGAGGAATGGGATGCAGCTAAATTCTTTGGCGTAAGTTGGGTTTCTATACGAGGCCTCCTTCTATATGTGACTCCAGAGCCCTTCTTGTCCTAGTTTTCATAGCTGAGCGCATCACTACAGTTTGAAATTATGGTGAAAGAGGGAGTTTCATGTTTTGGGGAACTCTGACTGATAAACGCTCATGGATCGGTCCCTCTATGTGTTGCAGTCCCTCTGTTGTGAAATCAAGCAGCGACGTCGTGGAGTGGCCTCCATCCTGCGATTGTGCCAGCATCTTCTGGATGACCGGGAGACCTGCAATCTGAACGCAGACCACCAGCCCATGCAGCTGATCATTGTAAATCTCGAAAGAAGATGGGAAGCCATTGTCATGCAAGCCGTCCAGTGGCAAACAAGGCTACAAAAGAAGATGGGAATGGAGTCTGTGAGTATTTTTTTTTTTTTTAAGCATAATGGTCTCTCAATTTTCTCAGAAAAAAATTCTTTCAGGACTTGAAAAATGTGTTCGTCTTACAAGTTGGTTTGCTAACTAAAGGGATAGAGCTCTCTCCAACCACTAAATGAAGCTCCATTCGTTATAATATGGAGATTTATTTGCTTACTATTAAGGTGCATTTTAGTGTATCTCTTTGTCTTTTAAAAAATCGCAAGGAGATTTTGCTTAACTTTACCAAACTAAGCCATTAATTCTTTCAATCATTCCTTCACCATTGATATTCATTAATCATACAATACCCCATGAAGATTTTTCTAGAAGGTGGCTTACTACTCTCAGAGCATATGGAGCAACATGTATGCTCTGCAGATAAGGCAGTGAAATAAAATGTACTGTTTACCTTTTCATTCGATGTGAGTTAACACTGTCTACTTGTACAACAATCTCCACTGTTCTTGCTTAGAGCTTCTGATAGAGTTGCGTTGCTGATAACTGGTAAGTTTCCTTTTAGAGTTTAAATGCAGTGCTCAAGGTAGGGGTGGAGATCCCTTTTAAGAATTTTGCAAATTGACTGTAAGTTCAAGCTGTCACTAGATGAAGGAAATATATGTGACTAGAGTTGTTTTATTGTAATATAGAATACACACTTGTCCAGAAAAACTTCATATCCTTAAGAGAAAGGATTTATTGATAAAAATATTGCATTCCTCAAGTGATCTTGAAGTCAATAGCTATTAGTTGAAGGCCTAATTCTCATGTTTAACTTACATAAATGAAATACAAACATATATACATACATACAGAGACTGGAAAGTTTTTCTTAATATGTTTATATTGTCAGTTCTATGTCTTCAGAAAATTCAAGATTAAAAATCAAATTTAATAATCTTGCACTGAAAAACAGACTTCTTCTATGAATTCTGATTTTCACAAAGGCTTAATATTTGCTATCTGATGTGTTTGGCATTCGGACTGGGAGCAGAAGGGACAAGGAATCAGGAAGCTTTCTCGATCTTTTTACATCTGTAGCTATGTTGAGTCTAGGGAGTGATTTTATCCTTAACTGTTCCATTTAATTGTTTTGAACTGAAGTTGTTACATTTCTTAAGACTTCCAAATTATTACCAGTAATCAGAGTCCATATAATAGGATGTCTTTTCTTGAAATGATCTGTTTGTTGTGAGGCTATTTAGCTTGAGTGTTTTCTTTCTTATTTTTATTTTTTTTGAGTGTTTGGAAGGGCAGAAGAGGTTATTTTTTATTCTATAGTTTGAAGCCTCTAAGCATGGTAGTGGCCATAATAAAATTTAGACAAATACCAACTGCATCTGGAGAAGCTCTGACATTTTGGAAGCATTCAAACTGCTTTGGAAGAGACAAAAATGTGTTTCTTTGGGGATTTATTTGAAAACATATGATCAAGGATGCTGGGCTAGATCTCTGCAGACTAGATGTAGACATTTTTATCCTACTTCTGGGGTAAAAGTAAGCGTTAGCTTTGAAACCCTGGCTACTTCTTAGACACTCAAGCTACTATACAGAGGTAGATAAAAGTTGCAGATACAGAAAAGTCTTCTCTTTGGCTGCTGAATGTATAGGCTATTTGGAATGGTGAAGGTAGCAAATAAGGTCCTCTGTGCTAAATAAGGATGAAAATCACTTGTCGAGAAAGGGATAGAAGGGTAAAGAATGGCACTAATGCACCAATAAAGAAAAAAAGACACATGCTATACAGAATAAGAAGAAAGAGTTACAGCAGACTTCTTTTCAGAAACAATGCAAGTCAGAAGACAGTGGAGAAACGTCTTTAAAGTGTTGGAAGAAAATAACCTAACCCAGAATTCTGTTCATAGAGAAAATATTATTCAAAAAGGAAAACAAAAATAAATATGTAAAGCTGAAAAAAAATCATCACTGGCAGAACTGCGCTACAAGAAATGTTAAGGGAAATCCTTCAGGCAAAAAGAAAATGCTATCAGATGGAAACCTGAATCTGCACAAAGAAATGAATAGCACTGGAAATAAGTTACTATGTGGGTTAATATAAAATATTTTTTCATATGATTTAAAACTCTTTAAATGATAATAGATTGTTTAAAGCAAGATAATAACAACGTATTGTGGGATTTATAACACATGTAGAAGTAAAATATATGACAACAACTTCACAAAGGCCAGGAAATGGAACTATACTGCTTTATGGTTCTTACTCTATGTGTGGTGGTATAGGTTCACCTAAAGATAGACTGTGATAAGATAAAATGTGTACTATAATTCTTTAAAAACACAAGAAGCTATAACTAATAGGCCAACAAAGGAAATGAAATGAAATTATTTAAAACAACTATATACAATGCAGAAAAAGAGAAAAAATGGGAATAAAGAACAGAAGTAACAAACAGAAAATAAGCAAGATGGAAGATTAAACAAGCTGTATCAATAATTTGGTTAAATGTAAATGGACTAAAAAATCCCAATTAAATGGCAGTAATTGTCAGATTGGATAAAAAAGCAAGATTGAACTATATGTTACCTATAATAAACCCACTTTAGGTATGAAGACAAAATAAGTTAAAAGTAAAAAGGATGAAAAAGTATATATTAAGCTAACTCAGTCGGGAGAGTTGAAGTGGCTATATTAACATTAAACAAATTAGATTTCAGAAAAAAGAATATTACAAAATATAAAGAAGACATTTCTTAATGATAAAGATGGCAATTAATCTAGATGACACACCATTACTAAGTGTTTATACTCTAATAACAGAACTTACAAATACATGAATAAAAAACTGATACAACTACAAGAAGACAAGAATTCACAATTTTGGGCAGAGATTCCAACACCTTTTCTCAATAATTGATAATACAAGTAGAAAGAAAATCAGTAAAATATAAAAGATTTGAATCACACTATAAACCAACTTGACCTAATTGACATTCAAAAGACTCCATCCAACAACAGAAGAATATACACTCTTTTCTAGTGCACACAGAACATTTACCAAAATTGACTCTTTTCTGAGCCACAGAACAAGTCTCAAATTTAAAAGGATTCATGTCACACAAAGTATTTTCTCTGACTATAATGGAATTAGTTTAGAAATAAATAATAGAAGTCTATTCAGAAAATCCTCAAATATGAAAAAGAGAAATTAGAAAGTATTTTGAACTGAATAGAAATAGAAAAAAAATAAAATTTGTACCATCAAAATAATGATTTCAGCTTTCACTTTATAAAACAAGAAAAAGAAGGGCAAATTAAACACAAAGTAAATAAAAGAAAGGAAATAATAAAGATCAGAGCAGAAATCACTGAGATTGAAAAGAGAAAAATAGAGGAAAAAAACAATGAAACAAAAAGCTGTTTTTTTGAGAAGATCAATGAAATTTATAAACCTCTAGCAAGACTGATGAGGAAAAAAGGAGAAAAGAAGCAAATTATCAATATGAGGAATAAGAGACAGGCATCACTATAGATTCTACCAATATTAAAAGAATATAAGGGAATATGAGTATTTTTATGCCATTAAATTCAACTGTTTAGATAGAATGGACAAATTTCTTGAAAGTTGCACACTACTATCATTTTCCTCAGAAGAAATACACACCCTGAATAGTCCTATATCTGCTAAACACATTGAATCATTAGTTTAAAATCTCCCTACAAAGAAAAATCCAGGCCTAGATAGCTTTATGGGTGAATTCTCCCAAACAGTTAAGGAAAAAATAGTACTGATTTTATGCAAAATCTTCCAGAAAATTGAAAAGGGAGGAATATTTCCCACCTCATTTTCTGGGCCAGCATTACCCAGACAAAGACATTACAAGAAAACTACAGACCAATATCCCTCATGAATATAGATAAAAAGGTTCTTAACAAAATTTTATCAAATCAACAATATATAAAATAGATACTGCATCATGACCCTGTGAGGTTTATCCTAGAAATGCACTTAGTTTAACATTTGAAAAAAAACAATCGATGTAATTCACCATATTTACAGACTAAGAAAGGAAAACATCCTTCCTGAAAAAAACTCGGAAACCTAAGAATAAGGTAGGAACTTCCTCAACTTAATAAAGGGCATATACAAATAATCTACAGCTAACATCATACTTAATGGTAAAAGACTAAATGCTTTTCTCCTAATATCAGGAACAGGGCAAGGATGTCTATTTTCACCATTTCTATTCAACATTGCACTGGAAGTTTTAGCTGTGCAATAAAGCAAGAAAAAGGAGTTAAAGATATGCTGCTTGGAAATTAAGGAGCAAAATTATCATTATTCACAGACTCTATCATCATATATGTAGAAAATGCTATAGAATCCCCCAAAAAAGATCCTAGAGCTAATAAGGGAATTTAACAAGGCTATAGGATACAAGATCAATATATAAACATCAACTGTATTTTTATGTACTATCAATGAATAATCGGAAATTGAAATTAGAAAACAATATCATTTACAATAGCAGCAAAAACATGAAACGCTTAGGGATATATCTGCCAAAAATATGGAAGATCTATATTCTGAAAAATACAAAATATTGCTGAGAGAAGTTAAATAACTAAAATGAGTGATGAGGGGCCAGCCCCGCTGCATAGGGATTAAGTGCCCGCCCTCCACTGCTGGCAGCCCGGGTTCGGATCCCTGGCACGCACCAATGAACCGCTTGTCAGGCCATGTTGTGGCGACGTCCCACATAAAGTGGAGGAAGATGGGCATGGATGTTAGCTCAGGGCCAGTCTTCCTCAGCAAAAAAAGAGGAGGATTGGCACGGATATTAGCTCAGGGCTGATCTTCCTCACAAAAATAAATAAATAAAATAAAATAAAATAAAATGAGTGATGAACTATACTGAATCACTGAATTAAAAAAAACTTGAGAGGGAAAAAAAGCTTCTCTTGAAAAGTTGAAAAGTTTGAATAATAAATTAAATTTTAGATTTTAGCATGTATTTTTATGAATGAAATGCTTTAGATGAGGTCATCATATATTATCATTCAATATTTTTTACTCCAGAAATATTTCTAAAAGTAATATGCTGAGTTCTATGTAAAACTCTCTTCAGTTTGCTATTGAATCCAAAGACAAAACTGAAGGGAAAAATGACCTGACAATTAACATATGTATGAAGCTTAGATGCAAAAGTACTTTCAAAGTGTTGCAAATATAAGGCTTTTTGGGTGTTGATTTGGAAATAAAGTCTGAGATTCTGCCATAAAAATTCTGCTCTGCCAGTCAGTACAGCTCCTCCTTTTCTCTCCCAACTTTCCCAATTCAGTGTCTTCTGTCATCTGCAGCGTGTAAACGAATGCTGTACCTATTTGGAAATACTCAAACTACACCAGGATATAAACTAATAAGTAAAAGCACAGAAAATTTTCTTTAGTTTTTAGAAATCTGAGAATGCGATTTTTTTTTAAAAAAGAAAACCTGATGAAGATACAGGGATCGTTCTCAGAAAATGAAACTGGTTTGACAAAGTGTCAAATTATATTTATTGGTGCAGTCCCCAAATAATGTCCTGATTCACTCCTAGATTTTTGTAGAGAAACGTCCAGGAGTCATTCGTAATGACTGAGGACACCACGAAGTGAATGGGTGGGTGTGGGGAGACAACAACAATGCACAGAACAATCTATGGCTTGTTTCCCACAAACACCAGTAGTGTCCCCGTTGGGAAAGATGATATGCTATAACCAATTCAGAGTGCTCTTACCTTCACGTTCATGCTGGGCACAGATCTCTGTAAAATACTATTATGCTCATAATATATGTCTGTACAGTACTCAGTACAGCTCTGCCTAGCCCTTTCGAAACCCAAACCTTTTTCTAAGGAGGAAGAAAACTTTCCTCTTTCCTATCTCAGTTTCCTCACTGGTGTAAGTCTGCACATAGGGCCTCTGAATGGTCCCATCACTATTTTCTTAGTAGGAGTAGTTATCAGTAGCAAATAAATCACTCTTGCTTTTCAAACAAATGTTCTAAACAGAAATAATCTGAATTCCTTTGAAATACATTTATTTCGGCAAGTGTGCCTTTGAATCCTTAGTGATTTGGAGTTTTAAGTTTTTATTTTTCACAAATATATCTTTTCTTTGCTTTTGCCCTGCCACTCCAGAGCTCTAACATTGAAAACAGAACCTTGTGTTCAGAAAACCCCTGCACATTTATTGGCCTTGAAAGTATGCAGCACATCTAGCCACATAATTGAAAATAATAAGGCCACGATAAATGGGATGGCCCCAGGGTAAAACACCCAAGGGATTCAATTGGTGTCACTTTGCATCAATGTCCATGCATCATGGTAATTGAGGTAACATAACCAATTACCACATTTTAATTAGAGTTCTAAGAACTTGAGAAAATTTGCAATGATGAGACAGCTCACTTTAAAAAAGAAAGATAAAGAATGAAAGAAAAGGGGGGAAAAACCTACATATTATGTTACCCAAAGCTTGTTTCTTGCAAGCAGAAGTTCTATAAAATGATGTTTTGTGAGTCTTTATTTCTAATGCTTTTTCTCTCTCTCAATCTTATTATTTGATGATGCATTTTGAGAAACTAAGTATTTTAAAATGCTGTTTTATGACTAAAGTAATAGCATTCTCACCCTAATATGACTGATGATTTTAGAAATTTATGACCAAAGAAGTTCTCTAGAATGTGGCCTTGGCTTATAATTTCATTTACCATCTAAGTGTTTCTCATCATCATAACCTGAGGATTCATTCTAAGTTTAAAGTCGATGTCTGGACACAGTGACACCTTATTAAATTACATATTTTCTGACTCTGGTTGCTAAATAAAAATAGACCTAGATTCCACCACCCTTCAAAAAAAAAATTGAAAGCAGAGAGAATTACTACATTTAGAAAATAATTTTGACTTGTGGCAATTATTTTTATGAGGCTAGAGTTTAAGTGAAAAACCTCCTGTAAAATTTTAGTGCTGCTACATAATCAAGTAATTATGTAATTACTTGTACTTAATTACTTACAAGAGAGATGGTTGTTAAAAAATCTTTATACATGTCAAAAACAGCTTTCTTCTTTAGAGTATTTCCAGCCAAGCTTCAAATACTAGAAGCTCTTTTAAAAGTGATTTCCAATAAATTTATTTTTCTTTCACAAATCCCTTACCATTTTTCTTCGAATATATGAAAGTGCATTATATACAGCTCTACACGCCCTCCCTCCTTCTTCCACTCATAATAGCCAAAAAGGAAGGAAAGGAAGGAAAGAAAGAGGAAGGGAAGGGGGGAGGGAGGGAGGGGGAAAGAAAGGAAGAAAAAAGGAAAGAAAGAAATGATTCTAAATTACAGTTGAAGGGCTTCATGTTGAATATAAGACATGTGCCCTTAATGTGAGGATTTCCAGTAGACAGAGTAGATTTTCAAGGGAAGTTGAGAATTTCCTTTCCTTGAGTGTTGCAGTGGAATGTGGTGACTAAGAGCTTGGGCCAGACTTTGCCACTTAGTAGCTATGTGATCGTGGCAAATTATTTAACTTTTCTATGCCTCTGTTTCTTCATCTGTAAGATGGAGAAAACAATAAGACCTACCTCAGGTTATGTGAGGTTTAAATGAATTAATAGGTGAAAAGTTCTTTGAACAACTGTTGCCGCAAAGTCAATAGATGTTAGCTGCTATTATTATTTATGTTATTGCAGGGACCAAGTCTTATTTATCTTTGTAATTGTCTGTAAAGTAATACATGCCTGGAATACTAGGCAATTAATATATTTTTCCTTAATAAACACATGAACAAATGACAGAGAAATGAGGAGTGGAGGAAATCCTGTTTTAAGTGATAGATTACGTGGTTGACATAACCACCCATCCTTATCCTCCTCCTTTCCAGCCAGAATTGGCCAAAGCTAAACCAGTTGAATTAAAGCTAGACACACCCTCTGAGCACTAGTTGATTTAGTTGATTTTCTCTATTCTTGTATTTTTAATTTCATTCATTTCTTTTCTAATTTTTTATTATTCCTTTTCTTCTGCTTGTTTTAGGCTAAAATTGCTCTTTTTTCCTCAGTTTCCTAAGGTAGGAGCTTAGGTTACTGATTTTTAGATCTCTCTTCTTTTCTAATGTATGTATTTAATGCTATAAATTTCCCTCTGAGCACTACCTTTGCTGCATCTCACAAACCTTGATACATTGTATTTTCCTTTTTACTTAGTTATAGATATTTTTAAATTTCTCTTGGTACTGCTTCTTTAACCTATGTGTTGTTTAGAAATGTCTTATTTAATCTCCAAATATTTGGGGATTTTTCAGCTATCTTTCTGTTATTGATTTCTAGAAATCATTGTGGTCTGAGAGCATACATTGTATGATTTCTATTCTTTTAAATTTAAGGTATGTTTTGTGGCTCAGAATGTGATCTGTATTGGTGATTATTCCATGTGAGTTTGAGAAGAATGTGTGTTCTGCTGTTGTGGAATGAAATATTCTATAAACATCAAGTAGATCCAGTTGATTGATAGTGCTGTTTAGGTCAGTTATGGTCTTACTGGTTTTTTGCCTGATTGATATATCAAATTACTGAAAGAATACTGATTAATCTATCAATTATTGAAAGAATAGAGCTAAAATCAGAAGTCCTCAGCACTGGTTGAAATCCAACTATAGTAATGGATTTTCTATTTCTCCTGCAGTTCTATCAGTTTTTGCCTCATGTATTGTGATGTCCTCTTGTTAGGTACACACATTTTTAGGATTATTATGTCTTCTTAGAGAATTGATCCCTTTATTATTATGTAATGTCCCTCTTTATCTCTGATAATTTTCCTTGTTTTTTGAGTCTGCTATGTCTGAAATTTGTATAGCTACTCCAACTTTCTTTTATTAATGTTAGCATGGTATATCTTTCTCTGTTTTTTTAACCTTTCTGAATCTTTGTATTTAAAGTGGGGTTCTGTAGACAACATATAGTTGGATCTTGTTCTTTTACCTACTCTGAAAATCTCTGTCTTTTAATTGCAGTGTTTAGACCATCCATATTAAAGTGATTATTAGTATAGCTGGATTAATATCTGTCCTGTATGTAACTATTTTCTATTCATTGCATTTGTTCTTTGTTTCTTTTCCCCCTTCTTTTTCTGCTTTCTTTGATTTTAATGGAGCATTTTATATGAGTCCATTTTGTCTTATGTTTCAGCATACCAATTATACTTCTTTCTAAAAAATTTTTAGTGGTTTTCCTAGAAATGGCAATATACATTTTAAACTAATCTAAGGCTGCCTTCAACTGACACTATACCATTTCACATGTACAGAGCAGATAACTTATAACAGAGTATTTTCAATTCCTGCCTCCCATCCCTATGACATTGCTGTCATTCATTTCCCAAAACATTGTTACTATTACTACTTTAAATGAACAGTATCTTTTAGATCAATTAAGAATACAAAAAAGGAGAGGTTTTATTTCACCTTTATTTATTCCTCTCCAATGCATTTTCCTTTATAGAGATCCAAGTTTCTGACCTATATAATTTTCCTTCTTCTTTTAACATTTCTCACAGGGCAGGCCTGCTGACAATGCATCCCTTCAGTTTGTTTGTCTAAGAAAGTCTTTATCTCTCTTTCTCTTTTGAAGGAGAATTTTCTGGACATAGAATTATACTAGTGTGTTTTTTTCTTGTGATAATTTAAATATTTCACTCCAAACTCTTTTTGTTTGTGTGGTTTCTGATGAGAAGTCCACTGTGATTCTTGTCATTGTTCCTCTACAGATGAGGGTTTTTTTCCTGTCTGACTTTCAAGATTTTCTCTTTTTCTTTGGTTTTCTGCAGTTTGAATATGATATGCCTGAGTGCATATTTTTTGGTGTTTATCCTGCTTCCTGGATCTGTGGTTTGGTGTCTGTCAGTAATTTTGGAATATTCTCAGCCATTGCACTTCAAATATTTCTTGTCCTCTATTCTATCTTCCTTCTCTTTCGGGTATTCCAGTTACACATATACTGTACGCTTTAAAATTGTCCCAAAGTTCTTGGATGTTTCATTCTTTTTTATCACTTTTTTTCTCTTTGCATTTCAGTTTGCAATTTTTTATTGACCTATCTTCAGGTTCATCAATTATTTCCTTGGCCGTCTCCAGTCTACTGATGAGTCCATCAAAGGCATTCTTCACTTCTTTTACAGTTTTTTTATTTCTAACATTTCCTATTGATTCATTCTTAGAGTATCCGTCTCCCTGCTTATATTACCTATATATTCTTGCATGTTGTCTACTTTTTCCATTCGAGTCCTCAATATATTAATCATATTCATTTAAAATTTTCTGTCTGTTAATCCCTAAATCTGAGTCCTCTCTCAATCTGATTCTTGTGCTTGCTTTGTCTCTTCAGACTGTGTTTTTTCTTGCCTTTTAGCATGCCTTGTAATTTTTTTGTTGAAGGCTGGACGTGATGTATCGGGTAATAGGAATCGAGGTAAATAGAGCATTAGTGTGAGGTTTTATGTTAATCTGGCTAGGAGTTGAGCTGTATTTCGAGTTTGCCATAGCTGTAATTCTTTTATGCTGAACTTCAAATTCCTTCAAGGTGCTTGCTTTTGTCTCCTCTGTTGTCTTTGAGGATTCCTAAGAATTCTTCCTCAGATATCTTGCAGCTCTTTTATCTCTAATCCACTGTTATTATACGGGAACCCTATTAGTGTAGTGGTAATCAGTGGGGGGGAGAAATGTTCTATAACTTTAACTCTCAGTTTCAGTGGGCGTATGCCCTTGGGCTGTGACCTTTATAAATGTTTCTTATCTTCCTTTAGATGAAACAGAAAATTTCGAGGGAGTGAAGTCAGAGACTGCCCTTCCCCCGAGTGGGATAAGGCTCTGGCAAACTTCTTTTCCCCAGCAAAGTAGGCCTTTGTTGTGGAGAATGTTTGGGGTGTATTCCACGGTAGTTTACTCTTCCCCTCCCATTGTCAGATTCACAAGGGAATCTTTCTTGGCTCTTTACTGTGAGAACCTGCTGGGGTTCCTGGAGGTAAAGCCCACGAAAATGTGAGGGCATCCCAAGACTATGGTCCCTAGGAGTTTTTCACTCTCAAGCTGTCCACGTGCAGCCTTCAACAATTCATTACAATTACTGTTTAAGAGATGCTACCAGTTTATGGCTCCAGTGGCTTCTGCTCCATGTAAGTAGATCTCGTCTGTGATTCTCTGGATTTACCTGTACCTACAGATTTCAGGGTAAAAGTTTGCCCTACAACCTCAGTTCTTTGAGGAGTCCGAGAAAAGTCATTGATTTTCAGTTCTTTTAGCTTTTCCTTCTTTTGAAGACAGCAGTGACAACTTCCAAAGCTCTTTACCTGTCAGAGCTAAGATCAGAAGTCCTCAGCACTGGTTGAAATGGAGAGTTCTAACCCAAGCTAGGACTCTGGAGCTTAGCACTAGGTGCAGAAGAAGGGCAAACCTGATCCAAGGCCGCAGGATGTAAATCCAGGAGAAATCTAAGAAGCAGGATCAGGGGCAAGCAGGGCTAAGAATCCAATTCTTGGGAAGCATCAACGCAAAAGGCCTGAGCAAGAGGATGAAACCCAGGTTGCAGCAGAAGAGCCGCAAGCACAGTGAGCCCAAGGGCTATGAGAGTGATTCCCGAAGAAGTGAAGACCTTTTTAATAGAGAATCTGAAGAAATGGAACTGTTAATGGTGCAAGTGGGTTTGGGCTGGAATGTAGTGTCCCATTTCCCTTAGTAATTTTTCTGTGAAAATTCTCTTTTTTTTGTTCTGTGAAAACTCTCTTTTTTTTGTTCTCACTATGCTAATTCTAGTCTACTCCTATTGCCACAGCCTGATGGCTAGAGTAGACTCCTTGCTAGTGCTTATTTCCAAGTAGCCCCTCCAGTCTACCCAGCATACCACTGTCTGGCTTCAATGCCTGAAATGCTGTTGTAATGATGTTATCGCACTGAACAGGGATATATTGTAGCTCTGTTTTTCTTTTGAGTCAGAGTTTATAACCTCCCAAACCTCTGTAGACTGGCCCCACGCTGTCAACCTAAATAAGGAGGTAAACTGAGGCAAGCTCTAATTGCCAGAAATTGAGTTTATTTGGGAAAAGCACAGGAATTACAATTCAGGAAATGCATGCTGTAGCAAGCCACAGATGAGTTCATTGAAATTATGTATTTATGAGCAAGGAATGAAAAGAGGGGGAAGTCCAGCCAGAGTCCAAACAGCAAGCAATGGGTTCATTGGCTTGAGGATGGGGAGGGATTCTTGGCAGATGTTCATTGGTCAGGAGAAAAGTCTTGATCTTCAGTTCTTAGGTTCTGTTATTCTGAGGGATCATGCGTGAGAGGCCTCATTTCATATCCTCTGGTTCCCATTTTAGATTGAAATTCTTTCACACTGCATAAAACTTTTGCCCCAATAGTTGTCCATCTAGTTAGTTCTAAATATCAAAAAAAATGGGCAAAGGATATGATCAAGTGATTCACAAAGTAATAAATAAAAATGGTTACTAAACTCATGAGTAAATATCCAGTCTAACTAGTAATGAAAGAAACGCAAAGTAACACAGTCTGTCAGTTGCTGTTTTTTTACTCATCAACAAGAGGAAAAATTAATGACAGATTGCAGTGTTAGAGAGGGATTACAAACTGGCATAATCTTCAGCTATTTATCAATGTCTTAAAAAGGATTCACACCCTTAGGCCTAGTATTTATCCTTCTCATTTTACTCTCAGAAAATAATCTGAGCTATTTATATGAAGATGCCTATCATGTTTTATTTACAAAACCAAACAATTGGAAACAATACGGATTTCTAATAATATGTATTTTAAGTAAACATTTAAGCAAATTGATGGAATATTTAAAACCATTAAAAATCATGTTTTTCAGGTGCTATTGGTTTTACTTTCTAAATAGCTCTAAAGTCCATCCAGTTTTCCCTAACTGTACACCACCTTAGTCCACGCTACCAGCATCTCTCGTAAAGTGTTTAGGATATTAGCTGGTGCAGAGAAAGTGTTTAATAAATGTTAATTGTTATTATTCTTATTCTTACTTGAACCACTGCAGTAGCCTCTAACGCTGCCTTCCCCGCATCAACTTTTGCCCCCTTTCCAGTCTGTTCTCTCTCTGCAGCCTGTGTAATCTTTTAAAAACACTAATCTGATCATGCCACCTTGCCTCTTCTCCAGACTTACATCCAGTCACATTTCCTCACTCTCAGGCCAGACCCACTGCCTGCTGTCAGGCCCTCAAATGCAGCGTACTACTTCCTGCCTAATAGCATTGTTCCTTCTGCCTTCACCACTCACTCACCCATACTATGAGTTCCCTCCCAGAAAATTCTTATTATCCTTCAGAAATTAGCTCATGAGCCACTTCCTCAGGCAAGCTTTGATTGAATTCCTAGAGTAGATCAAGCCAACCTCTTATATCTTATCACAGATTGTAATCTCACCCACTAGGTCCTGAAACTAGACATCGTCTGTTTTATTCAGTACCAGGCATTTAGTAAATGTGTATTGAATAAATTTGCTGAATACATATTTACTGAATGAATGAATGAATGAGGTTGTCTAAAAAGTTCATATTAACTTACTTTGGATCTGCTTATTTACTTTTTCTTCCTATATCAGACTGCCATTAATTCAGTCTTCATTGACCCACTTCTTCCCCTTCTCATATATTCATGGTTTTCCCAACCAAAGAAACCTCTAATTATATTTATCTCATGTATAGCTGCCCAGCCATGTACCCTGAATCAGTTAGCAGTGAGGTAAGATAAGATAAACCCTCATCCCTCCTGGTGTGTTTGTGAGGGAAGGGAGGGGAGGATGGGGAATGCAGGGTGGGGCCTGGGAAGAGTCCAGGCTATTCGCCTTCTTCAGTGAGTAACCTCCTCCTTCCTTCCCAGTATGCAAATATGTACTAGCATTTTCTATATGTCATGACTTGAAAAAGGTTGAGAAGCATTGGTCTAGAAATAATAGGTATTTAGCCTCAATACCAACCTGCTGATCATGAAGCAATAGTCACATTTAAATTTTGATTGAAGAGAAAACATTTAAGTGGAAATACCACTGGGGTCAAGCAATTTTCTTATCCCACTGTAGAAAGATCAGATTTACTCTAATTTTCCTTTATATTCAGGTCTAATATTTTAAGTCTGTTGTTTCACTTGAATTGTGTTTATGATTTTTTCACATGTAAATGAGTAAGTTTGCTGACTGTCAAAGAAAAGATTCTATGTTTAGTCATCCAGGGGGTTAAAATTGAAATACCAATATTGGAAATCTAATTCTAGCATAAAGGAATGTAACAGTGCAAAATAGTATAGGCAGACCCACAGGCCCTAAGTCTGAAAAACTAAAGCTATTTAAGGTAGAATAAATATTATTTCCATAGCCATAGTACCATCAGTGTATCACTGCTGATTATGCAAGTATTGGGTTCTGAATAATTAGCCTGTTTGCAAGGATGGTTTGTTGTCTAATTCCATCGGGTCGTGGAATCAGATGGAACTGAACCTGTAGGCAGATAATCAGGAAGTACCTCTTGAGTCCTTGCTATATGTTCAGCATTGTTCCGAGACTGGTCTACAGAGAAGTAGTAAAGGACGTGATCTTCACTCTCAAGGAATTGGCAAGCTATATGGAGTGAGAGTAAGATAATATTGACATAGATGAGACAATAATTATTCCAAACTGTGTTTGAGCTGAAAATGACAGCGCCAATTACAAAATTAAATACAAAGCTGCGCGATACTCGAGGTGAGTCTGCTCCATTCACCTTTATATCTGCTCAGTGGTTGGGCAGTACTATGTAGTAAGTATTCAGTAACATTTGTTGACTGAATAAACAAAAGTAAATACTAAATTATGTGGTTCTATCAGTAGTATAAGAATCAAATGAGAGGGCAATCACTGAGGGCTGAGTATCCAGAGAAATCTTTATAGAGGAGTTTAAGACTGAATTTTGAGAGATTTGGTGAGGGCAATAGAAACCACATTCATTCATTTGTTCAAAAAATATTTATTGTATACCTGCTATGAACAGAGGCATGGTGACATAAATGAATGGGGAATATTCATGAGGCAGTTACTATAGTGAAGGTCAGCTTTAGGGGAGCATTAAATTAAATTTCAGTCATTTTTATATGACCAGATTATGGAATGCCTTAAAAGTCAGTCAGAATAGTTTAGAAGAGAAAATAGCACTGAAAGTTGGAGTGTTTTGTTTGTTTGTTTTTAATGAGAGGAGTAATACAATGAAAGGATTTATTTCAGGAAGCTTGGTTTGAAAGTGGTGTGTAGGATTATCCTGAACACATTGCTGTCCCTTCTGTTTTTAAAAAGTCTAGGGATAGATTTTTTCACAAACTTCCGTGGGAGTTCATGAGAATGCTTAGTTGCCCTTTTAATAACAGTCCTTCTGGTGTATCTCACTCACTTTTTCTTGTGGCAATGTAATTCTGTTTCTTGAGTTTGGAGTTGTGGAAATAGAGAACTTTTTTATTGTCCTAGTCATAGTAACTTTCCAAATGCTATATAAAATAAGTCTTTATATAGCTTTTTCCTCACCTGCTAAAATAACTCCAACTTCCTTGACCTTTCTCTAATGGTTTGTTTCTTCAATGTTAAGAGCATTCCTTGACTATTAAATTTTAATGATATCCAACTAACTAGATTCTCCCACATGGCCCTGATTTCTCTCTTTGTTTTTATAGTTAAGCAAGAGTAGGCATAATGACAATTACTTCTAAAGATTAAAGTGCTAGAAGCTCCTAAGATAATCCCATTTCAGGATCAATTTTTTTGTTTCGTTGTGTTTTTTCTTTTATTGAGGTCACATTGGTTTATAACATTACATAAATTTCAGGTGTACATCATTATATTTCACTTTCTGTATAGACTGCATCGTGTTCACCACCAAAAGTTGCCATCTGTCATTATACACATGCCCCTTAACCCCTGTCACCCTCCCCATCTTATCTTCTAACCACCAATCACAAGAGCAGTTTTTGCTTGTAAAGAAAAGTCAACTCTGTCCAATGCAGGGTAAAGAATTTTTAATTTGGTGAAAGCTAAAATATCCTGCATTTTCTTTATTCCTCACCCTATCACCATCATCATTTGTTAAGTGTTAATTTCTTAGCTCTTCGTATAGCTTTTGTCATCCCCAAAGACTAGAAAAGGAGTTACAGCATAATATATCCAGATAAATATCTGGAGAGATATCCCTTCCTGCCTAGGACTCCGATACATCTTGCTATGAACAAGAAGGGTCAACCAGTTTGTAGCAATCAGCAAGTGCAGGAATGAGGAGAGAAGAGAAGTTAGCTGAGGACTCTAGGCAAGTCCCGTCCACTGGATGATGTTTTCTGATAGAGCTTTAATAGGCCCAAATGGCCTGCTGGACCTCCTTAACCAAGGATCCCACTCATGGAACTTGAATTCTCAATTAAAGAGCACAATGCTCAGCTGAAATTATCAAGGGTGGAGAAAGGGCTCGATAGGAATTAAGGTATCTTTGTGTATTAAAGGTTGTTCTTGTAAAATCACTAACCCATCTCATTTAAGTTGACACACATTAAAATTGGTTTAACTCACAAGACAAAAGCACAGAATCTTAGGAGATCCAAAATAATCCATGCCTTTTTGCTCTTTTCTTTTCTTGTTTTACAGTCTAAAACAACCCACTTCAAATAAGGAAGGGAGTCCAATTTTCAAAAAGCAATTCTTCCTTTTTTTTTTTTTCTTTCTGAGTGGCACTCATACAGTAGCAGTGGTAAAATAAACAACGATGCGTTGGATTTTGTTTCTCTTTATCTGTATGACATTTGTGTCATCACCGTAGCTCTAATCCATATTCAGGTCTTCATGTTTGGTGTGCAGTAATATGTAAATTATCTCAC
Organism: Ceratotherium simum simum; assembly: GCF_057802395.1. Taxonomy (NCBI): domain Eukaryota; kingdom Metazoa; phylum Chordata; class Mammalia; order Perissodactyla; family Rhinocerotidae; genus Ceratotherium; species Ceratotherium simum. The sequence continues at coordinate 16,336,863 of NC_141902.1, read as the reverse complement.
CAGCTGCATGGAGCAGTGTTTGTTTATTCTATTTCTTTTGGCACTGCACAGAACTGAATTTCTGCCAAAACGGGGCTGCTTCAGGGAGCACTAATGCTCCAGGAGGAAGTTTTGAAAGGAAACGCACATCATAAGTCTTCACTCTGTGAAGCAGCAAAATCAAAACAAACTTTCTGTTTACTAAAATATCAGTATTATGAATGTAAAATAATGTGTTTGTTAAAATATAATGAGCACACCGCCCATCTCCAGGATGCTCGATGTACGTGGGTTTTGGAAATGAGGACACGATGCTGAGAAAGCTAGTGCATTTTTATTCTTGGAAAGAAAGTAAGTGAGATGAAACAGACAGAGACAACATGTAGAAGTTTAAGGGGGAAAGAAATATTTTAACATGCATATTAATCTCTGGAAACACATGGCATTTACATACATTTAAATGTGGACAGCTGTGGTGTTTAAGTGTTAAAAAATTTCATTAATGATGCATAGAGCTATCTACTTCTGTTGGCAGGCCTTTTAGTCTTCAATCTGACACTTCCTTTTTTATCCAGCAAGCTAATTTCCCCTCTTTTGTGAGCAGTAACTGTTTTCACACTACTGCTTACCCAGCAAGCCTCCTTATTGTTTCATGGTTAATTATCTTCTCTAGCTTCACCTTCCCTAGTGAAGGGAGCAGGACAGCTCCTCCTCAGCACTAACGAAAGCCGGGCTTTATGGGTGCACTGTGTACGTAAATGCAAGGTCTGATCAGACAACACAATAAATGAGTTCCAAAAGTTTATGGAGTCACAGCTCATCTCGTGATTTTACTAAATAATGAGGGAAAATGATTAATTTGGTGGGAAGGGAGACTTTAATTTTGGAGAAAAAAATAAAGCCTTTGTTACCTTAGTATGGAAGCTATCTGCAGATAAACATAACAGGTCTCTGTTTATCCAAGTGTGCCTCATGCTTCCTAATAGCAGGGATGACATTTGCCAGTAGAATGTCTTGCATAACGTAGACCTTTGAAAAATACTGTTGGTTTGGTCGGAGGTGGAGGTCACCTGGCATTATATTTCCCTGATTACTTGCTATTTATTAAGAAAAAAAGCAGCCAAGATTTTTATGTAGTCAAAGTGTGCTGTACCCCGCACCGAGTGCAGGCAAAGCAGACAAGTCACAAACGGACCATTGTCAACTGCCTGGCGTGGTCAATGCAGCAGGTCTGGCCCAGGTCACTAGCTTCACTGGCCGATCAGTGTCTGGCTTCCCTGGACTATAAACTCAGCATATTCACTTGGTTGCCAGCTCAAGGACCCGTATCTGAAGAGTTTGGAGCTTATAGTTATTTTTGGCATTGCAAAAGCATTTTAAGGGATTAAGGTGACCCTAAGTCTCTAAGATTGCTTTTTTAAATTTACTAAATGAATTCACATTTTTCCTCTAGAATAAAATTTACATTTCTTTGATTTGGGAACCTTTGATTTGGGTTACAGTTTGAATTAAGGTCCTGACATTTAAAACTCTCAAGAGCCTCCTTCGTGAGAGCCAGGACCAGCGCTTCTATTCCAATCAAGATCAAGTTTCTAAATCTAATCAGATCTCAGGATCCTCAGTATTTTTCCCTTGAGATTTCAAAAAAGAAAATCTCCCAGGGATTCTACATTTTTAAGATGTCTCAGCACTCTAGGAATCAGAAGTATAAAATCTCTAGGAAACTTACTTCAAAGACATTTATTATCTTCTGGGAAAAATCATCCTGAAATTTCAGCAACTTTTCCCGCATCAAGTGTAACTTGTACACTCTCCAGTCATTTTTATGGAGGGAATAGCGCCAGCTCAAGAGAGGTGTTCCAGCAATTCTGAGAGTTTTTAGTCATCCCTAAGTCTAATAGCAGGTATCTTTAAAGGAGGCTATTAAAACAAAGATGTAAATAAAATAAAATAAAATCAGATGTAGAAACAAGTGTTAAGCCATCTTAAGAAAATGCCTATTAATCATCGTAAAACTTGGGCCAGTTAGATTTTAAACTGAGAAAAGCAAGACAAGTTTTGGTTGACTGGCATAGATAAGATGGAAAAAGGGTTAAAATGATACATACCATTTTTGATCATTCTTAATTTGTTTATCCAAATTGGCCAACAATTTATGCTTAGTTTTTTCTCTGAATAGTGAGTTTTAATCACAGTCCTAGAATTAAAAACAAAAAAACCCCTCACACGCTGAGAAGAACAAACAATTAAGAACAATAATCACATGACGTTGGCTCTTAATGTGTACATTGCTGAGAGTGAAAAGACACAAAATTCTCCGAACTAACATGTACTTTGTAAAAGGGCACGGATCCTGAACACGGGTGAACTCTGTTATCTGATGTCTGGCTTTTTGAACAGAACTCAGCATGTTGACAAAGTCCTCCTTGTACATTAGGCTACCTCAGGATCATGCCACGATCTTGTGCTCTTCAAATCTAGTCTGAAAGCTGGGAACCCCAGTGTATGTGACAGAAAAGCCCACTTGTTAGTAAACTTCACTTGTTTACAGGACTGTTCACCTCCTCTTTATTACGAATATGCTTTGTAGGTTTAAAAAATTGTGAGTTTTTATTAGTGGAAGATCATTATCATAAAGGAGGGACAAGGGTATACTTTTCACTAAGGCAAAGGAGAGGCAAAAATTACATCCAGAGGCACAACTTAAATGTTGCATCAACTCCTGAGAGTCAAAAGGCAAACACCAAACACCTAGAACAATGCCAGAAAAATGGGGCCAGATGTTATCGTTAGGGGAAAAAATCATTTACGCAGCTTGGTGTGTGGGTCTGTAATTGTCATCCAAATAGGTTTACCATGTGACAGAACTGAGAAAATGCCAACATTTTATCGCAGTTGGGTTTTTACAACTTTATTGAGGTTATTTTTCTTTTGCATTTCCTTTTATTTGTTCCAGTTCCGTCTAATACTGAAGAGGTCAGATAAAGAAATTTATTTTATTTAAAAATCTCTCCCTAAGTCTTTTTTTTTAATTCATTTTTAATCAATCCTAAATTTAGGTACTTTCTTGAAACTCTGGGGAAAAATTTCAGGGAAACAGAATAGTGCCTAAGTATAGAAAAATAAACCAATTTTCCTATTCAGTCTGTTCTGAGTATAATAAAAATTTCAGAATGTTTGCATATAAAGCAACAGTCAAGATAAAATAATTTATTTGCCAGTGGAAGTAGATTACGTTTCTAGTTATTTCTAGTAAAACATTCAGATTTGGGTGGGAAAGCAACTTTCCTAAAGTAGATGCTTAACAAATACAGATAATGATTTATACAATAATTAACTTGTTTAAGAAACACAAAGCTTGATGCAAGGCATTCATCTGTTGTCACCTAGCTTCAATGCTACCAACAGTGAGGTTACTACACCTAAGAGTTATTTAGAAATTATGACAGTATCTAAATTTGTTTAATTTATTGGCACCAACGTTGTCTCAATCAAAATAGCACTCCTGCGGGGTAGACACTCCAGGGAAACAGAAGTCATAGAAAGGGAAGAACAAAGTGCTTATATTTTGTGCTTCCTTCTTTCTCCTATGGAATCTTGCCTTCCGCCTCACGGTCACCCTATTTACAGAACCTTAAAGTTCTTGGCAACCCATTCTTCACACACAAAATCAAACTTAAAAGTATTAAATAGGATTTCTTTTTTGATTTTAAGTGGATGCAGAGTCCGGATAGGCTACCGTGTCTAGAGTTGAGGGAAGAGGTGTTAGAACATAGAAGAGTTCCTATACATTCTGTGGCCTACATGGTTTCTCTACTTCCGTTCTCCTTCCAAGACTGGGGCTAGCAGATGAGAAAGGTCGTGAACGGCACCTGGTAGGACCACCTTCCCAATTTCAGCAGCAATTTTCTTGTGGAACCTGGATTCCTTCAGGCTACTCTCTAGCACATCCTGTGCTTGATTCCTCACCACCAGCCTCCAGGACCTGCCCTCTCTAAGGTTACAAATGACTTTCTTGCTAATTTAGTCGCTTTCCCTCACCTCCCATTCTTCTTCTTATCTTCTCTGTTCCTGTAACACTCTTAATCACCCACTACTTTACAAGTTTCCTTCCCTCAGCTCCTAGAATATGATACCAGTGCTACTTGGATTTTCCTGCCATGTTTCCTTTGCTGGTTGCTCGCTCATCCCTCCCTTGAAGGTAACCACAAGGCTCTATCCCATCTGCCTTTGCTTTTACTGTTCCCTCTTCTTGCATTGTCCCCCTCTCCCAACACTTTCTCTGGATTCCTTTCTCCTCAGCGTAACCTATATACCCTTCAAAATAATAGACCCTCAGGCCTCTTGTGGCTAAACCCACAGCACAGGAGTCTGTAGGGTGAAAAGAGGCAAGACAGAACTGTGGGACATACTGTCATTAGCTGCCAGCTGAAGTGAATTTTATGAGGTTTAGCAGCAAGGTAATCAAAGGAGGACAAAATTTCAAGAAAAATGGAGTTCAGTGCTACAGAGGAATCAAGTAAAATAAGGCTGGAGGAGATTCAGTTGGAGTGGGCTATCGGGTCACTGGTTATCCCACCAGAGGGTTCAGCAAATAAGGGCCCTATTAACCACACTCCTCACTCCTCAAAAGAGACTGTTGCATCAAAATGAGTGAGGTTGAACTAAGAGAAGTACAATACCCTGGATGTTCTTTTCTTCAGCATTTCTGTGAATGATGAGCATGCGTGCGGACCAAACAAAGAAGCCCGTGATAAAAATTTATCCTTATTGGTAACATATGCACAGTGATATAAATGTATTCAGAAATATTATCTGCTGTAATATTTCATGAGCAAGGCCTTCAATAGAGTGGTGAAGTCCTGTTATGTCTGATGGTGTTACAGGCTCTGAAACTCAACAGGACTCAGGACTCCTATTGGCTTGTTTTGTTTTTTTTTTAAATTGAGGTGAAATTAACATCACATAAAATTAATCATTTTAAAGGGAGCAATTCAGTGGCATTTAGTACATTCACAATGTTGTGCAACCATCACCTCTATCCAGTTCCAAAACATTTTTATCACCCCAAAAGGACACCTCACACCCCTTAGGCAATTGCTCCCCATTCTCCCCCCTACCCCCAAACCCCTGGTGACCACCATTTTTCATTCTATCCCTATGAATTTACCTAGTCTGGATATTTCATACAAACAGAACCATACAATATATGATTTTTTGTGTCTGGCTTTTTTCACTGAGCATAATGTTTTTGAGGCTCCTACCTTTTATAACTGAGAGGTAGCACCAGCTAGAAAGTCAGAAATTCTCCAAGTGGTTTTGCCATGGCAGAGTTTAACCTCAGGACCTGTCCCCAGATCCCTTTAACAGTTCATGAGACCACAGACAAGTCTTTCCTCCTTCAATTCACTCAGTAAATATTTTTTAAGAACCTATTGTCTGCCAAGCACTATTTCAGGTTCTGGGGCTCTAGTGGAGAGAGGACAGACAGAGCCCCTGCCCTCATGGAGTTTATATCTGGGAGCACAACCCCTGAGTCCCAGTAATGACCTCTCTTTTGTCCCTCGTTGCTATTATAAAATGTGCTTTACAATAACACCTAATGGATTTTTCATTTTCAGCCATTTCAGAAATCTCTGCGTAGTCAAGACGAGGCAACGTGTCCGTGTCGGGACTCATTTCAGAGAGATTTGGGAGACGACTTTGGGTTTTACCTGTCTGTTTTGAGTTTCTGATCAGTGTTGTTATTGAAAAAGAGCATCCACTAGAACAGTTTTTGATCATTAGTGTGAGATAGACTTTCAAAGCATTTTCTGAGCTGAGACAAGTTACCTTAACATTGTTGTCAGTCTGATAGATAGTGAGCTGGATTTGATTGCTCTAATGTGTCAGTTGTGATAGAATTTCACAGACAATGGACCTGCATTTTTTTTTTTTTTTAAGATTATTTTCAGGAGATAGAAAGTCCTTGAGCTCTGGGCCCTGCTGAGGGCTGGGCAGGTGTCTTTCCTCATCTGGTTATTCCTGAGGGATAAGCCCAGTCACGAGATGTGAAGACAACCCACATCCCATTTACAGTGCAGTGGGAGTGGGTAAGGGGCCTAACTGATGTGTATTTCATTGAATTCCATGTTTGTGGTAGTTCTAAAGAGATTAGTCAACCAACCACCAGTCTTAACGCCAACGCTCTTCTAGTTATTTAATGGTTGGCTGTCCCAGACTCCTCTCACTTCAGTACAGGGAATATATGCTGATAGCTGCCAGTCATTGTACCCCTGTTTTGTGTCAGGTCCTCCCCATAGGGCTTTACATACATTTTGTCCTTTAAAGCTCCCAACAATCTCCAAGGTACACACAATGTGCTGTGATTATCTTGGATATACAAATGATGGAAATAAGAGATGTTAAGTAACTTGTCCCGGATCACAGAGCTAACATGTGAGAGGGGAGATCCAGGATTCAAACCTAGATCTGTTTGAGTCTCTGCCCCAAATCCCAAAGTGGTTGGTAAACAGTGAACAGTTTTGCTTTTTATCCTATTTCTTTTTTCATCTCTATTTTTTCTTGCTAACTCTGAATCGATTCTCTTCCCAACAAGAGGCAGAGTACTGCAAACTCCGGGTTCTCATAAAAGCTGTCTTTTCATTTCCTGAGGGCTAGCTGTTTGTTATGGTTGTTGATGTTTTTGTTTTTAAAAAATTTCTACCCCAGTCTAATTTAGGAAAATAATTATGCATCTAATGCTCAGACACTTTGGTTTTAGATTTGGAGGGCGGTGCTAGGGAAATTGTATCAGAAAAACAAAGTGAACATACGTGACTGTTGGAATTTTCCCCTTGTTTAAATTGATTTCCCCCCATCTATATATTATTTTCTCCCTCCTGTCCAATGTTCCCCTCAAATTTTCATGAGGTCTGTTCTTTGCCCTAGGGTAAATATGCATATTTTTATTCAATTACAGTTAATGCTGTTTATGTTTTTGTCATTTTTATTTATTTGTATGTTTTTGTTGTATTCTACTTTTCTACAGATAAATCTCTCCTCCCAGGGCCTTGCAGGTAGCATTGCTCAATAAACTCCTGGTGGAGGATAAACAAAGGGAACACAAATTGCAAAATGTCCTAAAGGTTTTGCCCTTTCTGAGCCCAGAAGTTTGACTAGAACACTCAGTTCATTCTGGTCTTTTCGAGATTCTTTAGTTTTTCAAAAGATACGATCTTTTAAAGGAAATTAAAGGAACCTAGAGATAACTATATCAGATCTCTGTTGGATTGTTGTTTTATAGAATGTCGGGATCCTTCATCTCTACTCTTTAGCTGATAATGTGTTTTTCATCTCTTATAAAAACCACCATTTAACCTAAAATTTTAAGAAAATCCTAGAAATGCAATCCTGGGAGACCTAACTCAGTTAAAGCCATGCAGGTACAGAAGGAAGTTAATTCAAATATGTATTACTTGCTGCAACTGGAATCTTGGTTCTCTTATCATCATCATCATCATCATCATCATCATCATCATCATCATCATCATTTCTCGAACCACTTTTAGTTACTTTCTCTGTATACATTGTGCTAATATAAATAACCTGCTTCCAAGAATAAAAATAAATTAGCACCAGTTAATTCTACTTGTTTCTTGAGCAGATCTGTAAAGATGTGTGTGTGTGTGCATATGGGTTTGTGTATAATAATTTATATAGAGCCCTTGGTTTAGGCCAAGATTCTGTACCAGTGAAGCAAATTTATGAATGAAGGACACTTGTAGAAATTAATTTAATTTAGAATTATTGCTGGAATTGCAGACTCTCTACTGGAACCTCATGCACTACTCACCATCCTTTTGGTTTCAGTCAAATATTCTTAGATTTTGTCTAAATTCATTTTTGATTTATCACTTTATCAAAGACAGGAACATTTGTGCCTTTTTTAAAAAGATCAATTTTTCTAGAAAAAACAACACACAAAAAATGCTTAATTAGCTTGAGCATTATTGGCTATATTGGGCTATCGTCAAAGAGACCATTCGATCAAATAATTTTCCTGCCAGTTACATCACTCTATACATATATCTTTTTTTTCAAGGACAACTTTTTAGTTATATAAATATTCCAATGTCCTTCCTGTTGGAAACTTTCCCTCTTTTCTTACTCCCAGGGTAGGTATTATGTTTGAGGTTAAATCTTGAGGAAATGGAGATTTTATTGAAAATATTGATAGAAGTTAATCCACAACAGAAGGAAGTGAATGAGGGCAGAGTGAATAGCACGTCTTTAATATGTAAAATTTAAAGTCTAATATGAATGATTTTCCAATGGACCTTGTCAGATATTCCCTGGAATTGATGTACAAAATATTTCAGAAATTGTAATAAATTTAAGAGAGTTATAGAGAGAGAGAATTAAGATGGGAAAAAGACAATATTACACTCAAAGGTTTAATCTTTTCCTATGGAAATTTTCCTCTCCAACCACTATATTGAGCAAAGAGTTGTTCTTTTAGGTGCTGCTGTAAGTTTTATACTTTCTCAGGCTTGCATGTGTAAAGCATAAAGGCAGCATTTGGTCAGAAAATGACTGCATCGTGGAAGACAGTCCCAGTTACAGGTGTCACTGGGGCTAAGCTCCCGGCAGACATCCAGATGGCACAATTCCTGTGTCTAGTGTGAGCCCCCAGGTTTGGGACTCTCAGGGAAAATCTGTGTCACTAAATGTTAAAGTCAACCAGAGAGTTACAAAGAGAAAGTTACTCGGAAAGACTAGTTCAATTATTTATCAGCACTCTCAGAGTACAGTGTCAGCCAAGATAATATTTGAAATTAATATACTATTTGATTAGACTGATTGATTGTTCCTACAGCTGAAGATTTTAACATTCATTAGCCATACTAACAGGTCATTAGTGCTTCCTTTATCAGCAAGCAAAGAATAAACAGAAATTCTAATAAAAATTCATCACAGTGAATGTACTCCATACCTGAGCGAGAGTGGTGACTGCCAGTGTACCAGATTAACTGTTGTAGCATTGGCAGTGGGAAAGATTTCTGTAATAAAATTTAAAAATATCCCTTAATTAATGTTTACTTTGTAACTGGACTCTTTTAAACTTAAGTAGGCTATACAGATAATCTCTTACATATCCAGGATAATAAAGTGCTAATGGGTATCTTATACTTAATGTGTTTGTGTGGTATCCTTTAACTATTAGTTTCAGGAAGAATTGAGGGCTTCTTAGGAAAGTTCTGCTAATGTGCTGCTGGTAAAGCCCTTTTCCCACTACTGAGGAATAAAAGCATCATGGCCTGTTTTTCAACCAGACTGTTAAAATAATTCTGAGTTGTAATGCAAATATGCTGACCTGTTATATTGTGTGCCATCTCTCTCTCCCTGCCATGTCATGAATCCTTCTTGGTTTTAAAAGCAAATTGAAAGGAATGATGAGAAGGAGAGAAAGAGGTAGGCAGGGAGAACCCTTTATGAATTGACTCAAGGCCACTCTAGAGCAATTCTTCATGCATTAGGAATTATAGCTACCTTATACTGACTGCCTCCTCAGCCCTTCACAAGCACTAGCTCATTTAATACTCAGGATTATCTCAAAAGATAGATAGTGCCAGCCCCCTTAACAAGTGAGGAGACTGGTGCTTAGAAAGGTTAAGCAACTTGCCCAAGGCCACGCAGCTGATAAGCAGCATAGTCAGCCCTTCAACGCTCGCATAGTTCTAGAGCCACGCTCCTCCGCCTGGCTCCCCTGCGTAATCACAAGCTGAACTGCAAAGTTCTGTTTGCATTTCTGCCTGTAGGTGAGCCTGTCAGGGCCTGCAGGACCTATTTCACTTCTCTTGGCTCCAGCATGAATCCAGACAGCTGGACAGCAAGTGAGGATGGTGAAGGAATCTGGACAGAGTCCAGGAGCCCATTCAGCAACTGTTCCCCAGAATGTGTCAAGCTCTACCTAAAGAGGGTTAGCACCAGGAAGTCCAAGGAAGGATCAAGGGTCCCAACCGTGCAGGCAGAGAGCAGCATAAGAGAATCTGGGCTATTTCAGCCTCAAGAGTCAGAAAAGTCTTCAGATAGTCATTATTCTAAGGCTGGAGGTGGGCTGGAGGGAGTGCCTATAAGAAATAGGGGCTGGACTGACAATAGTGAGACAAGTTAACAAGGGTCAAAGTGGAATCTCTGTTATAGAAAGAGATTGGGGAAGAGAGGGCCTGAGAGAACTGGGATTAAGGGGCTGCCCTGGAGCACTTGGTCCTGAGACTCAGGGTCCAGGAAGATGTAGGTGAGGAAACCAGTCAAGTGTTGCTCAACTTGGGTCTGATTGGGAGCAGAACCAAATTCTGAAAAGGCAGAGCCCTGAAAGGGAAGACAGAGGAAAGGAAAGATAAGTGAGAGCCTCTGGACCATGAATGGCTCTACAGGTGGCTACAGCTCTATCCCATTTTCCCAGGCAAAAGCTGCTTCAAGTGGACAACTCAGGAATAGAGGCAAGAGGGGGTTCGTCATATGTGGCTGAAGATAGTATTCCGCTATGGACTCCAGAACTAACACAGGATCAGAGTGAATGTGCCTTAAGAGATGTTATAGGCTGTACTCTCTTTACCTTCATTTACCTGACAGTTTTATCTTCACCCAATCCAAAGTTAAAAATGTTGAAGAATCAATATGAAATGGTTAATTCCATAAATTACAATTTGACTGTAATAATCTTACATTTTAATCTATGTTGTTACCTTCAGTGACAAATTACTATTGATAGAAAAGCCTATTTCAATAATTTTGGATGTTATTCCGGAGAGGAATAGAGCTAATAATTATGCTATCTTTCAAATCCATGCTTGGGGCAAATTTCATTCCTGACTCTTCCAAGAGATTTTGAATGGATAAAATTTTCATGCTTGTGTTCCCTAATTCTTCTTTCTCCCTCCTCCTACACAGGAAACTTTGAATGTGATTGATCCTGGCTTGATGGACCTAAATGGGATGAGTGAGGATGCCCTGGAATGGGATGAAACCGACATAAGTAACAAGTTAATTAGTTTTAATGAAGAAACAAATGACCTTGATCAAGAACTCCAACCTGTCATGCCTTCCTTAAGGCTGGAAAAGGCAGGTAGTGAGGACCCTGGTTATGAAGAAGAGGCAGGTGACCATGGGGAATCTCAGTATGCCTCAAGTATTACTGCCCCCTCCAGTCCACACATTTACCAAGTGTACAGCCTGCACAATGTTGAACTCTACGAGGACAACCACATACCATTCCTGAAAGACAATCAAAAGTTCACCAGCATGACACAGCCTAGTGTTTTAACTAAGAGTCTCAGTAAAGACTCTTCATTTTCATCTACCAAATCTTTACCAGATCTTCTAGGCGGTTCCAATTTGGTGAAGCCCTGCCCATGCCACGGAGGAGACATGAGCCAGAATTCAGGCAGTGAGAGTGGAATTGTCAGCGAAGGTGACACTGAAACCACTACCAACTCTGAAATGTGCTTGCTCAATGTGGTGGATGGGTCCCCAAGTAACCCTGAAACTGAACATCTGGACCCACAAGTGGGAGACGCAGTTAATGTGTTAAACCAAAAATTTAAAGATGAGGAGGAACTCGTGAAGCTTCCAAATAGCTCTCAGTCATCCATTTCACCAGTGGGTTGTGTAAATGGAAAAGTTGGAGATTTAAACAGTGTTACCAAACATACCCCTGATTGTTTAGGAGAAGAATTACAAGGAAAACATGATGTGTTTACATTTTATGATTACTCGTACCTCCAAGGCTCACAACTCAAATTACCAATGATAATGAAACAGTCACAAAGTGAAAAAGCACATGTACAGGATCCCCTGCTTCATGGTTTTTATTTTGATAAAAAATCCTGCAAATCTAAACATCAGGCTACAGAGTTACAACCAGATGCACCTCCCCATGAAAGGATTTTGGGAAGTGCATCCCATGAAATGGATCGCAGTTCATACAAAAGTGGTGATGTAGAGAAGACACTCACTGGCATGCAGAATGCCAAACGGCTCTCCCTTTTATCTCACAGTTCATCTGTTGAGTCCCTTTCTCCAGGGGGTGATTTATTTGGATTGGGCATCTTTAAAAATGGCAGCGACAGCCTCCAGCGAAGCACTTCTTTAGAAAGTTGGTTGACATCCTATAAAAGCAATGAAGATCTTTTTAGCTGTCACAGCTCTGGGGACATAAGCGTGAGCAGTGGCTCAGTTGGTGAACTGAGTAAAAGGACATTAGATCTCCTGAATCGTTTAGAGAATATCCAGAGCCCCTCAGAGCAAAAGATAAAGCGAAGTGTTTCCGATATCACTCTCCAAAGCACTTCCCAAAAGATGTCTTTTACTGGCCAGCTGTCATTGGACATAGCATCTTCTATCAATGAAGACTCGCCAGCATCTCTTACAGAACTTAGCAGCAGTGATGAGCTCTCCCTTTGCTCGGAAGATATTGTGTTACACAAGAACAAGATCCCGGAATCAAATGCATCGTTCAGGAAGCGCCTGGCTCGTTCAGTGGCTGATGAAAGCGATGTCAACATCAGCATGATCGTTAATGTCTCTTGCACTTCTGCTTGCACTGATGATGAAGATGACAGTGACCTCCTCTCCAGCTCTACCCTCACCTTGACAGAAGAAGAGCTATGCATCAAAGATGAGGATGATGACTCCAGTATTGCAACAGATGATGAAATTTATGAAGAATGCAACTTGATGTCAGGGCTGGACTATATAAAGAATGAACTGCAGACCTGGATTAGACCAAAGTTTTCCTTGACAAGAGATAAGAGAAGGTGTAATCTCAGTGATGAAATAAAGGGCGGTAAGGATGTAAGTAGCAGTGAGATGACCAATCCCTCCGATACCCTGAACATTGAGGCCCTCCTAAATGGCTCCATAAAACATCTCTCTGAAAATAATGGAAATGGTAAGAATGTATCCCATACCCATGAGTTAGGGACGAAGGGTGAAAATAAGAAAAATATGTTCAAAGTTAATAAAGATCCATATGTGGCTGACATGGAAAATGGCAATATTGAAAGTACTCCAGAAAGGCAGAAGGACAAACTGAATGGGATTTCAAAGGAATCAGAAAATCTTGGTTCAACTGGGAAAAGGATTTCAGAGAGTGAGCATTGTAAGTGTAAAGCATTTGTGGATAGCTCAGATGACTCAAACATTGCTGGAAAGGAATTTGTTCCCCAAACTGTTAGACATCTTCCAAAGAAATGTCAAAACCACCCCCATTTAGAAAATCAATGTGCTGCTTCTGCTCCCACTGAGAAGTCTTGCCCAGAACTGCCTTCAGAAACCAGAGTTATCACTATACAGGACTCTGATGGACTGAAATCTTCATCTAATGATGCACCAAGTATGGCTGGAAAATCTGCTGGTTGCTGCCTCACACTTGAACAAAATGAAACAGAGGAAAATGCTTCTCTCAGCGACAACATTTCCTGTTGCGACTGTGAGCCAGATGTTTTCCATCAAAAAGATGCTGAAGATTGTTCAGTACACGACTTTGTTAAGGAAATCATTGATATGGCCTCAACAGCCCTAAAAAGTAAATCTCAACCTGAAAATGAGGCAACTGCTCCTACTTCATTAACTCAAATCAAGGAGAAGGTGTTGGAACATTCTCACAGGCCCATCCAGCTGAGAAAAGGAGACTTTTATTCCTACCTCTCTCTCTCATCTCATGACAGTGATTGCGGGGAGGTCACCAATTACATAGAAGAGAAGAGCAACACTCCATTGCCGCTGGACATTACCGACTCTGGCTTAGAAGACAAGGAAGATATTGAGTGCTTCTTTGAGGCCTGTGTTGAGGATGACCCTGAGGGAGACGAGCCCTCTTTCTCCAGCGCTCCTCCAAATGCGCCCGCGGTTCCTGGTGAAGCTGTGGTGCTGCTACACGCAGCAGGCTCTTCTCCGTCCAGTGATGTGTCTCTCTCGGCTGATGATGCAGACATGGTGGCTCGTTCACATCCTCCCCCTCAGGAGGGATCTGACGTTGCAAAGGAAGTGGATGTTTTACCCCAAGCTTCCAACGTCTGTGGAGAAAGCTCGGAGTTAACTACTCCTCCGAGGCTGGGCAGCGAAAAGGAGAGTTCAGAAAACCTGAGTGAGTGTGGAATGCCAGAAGAACAAAATGCTGCTTCAGCCAAGTCTAGAGTTCTAGGACTCTCCTCGAAGGCAGAGCAGCCAAAAGACCAGGCTGCACCACATCCCAACCCCAAAACTTTAACCTGTGAAGAAAATCTTCTGAACCTTCAAGAACGACAGAAAAATATGCACAGGTAGAATGTAACCCTCTCCAAGCATGAAAATCATCTCATTGAAAGGTACGTATAGTCCTCATGTTTTTAGTATATAGATTTAATATATTTTAACATATATATTTAATATTTGTATATATATACACAAAATATGAGTTGAGTCAGCAAAGCCATAATAGGAGAAAAGACTAGTCAGAATGACTGATCATGGCCGACATTTATGTCAGTAAGACATTTAGGTGGAAGAACGACTCCACCAACAATGCAAGCAACTGTGAAGCAGAAGTGGGGAAAAAAAGTCACAATTCACATTTTTAATGATATTATCTTTATTACATCATTGTAGCGAGAAGAATACAAAATTTGAAGAAGTAGCCAAATAATTTAGGGCCTCAGATTCTTCCACTAAGGGAGGAAAAAAGGTTCTCCAAATTGCAGTTAGACTTTCTGATCAAAATGCATGCAGGTGACAACGCTCCCCACATCAGTTTCCTGCGCCCAGAACTGCCCGCTGCCTTCGGTGCCTGGAGATGAACGCTGATTAGGTTCAAGACTGCATCTCCTGATCTGGGCCTTCCTTTTATGCTTCTGTCTAGTGCAACTATCATCACATTTGCTTCCCCAGTGGAAGGCTGTGCTGTCACTGCTCCTAATCACAGCCCAGTCTGAGGATTCAAACAGGAGGGGAAAGTTGATGGTAAAGAAGAGGCTCTGATTTATCCACACACAGACTGAGAACAGGCCCAGAAAGCAAATGCAGAGAGAATACATGACAAGTTAATGACGTTTTGATAAAAACAGAATTTTTGAATTTTGCCTGAAGGTGACAGGCTGATTTCCATCAAATTTTTTAAGAAAGTCATTCCCCTCTTCATATTTAATAAGACAGCTATTGATTGATAATTCTGAGATGATGATATAGCTCTAAAAGTGACACAAAAATTCTATTTCCCATTTCTAAGCCCCAGTGATGAAAATATTTTCTCAATCAAATTTAAAGAAGAAAATTTGAGCTTTTGTATGTGAGAGTTGTATTTCACCAAAGTAGAAGGTGCCAAATGCCATATCCACCCCCTACTCCAGAAGCTTAATGCTGTAACCTAAACTCGTGCTATAGGAAATGAATTACAGAAGCAATCTACCCTAATTTGTTAACTTATTCAAATAACAGTTATTATACTTAACTATGCTAAAGATTATCTTTTTTGTGGCAGATTGTTTATTTTTTGATGAGCCTAATTACTGATTTTCTAAAAGTAATTTACATTTATTACAAATACATCTTTTAAAATGTGACAGATAAATGTTGTTCCCATAATGTATTATGAAAAAAGTTACTATTTAAAAACACATTATTTAATTTGAAAGATGAATGGCAAACATCATTATTTTTTTTCCTGCAACACCTGTGCCCTAAGCTCATTAAAATGTGTGATTCTGTGTAGAGCTGCTAGAAATGGGAGTGGGGGGGAATCTATACCATATATATACCCTAAAAATAAACTCAGTATGCAAAATGGAAGAAAGGCATCCTACTTCCTAATATAGCTCAACTAATTTTCTATGTTTCAGACTCTATTTACAATTGGCTGCAAGTGAGAACAAAGTAGGCGAGAGAGAAATGTATTTTCTGTGAAACGTGTCCACCCTGTAATCACATTCTCCATCAGTATGCAGTAAAATTGACCATTAGCAGAGAGGAACTGCAATTCCATAAGCTGCTTCAAAACAAGTTCTATTAGGACCAGTTGTACTGCTGGCTGTGCCAACCTCCACAGAGGGGCTGGTAGAGCCTGGCCGATTCTTGTTTTTTGAAAGGGGATAAAGGCTTGAAAGCAACACCACTCTGAGCATGACATCATGTGACTGTGACCCTCAAGTCGCCAGTCCTGCTGAGATCCGGAGCTCGAGAAGCTCTGGCACTGGAGAGGCCTCTGGGATGCATTCCTCTCTTTTCGATACTCTGGGAATTTCTTCTCTCCTTATATAGATATAGGATTGAAATGAAAAGTAAATGATAAACAGCCCCATCTTTAGGCTTGAGGAAGTGCGTGTGCTGATGGATCTGTGCAACCTTCACATTTCACAGGCAGGGACAGTGTAAAACCATCAGCCAGCCCTCCTGCCAGTCGGCAGTATTTTGTTGAGCCCCCGAGATGCAGTGCCTGGCCCTATCTCAGGCAATGGGAGCAGCAGCCAGATTTTACTTCTGCAGAACTCACATCGCCCCCAAGTGACTTGTTATCAGCCTAGGGCCATTTAAATAGCCATATTTACTGGTCCTATTCAGTTTTTTCAGTATCATATAAACAAAATATCTGGATGCCTAAAATTTTCACCAGTCATGAGCATCTGGTACCTGGGTATCAATATTTACGTATTGTTAAACTACTACCTCCCAGGACAAGTTATTTAGTCTCAAAATGTTGACATGCTTTCAGTGTTAAATGTCCAGAATACATAGTAAAATTATTTGGTAAATATGAGGTTTCACATCTATACAAGCTTAATTGTTGTCGTCGTTCTTCCTACGAAAACCATCAGTTGGGGTGTTTTTTTAATCAGGATAATAAAATTAATCAAATTCAATTTGCTGGGGTTTATTTTTTTTTCCAGAAACAAGTTCTCAGATGAAATTATTGTAATGTCATCTGGAAGAGGTATAATTTAGAATAGCAGATACAGTCTGCAACAGTAACAAAGAATTTTGTTCAAAAATTTTTGAAAAGCTTTTTAATTTACGGTGTTCTAATTAAAAACCCACTGAAACTGTTTGAGAAGTTTTAACGTGACCTCACACAGTATGCATTTGCACCGATTTCCAGGCACACTGCTGTGCTTTTCACTATTTCCATTTATGTGATGTGTTTCTGTGAAAATAGAGAGGTCAGTTACAGCAAATCACATCAAAGGAAAGGTAACTGGATAGATCCAGATATTTCTGCCTAATTTGGAGGAAGCACATAATGTATGTCTGGAGTGCCTCCTAGGACCTGCCTAAGAGATGTACTTTGCACTAATCTTTTTGCTGTATTCTGACAGTTATTTCTTCATAATCCTCATCATAAGCCTCTGATCTTTGGTGAATGATTTAACCCTAAACTTCAGGCTGGATAAATCCTGTGGTATAAAAATTTAACTCATCACATGCAGCCAGTGTGTACTTTTTTTTTTCCTTTTGTGTTGCTGTGGTTTTCAATTTTGCTTTACTGTGTATTGGGGGGGGGTATGTATTTCCTTTAGAACTTTTTAGCTCTATTGCCTTTCCTACTATATTGGTGTGCAAATGTGATAGTGGGTAGCCCACAGATTTTAGATTTCAGGTAATTACTTGTATTTATGCATGCTCAAGTATGCACATACACAGTAAAATTTGCTGCTGCTTCTCAGTTTTTACAAACTGAGAAAGCTGTAGGAGCAAACATTTCTCATGTACACAACACAGATTCTTATTCTGTTAATTGGATTGACACTAAGTGTTTATTTGACCCAAAGATGGCCAAGCAGGTTTAAGAAACTACCCTTGGTGATAGTCTGCTCATTTTTCACTAAACACTGCAGGTGTAATCTTATCAAATTTACCTTTCGAATCACTTTAATAAATCAAAGTTCTGGTGGATGTGAAGTATTTTTTAATTATCTAGCACTTCTGAATCACTAGCCCTGCCATGTTAGTGAAGATTTTATTGGGCATCACCCAAGACACATACATGCATACACACACATGCACACACACACACACCCCCCCCAGATCTGTGCCTCAGCCCGTTTGGCCAGTCCCTTTCGAAGTGGGCCGAGTTGAAAGAATTGATTTTGCAGAGAGAAGTTAAAGACCAGCATTTAGTAAGACCAGATTTGCCTCACCTAAGGATTCCCTACTCAGTGGCCGGATTTCAAATGAGTCAGGTCCTCAGCATTTGAACAATGCTGCATGCTCTTTCTTGAGTTTCTGCATTATTTTACTGCACCAAATTTCATCCCATCTGTTCCTGTCTGTCTCTGCCTGTTCTTGATAACTTGCCTTCTCTCCCCAACTTCCTGTGGCTCCAGCCAAGCCACATTTGCTAAAGTTTTTCTGGCTCTTAAAGAAGTTGCAAGATTATAGAGAAAACAAGACAGAGATAATGAGAATATTTAATTCTCGAAGGACAATTAAGCAACCTGACATCAGACTTCAGAACTTAGTTTAAATCCAAACAAACAAAAGCCTGCTTTATTTGAGAGCTGGTCAGAGGACCTAAAGTAATTGCATCCTGCATTGCCTAAACATGGAATTTAGTTGTTTCTCACATTCGACAGGCTTCTTTTAGCCACTTAGAAATAGGCAGAACCAATTTGAGTTTGGAACAAATTTGTATCTGAGCCATCAGATGTACAGAAGTAACTGAATGATTCTCATTTCCACAATGCTGTCTGTACCTTAAATGAAGTGCATTAGTATTTGAGCTAGAAACCCCAGTTATATCCTTTTATAGGCAAGGGGCTGAAACATTTGGGATTATCACCACCTTGTGAATATTTCACCACTATAACAGTGGAATTGTTCAATTCGACTGTCACACATACAGTCTTTGAAGGAAGGGTTAAGGCTGAGGGCCCAGGCTCCCAGTCTGTGAATCACTGTTGATCCTTTCCTGCATCACGTGGCATCGGCAGCCTCACATTTTCATACTGATTCGAGGCTATCTTGTGTTCAAAACTGAGTTCACAAGCAAGAGAGTGGATGAGATATAGAGAAAAGGTCAGAGGATAATTTTTATTTTCTTTAAAACCACGTCCTTTTTTAAAAAAATCAATGTATTTTTCACATCCATTCTGAAACTCTTTTGTCAGTAACGTGAACCTTGAGCTATTAAAATCACTGTATTTTATGTATCCTTTTGTTTCAGAACATTGTTAGGTAGTCCCAAAATGGCAGTCTTCGATGGTTCCCGTTTTTGCAAATGAAACAGACATTTCTGAAATGTTTTCTTGTCACTTTCTCATTTCTTGTAGATAAGCCTGTCTGCAACTCAGGGGTGGCCTCCTCCTCCCACCCTGGGCTGGTCTCTGGTTCCATCACGTCACTGCTGTCCGTTTCGTTGACCTCTCCCAAGACGAGTCTTCCTCCCGAATGCGGTTTGTCCACATGAGCCTCGTGATCTGGATGTGTGCACTGGTTCTCTTTAGGTGATTGTCGTTGAAGTTCAGCAAAGCTGCTTGTTCGCCCATGGATTCCTGTCCCAAGCTACCTCTACCACCCCTCCTCTCCAGCGAGGCTTTTCTGTTTGCCTCCTCCCCTCCCCGTCTGCTCTTTAAAGTTTCGCAGTTCACCAAATTGATGGTCCATTAAATTCACTTGTCTGGAATGACCCCCTGCCAGTACTTGACCAATTTCATGTTTCAATCTGGATTCTTTTTTTTATGGTATGATGCCTATGTTTATTGAAAGAGGTTTACCTAAAAGGCCAACATTTGATTTGATTGCAGCATAGAGAAGAAACACTGGTCCTTCTTTCAAAATTAAGCAACTTTTAAAAGCGCCATTTTATTTATTTCATTTAAAAAATAATAATCTATGCAGCACTTCAAGAAACAACTATATGGTGTTGTATATTAGAAACTGGTGACATTCTACTATTAAATTATGTACAACATTTTCATTTTTTATGCTTCTTGAGGTGGTAATGAGAAAAAAGTTTTTTAAAAATGTGTGCCTTGCTGTATTTCTTATACCATTTATTAAAAAGCTGCTTTCACAGTAAAATTATGTTGGTTTGAAAGGAGGAAATAGCAAGGTTAAGATGTGTGAATAATTTCTGTATATATGTATAACCAAGTACAAACATTGATGTATAACGACAGTATAAAATGCTTTCACGTGTGTGATGTCTAGTGATGTGGAAAATATAAGCCTTAAATCCATTAGATTGCATGGTAATTAAAACTGGCATAATAAACATAGTTTATTGGGGGAAAAGGAAAATTAGTGATCTCTTCTACCTGTGTTATTTACCAAATTATTGCATCTGGTTCTGGAAAAAATATAACATGTAGCAGCTTCCAAAATATCCATACTGCATTAGAGGCTTAAAATTACTTAAACTAGAGACTACACATGAAGTCTTCACAATTTTCAAAATCTTTCTGATCACTATAAAGGTCTTGGAACAAAAGTGATTAAATGCCAGTTCCCCTAAACCAATAATAATTTATCCTAGATTTTTTATTTCTACTTATCATTAATGGTTTAATGGTGGATTTCAGGATACCTATTATATCTTATATTTATTTTATATAATTCTTTTGAATGGGTTTGATAGAAAGATGGTAGAAAAATATAGACAATGGGATGATTATTTTGATTTAGATTGTATTTATTTTGTGTAAATGAAATTAGCTAAGAAATATTCCATTTGGTCTTTACTGACTCTCGTTAAATGCTATTTTTAATTTCTATCATAACGCCTACTAAAGTGCCTAACACACAGTAGGTGTTCAATAAAAATTTGCTGAATTGGAGTATTGAATTAGGTAACATGGATGACATCTATCTCTTCATTTTGAGAGACCTACACTAAAACATGTGAACAGCTAGAAAAAAGATGTAATACAATATGAAACTGCACATATTATATAATCAATTTATATGAAATTTCAAAAAGGAGTGTTGTGGATTCATATAGTCACAGACATGACAATCACTCATTCAACAGATAGTTCCTTAACAGATAGTTCCTTATCTGCAAGGCACTATTCTAGATGCGAGGGATGCAATGATGAGCAAAGACCCTGCCATCAGGAGGCTTACCTGCATATGGGTGCAGTGAGCACACAGATGAGATGCAGCAGTTGTCCTGCAGGTGAGGAAGAGCAAACTTGGGGAAAGAGGCACATGAGAGAGAAGCAGCAACAAGGGACAAGGAGGAAACAAAGAAAGAAAGTTAGATGACAGGCACTTAGTGAAGCTCTATTGCAGGGGTAGCAGGAGAAAAGGTGAATTGGGAGACTTACTGAAGGGTCTTTTAAAAAGTGAAGTTGGAGCTTTTGGAAGTAATATGCTAGGTAGGAAGGAAACTACGTAGAGTCTTTGTTTTGCACATGATCTTATTTATCATTAGAACTTAGTACCACACCAAGAACATTTAAAAAATACTAGTCTATAATTCTACTATTTTAATGACTATTTATATTGTTATGCCTCTTCTCATTTTTTCCATACATATTTCTAAATTGAGGAATCGTTCTAAGCTTTTGAATAGGTAGTAATTTCTTCAAAAGGGGTTTTAGGCAAACATCTAGTCGCAGTGTTCGAGATGATTACAGGGGGAAGAGATTAGAGATAAAGGTCTCATTAGGAGGCAGCTGTTAGAAAATAAGCTAGGCTTGAGATGAGAACAGATTACACAGGGACAGTGGCTGGGGATGTAGAGAAAGAACAAATCCTGGAGTCTTTGAAACCCCTAAGAGCATTCAGGATCTCTGTTGAGGTATGGTATTATTTTATATACTGAGACAACCTAGATTTTCCTTGGGTAGTAACCAGTGTCAAGTCTACACCTGTTGATAAAACATGCAAAGAACAAACTGACCGTGATGTTTTATTTACCTGTTATACGCTCATTGAAGACCTTGAGGTATTGAAAATATTTGTTTATTCATTATCTACTTAGTATTAACACTGAATTTGTAGAATGACTTTCGGGTTTATTGAAAAATGCTTTTCAGGTTGGAAGGGATGGAATAGCCTCAATCTCTTGCTCTATGTAAGCGCTACCTCCCCAGTCACCCTTGAAAAATGGTCACACCACCTCTACCTACACACTTCCAGTGACAGTGGTTCATTATCTGTGAAGGCAAGCTGTCCCACTTGTTTGTTGGGTGTGTCTCTTTAGAACATTAGAAAGTTCTTTCTTAGGTTGCTAAAATCTGCATAGTGCTCCCTTCCCTGCCTTAATTTTGCTCACTGGTCCTAGTTCTGTCCTGATGAGCTGCTCTATTTCTACGCCTTCTTTCTTTCTCATGGCAACCCTGAAGATAAGGGAGGCCAGTTACTCATTCTATCCCAGCTGCTATGATTTCTGTTCTTCAGTTCCCCCAGCCGCCCTTCATATGTCATGATCTTCAGATCCATGTCAACCTGACTGAATGTTAACAGACAGAATCCTTGAAATTGAGGAACTGTCTTCATCATCATACATGTAGAAAAATATCTGAACATTTAAGTGGTAAGATTTCTCTAAAAATATATTCAAGATATATGTTTATTCTATTATTGTAAATTTCAATAAATAAATAAATAAGTAAATAAATAAGAATCCATTACATCCTTCAGTGGCCCAGTCTAATGCCGGAGTCATCTTGAATCTTTTCCTCACATCAAACCTGACCTGTTTCCATATAAAGCAGGGTCCCCCACTCCATTTATTTATTCATTTATTCATTCAGTCATTCAACAAACATTCACTGAGTGGTTGCTCGTGTGAGGCACTGTGTTTGGCATTAGAGACACAAAGGCAACTAAAACGTGGTCTCTGCCCATAAACGGTTTACAGCTTTTCTTGTGAAAGTGCTTTTCATGTCCTTGAATAGCGTGATTTCTCCAAATTAAGTGATGACCCTATTTATTTTGTTCCCTATCTAGTTTCTCTACATTTTCAAAAACGTAGTGAGCAAAATATCGTGCAGAATTATCTGGATCTGACTACTAGAAGTGAAGTGTTTTTTGTATTTGAAAATTTTAATTACAGAAAAAAATATATTTCAGATCTCTGGTCACTGAATAAATAAGCATCTTACACAACAACAGAACAATCTAAATTCAGGGCTTTTGAGAAGCTGAACTTGATGGTTTTGTTGTGTTTGGTTCATCTGGCTTAGGTTTTCCCGATGTTGTAACTCCTGGGGACAAATTAAATGAAAATATCAAAACACACTGAAATGATCCAACTATTTCTTAGCAGTCAAATTATTTTAATTTCCAAATGAAATTGGTATTATTTTAGAATTTTAGTGAATACCTGATTTTTCAAACACCATGTAATTCTTGTATTTCAAATTTTTCTAAGTTGAATCAACTGAATTTACAACTATGTCTCTTTTTTCTATAAATTATTTTTCCAATTTTTATTTTGAATAATTTCAGACTTATGTAAAAATTTAGTACAACGATATTTGCATACCCATCACTCAGATTCATTTATTGATGATATTCTGCCACACTTGTTTCATCTCTCTCTCTGTACACACTTTTTTGTGTGATTGAACCATTTCAAATTAAATTGCAGATCATAACACTTTATCTGTAAATGCTTCAGCATATACCACTGAAGAACAGGGGTATTATTCTACAGGTCCACAATACCATCCTCACACCTAAGAAATGTAACATTGATACAATATCAGATAATCCATATTCAAAGTTCTCCAAATGCCCTACTGATGTCTTTTTACAGTTGTTTCTGTTTTAATCTAGGATCCAAACAAAGATCACTTCTTGCTTTCAGTTTTTGTGTCTTTTTAATCTTGATCAGTTTCCCTGCACTTTTATTCTTTCTTTCATTGGTCTTTCATAACTGAAGAGTCCAGGCCAGAGTTACAGAATGACTCATAATCTGGATCCGTCCAGTCGTTTTTCTCATTATTAAACTCAGGGTAAACTTTCTTGTCAAGTATAGTATGTAGGTGATGTGTTCAATAGCTACTCTTTAGTGAAGAGTGAATGAGTCACTGACGTTCTTGATGTGTCTTGAAGTTCACAACTTACTCTCCAGCTCATGCTTCATTAGTCTAAGGCAGGGGTCACCACACTACAGTTCGTGGGCCAAATCTGGCCTTCTGGCTACTTTTGTTTGGCCTATGAGCTAAGAATCATTTTTATGTTTTTAAATGGTTGAAAAAAATCAAAAGAATATTTCATGACGTGAAAATCATATGATATTCAACTGGCAGTGTCCATGAATAAAGTTTTATTGGAACACAGCCACACACATTTGTTTACATATTGTCTCTGGCTGTTTTTGCACTATAACTGCAGAATTACGTAGTTGTGACAGAGACCATCTGGCCTGCAAAGCCTAAAATATTTACTATTTGGCCCATTGCAGAAAAAGTTTTCCCATCCCTGATCTATGGTAGTCTACATTCTGATACCGTTTTCTTAGAGGTAGATAGATTTCCATTCTCAAAGTCAATGTAACATATTAGCACCTGCAATAGTTATTTTTTGCTTTCTAGATTTTATTGAGTTCTCAATTTCAGTTTCACGTTGCTTTAGTAAAATAAAGTGTCCTTCATTTCATAAACTTAAAGACTGTTCCACATCTACAGTTGGTTTAAGGATTTAAATTTAGTTCACTTATAACAGCCTGGCTTTGATTGATTTAGAGGGTTAGTCAATTACAGACTAAGTCATTAGTTCAATCAAAACCATCAGAAAAATTGACACAACCCAAACTCACTTTAATTTACCAATAAACTGGAATCTTTTCTCTAAATGTTTTTCTCAAGCAGTCCAAGGAAATTTAAATCCAGGCCATTTCAGGGTCAGTTTTTTTCAAATTTATTTTTCAACCCAAACAAAGGTAAAATCATGATCAAAGACTAAGATACACTTTCATTTCCCAAGTGCTGGTCATAAACGACGGTCTGAATTTACCAAGGAACTAAGTATTCACCTCAGACCTGCTGTGGCTAGAGGTGAGCACTCTTGTTGGAAAGATTTTCAAAAGATAACAATCCTTCCTTACTTTTTTCTTTAATTCACCATTGACAGCACTGCCACTTCCCACTGCCACTTGCCTAGGGAGGAGACACTCTAGGAAGTCTTTTAGGCACTTCCTCCTCCTTAAAAAGCAACCGCATACCTTCCATATAGCAATGGCCTCTTAACAGGAGTCTTGCCATGTATTTGCATTTCCAGAGTGAAAAAACAAAATGATGGTGCAAGTCAGGCCTACAACATTAAGGTTTCTGCGGCAAAGGCATTTTGGCCAATACCCTGAGACCATGCTGATGCTTGATTAATGGGCCCTCAACAAAGCAGAAAATATACAAAGATTGTCTGTACTTGCGGTTTGAAGTAAACCAGGGCCTGCATAAAGCAACTTTTCTGTTGCACACGTGACTTGAAGATGCTCACCTGTGTGAGACTCTTCCATGCCTTTGCCAAAAATATGAACAGGCAATTTCCAGTGAGGAAAGACTCCGCCCCCTTCTCTCCCACTCACGAGGGGGACTTTCCGCTGCTGAGCGGAGTGATGTCACTCTATGGATAACTTCGAAGCCAGTCTAATTCATACTTAAACAAAAAAATTGTTCCTAAATATTGGTACTTGATTGTTGGTTACAAATCCCTTATGACATTATGTTCAAGAACCACTGATATTGAGGTTGGGGCTCTCTCCGCGTGAAGTGAAGTGCCCCAAAACCTGGGACAGAGCATCCGCAGAACGGAAGAATCCACACCCCTCTGCATGGACGCACAGCCCAAGATGCTCCACAACCACAAAGAACCCGAGCTTTCCCGTAAGTATGTTCTTCAAAAAAAGGTGAATTTAATGGAAGCACATGTAAAATGCAACAAAACTTGTCCTCAAATTTCCATTGGAGAAATGGCCGATTCTGAAGATTTGGCCCAGGTAACTTCACCTCTTGTTAACTACAGAGACATAAGATATGGAACATCAAGGTCTTCCAGATGTACGCAAAACCTTTGTGTCTCTACACATAAGCTCCCATGTCATCAACTTTCCAGACTGTGGCATCGCTCTTTCTCCCTCTTCAGCCATTTCACGTGGGGAGTTTGGACTAAGATCACCAGATGTAAAATTTGGTACTTTTTCCCCTACCATCAAGACATATAATAATGGATTTTATTAATTTAGTAAATATTAATAAATACGTGATTTAATAAGAAACAACACTAACTTTATTAAAACATTTCCTTTTATTTTTTCTGTGAAGAAGATTAGCCCTGAGCTAACACCCAATGCCAATCCTCCTCTTTTGTTTTTATTTTATTTTTTTGCTGAGGAAGACTGGCCCTGGGCTAACAGCCATGTCCATCTTCCTCTACTTTGTATGGGACGCCACCGCAGCATGGCTGACAAGCGGTGCGTAGGTGTGCGCCCTGGATCCAAACCTGCGAACCCAGCCACTGAAGCAGAGTGCAGGTGACTATGCCACCAGGCCGACCCCCTAAAACATTTCTTTGTCCTTACACTTAACCTACTAGTAAAAAAAAACCCCAACTCCCTGTTAACAAATGGGCCATTACAGACATAAAACAAATATTATTCAGCAAAATTTATTCAAGGACTAAAATGATCGAAGGCGTTAGGAATATAAAAATGTGTAAGATCCTCTTTAAATCTCAATATTCTCTAAGCACTGGTTTATAAAATATAAGGTTTATAGAATTAGTCTGGTTCTATTAGTTGATCAAGTTACACCGGCAGCAATTCAAAACAAATAATTCGGTCTGTGTGTGTGTTTGCTCGCTTGCAAATATGTTTCATTTATTTTAATGCGTCTTTTTATATAGAAATCCAAGTTGCTGAAATTTTTCTTGTCATTAAAATGGTGTGAAAATAAAATCAGTCTTCGTATAGGTTCTCTCGTCCCTGCTGATCTCAAATGACCGATGACACTTACAGCGAGGTTTTGCAAAATGAAAGCTCTCTCACTTCTCAGGAAACAGTTCTTTTTTTTTAATATGTATACTATTTGCCTCTCTTCTAAATACTTTTTTCAGTGTTCTAAGTTCAAAATTATTATTTTACCAATGATGTCTTTCCATGCAGACTATATGTAAAAATATTTTTTAGAAAGTAAATTTGCTAATTATTTGAAGGGTAAGAGGCATTTTCAATAGGAATGAATAATGTTCAACGGATATATTTAAAAAAAGAAAACACATTCTGAAGGATTCAGAATGATTGAACACCAGAATATTCTTGTTAACCTAAGGGTATGATTATTTAAATCATCTGTGACTTGCTGGCAACTCAAACATTTTTTAGCAAAATTTAATCTTCGATGATTCAGCATCACCATAATGATTACCTATTATTATTTAGTATAGTAAATGAGTAAGTTATAGGAAATCAGTCTAAATCAGTAAACACAGTTTGGATATTGTTTTTTAAATCAATCTAAATGATAATACAATAAATCATTATCACTTGAGCGCTTACTATGTGCCAGGCAAGGAGCTAAGCACCTTATACACTCAATTTAATTTAATTTTTACAATACTTTATGTGGTGACACCCATTTTACAATAAGGAAACTGAGGACTAGAGAGATAAGCTGGTTATTATTTGTTTCCTTTTCCTAAAAGCAGAGCGTGGAGGAAAAACATTTGTTTAGAAACTCATTTTCCATCTAGATAAATAGGGACATATTTTGAAGAGTTCACTTAACATCTACACGTTATGTTGCTAAATTTCCTGTCTGTATTGCTTATTGAACATATTTCGTGCCAAAACTGAAGAAAGGGCTTTCATTGTTAAAAAAAGTATTTCTTATAAAAATTCTATAGGAAGAAATGATAGCTAAATTAGCACTTGAAAAAGGCCAAAGAAAATTATATACTGTATATAATTATGCCTCATTATGACCTCTGCACATTTTCCAGAAAAGTTAGGCATTAAAAACACACACAACAGGAACACCTTAAAGGTCAGATCCTGATGAAAGAAAAACGCAATAGTTAATTATGAAGGACGAGATTAATGTTCTAGTAGGAACATACATTTTTATCGTTACATTTTGTTTGAGAAATACTTTAAAATATACAATTTCCCTTCCATATATATTTTTTCCATATCTGAAAAAGGTGGTGGAGAGAGGCAATTCTATAAAGCATAAGTATAAATTAAATTTTAATTTAATGAAATGAAAATGTGGGCTTTGCTCTGATACCTAGCATTCTTTATGTGATTTTTCTTCACATGGGTCTTTTTTCCCCAAAAATATTCTAGCTTTTAGAGTAAATATTGATCGCTTCTCAGCCTTTTGGCTAAGATCAAGTGTAGAGTAAATACTGAGGTCTCAGTTTGCTCAAAATTTACTCAAAATTTCTTATTATCTTCAAGAGATATTTTTTAAGATGCAGAGTTCCTGGATCATATATGTTGGATTTCACCCTGGCAACATACCTAACTATAAACATTTAAAGTAATAACAAATGACAACTGTTTTTTAAATTTTTATTAGAAAATAACATCAGATTTACAAAATGTTGCAAAAATAAAGATAGTGCACTTTAATCAGGCTCACCTATTGTTAATATCTTACCCCATTTGCTTTATCATTTTCTTTCTATCCATCCATCTATGTAGTTTTTTCTGAACCATTTGAAGATCAGTTACATATATCATGGCCTTTTATCCCTAAATACCTCATTATACATCTCCTAATAGGAATATAGGTACATTCTCTTACATAACCATAGTCAGTTATGAACGTCATAAGTTTACATATATAAATACACAATGTATTTATCTAATCTAACCTTTCACATTCCAGTTTTGTCAATTTTCTTAATAATATCCCTTTTAGCACTTTTTCCCTCTTCAGCACACAATTTAAGTATTTAATTTAGTTATCATATCTCTTTGCCTCCTTTAATTTGGAAACATTTCCCCAGCCTTTCTTTGTCTTTTTATGACATTGACAATTTTGAAGAATAGATTTCCCCCTCTTTTTTAAATAGATTATCCCTCATTTTGTGTTTGTCTGATCTTTCCTTATGATTAGATTGAGATCATGCATCCTCAGCAGGAATGTTCCAAGGCGTAGGTGATGTTCCGTCCTTCTCAGGATATCCTATCTGGAGACACACAGTGTCCATCTGTTCTCCACTAGTGATATTAATTTTGATCATTTTGTGGAGAAACCCTGTAAAACCATGCAAATATCCTGCCCCTCCTCAAGATTTTCCCTATATTTAGCATCCATTGACCATTTCTTACCAAGATGGTTGCAAAATTATGATTTTCCAACTCTATCACTCTCTCCACATTTACCAGCTGGCCCTTGGTATTCCACCACAAGTAAAATCTCTCCCTTCTCCTCTATTTTATCTATTTATCATAGATATGAATTAATGAATTCCTTTTTTCCCAATTATTTATAATTCATTACTGTAATTAAATTATTTTGGTGCTCAAATTGTCCCAGATTTGGCTAGTGGGAGCCTCTTCAATCTAGCTCTTGTATTCTTATGACATCTTTTAAGCAATCCCTTACTTTCTGGTGTAACACGGTGTTCTAATCTTAACTTGTGTCTACCTGCCCAGTCCTTGAATCAGCTATTTCTCTGCAGAGCCTTGGTTCTTTTTAGTAGGGATTGGCATTAGAGACCAAGATATGAGTGCTAGGTGTGCTTATGGCTACTGGGGTGTCCTTGCTTCTTGACCCTTTCAGCCAACAAAGCTAGGAAATACATGAGTGTGTATATACATATATGTACACACACATTCAATTATATATGTGCAAAGGCGTATTCATACATACACATGTATACACACATATACATACACACAAACATGCATATACACACTCATATACTTATTTTTGAAATCAGGAGTTCACACCACTTCCTCCAATTTCAATCCATCTCACAGGAGTCTTTCTTCACTTCTCCGATTCCGTATTTGTATTTCCCTTCTTGCACCATGAGAACCCTGGATACTGACAACATCAACACATTTACTCATTTGCTGAATGGTATATTACATTTAAAAATAGTTTCAGGAGCCGGCACTGTGGCATAGTGGTTAAGTGCAGGCACTCTGCTGCTAGTGGCCCGGCTTCAGATCCCGGGCTTGCAGTGATGCACCGCTTGTCAGGCCATGCTGTGGTGGCGTCCCACATAAAGTGGAGGAAGATGGGCACAGATGTTAGCTCAGGGCCAGTCTTCCTCAGCAAAAAGAGGAGGATTGGCATGGATGTTAGCTCAGGGCTGATCTTCCTCACACACACACAAAATAAGTAAATAAAATAGTTTCAGAATTGCTTCAGAACCATTATAATAAATAAACCTGCTGAAAAGAGTTCAGGATTCATTTGCAATTCCCCCATCTCCACATTCCCCTTTCCACACACCCTACCCTGCTCAAGACTGAGGGTGTGTGGTCAAATACTGTATTCCAAAGTTCCTAAATTACCTTGTTACTAAGTTATTGGCTCTTTTCTCCTCCTCCTCTCTTCCTCCCCCCTTCCTTTCCTCCCTCTCGTCTTTCCTTCCTTCTTTCTTTCCCTTATTTCTTCCCTTTGATATGGTTATGACATTCATTTGAAAAATTAAATTCATTTGTTTCCATTTCCTTTCAGTTTTAGGTCATATTTTTCTTCCCTTTCATTCTTATTGACTTAATTTTATTTTTGGGATATGTAGAACATTAACATGCTTTCCAAAGTTGAAACTACACAAAAAGGTGTATTCAAAACTCTGTCCCTCCCTCCTCTATCCCGTCCACCTTGTTTCCCTCAGCCTTTGTAAGTCTGCAATTCCATCGTCTTCTGGCTTATTCTGCCTCTGTTTCTTTCTGTAATAATAGGCGGGTATATGTATATGTTCTTATTTTCCTTTCTTTCTAGCACAAAAGGTAGTGTACTACATATGTCTTTTGCTTTTTTCTTTGAATAATATCTCCTGGAAATCACTCCATATCAGTGCATAGAGATCTTCCTCATTCTTTTTTATAACTATATGGCACTCACTAAGTCACAACTTTTTTGAAGTCCTTTTATAAGTACAAAAGGAGATTTGGAGTCTATTCCATGCCTACATTATGTGAGAGGATACATGACGAGACTTTTTTTTTCAAAGAAGGTGTTGGCATAAATGGTTGTGCCCCCTCCGCCCATTGTCTGAGAGCAGCTGTGTGCTGGGTCCATGTTTTCATGCTTCTCTTGACTTTCCTCCAGAGGAAGGAGTTACCCCTCTCCCCCATCTCTTCATCACACTCCACGCCACCGTTACCCCCACCAACAAATGGCTACTGTTCCTAGACCTAGAATTATGCTTAAATATCTGCCGTCATAAAAACCTTCTCTCAAGAGTGTTGCCTCTGTCTGCACACCACAAAAGGCTCCTAGCTGGATGGGCTAGTCAGGATGAAATCCATCAATACTCTGCTGGCCAGGTCATGCCAGCACACACGTGGGAATACGTCCACCCAGAGCAAGGGTCGAAGTTTCTTCATTTTCAAAAAGGCACCAGAGAGCCCAGCAGCAGCTCTGTCCTCGGTCCTTCTTTCCTATCATGTTATTATCATACTCTCCATCCTACACCGTCCAAATCCTCAGAAGTTTTATGCTAGTGTATCCCTCCCATTCGTTCTCCCTCCACAGTCTGATTTCTGCCCCCTCCATTCTACTGAAACTGCTCAACCACAATTCCCCAGGAAATTATAATCGTACCTGACAACAAAGAAGTGCCTGGAACTTGGAACCTTTCTTGAAAACCATTTTTCTTTTGACTTCTGAAGCCTACAATTCTTTTTTCCCTCCTACTTTTTGACACATGTCTCCTTCCTGCCTTCTTTATTGAGATCCTTCTCCAGGTTTCCTTCTTAGCCTTCCTCTGTTTTCACTCTATAGTTTCTATCTGAGTTATTTTCTACTTCCATAATTTCAACTCACCTCTAGGTATGACTTTTCAGCATTTCATCACGAAGCTTGGCTTTTCTCAGGAATTCTAGGTCTAGGTCCATTTATCCAACTGCCTTTTCCCCTGATGGTTTCCTTAGGACCTTATACTTTAAAACCAGACTTGTAATTTTTTTACTCTTTTATATAATTCTCTATCTCAGATAATGACATTAATATTTTCTGAATTGTTCAAGATTTAAACTTCAGAATATCTCTGATTACTCTCTCTCTGTTTTTTTTTTTTTGTGTGTGTGTGTGTGAGGAAGATTAGCCCTCAGCTAACATCCAATACCAATCCTCCTCTTTTTGATGAGGAAAACTGGCCCTGGGTTAACTTCCATGCCCATCTTCCTCTACTTTATATGGGACATGGCCGCAGCATGGTTTAACAAGCGGTGCGTCGGTGCCCGCCTGGGATACGAACCAGTGAACCCCGGGCCACCAAAGCAGAGCGCGCGCACTTAACCACTATGCCACGGGGCTGGCCCCACTCTCTCTTTTTTTAGTCCCCCAAATGTGACTAGAAAAGTCCCTGTGTTCCTTCTTCCTCATATTTTGAAACCCTGTTTAACTACTTTCCATCTCCACTGCCAGCCAGATGCCAAGACCCCAGTGACTCACACATGGTCCACAGCAATAATATTCTTATTCCTGATGATTTTTGGGTCACTCATAGTGCTAATCACTTTGCCTCATACATTTCATTTAATCAAGTCCTTTGTCAATATCTAAATTTGTGCCCTCCTGGAGCTGCAGACAATGCTTGTGAAACAGAAGATGTGTCCTCTTGCAGGTGGGTTAGCAACTTGGGGATTCTCTGTCTTCAGTCTGTAGGAGACTTACCAGAGAAGCTTGTGAAAATGAAGACTGCAGGTTCCCACCTTTGTTCTGATCCCGCAGACCTGGGGTAGAGCCTAAGCATTTACATAACGAGTACCCCAGGATATTCTTTTGCAGGTATTACATTGACCACACTTTCTCAGACATTCCTCCAAACAGTCCCTAATCTAGTATCCAATCTATGTGCAAGAGATGATATTTTTCATATGTATTCATACACTACCTATTTCCAAAAGTGATGTGTGATGTGAGGCAGCTTACAATAAAAAGCACAATTAATTGGAAAATCATTAATATAATAAAAGACATGAGCCAAGAAATAAAAATGGTGAGAGAATAATTGAAAATTCAGGCTAAGGGACAGTACTGAAACTAAGCATAAAAATTCACTCTGAGCTTCTCAGCAATGAAGGTAAAGAAGAAAACATGACCAATGAGAGTATTCTTTGTCTAATAAAAAGAAGTAACTTTCTCCTGCACCTTAGCTTTGGGAGAATTTGCCCTACGGGTCTTATTTGGGGACCGTTGAATAACATAATAGACAACATAATTTAAATCTATTTTTTTTTAAAGAAGTTTGCATAGAGTTACTTCTTACAATAAGCTTAGATGAAAACTAAAGGCATAATATGGTTGCATTTTGGAGAATCTTGAAGATGAGTGATGGGTGGATCCCTTCCATGGTCCCTTCTAATTACCAATAGTCTCAGCCAGGCCTTTGACAGGAGATGAATAATAGACAATTCAAAATTGAGATTACTGTTCTGTTCTACTCAGAGATAGTCCGCATTTCTGATGGAAGAAAGATCCGATGTGTAGATGACAAAGATGCTGTTTTCTTGTGAAAAATAAAAGGACTTGTCTGGTATTTTTATCTTAATGGAGAGTCACTTCACCTCTGAACAGGAGTGAGCCAAATGAGCACTTTCACACAGATCGAGGGCAATTCTCACAAAGCAATTCGATGTCTGCAGTAACTCATGGAAATGCCAGAACCCTATACCATAAAGCACAAAGGAGACGGCCTGTCTTAGAAGGTTTTGAGGATAAGGAGCACCAAATGTCTGTCTCGACCACAGAAGATCCTTAACATGACCCCTGTAAAATGTTTAATTTTGAGACCAACTGCATGATAAGAGTTAACCAGGTAAGCCACAAATTGTGACCCTAAGGAACTACATATGGCAATCAGTTGAGCAGACTACTTTAATATTATCTGTTTAAATGTTAAAGTGTGCCTGCCAAAAATTGATCACTTTTGCTTTAGAAGAATTAGTATTTAGCAGCTTTTCCTGACATAAGTTAACCAATAGGTTGAATTGCTCGTCAAAGCCATTTCTGTGACCATAGAGGAAGGCATGTCATCAACACATGAAAGGTACTTGGCTTGCTGTGGCTAGCCAATTTGTTCAGTTATAAAATTAAAAGAAGAGCACTTGGGATCCAGCCCTGTTTTATGCCATTTAAAATAGACATTTCATCTGTCAAAGAGAAGGCCTTTCCTATCCATGTTAATTTGTGCCATAATGTCCAGCAGTAATGGCTCCGATAAAGAATTATAAGCCTTGAATCTATGTTGAGATCATACACTTAGGCCTTTTTATGGATTCAATGACCAATGATAAATCAATAAGTTTCATGAAAAGTCTTAAAATGCCCCTAACTGATTGAAAGACTGCATTTTATCTTCAGAAATATATGCTGCATGCTGATTTCTCATCTCTCCTTCAATTGTCCAAATCTTTTCTCCCTATCTAACCTCATGCCTCTTCTTATGTACTCTCTTACATTATAGTTATTTTAACATAGATCTTAGAGCCCCAATTAGTTTTCTGTTTTATTGGATCCTCCAAAGCTATGAACAGTCATTCTATAAATGTATGCCTGCTCTATATATTTACTAAATAAAAGAATGAATGAATGGTGGGTGCATGAATAAATGGATGAATATTTCCTACTTTGGTTATGATCAAATATAAAGTTCCAAACCGTACAATTTGGAGACACAGAAGGAAGAGACAAAAAAGTCAAAGAACATGATGAATGTGATCTGTGTCCTTTAGCTCAAGAGTTTGTTTTGGCTTTCAGTCAAAGAAATTTGGAATCATGTCACTCCAGATTTTCAAGGTACAGATTGTTGAAAATGGATGGGTTCCATCAGCACTTGTCATGAAATTACAGACCTTGTCACATTGGCCAAGCCATTGAAATGTTTCAGTTGGCTTCCTCTAATGTTCTTTTCCCAAGGAAAATCCAAAGAACACCTAGACAATCTGAATAATGAAGATTGTAAATTCCTTAATTTTCTCATTTCTGTCCTGGTTCCCAGGTGTGTATCAAAGGGTTCTATTTAACCTCCAAAAAGTTTTCAGTTGATTGATAACATATTGTATTTAGATACCAGCTCTTTTTCAGTACATTACACAGCCAAGTCAATGATTTCCTATATTTTTCGCTTCACGGCATACATAAGAAGTGATGATATCATACTCTGGAGTAAATGGAGGAGGTGGGCCACCGTGGGGGCTGAGACAGTCCAACCTCAGCACAACAGTAATACCACATTCTGGTGTCTGCCAGAACTAAGTTTAGGAAGCTCTGGGCTTCAGTACACAAAATTAAACCTTGGAGTAGAAAGTGGTTATCAGGTCCAGTTTTTCATTCCTAGGAATTATATTTAATTACTCTCAACATCCAAAATAGTGGTTGTTTATTCTATGCTTGAAGATTTCTAGCGGTTGTTGAGAGACTGTCCTGCTGTGGGAACATGGTTTGTGTACAGAAGTCCTCATGTTGTCCACCTTGCTCTCTACTATTTATAGTCAGCTCCTTTCTCTTCTCGTAAATGAAAGTCAACATTCTCGTAAAAACTGTCCTTCAAGAACTTGAGTATGTCACTTCTCAGTCTCTTTTCAGGTAAATAAGAGCAATCCCTTCTATCTTTTTTCCCTGGGGCTGGTTTCCTATTTCCTCAATATTTTATTTTATTTTTGGTTCTCTAAATTCACTGTGATTTCTCCACATATTTTTTAAAATATGGAAATCAAAACTTGACAAATTATTTTATAAAAATCTGGCCATCACTGCATATGTGCATATGGGCTTACTCACCTCTTACTGTGAGCCACTGACGTTCTCATGTATTATTCCACTGTGAGTGTAGTTGATTGACACCACTTACACTTATTCTTAACAAACAGGTGAGAAAATGTGAACCAGGGACTCAAATAATAAAACTATAAATATTAATATTAATCATAGCTGTGGTTGAGTAAAGCACTGTGTTTAATAATGCTTGACAAATGTTATCTCATTTGATTCTCACAACAACCGAATGGGTAGATAGAGTAGTATTCCCATTTTGTAGATGAGGACGCTGAGGCTCAGAGACATGAGGTAACTTGTCCAGGGTTGGTCTTGGATTCAGGCAGATTAATTCTCTGACCACTGCCACTTACTGTCTCCAAGAATAGCAGTTCAGAATAATAATGATCAGACTGATTTGCACTGTGTACGTTGTTCTGGTTTTTTCTGTGGTTATCCTGATGTAGAAGCCAATTCATGTTAAAAGGTGACTTCTACCTTCAAATTTTATCAGTTGCCTCCTTAAGAGGACCAAGTATAACACCAAAAGAGTGAATGCTTCTCAAAATATGCTTCTAAACATATTTTTTCCTAATCTATTATGTTCATTTCTTTTTGCTGAGGTATACTTGGCATATAACCTTATATTAGTTTCAGGTGTACAACGTAATGATTCAATATTTGTATATATTGTGAAATTATCACCATAAGAAGTCTAGTTAACATCCGTCACCATATATAGTTACAATGTTTTTTTCTTGTGATGAGAACTTTCAAGATCTACTTTCTTAGCAACTTTCAAATATGCAATATAGTATTATGAACTATAGTCACCACACTGTACATTACATCACCAGGACTTATTTATTTTAAACTGGAATTTTGTACCTTTTGACCCCCTTCACCCATTTTGCCCACCCCCCGCCTCCACTTCTGCCTCTTGCAACCGCCAATCTATTCTCTGTATTCATGAGTTTATTTTATTTATTTTAGATTCCACATATAGGTGAGATCATACAATATTTGTCTTTCTCTATCTGACTTATTTCATTGACCTTCAAGGTCCATCTGTGCTGTCATAAACTGCAAGATTTCATTCTTTTTTATGGCTGGATAATATTCCATTATATATATAAAATCTGTACATAATCACAGTTTCTTTATCCATTCATCCGTCAAAGAACACAAGTTGTTTCCATATCTTGGCTATTGTAAATAATGCTGCAATGAACATGGAGGTGCATATATCTTTTTGAGTTAGTGTTTTCATTTTCTTCCGATAAAGACGCCGAAGTGGAATTGCTGGATTGTATGGTATTTCTATTTTTAATTTTTTGAGGAACCTCCATACTGTTTTACATAGTGGCTGCACCAATTTGTATTCCCACCAACAGTGCACAGGGTTCCCTTTCCTTCACATCCTCGCCAACATTTGTTATTTTTTATCTTTTTGATACTAGCCATTCTAACAGGTGTGAGGTAATATATGATCATGTTGCTTCTAGGAAAAATCTTATTTATTAAGCAAATAGTTACATAGCACTTACCATGTGTCCAAATACTCTTCTAGGTGCTTTACAAATACGAACCCTATGAAGCAGGCACTACTTTAAATGTGGAGAAACTGAGGACAGAGAAGTTAAGTAATTGCCCAAAGTCCCAGAAATAGTATGAGAGTAGAACTGGGATCTGAACCTATGCACCAGAGATCAAGCACTTAACCA
This sequence comes from Ceratotherium simum simum, assembly GCF_057802395.1. Classification (NCBI taxonomy): domain Eukaryota; kingdom Metazoa; phylum Chordata; class Mammalia; order Perissodactyla; family Rhinocerotidae; genus Ceratotherium; species Ceratotherium simum. The sequence continues at coordinate 16,299,308 of NC_141902.1, read as the reverse complement.
CTCTACAATCCTCTATTGCTTGCTGGGCAATGTGTTGTTTATAGAACGTGTGATGACTATTTTAATTCTATTACTGAATTTAAAACCATAAAGTTAGTGTTTGTTGGTAGGAGTGTGTAGGCAGACATATGCTTACAGATACACCTTTTAATAATTTAAATGGAAATGAAAACAAGACCTCTTACCCAGAGACGGCTTTGCCCATAGTAAAATAAGCCAGGAAACTTATGGTCAAACACACAAACCTCAAGTTTCACGACTTCCAGTGCAGTAGTATAAACAGGAAGTCAGCAAAACCCCTTCCCTAGTTTGGGAAACCCGAGTTTTCAAGTGGATCCAAAATTTGGTGTCTTGACTCCAACTCTAAGTGGTAGATCCGAGTCAGGGCTGAGAGCCCTGAAAATTATCCTGGTCTATCCCATCCTCAGGGCAAACTGAGGGGCCTTGAAAATATTTCAGCCTTGAACCTATGTAGGCATCAAGTCAGCCTCTGCCTTCATCATTGGAGAGGATATTATTTAGCTATAACACATCTGTCGTTTTTTAATGGCAACTGCATAAATACATCACAATTATTTTACATTCTCAAATGTTGGTCATTGTATCCCTCATAAAAAGGCTGTTCAATTCAATCTAAACAAGGAATTTTATCACATGATACCCTCCACCTGGTTAATTTTAAATCATACAATTTGGAAGATATTTGGGAGTTCCTTTATATCTAATTTCACTGTAAGAGGCCTGGGACATTTTGACCTTTGTTGAAATCAGCACATATTTCAGTTTGGGAAAAGAGAAGAAGAAATATTCCATCGTACAGCTTATGTTTGATGTGTACAATTGCACCTAAAACAAGATACTAAGTCAGATATCAAGTGGAATTTTGGAAGATACTATATATAATTATAGGTATAGCCTAGGTGAGCCACCCAACCTACAGGCAGCAGTGCTAAAAAGGGGGTAAGCTTGATATGTTTGGACACACACCCACCAGAGAAGAGGCAGCTCTCTGGGCACTGGAGTCACAGGGCCTCAGTTTACATCTCAGCTCTGCCACTGGCTATCTGTGTGTCGTTAGGCAAATTACTTATCCTTTCAGAGCCTCAGATCCCTCAATCGTATAATGGGGATGCAAATAATTTGCAAGGTTGCTTTGAATATGAGAGAGAATGTATTAATTAGCCCAGTTCCTAGCTCTTTGTAGGTATATATGTTAACAATGGTGTTCTTCATTATGAAGGTCATGTCCTTATGTACAATTTTGATATGGGAAATTAAAAAAAGGGAAAAAAGAAATGTTTTTGGCATCATCAAAATGGCAAGAATAAGGCTTTTGTTCTCTTTTGGTGTTCAAAAGCTGGACACTCGGTTGTGAAGTGTCTAGTATTAGGTGACTAACACATACTATTTCAACACACTACATGCAGTAATGTTCTGTCAAATATTTGCTCTATCACCCTGGTTCGTTGTGACATATTTTATTTGAAGCAAAAACATACACCTTCGGTTACTACATAGGTTTCCATGATGCAGGCAAACTCATCCAAAGTAGGATCATCTTGCACAGGCTCAGAGCTGTACGAAGTATCATGGGCAACATGTATCGTCTGTGTACACTTCCCCAGATGTAACAAACGGTGATAAATTATATCTTGACAAAGAAACTACTCTTATTCAAAGCAAGTTTGGAAACAATATTTCAGGAGTCTAACCCTTCTTTAATCATACACTTTGATGGAGGAATGTTCTTATGCACATCAGCTCAGCTCAATTCCTTCCAGAAGGACTGACATCTTAAACTGCACTAAACAATGAATCACCTTGTCAAATAAAGTGCAAAATGGAAAACCTGTTACCAAACTCATCCGATATAATGACATTTACAACAACATGTTTGAGGTGATAAACCGACAATAATAATTATATTTCCTTTAGACTTTGATTGTACTCTGAAAGTTCGATGCAATCATACTTTCTTCCTTCAAGAAAATTTTACACCCCGACATTTAATTTCTGAAACTTCAAACCTTCTATGAACATGCAAATCACAGTTGGCATTAAAAGAAGCACTCTCGGCTCTCTTTCAGGAGACCGGAATAATGACGACGACGATGATGCAAACAATAGCTAAGTATAGGAGACTTTTCGTGTAATTCAAGGTTGATGGAAGCATTTCAGTTCAGAAATGACAAATAGAGCACTTTTCTCCCCAACAACACGATTTTGCTGGGGAACTTTCTTGAGGAGAATAAAAGCAGAATCAAGGTCGTGCAAAACACAAGATTACAGCCGCATGCATAGAGCTTTTGCACATAAGGCACTTAATTATTATTAAATGACTAACCATGGAACTTTCCCTATGGTATTCTGAGCATTCAGAAGACTAGGTCACTCCTCTCAGGGTGGGTTTTAACTACCCTCACAGAGCAGCCGGGGTTTTCCCTGCCCTGAGTTTCCAGGCCTTGCCGGCACTCCTGGCTCCCTCTGCTGCCCTATAATCCTGCTTGGTGAACAGGCTCCCCATCTGGCTCCTGAGCAAATGCCCCACTTCCCTCTGGGGTGGCCGAACCTCGGATCCTCCCCTACGTTCCTAAGTTCTCACCACTCCAGCAGTTGTGTTCAAAGCCTGTGGGCTCGTGCTCACTAGTGTTCTCCATTTATTTTGCTGCTTGTCCGTAGCTCTGGCTGCAAGTTCAGCAGGGAAAATGTTAAAACTTTTGGCTAAAATGAGATTTGATTTACCATTTGCAGGTACCAGTTGTCCATGCTCTGTCTGTCTTGGAACTCCTCAGAGAATCAAGCTTAGCCTGTAATCTCTTCCCAGAATATTTGTGATTACAAAATCTACTTATCACCCAACAGTTTAGAGATTTAGATAACAAAAAAACTAAGTCACGTATAAAAATAAGACTTTTATTTCTAGATATAACTGTTTTAGCTGCTCTACTGAACATAAAAATTGTGTGTTTTGTATGTCTAGGAAGTTGAAATCTTACATAAATGAAAGACATGTTATATACATATTTTTTCTCTATGATCTCTCAGATCATATTTGGCCCCCCACGATAGAGATAATAAATTGTAATACTCCAGAACTGAATTATAAACATGTTTATTAAATTACTTGTTTGAAATACTTTGCTTACACCTGCATCAACTATTAGATTGCCAATTCCTGGTGATCTATATCTTCTTCTAATACTAACACTATATCTTCCAAAATAGTAGCGCTCAACAAACTGGTTAATATTGAAATGAATATAATTATTTCAATAAAGGGTATCCTGGATTTTTTTTAAATACCAAAAGGCATTTTGACACAGTCTTCCAAAAGGCAGGGAGATTTCTAGAGCAACTTGACTCGTGTCAGACACAGCCCATAATAATTCCACAGTTCATATTTGTTAAATGATAAATGAGGAGCAACAAGGAGGTGTTTAATATATGGAATGTGAGACATTTTCACAATATAGAACTCAGTGGAGATGATCGTGTTGAACAATGAACAAAGCAGGGTGCCATGAGGATTTAGGTAGCAACAGACAGCTGTGCTCACCCTTGACGTGGCAGGAGCTTCATATATACAACTCTAATGGACGTCTTCTCTCTAATTCTTGGCAAGATGTTCATTATGAAACCCATTCCAGAGATGAGGATAAGCAGCTTTCCTGCGGTCAAACAACAATAATAGGGCTGAGCTAAGATTTGAAGTCAGGCCTGTCCTCTCCAAAGCCTGTTCTTTTCCCTTGGCTCTGTTCTGCCCTGCTTGTCACCTGAAGTCCATAGAGCCAATGGGGTGGTGGGAGCAGGCAGGGTGGGGAAAGGAGATCAGCTTTACAGCATTTCAGACTCATTATAGGCAAGGGAGATTTGAGGTAGTGAAGTCAGTTAGGAGAGGATACTATGATTTTGTTGATCCTAAAAATGAAACTTTTCTACATATGCGTGCATGTGACTCTAGCCAATTTTAAAAAAGTTCTTCTGACCCGAAGTGTAGAATAACACTTGCCCATTCTTTGAAAACAATAAGAGATGATTGGTGGCCACATGCTGAAATGCTTGTCTTCCCTCTGCTCTACACATCGTTATTTGTAAAATCATTGACAGAGGAAAAACGATAAAGACTCCATATTGTGCAAGATACTGCTGCATTCAAATAGCTTTGTCCCTTTCTTAAGAAATCAGGCAGGAAAACTGGCTAATTGGAGGGCCAGCAAGCCCACGAAGAGCACATAATGAATTCCGGGGGCAAGGACACATCAGAGCTCACATTCTAGTAAATGACTTTAGTAGCAAAAAATCGAGAGGTTGCCTTCTCTGGAGCGACATCCACGGGAGCAAGAGCCTCACGTAGCCTGCCAACATCACACATGTAGAGTCTGGGCTAACGTCTGTATTAATTTAACTTTTTGCTGGAATTGCTGTTCAACTTTTTTCTTTTAAATGAATCACTGCTTTACAAAATGAAAAATCTGGAAAATGTAACAAGACCTCTATGACAATTAGTGCTGTATGCTCTTTTTACATCCTCTTTTGGAAACTGAATTTTTCATGGTTCAGATACTGTTCCAATAATTAATTTGAAAATTTGCCTTATTTTTCTGAATTCGTGTTCTTCATTTTTCTCCAGGGAAGAAGAGAAGGAACTGCAAACCACGTACCTTTATAGCAACCTGGTTGAAACCGCAGGTTAAATGATAGCAACGGCAATCTTACTTCTTCTCTGTCTCTTTCTGGGCCAGTGAGTTCAACACGTTGCCACTTGGCAGCCTCAGCCCGCAGAGTCATCCACTGAGAAGAGAATGTGGGCATCAAGTGTCGGCGGTCTGCACAGATTCGGGGAAACCGTGTTCAGAATGCTTATACGTACTTCTCAATTTTATAACTACTAATTGAATCTACCTCAAGCCAATTCACTAATTTAACAAGCACTTTTGAGGCACCTACTATGTGTTAGGCTGGATGCTAAACACAGAAAATACAAAAGTTTCTCAATCCACAACCCTGGCAATCAACCCTAATTAATAATTTGCCCTCATTTCCCACATGCAATCCTTTAGCTAGTGCTGTTAATTCTATAGGCAAAAAAAGAATCTATTACTTTCTCATTTATTTTGCCAGAGTCCAAGCCACCATCATCTCCTGCGTTACTACTGTCGTATATAACCATCCAACCATCTGCTCAGTCACTCAGCAAACATTTACTGGACACCTGCTGTGTGCCAGGCACTTTTCTGGGCTCAGGGAACACACTACTGACCAAGGCAGACAGAGTCCCTATTTCCATGGAGCAGCATTCCAAAGAAGGAATACAGAAAATTAAAGAAAGAAGGGAAAATCAGTTAGTGATTAGTGTACTGATAAAAGACAGGGTGCTACTGTCGGAGGTAATTGTGGTAAGTAGAGATGCATTCAATCTTTGTTTGAGTCTTCATATTCAGACAAAATCTGCTATTTGTCTTTGATCCCAGCCTTTGGAAGGCAAAATAGCTGAATTCCTACTTCAAGGTCATTTTTGGCATCCCTAAACTTGTCAATAATTAATGATTGGATAATCATGTAGGTTTCCAGCACTACTAATCAAAGTAACAACATAAGTGATACAAACAAGATACGTCAGTAGGATTTATTGTTAATATCTGAGTATTCATTGTCAACTGTAGGTAAACAATCTAGATATAACTTGGGGTCAAAATTTACTTTATGCTTTAAATTCTACAAAGAGTCAATTAAAATAAAAATATTTCTTATCACAAGAATAACTGCTATACTACATGACAGTTTATGAAAGCTGTTAGTTTTATTTATGTACAGATGCAATTTTAAAGAACTTTCAACCAGTTAAGGAAATAGATTGGGAGATCAGCAACAAAAAATCCTTTAAGATATGTATTTAAGTTTCAGTTATCAAACTCCATTTACGTTATAATTTTGAGAAAAATGTCCCCTTTTTTTGAATTCTTTGCATCTTGTTAAGATAAATTAAAGCAGAATGCTAAATTTCCTACCTCAAAATTTTCTAACGAGGCAAAACTTTAAAAAGCGTATTTAACAACACCTATGATAACCCGTCTTTAGTCTGAGCATTCTGCAGACTACAAAGAGCATGAAGACAAGAAGAAGCTATCAGGGGAAAATCAGGAAACCCAAATCTATCTTTCCCCTCTACCGAAGTTAGTAGGGAGTGGCATTATCATGACTGCAGGATCAGTCTAGTGGCTGACAATACTGCAAATTGTTTCTGCACTATGGTTTCAAACTTACAAAATCAACTACTAAAATCTTCCATGATAAAATTATAAAAATAATTAAATTTATTTATTCAAGTATTAGACATGTTTTTAATCCAGATAGTCTTTTTTTTTTTTTTTTTGGTGAGGAAGATTGGCCCTGAGCTAACATCAGTGTCTATCTTCCTCTATTTTTGTATGTGGGACGCCTCCACAACATGGCTTGAAGAGTGGTGTAAGTCCATTCCCGGGATCCAAACCCGTGAAACCTGGCAGCTAAAGCAGAGCAGGCTGAACTTAACCACTATGCCACCAGGCTGGGCCTAATCCAGATGTTCTTTTTTTTTTTGGTGAAGAAGATTGTCCCTGAGCTAACATCTGTTGCCAGTCTTCCTCTTTTTGCTTGAGAAAGATTGTCCCTGAGCTAACATCTGTGCCCATCTTCCTCTGTTATGTATGTGGGATGCTACAGCAGGACAGCTTGATGAGTGATGTGTAGGTCCGCACCTGGGATCCGAACCTGTGAACCCCGGGCCGCCGAAGCAGTGTGCAAACTTAACCACTACGCCAGCGTGCCAGCCCCAGATGTTTTTTTTTTATAATGGACTAAACACCGAATTTACACTTGGCAATTCAGCTTTGATCCAAAAAAGGTATTAGGGATGCATCTTGAAAGAAGCCAGAAAGGCCTCTCTGAGAAGGTGACTCTAAATCTGTGACCTGAACCATTCAGGCAGTGATCCGGGTGAAGAGCATTCCAGGCAGAGCATGTGGATAGTGCAAAGGCCCACCAGGAGTAACCAGCTTATCACGTTCGAGAAGAAGATGTGGCTGGAGAAGAAGAGGAAGTGGGGAAAGGATCCCTGCTGAGAACTGGGAGGTAGGCAGGAGCCAGATGCTAGACTTACTCTTCCACTCTTATCCTCCATCATCCTGACTCCCAGGCCCCACTCATTCCATCCTCAGCAAGTTGTAGAGTGGTCTTCTTACAGCGTAACTGCGTGTTATCACTCCTCAGCTTGGCATCCTTCCATAGTTTCCTGTAGCACTTATAATGCTACCCTAACTCCTTGCCAAGCCTCCGAGACCTGGCCCTGCAGACTTCTCTAGGCAGATGTCAGTACCGCCTGCACTTCACTCATTAATTTCCAGACCCTTCTCTCTGCTCATTCACAAACCAAGCTTTATGTCAAATCTGGCCTGTTGCCCATACTATTCCCTAGACTAGGATGCCCCTCCCTTCAGCTCTTTGCATGATGTCCAACTCTTTTCTCAGGTCTCAACCTCACATTTCAGAGGCCTTCTCTGACAACAACTGCCAAAACTGGGTCTCCCCACCCCGTGCTAATATGCCCCATCAGCAATTTTTCCCCTTGAATTTCTTTTCTTGTTTGTTGACTCTCTTCCCCAATAGACTGAAAGCTACTGGAGAGCTGGTGCCTTGTTCATTTCCTTTACCATTGCAGCCTCAGCACCCAGCATGGTGCTTAGCAATGGTAAGCCATCAATAAAAAGTCCACTGAATAGACAAGAGAAAAATAAAAGTGAAAACAACAGCAATTCTTTAAGTTACAACCCAGTAGGGGGAACAATAAACAAAATAATAGTAACACATGAAATGAATAAGTCCCATCTACTGACTGTTCACTATATGTCACACATATAGTGTGCTCAATGTTTTATTTCATTTATTGCCACAACAAGTCTACATAGTTGGTAAGTGGTGGAACCAGAGGTTGGTCACAGAAGTCTTTGAATTCCCTACTCAGAACGAAGACTATATGTAATTGACATCTGGGAGGCACTGAAGGTGTTTTGAGCAAAGTAAAATAATTCTTAAAATATTTTATTAGTAGGAGTATTCATTCCCTGAATTATAATAGACCATTTGTGCTTTCACTCTGTGAAACCTAAATGGAGCTGATACTCCATTTCCCTCTCAGGCTTTGCCCAAGGACTCAATTTCTGATTCTATTCCCTCAATAAAAGAGAACTGGGTTAACTTTTGGAATGTGAAATGCTCCTCTGACACACAAATAATCACGAGGACAATTAAAATGATAAAATCTTAGACTAAATGTGAAATAAAGTCAAATATAACTTCTGAATGTTTGTAGTTTTTAGACGTAAAATCATGTACCATGCAAAAATTCATGAACTCTAATTTTCAAGAAAGAAAATGGCACAATCACAATAAACCCTACCTAAATGTGTTTTAAACTCATTATTATTTATACCAAATTTTTAATATGAAATATTTTCAATGTGTCTGCTTTGGTTAAATCCTGTTAAACAAACAAACCAAAAACACTGAAAAATGTATTTCTCCATGTGGCTGGATATATTCCCAGGTTGTATAGAAACAGATAACGTACTTACAGTCTTCTTTCTTCTCAATTATGACATGAGTCAGGGAAAAAAAATGTATCCTTGGGTGACACAATAATTTGCAAATAGGCTACATAGTTAAACAAGCATTTTGCCAAGACTTAAAAAAATAATAAGAGAGCATACAAGCACAAAAGGAACTAAATTTCACGCTGTTTAAGGGCTGATGTGAAATTTTTAAAGAGAGGTACAATTCACATATAGTTATATGACTGTTTTTTCCCTTAAAAATCCATTTTGATTATTTTCCTATATCATTAAATATTCTTCACATATAATACTTCAACTTGAGGCAATGTCATTATTTCTTTAACAAAGCTTCCTTTTGTGTAGCAAAACTTTTTTTCAAGATTTTTTTTTAGTTTCTCAGTTTCAATAATGTAAAAAAATCCCACTGGGATGAAAATCTTTTTTAATAATCAGCTTTATTAAGTTATCATTTTCTTACAATAAAATACATCCATATTAAGTTTATATTTCAAGAAGTTTTGAAAACTGTGTATACTTATGTAACCACTATTACAATTGAGATAGAGAATATTTCAATCAAAGGGAGTATCCCTTTGTGTCCCCCACTTCCCTGGCCTAGGCAACCATTGATCTGTCACTACAGGTAAGTTGTACCTGTCCTAGAATTTCATATAAGTGGAATCACACAGTATGTATGCTTTTGGATCTGGCTTTTTGTCACTCAGCATGATTTTTTTTTTTTATGTGAGGAAGATTAGCCCTGAGCTAACTTCCGATGTCAATCCTCCTCTTTTTTGCTGAGGAAGATTGGCCCTGGGCTAACATCCTTGCCCATCTTCTTCTACTTTATATGGGATGCCGCCACGGCATGGCTTGATGGGCAGTGCATCTGTCCGTGCCCAGGATCAGAACCTGCGAACCCCAGGCCGCCCAAGTGGAACGCACGCACTTAACTGCCACACCACCAGGCCAGCCTCCACCCAGCATGATGTTTTTGATGTCCATTCGTGTTATTGTGTGTGACAGTAGTTAATGGTTTTTTATTGCTGAGGACTCTTCTATTGTATGGATTCACCACAATTTATTTTTTCTCCTATTGAGATATTTGGGTTCCTTTAGATTTGGGCTATTTTGAAGAAAGCTGCTATAACATTTATGTACAAGCTTTCCTGTGAAGATGCTGTCATTTCTCTTTGGCAAATACCTAGGAGTGGGATTTCTGGATTATATGGTAAGCGAATGCTTAACTTAATAAGAAACCACCCAACTGCTTTTCGAAAGTGGTGTCCCATTGAACATTCCACCAGCCGTGTCTGAAAGTTCCACTTGCCTCAAATCCTTGCCAACACTTGGGATGGCCAATCTTTTCAGTATCAGCCATACTACTAGGTGTGTAGTGGAAGCTCACTGTGGTTTTAATCTGCCTTTCCCTAACCCCTCATGATGTTGGGCTTTTTCATGTGATTATTTGTCATCCGTAGAGCTTCTCTGGTGAAGTGTCTCTTCCAATCATTTGCCTATTTTTTAAATTGATTGTTCGTCTTCTTGTTGAGTTTTGAGATTTCTTTATATACCCTGGATAAAAGTCCTTTCATCAGATATATGTAATGCAAATATTTTCTTCCAATTTATGACTTGTCTTTTCATTTCTAAATGGTTCATTTTAACTATCAAAAGTTTGAAATTTGATGAAGTTTAATTTACGATTTTTTTCTTCTCTGACTCATGCTTTTTTTGTTAGATCCAAGAAATTTTCTTACCAAAGAAAAATCTCAACAACATTTCAATAAACTTTGCTAATTTACTAAGTGAAAATGAATAATATCTTGATATTTTTTGGAGATTAAAATATACTCGAACTCTATTACATCATCGGGCTATTGTGAGGATTAAATGAGATCCATGTAAAGCAATTAGTCTGGTGACTGGGCAACTGCTGTCAACACGTGTTAACCTTGATTACGATGTTTATCAGAGACTTGTATTTTCTCTTTTGTAAATTCCTTTAAACATAAAATTTTAAGAACTTTATAATCAGGAAACAAACCTTGTTTTTCCCCATTTTCATTGCCACATTACTTCCCCAGTAATAACTGCTTTTTATCTTCTAGTTTTTCTCATTATATGTCTTCTGTGATATTTTCCCCCATTGGTTTTCAGTTTTGGAAAGTCCTTCCTCATCCAGAATCTGTTTTGGATATAAGAATTTAATAAATGATACAACTAACACCATAAAATGATGGGAAAATAAATAAAAAAATTATTTGGAAACTACTTAGCTATTTTAAAATTTAGATCCTTATTTCACATCATAATTCAACATAAATTCTCGGTGAATTAAAATCTGAATTTAACAATGAGGAAAAGGTAAGACGAACAGGAGCGTGGCATCCCATCACCTTTGCCATGTTCTATTGTTAGAGTCACAGGTCCCAGCCACACTCAGTGGGAGGGGATTATAAGAGAATGTGGCTCAGTGGAGGTCACATTAAGGTGTGTCCACCATACCTATTGTTTTTATTGAGATGACATTGGTTTATAACGTTATATAAATTTCAGGTATATATCATTATATTTCAATTTCTGTGAAGACTACATCGTTTTCACCAAGCAAAGTCTAATTGCCATCCATCGCTATACACATGTGCCCTTTTATCCCTTTTGTCTTTCCCTCTCCCCACTTCTCCTCTGGTAACCACCAATCTATTCTTTTTCTATGTGTTTGTTTGTTGTTGTTGTTTTATCTTCCACGTTTGAGTGAAATCATACATTTATACACATATATATACACACATCACGTCTTCTTTATCCATTCATCCATCGATGGACACTTGGGTTGTTTCCAAGTCTTGGCTTTGTGAATAATGCTGCAATAAACATAGGGGTGCATATATCTTTTCAAATTAGTGTTTTTGTGTTCCTTGAATAAATACCTAAAAGTGGTATAGCTGGATCATATGGTAGTTCTATTCTTAATTTTTTGAGGAATCTCCATACTGTTTTCCACAGTGGCTGCACCAATTTCCATTCCCACCAGCAGCCTATGAGAGTTCCCTTTTTTCCACATCCTCTCTAACACTTGTTATTTCTTGTCTTTTTAATAATAGCCATTCTGACGGATGTGAGGTGATATCTCATTGTAGTTTTGATTTGCATTTCTCTAATAATTCGTGATGTTGAACATCTTTTCATGTGCCTGTTGGCCATCTGTGTATCCTCTTTGGAAAAACGTTCAGATCCTCTGCCCACTTTTTTTTTTTTTTGCTGAGGAAGGTTTGCGCTGAGCTAACATCTGTTGCCAATCTTCCTCATTTTTTGCTTGAGGAAGACTAGCCTTGAGCTAACATCTATGCCAGTCTTCCTGTATTTTATATGTGGGTCGCTGCCACAGCATGGCTGATGAGTGGTATGGGTCTGCACCTGGGATCCAAACCCACGAACCTGAGCCACCAAAGCAGAGCATGCCAAACTTAACCACTAGGCCATGGGGCTGGCGCGTCTGCCCAGTTTTTAATTGAGTTGTTTGTTGAGTTGTATGAGTTCTTTGTATATTTTGGCAATTAACCCCTTATTGTATATATGACTTGCAAGTATCTTCTCCCAATCAGTAGGTTGTCTTTTCATTTTGTTGATGGTTTCCTTTGCTGTGCAGAAGCTTTTTAGTTTGATGTAGTCCCATTTGTTTATTTTTTCTTTTGTTTCCCTTGCCTTGAGGTAACATGATATTCAAAAACGTACTGCTAAGGCCGATGTTAAAGAGTGTACTGCTTTTGTTTTCTTCCAGGAGTTTTACGTTTCAGCTCTTACATTCAAGTCTTTAATCCTTTTTGAGTTAATTTTTGTGTATGGTGTAAGATGATGGTCTACCTTCATTCTTTGGCATGTGGCTGTCCAGTTTTCCCAGCACCATTTATTGAAGAGACTTTCCTGTCTCCATTGTATGTTCTTGGCTCCTTTTTCGTACCACAACTATTGATGCATGCTATAACATGGATGAATCTCTAAATCATTATGCTGAGTAGAAAAAAAAAAGGAAAAGAGAGCACATACTTTGATTCCATTTACATGAATTATAAAAAATGCAAACTCATCTATAGTGATGTGTCCCTCCCCAAGTAACAACCTGGAAATTCGTGGGAGTTAACACCTTGGGGGGGGAATCTTCAGCCGACAGGTACTGGAACCACTGGGTAGATGCATCTCCCCTTTACCATCCATCAGTTCACTCGTTCCTCCCCTTTCCTCCCTGGGTTTGTACTTCTTTGTAAAGGAATTGCATGTAGGGTTTCTGCCTGGGGCTCTGCTTTCTGGGGAACCCAGACTGAGATACTATTACAAAGAAGATGTTTTCATATTATTATTATCCACGTAAAGACATTCTTAAACTGCTTTGTTACCACTTGCAGATGTTAATAAGCTAGAACATGACATACTCTCCAGTCACCCCTCTCTGGCTATTCGTTGAAGTGGTGGGAAATACGTAGAAGGAGGCATGAGGGAGAGGATAAAGGTAAATTCTGATGCTGGCATAATCTTTCCTGAATTAGCATAACCTTTCAGGTATGGCCAACACTATGTGGATATTTTCTCCTTCCTTTCTTCTTTCTGATCTCCTTTTCATAAAACCAATAAACAAAAAACTAAACTAAAACTAAAATGCTTTCATCAAGACATAGTGGGATCTTCCTCAATGTCTTAGGATATCACAAAATCTCAGATCCTTAGATCACTATATTTGGCCTCCTCTCTTGCCTATGCCTAAAGGACAAGGAAAACATTTGAGGATTAAACATGCTCAGCCATACTATATCCGAGAAATGAGCCCAAATGCCAATCTCCAGAGGCAGCAAACCTAATGGTGTGGTGTCACACCAAATTTGTGGATATCTTCCACAGAGTCAGCCAAACTAAAACTATGAGAATAGACCATAATTCAGTACCAACATCCTAGAAATGTTGAAAGCTTCCTGCATGCTGTGATTGGAGTCACTCAAAATCTGTCTGTCCTCCAAAATCTATTTCATTGGCCTGCTAAGTTTCTTGAAATTCTTTGGAGTTGCTTCTTTAGTTCAATATATATCTGCCAGCAGACCTTGTTAAGTTGCAAAATGCTATCTTGTAGTCTTCAAACCTAAACTCAGCCCCACTTATTGAGCATATTAGAAGAGATTTGTTTACCAATTTATGAGAGAACTTAACTTTAAAAAAATAGTACATAGGAAAGGAAAATTTTGTGGGGAAAAGATTTGATAAAGATTCCAAAAAAAGTCTGAAAAAAGGAGGAGGGGTAGATTACAGCAGATTAGAGTAGGCTAGGTTTGTGTAACAAATAGAACCTCAAAATTTAGTGGCATCAGAATGAATCATTTCTTGCTTACAAAACAGTCCATGTTGCTCCACAGAATCCTCCAGTGAAGACTTCCACTGTGAGTCTTCCAGTCTTCCAACGGCAATGCCATCTTTAACCCATGGCTTCCAATGTCACCTGAGGGTTGCATTCCAATCTGGTAGAGAGAGAAAATAGCATGAGGGAGCACACTTGGGAGGTTTTATGAGCCAAGATTTAAGTTACACCACTTCCTACACCCTACTGGCCAGAACCTAACCACATGGCCCAACCTAACCTCCAGGGAGGCTGGATAATGTAGTCTAGTTGTGTGCCCAGGAAGTTGAGGAAAATAGATTTTGATGAACAAGTAGCAGTCCACAAGGAGATAAGGCCTGAGTGGGGTTTGGTTTCTGAGGTTAGGTATTTTTGAGGCAACTAGAGTAACCTGGAGAAATCAGATGAAAAGTATGGGAAATGAAGTTCCATATTAGCGATCTATCGGTCTGTAACAAATTACTACACAACTTAATGCCTTAAGACAACAATAAAACTTGTTGATTGTTTTTATGGATCAGGAATTCTGGACCTGCTTGGCCCGGCAGTGCTGGCTCAGGGTTTCCCATGAGGTTCGTTCAGATATCTACTGGAGCTACAGTCATCTAAAGGCTCAGCTGCGATTGGAGGATCCTCTTCCAACATGGCTCACTCACATGGCTGACAAGTTCCCCCTGGCTGCTGGTGGGAGGCCTTAAGTCCTCTTCATATGGGCTTCTCCATAGGCCCCCTTGAGTATCTTCATGACATCTTCACTGACTTCTTCCAGAAAGAATGATCTAAGAGAACAAGGTTGAAATTTCATTGCCGTTTATGACCTAGCCTAGGAAGTCATAGGTTGTCACCTCTGCCATATTCTATTTGTCACACAGACCAACCATGACTCAATGTGAGAGGATACTACATAAAGGCATGACTACCAGGAGGCAAAGATCATAGTGGGCCATCTTGGAGGCTGCCAACCAAAGATGACAAAGATCAACTTGAACTAATACACAATCAACTGTTCTATCCATTAATTAGTACCTCACCCATGAACTGTGCAAATTAGCTGCACACACTAAAAGCAGACAAAGTCAATTGTGATTCAAAGCCTGTATATCCACCTTTCTTGGGCATGAATCACTTGACACCTGAAACAAATTGCCTAACAATCTTTGAAAAAAAACATCAGGGAAGGTTTCCTTGCTTTCTTGTAAGTTCTCACTCTCATATTTGTAATTCCCAACATTCTTTTCTTTGTAATCCCCATACCTCATTAAGAACTTAAAATAAGAAATAAAGGAAATAGAGATCAGGCCTCATCTTCCTGTTTTCTCCCTAGAGTTTTTATTATGAATAATCTGGTGTTTCTAAGAGGGAAACTGACACCTGAGGAGCCTGGTTTACTCCGGTTATGATCAGGTGCTTGATTTACTAACAATATGGTGATTGCCGTGCATAGTGTCTGTCATTCTCCTTGCATATAGAATGCTTAAATAAGAGTAAAAACGATGCAACATCAGCATGGTGCCTATTGGCAGTAACTCTGAATCTAGTACTATATAGGACATATCCAGCACAAGCAAGCTCAAAAATAGCCTGCCAAAAGAAACAAACTTTACTCATCTCAGAATACTAATTTGTAGCTGATAATCTGAACTTTCTGAAATTTTGGATGCTTTGAAACTATTTTTTATCTCTGGAATATTTTTGTACCTTGACATACAGATGGGGTGCTATAAAATCAGTGGTACCTGGATACTTTAATGAAGCAGGAAGAATTTTATCCCCTTTCCACCAATTGATCCACCTTAGCAAGATAGTGCCTCCCAGAATTCAGTAAGATGAAGCTATGAAAGCATAATTTCTGTGAAAACAAAAGAATAAATCCTTGATAAACAAAGCATGGACAGGGCTGGCCCCGTGGCTTAGCGGTTAAGTGCGCGCGCTCCGCTGCTGGTGGCCCAGGTTCAGATCCCGGGCGCGCACCGATGCACCACTTCTCCGGCCATGCTGAGGCCGCGTCCCACATACAGCAACTAGAAGGATGTGCAGCTATGACATACAACTACCTACTGGGGCTTTGGGGGGAAAAATAAATAAATAAATAAAAAATTATAAAAAAAAAAAAACAACAACAAAGCATGGACAGAGAGAGACACCACCATGACACCCTTCCTTCCAGCATCAAACCTGATGGGTTCACCTGCCAAGCAGGCCACCAAGGTCTTCCTGGAACCTGCGTCTTCTGCTTCTCTCTGGACATGGATGTGGACATGACTGTCCTTGGGTGGCATCTCCTGAGAGTCATTCAAACGTTTGGTAGGGGCAAATAACCATCATTGCCGTAATGCCCTTTTCACAGTGGAAAATACTATCACTGTTATTTATGTTGCTTAGGTAGAAAAAAAGAGGATATTTCTGGTAGTTTTCTGAAACTGTAAGGGATGACCACGTGACATGACAGTGACGAATGGACAGTGCGGAATGGGATGCTTCTCTCAGAGGCTCTGTGGCCCGAGCTTCAGAAAATGGAAGCCGCCTAAAGAGCAACTCAGATTGTCATCTTTTTTTTTGCTGATAAGAAGAAAAATATTCATCAAATCTGGATCAAATTAAAGCCATTGCTTCTTCAAAGAAAACACCGAGTAAAAATACTTAATGTTTTCCTTTTGAATTTAGGATTATTTGCTGAGAATAATGTCTTCATCAAAGCCTTTCCTCCTTGTATAAAAATGATGTTCTCTGAAAGCCCCAGGTTCTTTTCCTTTGAGCTCACCTCCAGCACAATTTACTTTTCTGGCCATTTATAAATGAATAGAACTCCAATACAGATTTCTTTAAAATTTCCTACCATGGTTCATATATAAATACATGTAAATTTGATTTATATGCTTTTTAAAATATATTTAGCAGACAGTAAAGAAAACAAAGATACCAGGTTCCTCCTTAAATTTAAGATTAAGACATTTCCTTGATTAACTGAACTATAGCAATGTTTAAGCATTTAACTGTCACTATTGCATAATTTCAGCAACTTCTTTAGAAGCACATTTGGAAAATGGCAGGGTAGACAATAGCAAATGTAGATTTGATACTCTCCTTTGAAAGTTTTTTTTCTAACGCCAACATTTAGCCACCAATATTGTGTAAATTGGTTTAAAAAAACTTCTCTGGAATAATTCCACATTCCAGGATAATTGCAGAATGTCTGATTTCTTCTGGTCCTTGACTATTAGGACAAGAGGATGGGAGTAGTTTCCTTGATGTCCTCAGGACAAAGTGCCAAAACAAAGAGCAGCAGAACCTGTCAGAAACGATTTGCTGTCTGACCTCTGTGGACGGGAAAAGATGCTTTGATTCAGACTTTGCCCGGAAAGAACCCCGGGTACTTCTCCAAACATGCAACACTGTCTCACAACTTCCTAATCTTTTCCTTTGCACATGTAACTCTTTCCTTGCCTGGAACACAGAGGCTTCTGCTGGTTTGCACTGCTCAGCCTATCAAACTAGATGGTATCGCCCCTAAGTCGTCTATAGAAAACCCTACTCTTGCACACCACATGGCACAGATCTCCATCACAGCGATTGTCCTTGGGGATATGGTTCATTTGCGTGTTGGGCTTCCCCACTAGACTATAAGATCACTGGGGACAGGAATTGTCAGCAGTGAACTTCGAGTACCCGAGCTCAGCTCAACACAGTACATGGCACATGCTTGGTAACCATTTGATAAAGAAATAAATAGATGAATTTTGTATCCTCCAAGTGTGCTTTATGTCCTTTATTAGGTTACCTCTCTTCAAGATAAAAGACCTTATTTTGGAATTTTAGAACAGTTTCTTCATATACTTCTTCATACACACTTTCCTCTTTGCAAATTTGGGTGTTCTAATCTGCTTTCCCATCAAAATTTCAAGTTATATTCTTTTTTACTTGTGATATAAAGTACAATACTCAAACTAAAATATTAAGGGACGCAACAGATATTTCAGTCCAGCTACTCGGTACACGTATATGTTGCGTAGCTATGTATACAGAATGGTAAACAGTATAATCCCACTGAAAGGTGGAGTCCATGCCCTCCTCTCGAATCTGAGTGACCCTGTAACTGCTTCAAAAAAGCAAAGAAAATAAATGAATCTTAACTTGCAGTGAATCATAGAGGCAAATGTATGTGCTAACAGTAAAACTTCCATAGGAAAACACCGGAGAGAAATATTAGTGACCTTGGCTTATGCTAAGATTTCCTAAATAAGACATAAAGAGCAGGAACTATAAAAGAAAAATTGATAAAATGAGTTTCATCAAAATTAAAAACCTTTGCTCTTGAAAAGATAGTTATGAAAATTAAAGGTAAGTCATAGACTGGGAGAAAACATTTGCAATATATGTCTGATAAAAGGCATATTCAGAATATATAAAGAACTCTGACAACTCAAAAATAAGAAAACCTAATTTTAAAAGGAGAGGGTGGTGGTACTGCAAAAGGCTTAAACAGATACTTCACAAGAGCAGATATACAAAAGGCAAATAAGTACATGCAGAAGTTTATTAGGCATCAGGAAAATGTACATTAAAACTACCATGAAACACCACTTCATAACCACTATCATGACTAAAATTAAAAGGTCTGACAGTACCAAATACTGGCAAAGATGTGGAATAAATGCAACTCTCATAAATTCCTGATGAAAATATAAAATATTTGGCAATTTCTTTTTTTTCAATTATTTTATTGAAGTCATATTCATTTATAACGTTGTGTAATTTCAGATGTACATTATTATTTATCAGTTTCTGTATAAACTGCATCGTGCTCGCCACCAATAGTCTAATTTTTATCCATCACCATACATATGTGCCCCTTTATTGCTTTCGCCCACCCCCTCACCCACTTCCCCTCTGGTAACCACTAATCTTTTCTTTTTATCCATGTGTTTATTTGTCTTCCCATATGAGTGAAATCATGTGGTGTTTCTCTGTCTGGCTTATTTTGTTTAACATAATACCCTCAAGGTCTATCCATGTCATTGCAAATGGGACAATTTTGTCTTTTTTTATAGCTGTGTAGTATTCCATTGTATATATATATATACCACATCTTCTTTATCCATTCATCTGTTGATGGGCACTTGGGTTAATTTCACGTCTTGGCTATTGTGAGGAATGCCACAATGAACATAGTGATGCATAGGTCTCTTTGAATTGTTGATTTCATGTTCTTTGGATAAATACTCAGTAGTGGGATACGTGGATCATAAGGCATTTCTATTTTTAATTTTTTTATAAATCTCCATACTTTTTTCCATAGTGGCTGCACCAGTTTGCATTCCTACTAGCATTGTATGAGGGTTCCCTTTTCTCCACATCCTCTCCAAAATTTATTATTTTTTGTCTTGTTAATTATAGCCATTCTTACAGGTGTAAGGTGACATCTCATAGTAGTTTTGATTTGCATTTCCCTAATGATTAGTGATGTTGAACATCTTTTCATGTGCCTGTTGGCCATCTGTATATCTTCTTTGGAGAAATGTCTGTTCATATCCTCTGCCCATTTTTTTATTTGGTTGTTTTTTTGTCATTGAGTTGTATGAGTTCTTTGTATATTTTGGAGATTAATCCCTTGTCAGATATATGATTTGCAAATATTTTCTCCTGGTTGTTCATTTATCTTTTTGTTTTGTTCCTGGTTTCCTTTGCCTTGCAGAAGCTTTTTAGTCTGATGTAGTCCCATTTGTTTGTTTTCTATTTTGTTTCCCTTGCCTGAGTAGACATGGTATTCAAAAAGATGATGCTAAGACCAACATCATATAATGTACTGTCTATATTTTCTTCTAGGAGTTTTGTGGTTTCAGGTCTTGCATCCAAGTCTTTAATCTATTTTGAGTTAATTTTTGCATATGGTGTAAGATAATGATCTACTTTCATTCTTTTGCGTGTGGCTGTCCAGTTTTCCCACCACCATTTATTGAAGAGAATTTCCTTTCTCCATTGTATGTTCTTGGCTCTTTTGTCAAAGATTAGCTGTCCATAGATGTATGGTCTTATTACTGGGCTTTCAATTCTGTTCCATTGATCTGTGTGTCTGTTTTTGTATCAGTACCATGCTGTTTTGATTATTATAGCTTTGTAGTATATTTTGAAGTCAGGGATTGTGATGCCTCCAGCTTTGTTCTTTTTTCTTAGGAATGCTTTGACTGTTTGGAGTCTTTTGTTACTCCATATAAGTTTTAGGTTTCTTTGTTCTATTTCCATGAATAATGTCACTGGGATTCTGATTGGGATTGCATTAAATCTGTAGATTGCTTTAGGTAATATGGACATTTTAACTAGGTTTATTCTTCTAATGCATGAGCATGAAATCTTTCCATTTCTTTGTATCTTCTTCAGTTTCTTTCAATATTGTCTTGTAGTTTTCAATGTATAGGTCTTTCACTTCCTTGGTTAAATTTATCCCTAAATATTTTATTTATTCCTAAATATTTTATTCTTTTTGCTGCAATTGTAAATGGGATTGTATTCTTCTCTTTCTGCTAGTTTGTTATTAGTGTATAGAAATGCAACTGCTTTTTTAAGTTGGTTTTGTACCTTGCAACTTTGCTGTAGTTGTTGATTATTTCTAATAGGTTTCCGGTGGATTCTTTGGGGTTTTCTATATATAGAATCATGTCATCTGCAACCAGTGAGAGTTTTACATCTTCCTTTCCAATATGGATTCCTTTTATTTCTTTTTCTTGACTAATTTCTCTGGCCAAAACCTCAAGTACTGCATTGAATAGGATTGGCAAGAGTGGGCACTCTTGTTTTATTCCTGTTCTCAGAGGGATGGCTTTCAGTTTTTCACCATTCAGTATGATGTTGGCTGTGGGTTTGTCATATATAGCCTTTATTATCTTGAGGTACTTTCCTTCTATACCCATTTTATTGAGAGTTTTTATCATAAATGGATGTTGGATCTTGTCAAATGCTTTCTCTGCATCTATTGAGAGGATATGTGGTTTTTATTCCTCATTTTGTTAATGTGGTGTATCATATTGATTTATGGATGTTGAGCCATCCCTGCATCCCTGGTGTACATCCCATGATCATGGTGTATGATCCTTTTAATGTTTATCTATGTTTATCAGTGATATTGGCCTATAATTTTCCTTCTTTGTGTTGTCATTGTCTGTTTTTGGTATCAGGGTAATGTTGGCCTCATAGAATAAGTTAGGAAGAGTTCTGTCTTCTTCAATTTTTCAGAATAGTTTGAGAAGGATAGGTATTAAATCTTCTTTGAATCTTTGGTAGAATTCTTCAGAGAAGCCATCTAGTCCTGGACTTTTGTTTCTGTGAAGTTTTTGATTACTGTTTCAATTTCTTTACTTGTGATTGGTCTATTTAGATTCTCTATTTTTTTCTTGATTCAGTTTTGGGAGGTTGTATGGGTCTAAGCATATATTCGTTTCTTAGATTATCAAATGTGTTGGCATATAGCTTTTAATAGTATTTTCTTATAATCCTTTGTATTTCTGTGGTATCCATTGTAATTTCTCCTCTTTCATTTCTAATTTTATTTATTTGAGACTTCTCTCTTTTTTTCTTAGTGATTCTGGCTAAGGGTTTGTTAATTTTGTTTATCCTCTCAAAGAACCTGCTCTTAGTTTCATTAATCCTTTCTACTGTTTTTTTAGTCTCTATTTTATTTATTTCTGCTCTAATTTTTATTATTTTCCTCCTGCTGACTTTGGGCTTTGTTTGTTCTTCTTTTTCCAGTTCTGTTAGTTGTAGTTTAAGATTACTTATAAGAGATGTTTCTTGTTTGTTGAGGTGGGCCTGTATTGCTATAAATTTTCCCCTTAGAACTGCTTTTGCTGCATCCCATAAGAGTTGGTATGTTGTATTTTCATTTTCATTAGTCTCCAAGTATTCTTTGATTTCTTCATTGACCCAATGGTTGTTCAATAGCATGTTGCTTAGTCTCCACATATATGTGGCTTTCTTGGCTTTTTTCTTGTAGTTGATTTCTAGTTTCATAGCATTGTGGTCAGAAAAGATGCTTGATATGATTTCAATCTTCTTAAGTTTATTGAGGCTTGCCTTGTTTCCCAACATTTGGTTTATCTTTGAGAGTGTTCCATGTGCACTTGAGAAGAATGTGTATTCTGCTGTTTCTAGATGGAATGTTCTATATATATCTAAGTCCATCTGGTCTAGTGTTTTATTTAAGGCCACTGTTTCCTTGTTGATTTTCTATCTGGATGATCCATCCATTGATATCAGTGGGATGTTGAAGTACCCTACTCTTATTGTGTTGCTGTTAATTTCTCCCTTTAGGTCTGTTAGTAGTTGCTTTATATACTTTGGTGCTCCTGTGTGAGGTGCATATGTATTTATAGGTATTATATCCTCTTGATGGAATGTCCCTTTTATCATTATATACTGCTCCTCTTGGTCTCTCAATGTCTTTTTTATCTTCAAGTCTACTCTGTCTGATATAAGTATGGCAACACCTGCTTTCTTTTGCTTGCCATTTGCTTGGAGTATTGTCTTCCATCCCTTCACTCTGAGACTTTGTTTGTCTTTAGAGCTGAGACTTGTTTCCTGGAGGAAACATATTGTTTCCATGTTGGAAGCATTTAATCCATCCAGCCACTCTCTGTCTTTTGATTGGAGAATTCAATCCATTTACATTTAGAGTGATTATTGATATATGAGGGCTTAATGCTGCCATTTTCTCACTTGTTTTCCAGTTGTTCTATATTTTCATTGTTCTCTTCCCTTATATTTCTGACTGCCATTTCAGCTTGGTGGTTTTCTCAGTTTTCTCTTTATTTATGATTTGTGTCTCTGCTCTGATTTTTGGTTTAGTGGTTACCATGAGGTTCATATAAAAGATCTCATAGATGAGATAGTCCATTTTCTGATAGCCTCTTATCTCCATTAGCCTACGCAGGTTCCATCCCTCTCCTCGTCCCCTTCTGAGTTGTTGTTGTCACAAATTTTTCTGTTTTGTGTTGTGGGTTTGTGACTAAAATGAAGTGTTTATACTTATTTTTAATGCTTTCCTTCCCTTTATCTTTTATGTTATAATTAAGTGTTTGCTAACCTGTTCTGATAGAGAGCTGCAATTTTCTGATTTTGTCTATTTATCTCCTTGCTCAAAGCTTTGTAAAGCTTTGCCTTTCTGTTTCAGGTAGGGGGGCTTCCTTCATTGTTTCTTGTAAGGGAAGTATAGTGACAATGAACTCCCTCAGCTTTTGTTTATCTGGGAAAGCTTTTATTTCTCTATCATATCTGAAGGATAGTTTCACTGGATAGAGTATTCTTGGCTGAAAGATTTTGTCTTTCAGTACTTTGAATATATCATTACATTCTCTCCTAGCCTGTAAGGTTTCCACTAAGAAATCCACTGAAAGTCTGATAGGGATTCCTTTGTAGGTTATTTTCTTCTGCCTTGCTCCCCTTAATATTTTTTCTTTGTTGTTGACTTTTGCCAGTTTTAATATTATATGCCTTGGAGAAAGTCTTTTTGCATTGGTAATTAGGAGTACTATTGGCTTCATGTACTTGTAAGTCCAGTTCCTTCCCCAAGTTTGAGAAGTTCTCAGCTATTATTTCTTTGAATAAGCTCTCTGCTCCTTTCTCCCTCTCTTCTCCCCCTGGAATACCTATAATGCGTATGTTGCTTTTCCTAATTGAGTTGGATATTTCTCAAAGAATTTCTTCATTTTTTTAAAATCTTAGTTCTCTCTCCTCCTCTACCTGAAGTGTTTCTATATTTCTGTCCTCTAATTCACTAATTCTGTCCTCCATAACATAAGCTCTATTTTTTATGGTTTTTATATTATTTTTATCTCTTTAATTGTGTTCATATCCAGGATTTCTGTTTGGTTTTTTTTTTTTAGCTTCAATCTCTTTGGTGAAGTATTCCTTCTTAATTTTATTCCTGAGCTCATTGAACTGTCTTTCTGAGTTTTCTTGTAACTCATTGAGTGACTTTATGACCATTATTTTGAATTCTCTGTCACTTCAACTATAAATTTGTGTGACTTCAGGATTGGTTTCTGGAGACTTGTCATTTTCCTTCTGCTCTGAAGTGTTACTGTAGTTCTTCATGGTGTTTGATGAATTGATCCTTTGTCAGCACATTTATGATAGTATCAGGTCACATACTCCACCTGCCACCACTGGAAGGGAGCAGGAACTGTGTTTCTTGATCCTGCCCAGTCAGCTGGAAGTTGTGCAGGTAGGGCTACTCTGCATTTGCCTTGGCTGGCTGCAGCCACTCTGCAGGTTGCACTCACATGGGCAAGGTGGGTCGGGCACCTTAGGCTTGGCAAGGGGCCAGCTGAGCTGCTGCACGCTAGAAGTGAGGGGTGCCTATGCGGTGGCTGAACCACCATTCAGTGGGTTCCATAGGCTGCTGTGCTCCACAGGCAGGGCACTTTCTCACCTGTGCTGTGCTAGGGAGTAGGGGCACCCACATGGGGGCTCAGCTGCCACTTGGTGGATCCCGCAGGCTGCTGTGCTCTGAGGGCACAGGCGCCTTCTGACTGGGTGAGGCACCTTCCCACTTGCAGTGGGCTTGGCAGGTGGGCACCTTTGCGGGGGCTGAGCCACCACTCAGTTGGGAGCATTCATGTGGGTGAGGCCAGCATGGCCCAGTGGGTGCTTGCATGGGCCAGGCTACCTCTCCGAAAGCGTTCACTTGGCTTGAGCTGCCCCTGCCTCCTCTTACAGTCATGCCAGCCACTATGTGAGGATCCTTGACCTGGCTCGCTGCTGCCAGGGAGGGGACCTGCTCACCTAGTTCCACTGCCTCCTGGGGATCCAGTCCTACCACCTTCAGATGTATGGCTACATGGATCTCTCAGATGTACTGTTGTGCTGTGCAGGGAATCTTCTGCTGGTTAATGAACTTCCATTTAGTTGTAACTTAAAGGGGAGAAACTAAGGGAACAATTCACTCCACCATGATTCTGCTGTCACTGGCAATTTCTCTTGGCAGAGATCATGTCATCTCTGAATAGAGATTATTTTACTTCCTTTTCAATCTGAGTCCTTTCTTCCTTCCTTCCTCCTCCCTCCTGCCCCTTCCCTCCTCCTTCTTTCCTTCCTATCTTCCTTGCTTCCTTCTTTTCTTTCTTTCTCTCTTTCCTTTACTTCTCTCTTTTTCTTTCTCTCTCTCTTTTTCTCTCTCTTTCTCTTTCTCTCTCTCCCTTTTTCCTTCCTTCCTTCCCTTCTTCCTTCCTTCCCTTCTTCCTTCCTTCCCTCCTTCTTTCCTTCCTTCCTTCCTTCTTTCCTTCCTTCCTTGCTTCTTTCCTTCTTTCCTTCCTTCCTTCCTCCCTCCCTTTCTCTCTCTCTCTCTTCACTAATTGTCCTGGCTAGAACCTCCAGTATAATGTTGACTAGAAGTGGCAAGAGCAGACATTCATGCCTTGTTTCTGATCTTAGGGAAAAGCATTCAGTTTTTCACCATTAACTATGATGTTACCTGTGGATTTTTTATAGATGCCTTTTGTCAGACTGAGGAAGTTCCCTTCTTTTCCAAGTTTGTTGAATGTTTTTACCATACAAGGGAGCTGGATTTTGTCAAATGCCTATTCTGAGCTTATTGACATAATCATGTGGTTTTTGCCTTTGATTCTATTAATATGGTGTATTAAGTTGATTGATTTTCATATGCTAAACCAACCTTGCATTTCTGGGATAAGTCACACTTGATCATCGTGTTTAATCCTTTTTATATGCTGCTGGGTTGTTTGGTAGTATTTTGTTGAGGATTTTTGCATCTATAGTCATAAACAATGTTGTTCTACAGTTTTCTTTTCTTGTGAGATCTTTGTTTGGTTTTGATATCAGGGTAATGCTGGTCTCACAGAATGAGTCAGGAAAAGTTCTCTCCTATTTTATTTTTTGAAGAGTTTGTGAAAGGTTGGTCTTAATTCTTCTGTATATGTTTGGTGGAATTCACAGTAAAGCTATCTGAGCCTTCTTTGTGGGATGTTATCTCTTTACCTGTTATGATTCTCTTCAGATTTTCTGTTCCTTCTGGAGTCAGTTTTGGTAGTTTGTATCTTTCTAGGAATTGGTCCATTTCATCTAGATTACATAATTTGTTGGCATATAATTGTTCATATTGTTCCCTTATAATTCTTTTTCTGTAAGTTTGATAGTGATGTACCCACTTTCATTCCTGTGTTTAGTAATTTGAAACTTCTCTCTTTTTATTCTTTCCAAACCAAATGTTAATTGAAAAAGCAAATTGCATAATGATTCACAAATATTATGCCATTGATGTTAAACTCAAAAACATACAAGATTATTATAAAAAATTTTATTGGTAATATTTATAGTAAAAATCTTAAAATGTTCAGGATACCGGTTTCTGGGGAAAGAAGAGGAGAAATGGGAGATTCAAATGTATCTATAGAAGTTTAGATCTTTAAAAAGATACTTGTAACATTTATTAAATAAAAATGGTGGATAACATAAAATTATCTTATTCTCTGTACCTTTATGTATATTAGAACTGTTTTATAATTAATTTAAAAATCGGATCATGCTACTTCCTTGCTTAGAACTTTTCAATGGCTTCCTATTGCACTTAATGAAATTCAGATTCTCTGCCTCAGTCCTTACATGATCTGACTCTTACTCATGTTATTTTCGTCTTTCCCTGTTAAAAAACAGCCAGCGTAGCTGGCCATATTTTTTCAGCTCAGGTTCCCTCAGCTTCTCTCTTTCCTGGACACATCTGGCTCCTTCCTCTTTCAGCATAAATGTCATCTTAGTGCTGTCGTCTCTGACCACTCTGTATCAGTAACCTCCCTGCACATTCCCCATCTCTGCAAATTTCTTCCCAGTACTTCTCTTTACAGAATGATTTTAATTTTATCTCTTGTCTGTTTGCCTCACTGTGCTGAAAGCTCTAGCCAAGGACCAGTTTGCACTACTCTATTGCTAGCCTCTAACGTGATGACTGTCATATACATGTGCTCGCTTATATGGTCCAATGTAATACAAAGATTGTGAATCTGCAACCATACCTTTAGTATCTTAGATATGTCACACATCTTCATTTTCTTGAAATCAGATTAAACTCAACCCTAAGCCCAAATCCTGCGTGGATGGTGGGAAATACAATGTTAATCAACATTGACAGTTGGAGTGTGTGGGGGGGTGTGCTCACCAACTCTTCACCATCCCTGGAAGCCCTCAGCTGTGGGACTCCCAGATCACCACGTGACCGCACTCCACTCTCACGTGAGGTCTTCTACGTCCTCTGGTCCCAACCAACTCTGATCTACTGCCATCTCTTCCCTTCCACCCTAGGGTGCCTAAAATCATTTCTTCAATGATAAGAAACTTTTACAAATAGCAGTAGGAGTGTTTACTCCAAATTCTTCCCTGAGGCAAAGGAGGTTACCTGATGGAAGTGGTGAGGGAAAAAGAAATATAGGAAGGAAAAACACAAATTAACATCTCAACAAACTGTTTTTCCACGGGGAAAAAGGAATGACTGAATGAGCATATCCATTTCACAAAACCTAATAATTTGCTATTATTGTAGCCATTG
Organism: Ceratotherium simum simum; assembly: GCF_057802395.1. Classification (NCBI taxonomy): domain Eukaryota; kingdom Metazoa; phylum Chordata; class Mammalia; order Perissodactyla; family Rhinocerotidae; genus Ceratotherium; species Ceratotherium simum. The sequence goes on along the minus strand of NC_141902.1, from coordinate 16,271,791 downwards.
GTCATCTCAGCTGCCATATCCATATCCACTTTTCACATGGTCTTTCAAAGACTTCCCATTGCTCTTAGTGTAAAGATTAAAAACACTAACAAGGCATGCAAGGTATAGATGATCTAATCCCAGGCTTTTTCTTCAGCCACACTCCCCTAACTGTAAAGCCATCGTCTTAGTTTTGGCTATGCATTAGAATCACCTGGGGAACTCTAAAAAAAAAATACTATAGGCCCCTTTCATTCCAGAAAGATTATATCCAAATCTCTGCAGATGGGGCCTCAGCCCCAGTATTTTTTTAAAGTTCCCCAAGTGTAGTTGGGTTGGAAACCATTCCTTCGAAATCTCTAGCCACACTGTCCTTTTTTTTTACTTGTTGCAAAGTAGAATGATTCTTCCCAACTTTTCAAATTAGGTCGGCAAACTGCATTCACTTCTAGCTTTTGCCATCATGAATGACTGACCAGTAGTCTTCATACCTTCATCCAGCTATCCTCCACAGGGAACTCTTCCCTGAGCCACCAAAGGAATTCAGGTTCCCTGTTCTATGCTTTCACTGCACTCAATACATTTTCTTTAGAGTACTTGTCATGATTTGTAATTATTCTCCTGTGTGACTTTTTTTTTAAATTAATGTCTGTCTCCCATATTAGATTGTAAGCCCCAAGAGGGCAGGAGTGTTGTGGAATTTATAATTATATCCAGAGCTTAAGGAATTACAGGGAAGCAACAGAAATTCATAGAACAAGCACTTAAGTGAACAAATGAATGAATGAACGTGGTAACTTGTGAACACTATATTTGGAGTATATAATCAAGCACATAGTACATGAAAAAGGCAAGAAATAATATTCTTTTTTCATTCCTTCTTCATCTTTTTTTTGATGAATTTTGGAAGACCTTGAAAATACTTTAATAGATGGTGAGTTAACAAGCCTAGTTTTCAAATATTTTGTCTGTGGTTTTAACATATACACCAAACAGCATTAGTGAATAGTTTCAGAATTTATGAGAAATATTTGATAATTTAATTATTTTAATTTAATTTTTCAACTTGAATAAATAAAAATTAGTCTTGTGAAAAAAGAAAACAGAAAAAGAAAATCTTGTCATGTCATGGAATGAAGAACCAATAACTCCCAAAGCCTTACAAAGTACAATATTTGTACCTCGGTGCAAATTCATCCCTACCAGCTCCGAAAACATGTCATAACAGAATTAGAGTAGGCTCTCCAGGAGGTTTTTAGGAGAAAGAAATAGATTCTGGATTCTATAACACAGTGTTTTGATCATTTATTTACCCAAAAAAAACTCAGTTCAGGTACACTGTAGGTTTTCAGTGAAGTCTTGCTTCATTTTAAATATTTCTTTTAGAATTTTATAGATTTGTTCAAAAAATCCTTTGTAAAAAAATCAATAGAATTTTAATCCAGTATCTTTTTTCTTCTTTCTTTAAAATGTGTTGGTATTAAAGGACTATAGTTTATCATTTAAACTCTAAGTATGAAAAACATTTAGTTCTATTTCTCAACAACTCAAAGATTATGAAACTGCCCAAATGATAAAATTATAATTTATTATAATTATAAATTATTTAGTTCTTAGGATGCTTTTTTATAATTAGCCATATTATTGCCTTCATATGTGACTTCCCTAATTGTAATGCCTTTGATAGTTATATTAGAATATATAAGATACTAATTTTGGGTATCTCTCCTGTAACTTTGCAGATACAGGTATATATGTCACTATTTCACATTGAAGGATAAGTGATATTTACGAAGTCCTTAAACAGCTGTTTCTAATGTTCTGCTCTGTGAGTTGTGTTGATTAGTGTCACGTGGCGTGGCGATCACCCCCTGTTCAGAAGGGAGGCTGTTGGAGGTTCTCACCGAGCTCTTGAACACTTGCCTCAATCACAGATGCTCGCTGATTGATAACATTTCTTAAACTATTCCGATGGTTTTCCCCCCTCTGATGACCGTTGAAATGGCTGACTTATTTGCATGTATAAAGGACATTTTAAGCAATATTTATAAAGCAAACATTGCTTAGTTTCTATCGTGTGCCAGACACTGCATGGAGCCCTGGAAAAAACAAAGGTAAATGCATTCAATGTTTTCAGCAAAAGAAAAAAAAAAAAAAAAGCTATTTGTATTACTTAATGTTGGGATTTTTGTTGTCAAGGGGTTTGTCTTTACCTACATGGCACCTTTTTAGTAGAAGGAAGATAATACCATTTGTTGGCCACCTATGAAGTGCCAGGTATTTCATACATATTAACAAATTCAATTCTATTCCTCAAAACAACCCTCTGGGATAAGAATTATTTTAGCTTCATTTGGCAGGTGGGAAAACTGAGGCTCAGAAGGGTTGACTCACTTGCCCATGAGTGGCAGAATGTCACCATGCTATTGAGATAGGCAGGAAGCTAGATATGAGCTGGGAGCAAGGTCACTCCACCAGATGCAGAGTCCTAATTACCGGGCAGCGACTCTTCAGATGTGCTGGACTCCCCTCAACCCTGAGGGAGAGTTGTCCCAAGCCTCATTATACCCTCATTTGCATTGCGGTTTTGACCCCCTCTGCGGGTGATCACCACCATGACAGTTCCGGAGATGCCTATGTAAGGAAAAAAATCTCCCTCTCCCGATGTGAAGGTGGAGACTATGCCCCGATTGGCACACATTCCAAGACCCTCACCTGCCCCCGGACCTGACATTCCAAAACCACTGGCCACCACAACTTTGGTGCAGATGCTCCCTCCAGCCTGCCCACCCCTCCCTTTGGGGGTGTACTTTTGCTTTGCTAATAAATCCTCTGTTAAAACTTCTGCTGTGTGTCCGTTCTCAAATTCTTTTGTGTCTGTGGACCAAGAACCTGGGACCCCAGCACACCCAGCTGACCGGCGCTGGCGACTCTATCTGGGAAAAAGTCTCCGGAAACAAACTAAGAACTCAGAAGGAATGGCAGAAGATGGGTTCACATCTCTCTTGCTGAAGGATTGCTCATTAGAGGATCAAAATAAAATATCACTAAGAATATTGAAGGGAGGTTGTAACAGTGGTGCAAGGAGAGAAATAGATGCTTTTGCAAATGGCAGAGGGGTAAGCTTGAAAATGAGCTCACCCTTCCCAAATCTCGACATTAGTAAATTGCTCACCACTCTTCCCTGAGAGCCTGTGAGTTTTAACACGAGCAGTTCTTTTGTATTACAAGCAGGACACCCATTTTTCTGCTGCTGGTACAGGCACTTAACTGCGAAATGATGCAAATATTTGTCTCTGGGTGCTAGGCACACTGTATTTCAATCTAAGACTTGCGAGGAGTAGCTTATGAGCCACCTCTAGCGGTACTGAGCACCTTTCCTCAATCTATATTCACATCAGTTCCATTTTCAAATGAGGCAAATGGGAAGCTGAAGTTAGCCAGTCAGAGCTTAACACCTCTGATTTATGGTCAGAAGTATCTTAATAGGATCATTCATTTTCCTTCGCTCGTTCAGAACATCTGATGCTACAAGTTTCTAGAAATGTTCGTGTATCCTCTGGTTCTGCAAAAATATAATCTTTATCTCCAAAAGTGACCTTCAAACGAGCAGGAAATGAAAGCCGGCCGTTCTTTCTCAGTCACCTTGCCTTGCTTTATTGATGTGTCATAATGGGAATCTTGAGAGCCAGAAATCTCAGAATTATTATGATATTTTAGTCTTTTTAGGTTAAGTGTAAATGTGAAGGTGTAGGGCAAAAAGCATTAGTTTAGACCTGGATTTCTGAAGGATCTCTCTCTTGCCCTTTTTCTCCTTGTTCGATTGCTTCAGAGAGGATGTCTCTTCTGCAAACCCGTGACTTCTGGGCTTTGTGAACTTGGTCTTCTACTTCTTATACCTTTATAAGTGACTTGATTTATGACATTAGGTGGAACAACTCAACAAAGCACCCAACACCCAGCCCCCTCCCCGGTACTGGCCCCCTTCCGCATTCTGTCCCCTTCCCCTTCCCTCCTTTCCTCACCTGAGTGCCTCAGCACCCGGTCCTTTGTTTCTACCACACATTTTCCAAATATTTGCAAACAAACAAACCTACCTACAGTCTGGTTACTAGTCTCTGTTCTCACAGAAAGAGTGTCTATTTAAACGCATGCTTTGTTCAGTTTGACACTGCACGGGTCAGGACACAGAGAGTTCTAGGCTCAGAGATTTCCAATTTTCTAAGTAGCATAGGATTGCCAATGATGTTACTCAAAAGGTAAAATCTTGCTGTTATTCTACTACTTCAGCATGAGCTCCCAATTCCAAACTGTCAGACAATGTGTTTTTATAACATGCATCCCTAGAATTAGTTCTCTAAAATGTTCTTTTGTTCGGATGAACTCTTAGTAATGGGTCAGTTAGTCACCTGGGGTAATCATTTATTCTCCTGAAGCAGAAATAATGCTGACTACTTGATTCTATAGGCATCTCAAGGGCAATAGCAAATTAGGATGAATTAGTGAATTTACAGAGCTGCTCTAGTAAATATAAAAATAATCCTTCAAATATCACAATTTCTGTTTTAGCCTCAAGATTACCCCAAAATAATTGGTTTTAACTGCACTGAACTCGTCTGAGACAACTAGATGTTTTTTTTAAATGTCTCCTATCACTTCATACATACTTTAGGGGAAAAAAACTATATTGACTTTATTTTTAATTGCTCAATTATTAAACTCTCATTTTAAAAAAATCAAATATGGTAATTTAGAAAATGAAAAGTAAAAGCTGCTTCTTACCAATTTCAGTCTCTAGAGATAACCACTTAAGAGTTTAATTTGTGTCCTTCCAGGTCTTTTATAGAAAAGTGGATGTATAGATATGATATTCAAATATATTTAATAAATATATAACAACAGTATATTTCTATCCTAATATTTGTAGTATGTCCTCAACCGTATAGTTTCCATCCTTTTTCTGAAGGCTGTAGACCAGGGCAACAACACCAGAAGGACTGTCTTGAAATTTGGGGGCTGACAGCTTAGCTATACGATTGGCCTACACTGAACGGATTGAACATCCAACACACTACATTTTAAGGTCTCAAGGAGATATTTTATGATCAGATTTAACAGACCACATACTCTTTCCTTTAGGGATGCCATAAAATTCCCAGGTTATGGGAGCAGATCTTGTGCTCAAGTATTCAATTCTCTATTTTAAGCTTGATTTTTCTTTTATTAAGATCTGTCAATGGTACTTTGGTTAAGTTCCCTTCTGTGGCCAAAGACTCTTTTCCTACATATTTGTTTTTATAATCAAGTGGTTTTTAAGAAGATGGACTTCCCATCTAAGAGAATATATTAAGGAGCATTCTTTTGTTGCTGAAAAGATCTAGCTCAGTTAATAAGATGGTTAATGTAAACCAACGAGGCCAAAATATTTGTGATGGCTCAAAAATAGTTATAAAGCCAATGGGAAGTTTCTCAAGAGTAGAAAAGTATCTCTTCTAACTAATAATAAACTGAAAAGAGAAGAAGAGTCTGGTTCAGTCTTTTATTGACAAAGAAGGGAAGAAGGTAGGGGAGGTGGGATCCCTCACAGATTAATGTGGTATAAAAGTCAAGTCCAAGAAGAAGGGGTAAATCCTGGGTTTTTCTTCAGATAAATTTTACCAACTGAGAGACGTCATGAATGAAAGAGTGTTTGACTTTTATTTTCTACTGGTAGCCACGTTATGTTAGATGTTTTGTTCCACAAGGTAGGATTTCAAAATCTTTGTTCCTCTGACTATGCAATTGTCCCGTCCAGCTCACTCTCAGTCCATTTCTGTGGTTTGAAATGTTCAGTGCAAAATAGCCAAGCTACAGCTTTTCTTTTATTGTCTCTTTTACATTTTATTTCTATTGACTATAATCTTAAGGCATCAGAATCAGTCAGTAGCCTTCCCATTGTTAATGTCCACGAGAATCCGTCAAGTTTCCCACTTTCCCATAAATAGGGACATAACAGGAATCCCGTCCAGTTTCACTTTCTCTTTTCGCCTCTCTTCACAATCAGAGTCAGTAGTCAGCAGTTTGCACTAACATAAATCTTGTTATTGTTTATACCAACTCACCCTTCCTAATGCTATTAGGACCACGATGGACATGGACCCCAGAGATTTGCTCATCTTACAGCTCTAAAACTGCACCTCTTTTACGACAACAGTAAAGCCTTGAGCTGTTGCTTTGCCCCTGCGACTGTTATTCACCGTGATTACTGGCGTTTCTTTCTGGCTCATTCCCTCTTGCTCCCATCCCCCATTTGATTGTTCGAAAAAAAATATTTGGAACAAATAAGGTGAAGGACTAATGATTAGCAACTCTTGGTTGAGCTATATACAACCCTGTGGCTTCCTAGAGAGAATCTGTATTCTATTTGTGGTATATACATACCCCTTCCTGAGAACTCATCCCATTACTCTGGTGAGTTTTAGGGGAGCTCTGAGAACAAGAGGGATAAAGAAAAGCTTGGGTTTCTTCTCTCCATATCCTATCACGATCCTGCACCGGCACCACACAGTTTGACCCAGCCAGCCTAAGTTCAAGGCTGAACTCTACTGCTTCCAGATCGTGAGGTTCAGGCAAGATATTAGCTTCTTCCTCATTCAGTTTCCTCACTGGAAACATCACCTCTGCCTCACAGAGCTGCCGTGAGGATCAAATGAAGTGATGTATGCGGAAGTGGTAAACTCATGATCACGCCGTAAATATTTGAACTTAATAAGCTTGTTGATTAAGAGAAAGGGAAAAAAAGGTTTGAATATACAGAAGAACTGGAACTCACCTGCTCAGGCTTTTAAAAGTCACAGTCAAGTAGTCCAGTGGTTTTTGAATTTAAAGACTGAAATTTTTGCATGTACCTCTACAAAACTTTTCGTTTTCACAGTGTTGTAGAATAAGAAGATATTGTTATCATCATTTTACAAATGAGGACAATGGTCTAGAGAAATTATGTCACTTGCCCCAGGCCCCATATTACTTGGAATCAAAAGCTTTCAGATTTTGACAGCCTAGATATTTGTCTCACAGCCTCCAGAGAAAGGAGAGGATTTATGTAGGAGGTTCATCCTGAGAAAGGTTACATGTTCTCTAACGTATGTTCATTTTGCATTAACACTTTGCTCCATCCTAGAATTATATTAACTGTATCTTAAATTTTATTCTGCTTTTTCCTGTTAAAATAAGTCTGTTTTAAAATATCTCATTGTAAAAATGGAGAAATTTTTGAGAAGCAGGGTTAATAAATAGAGAAAATAGGGCAGAGAAAATTCCTAAGTGCCTAAGTCAGCCGTACAGCTTCAGGTTAAAAGCTCTCCTCTTCCATTTTCTTTTTCTTCTCTACTCTACAAGTATAGAACACGCAACATATAGTTTTTTATATGTTTTATTTGAACACTGTGGGATGGTGAAGGTGGTATTAGAACTGATCCTTTCCACTGAGTCATGGAAGAATGGAGAGTTAAAATCTACTGTCTTGCCTGTCCAGAAGGATTTTTAAAAAACCGTCACATTTAAAAATTCCCTTGGAACAATGCTTCCACTCATTTTTTGACAAGTAAGTTTATGTATGAACAAAATGACAATGTGCAGGATGAATGAGATGAATAATCTGTAGAGCAGACCCGTCTGGGAATTTCTAGTCATTTTGGTGTCTGAACGTTTTCAGGAAATTATTTAGCCTAACTTTGGTTTTCTCAACCAATAGGGCAAATAATTGACCCTGGAAGGATAATCCAGAAGCTCCCAATTTATGAGTGGGTTAGTTCTAAGAGTTAGTATGTAAGTCAATTGTCTGAAATTCACTTCTTCCTGGCAGTATTTTTAAAAATGCAATTTGGTTCCCCAACTAGTCTGCAAAATCTTCTCCCATAGAATCAGGAACTCTAATGTTATTCCAGTAGCAACAGCACTCTAGCTTCCCACATGTCTCTCTGCCTCGGTGGCATCAGCATCAGAGGACACAGGTTCAGAGGACAATGACTCTTTCAAGAAGCAAGTAGATAGACATTTCCGAGGTTCCACGATCTCTCTTATTATGTTTGTCGGACAAAGTATTCCTCTAAATAAGATACTCCCCACATAACGTCTGGCGAACAAAGGGGTGGTACCCATAGAAACCACAGGTTTAAGGTTTGCTTCCTCCAATAACTTTTCCTGTACACAGATTGTTCTTAAGCCAAGTATCTGCTACTTGAGTAACCACTGTTGGGATGCCTCATCCCCATGCACACAGGGTGTGGGTGTGCAAACGAATGTGTTACAAGACTGATAGGCACAAAATCAGTTTTTAAGATTTAATCTCTCACAGTTCCTATTTTCAAAACAGAAATAATGTCTTAGGACTTTAAAATGGCCATTGAAAATCTGTTTGTCAGTTATACAACCTAAAAAACCATCAAATTTGAGTTGGGAAATAAACTTTAATCGTTCATTTTGGATAGAGACATTACATCTTTTAGTGTCTTCTAGAAACTTCTTTGAGTTTAAAGAAAGGAAAACCTATTAACAATTTAACTTAGATGTTATGAAGATTTACTTTCAGCAGATGGTTCCTAAAAGACAGCAAATTAAAATTTACTGATCTCCAAATGGATATGTAAAGTTAAACATTGGTTTTATGTAACCTTTTAGTAAAAAACTAAAACTTTAAGGATTAGCCCAAATATCTGAGTGAAAATAAAGCCTTACATTCAACCCCAACTCCTTGTCTTTATCAAAGACCATGTATATGATATCCTAAACTAAAAAGGAAATTGATTCCTACGGCAATAAAAGCAGAATAGGTGAATCTTCTTATTAGATGATTATCCTATGCTAGATTTGGAATATATGCCATTATATCTATGCTATCCTTCCTCTTAGCTGCCAGCATGTGCAAGCCGGGTTCTCCTCAGTCTCTGGGATGACTTACGAGGGAGTGGGGGAGTAGGGCACATGGCCACATATGAAGCAGCCTTATCCAACCATTCAGATCTTTGTGTTTCAGAGTATTAACCAGATTACAGGTCATAATCTGTAAAAGCTCCCCTGCTAGTGCCCTGCTGGACTTCTTTCCAGATGAAATCTCTTCAAACAAATCCTGGATCACAAAGATACTCTGTTTTGTGTCTGGAGCCAAAGAGAAAAAAATATGCATATAGAAAGACAAGTATCCGCCAAGGGTAAAGAGCTAGATTGATGAGGTTCTGCGTTTATCACCTCTGGGAAAAAAATTTCCTGTAAAAGAAGCCAATTGCAACATTTAGGATGAAGTAATTCATCCAGCGATTCTTCTTCCATTTGAACTTTTCATTTCCTTGTGCTGTTTTATGGATGCCCAGTTTGAATGTGTCTAGATAAGGACATGACTTATTTATTGGCGCTAAGAGCTTTTTATAAATTTAATATAATTTATGGATTTTTAATAATCCCTCTAATTGTTTCTTTACATAAATTACCACTTTTTTTAAAAGCCAAATTTCATTTGCTTTTTGACAGCAAACGAGTGAAAGAGAAAATTAGGGTTTAAATAAAAAGTTATCCCATTTGGCAGCCCAAACCCATCTTTTGGCTCATAAAACATTACTGATGGGGGCACCCTGTTATTTTAAGGGGTTCATGAAATGGACAGAATTCAATTGTTCCCATTTGTTCTCTCAGCTTGCAGACAGGATATTTATGAGAAAGCACTCTCAAAAAAAAAAAAACTTCCATTCTCACTGGGAAGGTCTGGGGTAAAGCTGCTGTAATCCAGCTTGCTTGCTAAATGCCTTCAATTTTTCAGAAGCAATTTTCCCTATCTTTTACAATTTCCAGAGGATAACTTTCTAACTCAATGGATGTTTGCTAGTATCCTTTAGCTTTTCACTTGTAAGTGGACAATGCAAAATTAAGTTTCTAGGCAAATAACCTGGTGACATCTTTAAAATAATTCCAAGGGGACTAGCCTGCAACAATAAGTCGTTAGTCTCTAGACAAATGTCCTCTGGACTAGGAAGGGTCCTCTCCCTTCCCAGTGCATCTCTCAGCTGCACACCACGGCTGCCCCACACTCTCTGTGTTTGACTCTCATCTGTTATAGCCCTTCCTGGTCCATACCTCTTCTGTCGCCGTGTTCCTCTCAGTGAGCTAATTCAAAAGGCCCCATTCCTCCCTTCGTCACCTTTAGGTAGAGTTTTGAGCTTCCTCTAGCTCTGATGACTTGTGGCATGAAGCCAACAAGCAAAACAAACACGAGCGAGTGAGGAAGTTGCTGCTCTAGCGTAAAAGTCCCCTTTCCTCCCCGTTACACCTCCAAGGTCTTTCCTCTGCTGGGAGTGCCTGCTCCCCAGGCAGTATGCCGCTCCCCCAGACTTCAGCCCAGGCCTCCCTAGGACTGTCCTTTGAGTCCTACCTCTCCTGCTCTGATAAAATCTCTTCCCACTCCATGTAAAGTTCACTTTTTAATAACAGTTTTACTGAGGTATAATTTACATACAATTCGCTCATTTGAGGTGTACAGCTCGATAAATTTTATAATTATATACCTTCATGTAACCTCTACCACAATCAAGACACAGAACAATTCCATCATCCTAAAAGGTTCCCGTGAGCCTTCCTGTGGTAGACATCTTCTGATTCCCAGCCAAAGTCAACCACTAACCTACTTTCGCTCACTGTAGTTTTGCCTTCTCTAGAATGTCATATAGGAATCACACAGTATGTACTCTATTGTGTTTGAATTATTTCGCTTAGTCTGATTTTTTTGGATTCATCAATATAGTTACATGTATTCATATTTCTTTCCATGTTTTTGCTGAGTGTATACCACAATATGCATGTTTATTGACCAATTGACAGATTCACACTGATTTTGCTCTGCATCTTCCATCTCCTCTGAAGCTGATGAGGAAGTGAATTGCTTGAGTTTCAAGATGTTGGGTCCAAAAACTTAGCCAATTAAACACACGTGCATTTAAATGTAATAGAAAAGGTCCAAGGAATCAGAGGGATCCATAGGGTCCTCGCAAATGAAGAATAGTTCATTTTACCAATGCTCTCTGGGAAATGAGGAATTATTCAAGTGTGGGAAACTAATGCCGTATTGCAGAGGTGTAGAGTTCATTCAACATCTGAAAGAGCAAAGAGACTGAATAGTCATTTGTCTCTGCTATGGTCTGCCCCGATTCCTGCACCTCTTTAAGGGAAAGTGGCTTAATTTTCCCCTCCTACCTTATCTATTTCTTCTAATGGCCACCGAGATTACAGGCAAAATGTGATAAGGAACTTCTGCAGTTACTTAAACATGTAAGTCCCCTGACAGTTCCTTCACGTGTGCCCTTAAGTATTTATTTTTCTCTATCTATATCAATGCTGACATTTTAAAATCTGATGACCAATATTTGAAAAGAATTACTATTTGACTGAACTCACCAGTCAATATGATAAAAACTGGTTGATCTGAGTTGACATAATCTAAAGTTATGACTTCAGTAGTATTTTTCAAAATTTAACGTGCATAAAATCACTAGAGGTAGCTTGACAAACATGAGGTTCCTAAGCCTGCCTTTGTAGATTCTGATTAAGAAATTTGGGGTACAGTCTAATAATCTGCATTTGGTAAGCATCCCAGGTGATTCTGAAGCAACAAGTATGTAGATCTCACTTTGACAAGTGCTGGAATGCAAAAGATCTAATATGAAAGGCTGGTCAAACTGGTTATTTGACAACCTATATACATGAGTAAGAACTCTTTCAGTTGCAAATGACAAGAACCCAAATCAAACTGGCTTACACAAAGCAGATAGATTTATTGACTCATATAATTGGAAAGTAAAGGAGTAGAACTGGCTTCAGTAAAGATCTGACCATCTGCTGGCTTTCAAAGGATGCCATCAGGACTTGATTTCTCTCTCCATCTTCTGGATTTGTTTTCCTCTATGTTGCTTCCTTCAGGAAGACTCTTGCTAAGAGTTGGCAAGATGGCCCCCAATACTTCTATGTGTATATGCCACCTTCTCAGCAACTTCATTGGGAAGACAAAAGTCCCATGACTGAGTCTCATTGGACTGAGTGTTGTCACATTCCCATCCCCACAACATTCAGAATGCTTTGAATGGCTAGGCCAGACTCAGGGGCCTCCTTCCCCTCCCAAGTGAGTGAGTGTATGTGTGAATGTGTATAAAGCATGTTTTTGTGATTTGGATGACGGAGGGCCTGGATCAGCTTCAATTAAATCCTATGAATTGACCCTGGGGTAGGAGTGATTCCCTCCTCCTGTAACAAAAAGAATCAGTGTGTTAACTGTTGAAAGCAGCCCTAGTCTACTACATTGCACATTTCACATCAATAGATGCTAGTGAAATACTACTTTTTTCCAACAAGTTATACATATGAATAATCTTAGATTTCAAACTCCTAGTGCAAAACTAACGTGTTTTATATGGGGCTTAGTAAGTGCCTGTCAATGTATACTTAATAAATACATTTCAATCTTGGTCATTTGCATTGCTATGACCAAGCAGCTTTTGGGAAGCTCAGCTATTCAAGGAAGGAGGGAGGGTACCCAACAAGACTGTTTCTGTGGATTGGTGTCTGTTGGATGGTTAGGATTACATTTTTTTGATTTGTGCTTCGACTTCCATAACTTAAACTGCCATCACTGACTATGATGACGGAGTAATGAATTATATCTAAGGAAAAACAAATGTCTGCTAAAAAAATACGTCACCAATGAGAGGTGAGAGGTAAAGTAGGAGGAATTAAAAAACAAATAGCAGAAATAATTGAAGAATCCTAGATAAAGAGGATGAATTCTAAAAGCTGTGTACATGAATTAGCCATCACTGTGAGAGGGAGATGATTCTGAGGTGCATAAACATGGGCAGGTAAGGGGAGAGAGGTGATGGATTTGGGTAATCCAAACTTTGCTCGGCATTAGAAAGGCCAGACCTAGAATTTCTACAGGCAAGAGACCTACAAATGTAAAGCAGTTTTATCAGTAATATTACATTGTGAAATAATTTCATAAAGGGTCATCTGTGAAATTTAAGGCTAAAGTGAGCAGAAAACAAAAGAAAAAACAAAACAAAGCAGTGGCATAAAAGACCAGCCGGCAATGGGGAGCCCTTGACATAAAAGGTCTCTTTTGATCTCACTTTTCTATGATTCCAAACAAATGTGTCTCCTTTGTGCATTCGTTCTAATCAATAACAATTCGAGGCGCAGTTGAATGTCAGACATGTCAGCCCCTCTCCCAGGCCTGCCTCTGATACGGGTCTGGTGAGTCTATGGTTTGTGACTCAGCAGATTCAGGAAGGAGCAGCAGATACCTTTTCTCTGTTTGTTATGGTTCATGACCAAGGCCTCTTATAACCTAAAATTTTAAACTAAAGTGTCTAAAAATGACAAACGTCAGCTCAGAATAGACTCAAAATATTTGATGATTTTTTGGTTCAAATTTCAAAAGTTCAAGAAATATAGCAAAGTTTGGTGGTGATATTTTAAAAAATTTCTCCAGGAATCTAGCTATCTGTCTGTTCTAAGAGGTTCGATGGATTCTATCAGAGATGTAAGAAGGAACTTTCCAACCCAAATGAATGGACTGAGTGCACACTTTATTATACAGGGAAAGGTAAAGGCAAAAGTTAGCAAATAGATATGGAGAATACAGGAAGTAGCTATATACAAAGAAACATCAGACTGGGTACTTATAACATCCAAATAGGTCAATAAAAAGAGGAAACAACATCAGATCGATCAAAAAAGAGAAACATCAGATCGGGTACTTAACAACATCCACGCCCTTACACAGGGAAGAGTCCCTTTAATTGACACGGCTAAGCAGGAGTGCCAATAGAAAGAGGTCTTGGGCAAGGCATCCCCCCTACAGGCGAGACTCTCATCAGGCTCCAGTTTCAAGCAGCATATGCAGTATGAGTAATTTCCAGAGTAAGCATTTGGTGTTCTCATGCACAAATGGTTATCAGTTGTGTACGTGCATTGAGCTCCTGGGCTATCGCCCCAGGCTGGCTCAGATGGCCAGTCCGTCCCAGGCTACGACACCCAAAGAGTCTTGTAATCTTTACACATTGCGACTATCTCTGTGGGAGAAGGGCCAGTTCCTACCACACAGAAAGCTGCTTTATATTTCTTTGTATGCTGGTGGCTGTAGGTTCATGGACCGGCCAAACATGGCTGTATTCACGTCAAGACACTGTCAGAATTCTCTGCTTTAAAAAAATATACATGTATGTTTTAAAAAGTTATATCATTATATATACACGTATATTTTTAAAACTTTCTCCAATGGACACTACATGGTATTATTGCATATACATTTAGTTTGTTTCTTGACATTTTCTCCTGGATGAATTGACTGTGTATCCTACTTAGGGAAAAGCAAGTTCAATGAAACTGTAGTAAATTAGACACCAAGAAAAAGACAAAAGACATGAATGTGAACTGAAGTGACTTTAAGGGCTGGATATAGGATGACATCAGCATGTTGGCAAGAAATGGAGATATTCAGCAGGGTGAGACTGTCTGATGTTCTGTCCGGAGTGGGACAAATGAAAATGAAGGCAAATGCAAAACTGCAGCAATAAATCCAACTGTCCAAAACGTGCCCCTCATGGTCATTAGCATATTTATTTTCTAGTAGAGAGGAAATTATTTAACTTATGTGATTCATATCTCACCTCCCGCTTTTCTCCTCCCCTGCTTTCATCTCTCTCAGCCCTGCTCTAGCTCTGACCTGCCACCCATTCAAGAAGATTCCTCTGAAACTTATATTCCATAATAAACTCCTCCTCTGTCTTTCAGGGCTCTTTCTTCCTCTGAAACCCAACTGAAACTCGACTTTTACTTGACCATGAAACCTTCCTTATGATTCACTTGATGGCTTCTACTTAAAGATAAGGGTCTTAGGTTCCTCCAAGAAAGCAGATCTGCAACAGGGCCTTGTATCCAGTTAGCATATTTTAAGAAGCAATCCCAGGGAACAGGGTGGGGAACTGGGAGAAGTGAACCCAGGAAGGAGGGAAAGTCAATACAAAGATGTGTTATCAAACTGATCCCTGCTATGGACAATTGGAGATCAATCCATCTGGGATGCCAAGGAGCCTTATAGGAAGTACCCTCAGAATGTTTGCTCAGTGGATGGAAAAGGGGAGCATGTATCCATCAGCTAAGAGTTGGACAAGTGTTGTCCCAATTGGTGTTAACTCCCACCAGTTTTAGATTGCACATAAGCGAGTGCCACATTTTATTGTCAGAAAGGCCATGGGTAGAAGGCAAGAGCTGAGTGATATACTTGAGCTGAGGTGCTGTCAGCTGTGTGAAGCTGGTTGCTGCAGCAGTTCTTGGAGTAAGCAGTGGCCCTAGGGGATACGAAGAGAGACACATGAAGTGTTCTATACAAGAGGCAAGCTAATCACTGCTGCATCTAGTCCATTATTCTCCTAACTTTATCCAGTCAAAACTCATCTTCTGGAATCTATGACATCTCCCTAAACCACTCTCTCCCTCACCTCAGCTTCTAGTTGTCAGGATGCTGTTCCAACCTCCTCAATGGCACTAAAGCCTCCATCTTTCTCTATGACCTGTACTGTCACCATTTTCCATGGCTTCAGTGCACATGGTGATGACCCTATAACTCCCTGACCTCACAGTTCCTCATCTTCAGGTGTCACCCCACTTCAATTAACCCTGGCGCAGCCACATCTGTGGCTACACTATCACCCAGTCCTTCCACACTTGTACGTCTTGAACACAGGAATTTTTTTTTTTTTGATACATAACCTAGTCATTTCCTCATCCCCACTGCTCTTTTCTTTGTTCTCACTATGCCCTTGAATGCTTCCCTTCTTCCCAGCCCATATCCAAGCAATTCTGATTTTATTTGCTACCTTATCTAGGCTGGACATCGTGAAATGAACAATCATGTCAATAACATATGAGATACCACCTTAAAATCCTATGCTTCTATTACCTACTGGCTACTTTTTTGGTTCTGTATCAAAAGTTGCTAGAGAAAATTCTCAAAGCCATGATACCAGACTCAGCTACAAATTAACACTATTTCATTTCTGCTTATATGGCAATCTTATTTTATTTATGTATTTTTGAAATCCTAGACTGGTGTACTCCTTACTTGCCTTTTCCACATTCCTCATGCTTCCATCCTTAACCTATATACTCATTCTCAGTAGATGCCCTTGCTTCCTACTTCACTGAAGAAAAACAAGACATTACAACATAAGTCCCCTCAACTTCTCTTATGTCCACCTCCAGACTTATACCCTTACCCAACCTCTCTTTGCTTGTATCTCTGAGGAAAAACTAGCCCACCTCCCAGTGAGGCTAATTCCATCCTTTAAGTCTATGATATCAAAAGAAATGCAACAGGCTCTAATCTGAGCTCATTCAACTATTTCTGCCAGCACACCAGCATGCTCGAAGTCTTCCAAATTTTTTATTTTTGGTGAGGAAGGTTGTCCCTGAGCTAACATCTGTGCCAATCTTCCTCCATTTTGTACACGGGATGCTGCCACAGCATGGCTTGATGAGTGGTGTGTAGGTCTGCCCTGGGATCCGGGCCTCCGAACCCCGGGCCATTGAAGCAGAGTGAGAACTTAACCACTACACCACCGGGACAGCTCCTGGAAGTCCTCCAAATTTTAAATGGCATTTCTCTTTAATTTGTTACCATTCTACTATACCAATCCATTACCAGCTGCAATGTATTCACCTTTTGAAACAAATCATATTTTCCTTTCTATTGCCTCCTGGAGGAGTCCTCTTCACACCCCACCTGGATCAGAACACTAGTCTCCGGGCTGGTCTTCAGGATGCTGTTATTACTTCATGTCATCCCTTTCATCAATAACTAACATAGTGCTTAAAGTTTCAATCTCAAGTAGTATTCAAGACCCCTATAATCAAGCTTCTCTGTAATGTGAGAGAATATCTTTCCCCCTCCTTTGTATTATCACATTTTACTCCTTCTCCACAAATTATAACAATTTGTGTTAATCTTTCCCTTCTCCAAATGTCTGTTGTATACATAGTCTGTAGTATATTTGATTATATAGTGTTTTTATTATTTTTAATCATTTCTTCTGTTTAGGACTTGTCTTTAGGGAGAGAGTATGCTCCTTAGGAGCAAAGACTTTATCTTGTACATCTTTTGTCCGACAAAGGTGGCCACTCATTAAGCACTTGCTACAAATACCGTTGATTTCATTTCAGTGAGTCAGAGCTTTTCTTTTGAAAGGAGAACCTACACGTGTGCACCTGAATCTCAAATAGTATAACCCAGCTCTTGAAAATTCATAATTGGAATGAATTGACATAATTAGGATCATTTTCTTATTTTCCTCTGAATGTTGGTTGTGAATGACCTAGCTTCACTGGAATCTTGGACTGTGGCAATCATCCCCAAATTTACAGTCCCAACTAAAAACAGTGCCTAGGTGTTGATCCAAAACCATGTAGATGATGAACTGTAAATATAGCCTGTGTCTACACATCATAAACACTCAAATCAAAATAGAAAAATATAAAAATCTGGAAACATATAGGGTTGACAGTTTTTTAAAAGTTTTTATAGAGATGATGACTACAATAACTTTGGCTTTTAATTTAAATATTTGTTTGGAATTTATACAATCAGAGCTAAAACATAAGAATTTAACTCACAAGTGTTAGCTTTATAGATGTCTAAGAGTTATTAGAATAAAAAAAATTTAAGCAAACAACACTGCATCTCATTTTTTTTTTTTAATGGAAATTTGATAAACATTGATCTACCCTAACTTCCAGCCCCATGCAAGAATCCTCTCTGTAACATCTGTGTCAACCTGTGCTACGACAATGCTGCCTTCCATGACAGGAAGCTCAACATCTCTTAAGGCAACCCGCTACATTTGGAGACGATTCCATTTTTTGAGAATTTCTTCATCACTTTCTTTTACAAGAGTTACACAAATTCAAATACCTAGGGGCCAGGCACATACATAAATGAATACAGCATGCCAGGTGTGAAACAATAGGGAGTGGTGGGGACTGTGGTGCCTGGAAGATGTTACTCTGCTCCAGCTGAATGCTGCCAGAGGAGTGAGGGGCCAGTGTTGCCAGATCTTCTTGTGACTCAAGAGAAGTTGCAAATCCAGATATTTATGTGAAATCTGTGAGTAACTAATTAAAAATGATAGGTAAAACACTATGGAGAGGGTGGTAAATAAAACAAACACGCCTGTGGGCTAATCTTGGCTCGAGGCTCTTTAGTTTTTTAACTTCCGAGTTAAATCCCTCCTTCCATTTTCACCTCTGGAAAAATGTATCAAACTTACACACTTTTATTTAAAAAAAGAAAAAGTAAGTCAAATATTTAAGGATAACTGTTGTTTTCCATACTTACCCCAGTCTTTTTGAAATTCCTTGAGTCTTTTGAACCCAAAATACATTTAGATTCAAAAATCAATTACCTGTATCTATGTTGAGAGTCATGATTTAGAGGGTTCCTTAATGCAAAAGATCAATTTCTACTGTGATTGTTTTGCTTAGTTTTAGTCCATTAAAATTTTCATTTGGAAACCATGCCTAGCATCCTCTAGGCCTCCCAACTTTATGTTATAAACAAATTTGATGAGCATAACTTCTATGTCTTTGTTTAGATCATTGATTAAAACAAAGTTGAGCTTTCCTAGAGCTACCTGTCTTATGGTAAGCCATTGGCCTTACTGCCCTGGCTGCCAATCAGCTGGCATACATCAGTCAATGGTCTTTAAATCTTTAGAAAAAGTATTCAGCCTTTTAACATTATTATGTTAGCATCTAAACTATATTTCTCTTTCTTCACAAGAAGATATCAAGCTGGAGTTTGTCTAATATTCTGTCACAATAAAAATGCATTGTGTATGTTCCTTATTTACTAATTTGCATTCCACTTAAAAGGGAGTTTAGGTCAGTACCATTGTGCTGAGCAACTTAGGGGGCTTCATTCATATTGTCTTTTGCTCAAAAGGCATAACTCATACTCACAGAACACAGTGTGGCTGGTGCCCCCTGAAGTTGTGCATCCACCCAGCCCCGAATGAGGGTTATTTGGCAATAACGCCCTTGAGGCATCTGTGCATATATGCTAGCTCCTGGGAATCTTATTCTTCATAGGCCAGGCTTAAAAGAAATACAAAAACAAAAACAAAATCAAACCTGATTAACAATTTGCTACCATCAAACATCGGACATACTTCAGAATACTTTCATAAATATTTTGCTAACATTTGAACTTACACAAGAAATTGTAATTTGGTTATATAATCAATTTTTAATCTTAGTAAATGCTATGTAACCCCAGAGAACATCTAAATATCTCTGGCATTCCATATATATTATTCACTTACACTTAATAAACATATCTATTGTAGTCAAGATTATCTCTTAAAGCAGGGGTTGGTGAATACTTTTGTAAAGGGCCAGATAGTAAATATTTTAGGCTTTGCAGACCACATATGGTCTTTGTCACATATTCTTTTTATTTTTTTTCCAGCAGTTACAAATATTTTAATAGCCAGTAATTTAATAAACAGTAATATTGCCTCAATGCTTTGTTTGGTTTTTTTCTTTTTCTTTTTGGTCCTATGTGCACACACTGTCCTAAGTAATTTTAGATATTTAGGAGATTCTAGGTCCTCGCAGTAACCCAGGAAACAGGTTCCAATGTTGCCCTGTGGCTGAGCTTGGGAACAAAACCTCAGCGGGGGTGAAGCAACTAGTCCAAGTTTTCAAGACGATTTTGCTCTTACAAAGAATTTCTTAAAATTTCACCTTATATACATTAAAGGTGAAAATGAGGGCAAAATGGATACAGGGAATTGTTATTTATTTCTATATAAGGTAAAGTGGCCTCAGCCTTTTCCATTTTTTTCTTTGTAGCACAGAGAGCAATCGCAGATGTGTGTGTTTTCGCTATATTTTGGAATGATAAACTGATATGAAAATATTTTAAGTAGCATGCCAAAAATGTCTTCACTGTGCACAAAATGGACAAAGTCCAAATGTTAGTTTAAATTTCATATTATCTACCAATCTTCCCAGAAAAAGCTGAAAGATGTTATTGTTTAAGTCACGTAGTTCTTCTGAATAATCTTTTCTTTGTAAACAGTTGGCAATCCAAACTCTGGATTTTTCCATTTAATGTTCAAATGAAGCTCATTTTTTTTTTTTTCATCTTTATCACTTTTTTTTTTTTAATTTTTTGTTTATTGCAGTAACATTGGTTTATAACATTGCAAAAATTTCAGGTGTACATCATTGTACTTCTATTTCTGCATGGACTACATCATGTTCACCACCAAAATACTAATTACAACCCATCACCACACACATGTACCGAATTATCCCTTTCACCCTCCTCCCTCCCCCCTTCCCCTCTGGTAACCACCAATCCAATCTCTGTCCCTATGTGTTTGTTTATTGTTGTTATTATCTACTACTTAATGAAGGAAATCATACGGTATTTGGCCTTCTCCCTCTGACTTATTTCACTTTGCATTATACCCTCAATGTCCATCCATGTTGTCACAAATGGCTGGATTTCGTCGTTTCTTATGGCTGAGTAGTATTCCATTGTGTATATATACCACAGCTTCTTTATCCATTCGTCCCTTGATGGGCACTTAGGTTGCTTCCAAGTCTTGGCTATTGTGAATAACGCTGCAATGAACACAGGGGTGCATGTACCTTTGCAAATTGGTGTTTTCAAGTTCTTTGGATAAATACCCAACAGTGGAATAGCTGGATCATATGGTAGTTCTATCGTTGATTTTTTGAGGAATCTCCATACTGTTTTCCATAGTGGCTGCACCAGTGTGCACTCCCACCAGCAGTGTATGAGAGTTCCCTTCTCTCCACATCCTCTCCAACACATGTTGTTTCCTGTCTTGTTAATTATAGCCATTCTGACGGGCGTGAGGTGATATCTCATTGTAGTTTTGATTTGCATTTCCCTGATAGTTAAGATCATTTTTAATCAGCCTATCTGTCACCTTCTTTTTTAACTTTTATTCTGCCATTACTTTCTAGTACTGGTGGTCATTTGACTTGCAACTTTAAACTGCTATTCATTTTCTTCTTTAACACTGCAATTTCCTATTTACCAAGACTTGCATTCCTCCCATCCTTCCTCTAAAACTGAAAATTAGTGCTCGTCTTCCTAAAAGCTGTAATTTTTACATTAACCTTGCTTCTTCTTTTAATTGGTGTTTTTCTGTCAGACGATGGTAGGGGGCTGGTGATGGGTGTTATTTATTTTGAGAATCCTGCTTCAGTGAAGCTATTGTGAAATAAAGGCTTGAAACAAAAATATTCCTTAAGGCCTCTGACAGAGAGATGAACTGAAAGAAAGGAGAAGGAGAAGGGGCAGAGGAAGAAGTATGGAGGAGAGCACGGATGGCACTGGAATGTCCCCACCAATTCAGAAATTAGCAGCCAATTAGAAGCAGGCAACCAATGAGTTTCTTCAAATTTAAATATAAAGCCATGTCCAAGTCCCTATAAATCCAAGTTGCTAAAAATGCCCCCCTAGACCAGTTCACTGGCCGCTGAACATGAGGCCAGCTAAATAGCAGAATGTTCCCTGCAACATGTGTATGATACATATTCAAGAGGAAAACCCACACTGAGTGAAAGTGACCATATTAAAGTCCCTCTTAGGCAAACAAGTAAGTGTTCACGTTTCTGATCTTTTTTTGGCTTCTCTCTCAGTGGGCTGCTGTGCAGATACCTCTGTCACCATTAATTGTCCGCTCTTTCTGAATGTATTGTAGTTGAATTGTTAATCTCCTGCAAGAAACTTAAAATGACGCTTTTGAGGAGGGTTCCCCTCGCCTAGAGATGGTTTGTAAATGTAAATCAGTAGAAGGAAATAAATCGTATGGATTTCAAATCTAAATCCTGTTTTATTTTAATTTGGACAAAGAAAATGGGTTAGAGAATTACAAGATTTAGGTACTGTTATATTCAAGCCACAATTTTTAATTTACTTAACAAATTTTAGGCATTCTTTCAAGCTTGACAAATAATAGTTTCAATCTTAGTTCTCTAATTTTACACAAACTACAGTTGAAAGAAAACATGCTAAATATCTCTGAAAATTTCAACAAAAAAACCCTGGATTTTTAAAAATACTATCACAAATATCCAGTATTTGAAATTGTCACCATTTTTTTTCAACCTTTTTTCCCCTGGTTTCCATGGCTTTAAACCTCTGACAGTGTTACATCTAAAATTTATATAATTTTAAGTATTGGTTTTCCTGCTTCAATGTTTTAATTAATAAAACTGTGTGTTATTTTTAACACAGTAATCTAATCAATAGGACATACTTCTACCAGATTATAATAATTAGAAAGCATCATTTACAGTAGAATCAACATTAATTTTCTATAATGTAATAAATCATGATGAAAATAGAATGCAGTCTACAAGGAGATCAGAGCATGGGATGTTTTCATATGGTGCTTTCAAATCAACTCTTTAAAAAAAAATGATTTACTTGACAATTCATTCAAGAAGCCAGTTGATTATGGTTTTTATGTCTCTATGTTCAGGGACAAGTATTTCATGTCCCCTTAGCTGGTATTTATTAAGCAGTTCTTCACCCAAGGCTCTGAGCTGGGTGTTGTTAAGTAGTGCACTGGAAATGCTGTGTGGAGTTTGGCATTCGTCCACTAGGAAACACTGCTGGTCACAACCAGTGGGGAAAAATCCGGATGCTTTTCCACATTCAACAGACCATTTATTGTATAGAAAGGACTGACCTAGTCTGAAAGATATGCTGCTATAGAAAGGTAATACATAGTAATACAGATAATACATGGATGTCTAGAAGGTAAATACATAGGTATATCTAGAAATAAATATTTATATGGAGAGAATGCTAATGCTGGATACTAGGAAGAGTTTTAGAACTTTGTTGAAATATAATGTACATGCAAAAATTATAGGTGTAGAACTCCATAAATTTTTACAAACTATACTTGTATCATCAGCACCCAGATCAAGAAACAGAATATTACCAGCAGTGTTGAAGCTCCTCATTTTCCCACCTTGCGGGTAACCCATTCCTGTCTTCTAACAGCGTGGAGTAGTTTTGCCTGTTTTGGAATTTTATATAAATGGAAACTTTCTGTATGTACTATTTTGTGTCTAACTTCTTCTACTCAACCTGGCATTGGGAAGATTTAGCCACGTTGCATGTCCTTGTAGTTCCTTCATTCTCATTCTATCTTGACTATGCCTTGACTTATTCATCCATTCTGTTGTTGATGGGTTTGGAGGACATTTTCTAGTTTGGGGTTCTGTTTTGGAAAAGCCTATGGTTCTCCTCCTGTGTCTTTCTCTTTTACTTTCCCATAGAATACTTCACTTCCGAAAATTCTATTCACCAAATGTGTGGGAATTTTTCCCACACCAAGTAATTTTCTGCTGGGTGTCCCACAATTCAACTCAATTCTGACACTATCTACCTGGAGATAGCATCAGATCCCACAGGTTAAGGGCTCAGTCCTACAAGGCTGTTCCCCACTTCAGATGCCAATCGCAAGTAGTAGCTCCCCAGGTTACCCACAACTTCTGTCCAACTTAGCTACAAATCGGAGGTTCCCATGACCTCCTTCCCCTTGGATTCTATTATTTGCTAGAACAGCTCACAGAACTCAGGGAAACACTTACTTATGTTTACCGGTTTATTAAAGGATACGATAAAGGAGACATATGAACAGCCAGATGAAGAGATACATAGGGTGAGGTCTGGGAAGGTCCCAAGCACAAGAGCTTCTATCCCCATGGGGCTGGGGTGTATCACCCTCCTTGTTTGTGGATGTGTTCATCCACTCGGAAGCTCTCCAAACTCCACACTGTTGGGATTTTATGGAGGCTTCCTCACATATGCATGATCAATCATTAACTCAATTTCCAGCCCCTCTCCCCTCTCTAGAGAAGTGGGGGATAGGTCTGAAAATTCCAAGCTTCTAATCAAGGCTTGGTCTTTCTGGCAATCAGCCCCCTCTAGGACCCATCCAGGAGCCCCCCCAGAGTTACCTCACTAGAAGAGAAGATGCATCTGGTGCTCTTCTTAGGAATTTATAAGAGATTTAGGAGCCCTATGTCAGGAACCGGAGACAGAGACCAATATATGTATTTTCTACTATCTCACAGGTTCATACGCTTAGTGTCACATGAACATCTCAGGCACGACTTTTGGTTAATCGTTGTTATGTGTTTCTGGTGGGTGCTTTCTTAAGGAGGAGATGCTAGGTCACACAGTGTGTATATTGTTCGAATACTTGACAGCGCCAGTTTTCCGACATCGTTGTTCCAGTCTACAATGCCACCGGCAGCAACTGCGAGTTGCTCCACATAGCTGCTAGCACTTCGTCCTTTCTGTCCTCTACACTTTAGCCATTCTAGAGACTATGTAGTAGCAGCACGCTTTTCTAATTTGCATTTTCCTGATGACCTCTGTGATAGATGTAAAACACACTGCCATGATAATCGAATCCCTCATAACAATTTGTACTGATGAGGAAACTGGGCTTTGGCAGATTTGTGACTTACTCAGATTCACTCAGCTTGGATGTGGAAACCCAAGATTAAAATGCTAGGTTTTGCTCATTCCTTAGGTGCATAATAATAGAATTTCAGAGTCAGAAGTGAGTTTCGAGATCACCCCATCCACAAAGTTCTCAAAGATGAAGAAGTTTGAGGCCCAGACAGTTGGATGCATTAATTACTTCAGACATTAGATTACATTTCTTCTGGTTTTGTCTGGTGGGGTACACTGGCCTAGAGACCTGGATTCAATTCTGGGTTCTACCACCTAACAGCTGTGTGGTTGAGTCAAGTTGCCTGCTTTCTCTGGGCAGCTGTTCTTTAATAAGAGCCATATGAGCTCAAAAATGTTTTCTTGTGTGTGGATAGCCACACAGAAGACAATTATGATAAAAACTGCAACTTTTTATGGTTTATAGCTTACACAGACTTGAGTGGTCTTCCTCTGTGCCATGAATGCTGGTCTTCAGCTAGGGTCAGGAGCTGGTTGATGTCCTCAGCTTTTGACATACATTCCAGTGGTGTCCCGGCTAGCTCCACCTGGATACCCAAGGCACCTCAACTTACCACGTCCCACTGCATTACTCCAGTTCCAGCACTCATCACCTTGCCGCTTCCTGTTGCAATAGTTTTCTAAAAGGGTTCATAGCTTCAGTCTCTTTTCCCACTGATCTATCCTCTGCAATCTTGCAGACTTTATCTTTCTATATTATGATACGATCATGCCATGATCTTGCTAAAATTAAATAAAAACTTCTTTGATGACTATGGACAATGAGATGAAATTGGCTTGGCATTCAGGGTCTTTAAATCTTGCACCTGCCTATCTTGCACACCTGAATTTAATTTCCTGTTGCTCATCTTGCTTTTTTGTTTCACCTCCATGTCCCAGCACAGACCCTGCTGCTCTCTAACCATGCTGCATTCCCTGCATGTGCCATATATGCTCCCATTCACCTACTAGAAACTGCGGACCTGGAATGTCCTTTTCTTCTACACCTGTTAAATTCCTACTGATTTCCTCATCCATAAAGGCTTCCTTTATCCTCCCTTCCATTTGCCCAGGTCACCTTCATCTTCTCATCTCTGTTTTCACACCAATCATCTCAAAGTTCTATTGCAACTTTTCTTACATGGTATCCTAGTCATCTGTTTATGCATCTGTCTTCCCTGCTTGTTTAAGCTCCTCAGGTTCAAGATTGGGTTCATGGATCTCCACGTCTCCTGTGCTGAACGAACATAGATGCTCAGTGAATTTTACTTTACTGTATAAATGAATTTACTGAACTTGAGGAAGCAAAAAACCAGGCTTTCCTAATAGCAAAATACCAAGATACAACTTTCCTCCTCTCTTAATATGCTCAAGTTTTGTTTCTTTGCTTTTCTTGTCATCAATATTTTTTTAACTAGGTGTGTGCAATGATGGCACTTTTGTATACATTTTAGGTACTTTTTTTTGCAATTATGACATTTTGACTCTGAAGATTTGCATGGGACTCCTTGAGGCTTTAAATTGAATATTATCGATGAACTTCCTGAAATCAAATTTATCTTAAAAAATAGAAGCCCAGAGAGTTGCCAAGTGGAGTGTATATAATGGACTCTCTTTGCTGCCCTCTTCGATTTTGATCTGCTCCTCTCTGTTTGCAGTGTGTAAAACTGATATGCTAAGCTAATTATGTGAAGGTGAGCAAGTGATTGATCATAATGTTGCTTTTAGAAAAATCTGGAAAATATCAAAAAAATCTGCATATGAAAAAATCCAAATACATTTTAAAATTAAAATAATATAATGCCTAGGAAAAACAAATGAAAACCTACAAATAAATCTCTGAAATAGAAAGCCCCAGATGGTTTATAAGCCCTTTTCTAGAAAATAAAAATTTATAAAAGAATCAATTACTCATAAATGTATAAAGGCTTCACCTTTTCCTTAAGGTATTTTATGTGAACACAGTCATCACTCAAAAATTTAGCTTTTAATTTACCCCTTGAAACCTAAGAATGCTGATTTTTAAAAATGCTGCTGTAAGAACATTATAACAACAACGGTGGTGGCATTCTCAAGACAGAACAGTCTCTCTGACATTGTTTACGATAACTAGTTAAATAACGATGAACTAGAAAAAGTTCATTTTAATTTTCCAAAATGGCTTTCCTCTTACAACATTCCAGATTTTACAAATAAGTTCTAAAGAACAGAAATGTGCTACACACAAAAAAGAAACATTTCAGGCAAATCACAAAAAGAAAAATTAATAAGGATTAAACATTATTCACTATGTTCTATGTTCAAAAGGGCATATTTTGATTTTATCCTCACTGAAGTAACGCTAAATTATAGTATGAAGCTCATGTTAGTAACTACTCTTCAATAGGCACATTGTCCGGGATTACTGGCATTAAATACTAAATTAGCATTAGCTGACAGCTATTGTTTATAAATTAATTTTTTTCTGTTTCTGTGAGTTCTACGAATTACATTGTGTAATCTCCCTTCTCTCAAGGGACATAGGGTGTTACAGGGAAAATAACTGTGACCTAGAAACTCAAGACTTAGAGTGAAAATGTGATTTGCCACCACGTGGCTCTGTGACTTTGGGTGAGTCACTCAACTTCTGCTGACTCTCTTTTAAAGGCAGTGGGTTGGCACTAGATGCTGTGTGAGGTCTCTTCTAATTCTAATATTAAATGACTCTTCTTGGGCCCATATTAAAGAAGATTACGCCTTAGAACATACTGATGTTCCAGACTCAGTCTACCTTTCCCTATCTTTTTTGTATTAAAGCTCTTCTAGTTGAAAGTGACTGAACCCATCTCAAACAGCCTGAAGCCAGAGACACTTTACTGTCTCATAAAACTGAAAACTCTAGGGGTAGATCTAGGTCTCAAAGTCTGGAGGGAACCAAGCGTTCCAAATGGGTCATCGAAATCCAGTTTCTCAAATTCTTCTTCTCTGCTCCTCTTTCCTTCCATTTGGCTCCATTCTTAGGCAGGGTCTCTTTATGTGGTATTCTCTGACGACTCCAGACTTACCACACCTCTACAACAAGCAACACTAGTGGGGAAAAAAGCATATTTCCCACAAATGTCCTGAGTGATTAGGTGTGAGTCACGCCCTCTCTTGGAGGTGATGGGGAAGAGTGAAGATGGGGATGGTGGGGCATTTCCAAGTGAGCAGAGAGAGGTTGTTCCTCAAAGGAAAACTGAGTTACGGTTTGCATAACAAGGGAAATGGATGCTGAACAGACAAAAATAACAGGTGTCCCCTGCCACCTTGCAATTTGAGTCCCCTCTTTGCGATGTGTGTGGCTTTTCTCCTTTCTATACTGCCAGCTCCTTGGATAGCAAGAACTGTATTTATTTACTCTGTATGTCCCGTCAAACCTACTGCTGTTCTTTGAAATGAGAGGAAATAGATGTTTGTTATTAAAAACCTGTGGCAGCTAAGGAAGTATGACACTCAGCTGACAGCTAGCCTTCAGTTGCAGTGACTTCAGGATCCACTACAGCATTTGAGCCCGGGCCAGGCTGTTGCTGGACAGCCCTTTGCCAATGACCGAGCATGGTGGAGTTCTAGGGCCTGGCCGTTTCTGCCCAGTGCTGTACTCCTCCACGGGCAATTATGAATTGGGAGCTTCTTATTGGGTTGGCCACTGCTTTGTTAGGTCTGTATGGCAGTCTGAGGCTCTCCCAATTTGCTTCATCCAACTTTTCTTTCACACTTTCAGATCTGCATCTCATCTGAAAGCTTTCCCTGTCCAGTCCTGCTTTCTTCCCCTTTACCTTTCACAGGTGTTACCTCCCCCAATAAACCTGTGCATTCCTCTGTCTCAGCATCTGCCTCCTAGGGGACCCAACCTGATGATAAGATAGGCTTTGGGCCTGGATTATTCAGCACTCATCTGGCAACAAGGACCCCATCTTGGGTGGTAAGCAGGGCATGTATAGTCCCTTGCACAAGTTAGTGACTCCACTGCTAAAACCTTCACAGGTGGTGACCTAGGACAAGGTTTCAGTGGAGGGGAACAGCCTGATTGCAACAATGTCTCAGGACTTTGAAAAGTACCGAGTGGGAGATGGGTGGAGAATAATGCATACAAGGACAATGCATTTGGCTTGCTGTTATTCGACTGAACTGAAACACTAGAGAAGAATAATGAAAAACTAAGGGCAATTAACACACTGAAAACTAAGGGAGAAGTCCAGGGGATCTCTTTGGCAGTTTCAAAAGCAGTCTTTGTCTTCCGCAGAGGGAAAGCAGAAAAAGCCAAAAACCAGACTTGGGACTTAGAATCACTGAGCTCGGATGGTTGAATGCTCAGTGGAGACAGGTTGAATGGTCAGGGCACTGGTTGGGAAAATCAGGAAGCTTAGCACATGGGATGGGGGCATCAGAGTAGATGCCCTTAAAGATTTTGGCTCCCCAGACTCCTCTGAACTTTTAGAGCCTGTGTAGGGGGCCTGCTCATCACTATTAAGAACTAGAACTCTTCCCATTTGGGAAGACACTAGAGGGGCTTCTTCCCAGCAAGGCAGCAGGGCTTCTTCCCCTCAAGATCTGCCTCCACCACTCTGGCTGCCATGTTGATAACTAGGATCAAGTCTCAGCATAACCCAGCTAGAGATGTGCTGAGCCTGATAATAGAGAAAGCAATCATATCCTAAATTTGCTACAAAAATTAGCCAGCATATTCCAGCAGAAGCTTTGAGGGCATTTGACAAAGGGGGCCAGAACATAAGACTGGATAAATGAGACTTTACTGACTTAGGGATGCTCTACTGGATTATATGATTTCACCTTGGCAAGGACCTCAAGACATGATATGTAGCCTTCGATTTGGCAAATGTGTTTGGTACTTTCTAATCAAGAAGCTTTCTAATCAAGAAAGCTGAACAGAAACAGTTCACCTTGTTCCACATGGTATGGACAAAAATACACATTATAGTTTTGCCCTAGGACTATGTAAATTCTGTCATAACATAGTCCTAAGAGATCTGGACCATCCAATATCTTTCAGAATATCACATTTATCCATTGCACTGATGATATTATGCAGATCATGCAGATTGAGTAAGAGGTGGCTAGCATACTGAAAGCTTTGGAAAGACACATGTACTCCAAAGGAGAGGAAATAAACTACATGAAGATTCAGCAGCCTCTCATATCAGTAAAATTTTAGAGACCCAGCGATCAGAGGGGACATCCCCTTCAAAGTGGAAAAAAAAAAAAATTGCTGCATCTTGTATACCCTACAACAAAGAATGAAGCACAGTGCCTGGTAAGTTTCTTTGGGTTCCAGAAGCAACACATTCCATTCTTAGGGGTACTACTTCAGCACAAATACAAGGGGGCCAGGCTCTGTAGCAGGTCCAGACCGCGTGTGCAGGCAGCCCTGTTGCTTGGACGGTATGATCAGGCAGACTCTATGATTTTGCAGACATCGGTGTTGGAAAAGATATAGTGGAGTTTATGGAAAACCCTAGTTGGAGAATCTCAATGAGGGACGCTGCGGTTGTGAAAGAAGTCTGACTTATCAGCAGTAGAGGAAAATACACTTTTGAAAAACATCAAGACCAGTAGAGGTGATGACTGAGGGTAAGGAGAATTTAGAGTGAAGAGTAGAGAAGGACAGTGATGCATACCAGTTGCAAGAAGGTCTGTAGTTAGTGTTAGGAAGAGAGACCCACTGGAATCCTGGACGGCTGCTCCTAAATGTTTATGGAGAAGTAGATCCATATAGCACAGAGGTGGCCCGTGGCCCCCATAGAACTGTACTGCTTGGATCGCCCTTCAAGAAAGATCTTGCCATTCAGCTGTGAAGAATGCAGATAGCTGATAGCCTCCAGTGGCAGTGTCTTCGAAGTATGTCACAACTTTTGAACCAAGACCACGCACTTCCCTGTGGTCGTTAAACAACAACTGAGCATGGTGGGGCTACCAGGGCCGGACCACTTCTGCCCAACGTGGAATTCCTCCGACACATGATCTAACTCCCCAGTGTTGCACAGTCTGAGACTCTGCCTGCCCATTTCTGCTTCCTCCCACTTTCCTTTCACAAATCTCAGATTTATATCCTGGTCTAAAGGCTTTCCTTGCCAGATCCTGCTTCCTCTCTCTTTATCTTTTGTGGGCATTATTACCCATCCTCATCCTACACACACTGTAAAACCTCTTGCACTCCTATCTTCATCTCAGCATTTAATTCCCAGTCACAATAACTAACTAACTTGATAAAATTCTGATTTTTGGCTAAAGTCTACATTGCCCACTTGCTTCAAGAGCACTTGAACTTTCCTCCAGTTTAGTTCATGGAAATTGTTCACCGGTGGCCTGTTCAGGTAAATCAATAACCCTAAAACTTCAATGACTCTCACTTTAGCCTCATTTCTCAAAACTGTAGAGCTGGCCCTAGCTTTGTGGTGAACAGACTGGAGTGATAATTTAACCTTCAGGAGTCCTTTCTTGACTACTTTTTACATTTGTATGAAAATAAAATTTAGTCTTCTTCCCTCCCTTCCAGGTATATCTCACAACAGATCTCTGTCAAAGGAGTTTCTGATTAGATGGTGGGAAGGGCATCCACTCCCCAGAAGGGCAAGCGCGCATGTGAGAAATGTGGCCACCTTGAATGTTAAGCACAGTTTTGCCTCTGTATGTCATGGGTTTCCCATATTATTCTGAAGTTAAAGTCCCCAAATATTATTTTGAATTATTTGTTTGTTTCTTCCTCTGTCTCAACAGTGTCTCTGTAAGAATTTTGAAGATGTTTTCTTTCTCTGGTATTTAAGAAACACTGATATTAAGAGGGATCTGGCTTCCTTTTTCCCCGTTTCTCATTTTTTTCCCTCTGGTTTTAGTCTTATCCGTTACTTTTATTAAGCTATCTTAGAGTTCAGAAGGCTGAGAGAATTTTTCTTTTAAAAAAGAAAGCTTGCCTACCAGCCAGTTTTGCATTTTTCCCCAAGCACTCAACAGTCTAATCTTTTTCCCATTTAAAATGAGAATGAGTTTAGCAAGGAATTGACTTGATGTTAGGACAGGAGCTTCGGGAAGCTCTAATCCCGGTGACAGCTTTCACAAACCAATCCCACTCTCTGGCCTCCTACATATTGAACAGGACCTGCTCCTTCTGGCCCTCCAGGAAAGCAAGCCTGGGAAGCACATTGTGAGAGCTCTGGATTCACGCTTTCTTTTGGTTTTCTCTTCTGTACTTTCAGGATCTTGAGTCTTCGTGATATATTTCCTACTCTTGTAGAAGCAGAAGAATTTAGAAAGGGAACGAGACTTTGGTTGCCTTTGAAATATTTGCTCCAGTTTGACTATCTGCACAGCTCTCAAATTGGTGAAATTTGGAAATGTTTTGAAATTTTGAGTCTTTAGAGGAATATCTTGTTTTCTCTTTTCTCTTTTCACAGGAAGAAAACAATGACAGACATCTTTTAGACTAACGAGAGAGATTCTTGCCTCAGAAAAATTAGTATTATAATTATCTGTACCATTGCTTATAGGTTACCAATGATTATCCATGCCAGTGGCCCTCAAACTTGAGATACATCATAATCACCTAGAGGGTGTGTTAAAACACAGATTGCTGGGCCCCCTTTCAGAGCTTTTTATTCAATACGTGGGGTCAAGAATTTGCATTTCTAATGGTTCCCTTGATGGTGATGATGCTGGTCTGGGGACCGCACTTTGAGAACCACTGACCATTGCTATCATTACCCAATAGGAAAAAAAACCCTAAAATTTCTATGAGCATTCCTAATAGAACTTGAGTGTTATGACCATTTTATATCATAACTGAATGACCTTAATAGGAAAAGTAAAAAAGCTTGATTTATTTTACAACAATTAATTATTAAGATAGAAAAACTGTCACTTATCTTCTCAGTCTGGTGGGTGATATTACATTCCTTTGTTTCTTATAGAAAAAATACATGTGGCCAATTATTTATAAAACAATGACTAGCAACTAAAAAATATAAGCCACTTTAGTTGTCTTTATTTTTCTTTTTCTTTAGTTGTTCTAAATATTTACTGGAATCTGTTGCAATTTATGATGTTTTTCCATCTGCAAACATGAGGCTAATAATATGTACTTTATAGTGTTGTTAGAGTTAAACGAGAGAGTGTGTACAGAATGCCTAACATAGTACCTGACTAGTAGCAGCTTAGGAAATATTAATTTTTCACTTTCATTTCTTTACCCACTTTAACATCATTAATTCCTTGTAGATATTTTTTAAAAATAAATTTTACTCTGAAAAATCAGAAATAAGAGAGGGGAGGTACAAATTAGTTTAATGTGGGATTATTTTCCACTAGATATTACAGGAATTGGGGATGTTTTTAAATAAAATAGGAATTAGAAAATATGAATAATACCTTCAAGGCAGACTAGACAAGATATTTTAGACTATTATTGCAAACTCAAATTTTTTGATTTATAATATTCCCAAATCCATGTAATACTATCGATAATTGGTTCTACCTAGAAGTGTGTTTGTGTGTCAGGCACTAGGCTAAACACTTTATGTTGTTTACTTTATTTCATCTTTATAACAACTCTATGAAGTTGTCTTTTCCAACCATTACAGATATTTGTTCATTGCTGTCTCCTCTTACCTATAGCGAAAGTTCCACATGAGCAGCGGCTTTGTTTTATATCCTGCCATAGCCCTGCTGCTTGAAAGAATACTCGGCATATAGGAGGAGTTCAGGGAGGACTGTTGACATAAGTGCATGCATCAATGAGAGGAAATGAATGAAAGGACTCTTCCCTGAGAGATTAAGTAATTTGCTTATGTCCCTGGCCACGTTAAAATTCAGTTGCTGGATTTCAAGTGTTCCCTCCCCTGACCCCTAACATCCACTGCCAAATATGGACCTTTCTAAACTGTTATTAACATATCTGAGTTTCTCTGTAAATTTCAAATGGTAACAACAGTGTGTATAATATTGAAATACGCTTGAAAAGAAACCTGGAGTTTAGATAAAGGTTTAAAATAGCTCAACTTGAGGGTAAGATTCTTTGGTAAGAATGGTTGGAGGGAGCAAGCTGTTCTACAGATATATCTTGTCTTTGCGCAGAACCAGATGGTAAATGGTAAGACATCTGAGATCACTAACAGGGGGTTCTCTCGTTCCCAGACTGTCAAATGCCTGCAGCCATTGCCTCAATGACGGGTGTGGTCGAGGCTTCCTAGAGTGCACATTCCCTCTAAATCCCAGAGTATAAACATGGTGATGGGATAATCTTGATCCTGGATACCCCTCCCTCATATTCTGAATATGGGCCAAAGGAACAATAGCTGACCATATTACTATTGAATAAATAATATCTGCCCATTTGCCTGGGTTCAATTCTATGTCACGAATCAAATGAATATTACACCTCACAATACAAAATTTCTTATTACACTGGAATTCTTAAAAATATGTCATCTTCTTCCTTTTAACAAAAGGAAAAATGTAATCACATTTTACCCCATATCCTTTTCCATTTGGCTTCAATGGAAACCAGAAATGTATCTTTATCGGCTTCATTGGTGAATACTTAGGAATGTGGTTATTATTAGACTTCAAATAAATACTGTTGGAAACTAATCCTCATTAACTTCAATGAAGAGCTACTTCTAATATTTTAGTTTCAGATTAAGTGGATTTCTGTTTGTCTCTTAATTCCAAGTGGATTTTTGAATTGAACTGTCTCCTTCTGCAGTAATAGAACTCTTGATTTTTACCTGGCCACATGACTTTATAATATTGACTTCATTTCCCAGCTTATCTTGCAGCCATTTATGATCCTATGTGACTAAGTTTTGCTAAATGAGATATAAGAGTAGTATGTGCCACTTACAAAACATGTTCTTAAGGGGATGATCCATGCCCTTCTCTCCCTCACCCCTGGTACTTCTCTCCTGTTGCCTACAACATGGATGTGGTAGCTGATCATCTTCAACTGTATGGATTATTTCAACACCCTTTGCATAGTAGAGCAACAAGATAGGAAGAGCTCAGGTGTCTGCATGACAATATAGAGTACATCTGTCTTGGATCATCTACTTCCAAGCATTTACATGAGAAATAAATTTCTATCTTGTATAAGCAATTATTAATTTGAGTTTTCGTTACACAAAGCTGAAGTAACTTCATTTGTAGTGTATTTTACTTCTATAATGATGAATGTTTCTTTTCAGAAAAAGTTAAAATTGAGAAAATCATAATAAGCCAAGATCTTTGGCAACAAGGAAATTTCCAAGTAGAAATACTTTGTATCATTCTCCAAAATAAAACAAAAATAAGATTGGCAAAACTTTGAAATTTGAACAATTGGTTTCGATGTATTCCCTCATATGTGATGTTATAATTTTCAGCGAATCTTTCTCAAGTTTATCATTTTCTTTGGCTATGACCACACAAATCACTTTTTAGAAGAAATCATTTCTAGGTCAAAATAAGTCAAATTAAAACAGAGTTATGTTAGTGTCTTACCTTTTAGCAAAAGTATACGTAACATTTCTCTGACACACATTGTTTCTTGATTTCCCTGAGACACAAATTCTGAAAAGTTGTCTCTGTAAATAAGTCAGCCAAGAAGCTACTTCTTCTAGAACTTTCATCAAATATATATCTGACAGTGGGGATATGCTTCTTGAACAAGATTATTTTAACTTCTATATTAAATGATTAATTCTCTAGTAGTTATCATCTCTTTGAGATATGCCTTTGATTATGAGTCACTAGTAACGAGTAGTGATTTAACTTCAAAAGGTTGTTACTCTCTTCCTAGTTGCTCTGTGTCTTGAGCAGCTGTCCAGGGTACTTAAATAAAATTAATTACTGTAAATACTTAAATTACAGATCTTTTCCTTTTTCTTTTGGATTGTCGATTTTGAGAAAGGAAGATGTTTTTCACGTTAACTCAATTTGTTTTTCAATTTTCAACAAGACTTTGAAATCCTCCAGCCTGAGAATAATGATAAACAATAGAGAAAATATTTGTAGTTGCCTATGTAAGGCATGTTAGAAAGATTGTACAACACTTTGAAAACAGTGCTATGGTGTTTTGCTTATGGTACAGTGATAATATGATTAAAGATTATGTCTATATAAATTATGAACTTAAAGGATATTGACTCCAACAGACCCCTAGTGAAAAATTTCTTCATTTGAATTTCTAGAAGGTGACCATCTTCTGAATAATTGAAAACTTCTTTTTTTTTTTTTGCTGAGGAGGACCGACTCTGAGCTAACATCTATTGCCAATCCTCCTCCTTCCCCCCCCACCCAAAGCCCCAGTAGATAGTTGTATGTCATAGTTGCACATCTTTCCAGCTGCTGTATGTGGGACATGGCCTCAGCATGGCTGGAGAAGCGGCGCATCGGTGCACGCCCGGGATGTGAACCCGGGCCGCCAGCAGCGGAACGCATGCACCCAACCGCCAAGCCACGGGGCCGGCCCAATGGAAAACTTCTTTATGGACGTTTTGGAACTTAATCTTATGGAA
This sequence comes from Ceratotherium simum simum, assembly GCF_057802395.1. Lineage (NCBI taxonomy): Eukaryota > Metazoa > Chordata > Mammalia > Perissodactyla > Rhinocerotidae > Ceratotherium > Ceratotherium simum. The sequence goes on along the minus strand of NC_141902.1, from coordinate 16,235,698 downwards.
CTTAATCTAGCTCCTTATGTTTTTCATCTTTCCATTCCTCTGGAGTATCATTCTGATTTCTGTATTCCCATCCCTTTCTTGGAGAATAGATGGAAAATTAAGTTCCTGGCCCCAGGTCTTCAAAATTAAGTATTTGAATTGCCTTGCTCAAAACTATACCCACTTCCTGGATGACAGTATAAGAAAAAATAGTACCTATCACTGAGTTCTACATGAAATCAAAATCTTAAGTATTATTATTCGTAATAATCCATTCATGATCTGATAGAAAAGCAATACATAATCGCAAAGTATATTTTCACTTTTTAGAAGAAAATCAGCAAAAGGAGAGTTTAAACTTTTACTTATTGGTCATAATAACACCTTGAGACTTTCATATTGTTAAGACAGCAGTTCTCAACGTGTGGGTGGAGGACCTTTTCAGGGTGTCTGTGTGGTCAAAACTATTTTATAATAATACTAAGACATAATATTTGTCCTTTTCACTGTGGGCATTTGAGATGATGGTGCAAAAGCAATGGTGAGTAAAACTGCTTGGGCATTAGCATGAATCAAGGCAAGTCATTGTACGCTCCGATGCCACACATTCACAGTACAAAGATGTTAAGAATGTCCTTGGTGAAGCAGTAAGAATCATTAACTTTATTAAATCTGGACTCTGGAACACATAGCTTTTAAATATTCTCTGTGATGAAATGAGAAGTACACATAAAGCACTTTTGCTGCATATCTATAAATATCTCAAAATATACTAGTGCCATTGTTTGAGTTGCAAGCTAAACTAGCCACTTTTTTCATGCCACGCTATTTATACTGGAAAGAATAACTGACAAACAATGGTTATTTAGATGTATTTGGTAGATATTTTCTTGACAATGAATAAATTGCACCTGTCACTTTGAAGATATAACTGACAGTATTTGGTTGCCAATAATAATATTTGTGATTCCAAGTGAAAATCAGAATTTTAGGAAACTCGTATCTGCCATTGTGAGCTTGACAGCTTCCCAATACATAAAGATTTTACTGATCAGATTGGTAATGAGGTTAGAAAATGTGATTCTTTGATATTGTGTAATGAAAATGTGTTAACGTTTGGAAGATCTACATAATCCACTTCATTAGTGTCTTAAAAATTATTACTGCATGATAATACAAAGTCATGCATGGACAAAAAAATCTACAGTCCAATGGATTTCAATGATTAGAGTGTGAAAATTTTCCTAATATGATTCCAGATTCCACATTATAGCTAACTTTAAGAAATTACTACTTGTTGAGTGTTTGTGTAATAACAAGGAAGAATATCCACAATTACCTGTGAAGGCCATTAAAATTTAACTTATCTCTTTTATAACTACAGATCTGTGTTTTCTTCACATACTCTAACCAAAACAACATATTGTAACAGACTGAATTCAGAAGATATATGGGAATCTGGCTATCTTCTACTAAGACAGATGTTAAAGATAACCAAAAATATAAAACAATATCACCCTTCTATTTTTTTGTTTGGGGAAAAAATAGTTAATTTTTCGATATAAAAGGTTATTTATATTAACATGTAATGAGTTCATTGTTATTTTTCAAGCGAACTAATGAATAAGAAATTTTTACATATGTTTTCATTTTGACTACATTAAGTATTGATATATGTGATGTACAGAATCCAAAGCTCTTTGAGTGGCCCCCAAATGTTTAAGACTTAAAGGAGACTTGAGACATAACCTTTATGATTCATTGCACTAACGGGTACTCTAGTGAAAGAGCACAGTTATCCTTATGCTCACTGATTTCAAAAGATCGGAAATAAAACCCAAATATCTTTGTTTCCAATAACAACCAATAACAGTTCTGTTATCTGAATTGTATTTACACTTGGTGAAGCTGTTTTATTTTATGCCTCTAACATCTTGCCTACCATTAATGCCAGAAATTCACTGCCCTTCGTGCAAAGCAGAACTTAAGCCTCTGGAAAAGTACACTGGGCTTCAGGAAACACTTGCAATATTTTTACCTCCTATCTTTCTTAACTTTGGTAAAAAATTAGTCACTCATAATTGCAGGTATATTGTTCTAGAGTTTAAAATAAATAAATATTTAGATTTGTCGACATTCATAATAGAGCATGTAAATATTTCATAACTTAGCTGGGTAACCATCAAGACCTTTCCCATCTCCATGGAAGAGAACTTAGAGATTGTTCTCATGGTACTGACTACCTTTCACTGAGTAATTAACATGAGTGAGGCACTGTACTAAGTACGCTTCCTATCAATTAATCCCTTCAACAACCCTTTGAGATCTGTATTACTAGTTTTACACATAAAGGAACTGAGGGTTGGGGAAAATAAAGGAATTGCTTGAATTCACTCAGCCTGTAAATGGTAGAACTCTTCTCAAACCCAGACTGCATAACTCTTACCCCACCTCCTGACCATGTTTTATTTCTCTTCTCATCTGGTTCAGCTCCAATCCCCCAAGCCACTTTTGTGCTTTTTATGTAAATCTGTTGTTGCCCTTAGAATACTTTATTGCAATTTATTTCTTGACATATTTACCTCTGCTAATCAACTCCTGGCTCCCTGAAGGAAGGAACTGTGCCTGAATTTCCACCACACACAACAAATCCATTTTTGCTGGACTGAATTAACATCAGATTAGGTTGTGGAAGCTGACAGAGCTTAAATAACTTGCCCTTGACCACTCAGTCAGTGTGTAGTAAAGTCAAGATCTGAATCCAGATCTCTCGTCCCAACCTCTATGGTAAAACTGCAGGTCAGTAGTTCTCAAATATGGTGCCTGGACCAACTACATCAGTATCACCTAGGAATTTGTTAGAAATGCGCATTATTAGCCCAATCCCATAGGATAGTATTAATATCCTACTGAATCTTATCCTACTGAATAAGATCCTGTAAAGGTAAGGCCCAGAAATCTGTTTTAATAAGTCCTTCTTGTGATTCTGATGCACGCTAAAGTTTAAGAATCACTCCTCCAGGTGAAGTGACATACAGTTTAATAAAAACAGAATGGTTGACTTAGCATGGAGCTTAATGAAACCATTGGTTTGATTTGCTATGTGATTAGGCTTATAAAATATCCTATCCTATAGAAAATGAAAAATTCTATGAGTAAAAACTCATCTAGTATGGCTGTTTTCATCGTGAATAAAAAATCAATCCCAAACAATTAGTCACTCCTTCAATCAACTAGGCACTGAATTAATAACTTTACAATTAATAAGAAAATTCAGCAAAGAAAAGAGTCCATTGGCTATATAAGTATGCCTACCTGGGGGAACCAAATAAAACAGGAATAAAATTTCCAGTTATCACTAGGTATAATTTTCACCGAAATAAAAAGCATGGGCTGGTGGATGCGTGGCTCTGTGCAAGTTCTAATATTGCTGACAGAAATAGAAGATGCAAACTAGAACCAACATTTGGGACTCCTTTATAATCACAGGTAGATTTAAAATTTTCTCCTAAAAATTTGAAATATTTCAACTCCAAAATCAAATGCACTATCACGAAAAAGTAAGCAACGGCAATTTTTAAGATTGTTGTTTAAAGATAAATTAGTCTTTTAAAAATGTTGAGAGTATTTACTTACTTTGCACTGATGTTTAAGTTTAGCTTTAGTTACATTCTATTGATTTGCACATGCTATAGAATAATATGTGTCATTGTGATATTTTAATTCAAAGAAATATATATATGGACTTCAGACCCTTCCCCACTCATTTTTTTTTTTTTTTTGGTGAGGAAGATCGGCCCTGAGCTAACATCTGCCAATCCTCCTCTTTTTGCTGAGGAAGACTGGCCCTGGGCTAACATCCTTGCCCATCTTCCTCTACTTTATATGGGACGCCGCCACAGCATGGCCTGACAAGCAGTGCGTCGGTGTGCGCCCGGGATCCGAACCGGCGAACCCCGGGCCGCCGCAGCGGAGAACGCGCACTTAACTGCTTGCACCATGGGGCCAGCCCCTCATTAATTTTTTTAAAACAATTCCTCCTCCCCTACTGCCTGCTGCTGAATTTAAAAAATAGCTAAAGGATTTTCCTTTCTTTTAACTAAATCTCTTCTTTTTCTAGCTATATATTTATCAACTCCTCTGAGAATTAGTTTAGCATAACAGCCAGAGATATTCAGTATTTGATATAGGTAGTATTAGTACGAAAAAATCCTCAGTACTCTCCTTATATATTATATATGGACATATATATATTATAAGTAATGATTTATTAGATTTTCTCTCTTAATTCCTTAGTTTCTCTTCTGGAATATCAAGAAAGACTGTATGGCTAAATTTATGTTATTTTTTTCTCCCCTGATATTATAGTTTTGCTTTTGAAGGACTAGAGGACATATTAACAGCATAGCAAATTTAGTAGTAAGAGCTTGAATTCAATTTGGATTGAGGAGCAAAGATGGAAAATTGTTTAAATCAAATATTTAACCCCTCCACAGAATGTAAAATCTCCTCCCACAATATGAAGAGACCTTAATTTTAGCTCATGGCTCTTCCTACAATGAAGACTCATCTCTCAGATTGTTGCAAATTATCAAGTATTTTTTTTTTAATGGGGAAAATAATCCCTCGCTGCAGCGTGATCACTTCAGTAAAATGTCTCAGAGTAAAGCATGTCTTACCTTATTCATTATACATAGGATTTTCATTCCATTTATTTTGTTTTGCTTTATCTTATCCTAAACTCTGTGTACTATTTTATTTTTCTCTTAAATATCTAACCAAAGTAAAGCAAAAATTCGATATAATCAAGCTTTGTATGTCCTCTCTCCTACCTATCGTTGGCAGCTTCTGACAGCCAATAGTGAAAATTCAAAGTCAAACCATTCAACTTTAAGTAAATGGAAATGAATTTCCAGAGAATGCATATTTCTATCATATGAGCAAAAGGTACAGTTGCGCACTGACAACAAGGATGAAGATGTAAATACGTAATTGTGATAGCTATGGATATCTCATATGTATGTATTTAGGGTTCAAGATCATAAAATCCTTTTCTACATCTCTACATACACTAATACGTAGATTTTAAGGGCAGAAGGATATAAAATGAGAAAGTATACAGTTTAATGCTAACTGGAGTCCTTTTTGTTGGATGAAAGCAACTTTCAAAATATTTCGAAACAGCTGCCAGCATGTAAAGATTTTAACTGAAAGAGTAGAATAATGAAATCTGAATTACTAATGAGCGAATAAACTTATATTTTGCTTACGTTCTTTAATGAACATGGAGATAAGCAGATCCAATAAGGAATTTGTCTTTCATGCATGTAAACCAAACTTCCAAAATTTTACATGTAAGGACAAAATCCTGAAACGGACTTATCACAGGCATTCTAAGGTAACCTACTGTGCAAGTCTTCGTTGACTATTCCATGTCAAAAAAGAAAGTTTCTGGAGGGCAGGAGCCATATTAATTCTCTTAAATATGGGCAGTTGAAAGCTTGGAACTTTGAAGTTGAATATGCTCATTAAAGTCTATTTTAATAGTATGAAGTGTAATTGAATCAGCTTCAGCATATCTAGTTTTAAATGTCTGACAACAGATCTCACATATTTTTTCTGTTGGGACAATTTTGCCCTTTGGGATTCCAAGAAAAACTTTCCCTCCAAAAGGGAGGGGAAGCAGGACCACATATTTCCAGACCAACTATTCTGTAAAATGAGTAGTCAATAAATATAATCCCTGGTCTTTTCTGTTTTCGGAATCATCATTGAAACAATTAAAGAACAAGTCATATTGATTATAAATATAACTCACTGTTTGTGCAGAAAGACTTCAAAAGGGAAAGTAATTTTCTAAAAATTCTGCTCTTTTGGCCAAAGAGGGCTTTTCCCCTCTTTGGCATCATTTGGCACATTGGGACCGCCTCTGGGTCAACCAGATCTAGCTTGGAATATCACACCACATTACTGGAGTCCAGTACAGTTGGAAGCAGGAGCCACTTGCTGGAAGCCTCCATCAACTGGTTGACCTAGATATCCGGTGCCAGGCACAGCACCACCTCACAATGGTCCAATAATTCTGACAAATGCTATTTTATAGAAAGCCATGCCTGCATCTGTGTTCATTTTTAGCCTCATTCATCAGCCTTTCACTTGGCTTCCAGTGGCCTACAGTACTGCCGGCCTTGACCTATGCAGTCAGAGGAGGAGAACTTTTCCGAACCCCTAAAACATTCCTGACCTCTCTATAATTGGCATGAACTCCCATTTCTTTCAACAGGAAAGCCTGCGCAGAGCCAAGGGGTGGTATTAGAGATCTCCTCTTCAGATCCGGCCCTGAGGATGAGAGGTGGGGAGGGGAGAACGCAGAGACCCCAGCCAACTCGCTTTGCCAGGCCGCGGTGCTCCGACTGGGACCAGATCCTTACAGGGCGGCTTTCCACCTACCCCAGACCCCCTCCCACACACACCCCGCCCCCAGTTCAACCACCTTGCATTTAGCCTCTGAACAAGTATCTCCGAATGAAATGCCTTTAAGCTAGAAAATGACCCCTTGCTAGGAAGGAAGGAGTCAGGACCTCGGTTAGGTCTTCAACTAACTTGTGGGATCCCTAGCCCACGCCACAGATGCTCATTACGATTCTTTTTACGTGCAACATGTGGGGGACGAAGCAGTTTCATATCTCCTGGTATTATCTGCCGTCCAAAGCATTTTCTTTGAGAGGAAAATGGAAACGCAGCTGCGCCGTGGGCCCGGCCAGCCAGAGCTGGGGCTCCCTCCCTCTGTCTCCCCGCGGCTGCCGGGCGCGGGAGCCTCCTCCGGAAACTGACTCGGGTTAGGGGAGCGCAGGGGTTGCCTGGCAGGCGCGGGACGCCGCTGGGGCGCGGACCGGCCTTTGTGCGGCTTGGCTGTTTCCCAAGAGCCATGAGCGTGAAAGAGGACGCCCAGTTCTGCGGCGAGGGCAGGAGTCTGGCCCCTGGACAGTGTATTGGGGCGCTGGGCTGGGCGGTCTCTGCCGCTGTCGGCCTTGGCAACTTCTAGCCAATCGGCCCTGCCCCTCTGGGTCCCAGCCGGCCGGCTGCGCCCCAGGCCGAAAGGGTTAAGCAGGTGCCTCGCCGGGCGAGGCGCTATTGGCCGATGGCCGGGGCGGCGCGGCCACGGCCACCACGCTCCGCCGAGCCCAACTTGAGTTCGCGCGGCGGGTGCGGCGGCCACTCGTCCCTGGGCTGCCGGGCCCTGGCCTTGGCGCGCGGGGAGAGAAAAGGAGGAGAGAACGAGATGCGGAAACGCACAGCGGCATAAGCAAAGCGGGTCGCGGGTGGGAGCGCGCAAAAGGAGCGGGGCCCGAGCCCCGTGTAGCGCAGGGGCTGCACCCTCTGCCAGCAACTCCGGTCTTGGCTTGCGACCCGGAAGAAAGAGGAAGTGGGGCAACAGGGGGTCCTGGGCAGGGGGTGGGAGAAACCACCCACTCCCACCGCCCCCACCCATTAATCAGGCAAGAACGAGTGCAAGTCACCAAAAAGGCGCGCCCAAACCAAAGGCATCCCTCCTCACCCCCTAAAGAAACACCCACGTAACAATGTGGAGAAGTAACTGGGAGACAGGAGGAAATAAATGCACGTGTTTTCTCTTTTTGTTTCCCTGGTGGTTGGAATTTTCAGAGTTCGCCTCAGTTGTGGCTGCTAATTTATTCGTTTCATCATTCCAAAGGGGCGTATAGAGATGGATCATGGGGGGCACACTCGGATCCCTCTAGCTGGACATGCAGTCCCCACCTCGCAAGTTTGTCCGAGACCAACCCGCCCGCCCACCAAGAGCGAGGGGAGTCCCTTCTTATAAAGGGAACAAACTCTCCATTGCACAAAAGCGGCTCCCCCACCCCCCGCCCTTTGCACACCAACCCTCCTCGATAAGCATCAAGTTCTCCAGTAGTCCAACTTGCAGTTGGCAACCCTCGCGCTGCCTGGTGTGCAGAAGACGGGCAGAGAGGGGTCCTGGCTGGGAAGGGAGGCTCTGCGCCCCCATTCCTGCACGGGCGGGCTGGAATCCAGGTTGCTGGAAGCCACGGGAGGCGCGAGCCTGACTGTATGGTGGTTATTTCTCTAGAGAAAAGAGGGGAGAGAGCGCGCCTGTCTTGCACTTTGGGTCGGAAGTGCGCGGTGTGTGTGTGTGTATGAGTGTGCGTGTGTGTTGAGGGGGCGGGAAAAAAAGGCACCCTCCGCTGCCCGTCATTCCCTTGCACTGGCCAAGTCCTCACCAAGCCTCCCGGTGCATCCTTCCTCCGCCACCCCCTCCCCTTCTTCCCTCAGCTGGGCTCGCGCGGCGCAGCCTGAGCAGCCAGTGAGAGCAACATCCTGGAAAGAGGGGGGAGCACCACCGCCCCCCCCAAAAAGGGAAAAAAGGCCCCACCCTGACACGTTTTGCTGTTTGCAAGTCCCTCGCGCGCCCCCCGCACCTCCTCCTCGCGCTCGCGGCCCCCCCAGCCCGCTGCGCGCACATCAAAGCGCCTCTCCGCCGCGCACAGTGGCCGCGGCTCACTAATGGGATTGCAGGCTGGTGCCTGGCTCCGCTGCTGTCGCCGCCGCCGCTGCTCGCGCTGCTGCTGCTGCCGCCGCCCGAGCCCAAGCCCGAGCCCCCGCCAGCCCTCGCCCAAAGCCGCCGCGCCCGGGGGCCGAAGCCGCGGCGATGATCCGAATCTTTCCGGATTTCAGCGTGCAGGTGACGGCCGCGGCGGCCGGCGGGGCAGCCGCGGGGGTGCCGGCCGGCGCGGGCATGGGGAGGGCCGGCGCCGCGGCCAACGGTACCCCGCAGAACGTCCAGGGCATCACCTCCTACCAGCAGCGGTGAGTAGTCCCGCCTGGGCTGGGATAGTGCCCCCGCCCCGGGGTGCTGGGGTGGGACTCACTTTACCTCCTGTATTATGCGTTACAACACACATGCACATCTCCGGGGCTCACTTTGCTTGCCCCTCGTTCTACAGATGAGAAAGAAAAAAATAATTCACAATTCGAATTGAAAGGCACTCCAGTGTACTGGCGAAGTAAAATCATCTTTTGCCCTCTGCCTGGCCCCAAATCCAGAGCCTCAGCCCCGCGTAGCCAAGGAGTTGCAGCGAAGTCTGAGACATCGCAGAAGGTGCTTTTGCAAAGTTTGGGATCCCCGTCCCCTTCAGCGGAATTTTCTCAATGCCTCTGCCGGGTGCGGACCTGCGCTGACGGGCAGCCAGGGGGGCAATTGATCACCGGAGGCTGATTGATCATTTGTTTCCAAACAGAATAAGAACGATTTTCACGTGTAGCTGTAGACTTGCAATTCTACATAATAGCGTTATCATGTCACCTGTTACTACAGGGAAATACAGCATGAAATCCGAGTCTCCTTGGCGCTGTTAAATATTCATCTTAAACGTATTATAATGCAAATGCGTAAGATTTAGAAATGCAAGTTAGAAAGCAAATTTTACAAAGTTAGGCTAGGTGGTGAGAAGGAAGTTTTAAAGTGTTACTTGTTTGCATTTCTCCCAAACATTTATAGATTTTTTTAAAAAAAATTTAGTTGTGACATTGAAATAGTAAACATTCTTTGATTCCATTAGAAAGAAAGGGAAAAATTTACCACCACCAACAGTCCTAGAACCCGAAAGTTTTTCCTTAAGGACAACTTGCGATGTTCCAATATTTTATAAAAAATCCAATCCACAAAAATGTGCTGAGAAAAACTAACAATGTAGTATGAAAGGTAATCTCCCCATTTGTGGGACTCAGTTTATATAAGATGGAAGAAAAAAGAACACAAGAAAGTGTGAAATTAAATATTTGTGTTTCCCAGATTGCACACAATTAAACATCTGAGAGATTTGCCAATGGCATTTAACTTAAAATACACACAATGCATAATTCAAATAACAGTCCCTATTTTTACCTTGTATTTCAAACTCCATTGATTTGAGAACCTTTGATTTGAACCAACAGTGTTTAAACTGAAAAGGTTAAGATAATCTATCACTGCCATATTCTGTGCCTTCTAACCAATGGCCCAGCAACCAGAACAGATTTTGCATAACACACTGTTTTCCAAGTTGATGCCCAGTTTGCAAATATTCTGTAGAAGACTTCATTATATGCTCTGAGTACTGTTGGAAGTTTTAAAAAGAGAGTACTGAAAATAACTCAAAAAGAAGCTATTCCTTGTTGAAGAGATTTTTTAATCTAAATTATTTTAGTCTTGTTTTACCTCAGTGATTACAAGAACCTTTAATACAAAAGATCTGGGAATCTTTCAAACATAAAGGACTAGAAAAGAATTAGATTTTTCCTTTTCATGGTTCAGGTATGGTTTTTTGTCACTTAGAAAACATTTAAATGACAATGGAATCTGGCAGTCACTTTAACTAGGAAGTGCAGGCAATAGGGAGTCAAGGGTCAGAAATGTCAGACAGACTTTGGACGATGTCATGGACCTCCGGAGAACTTCAACTAACCCATAAGATATAAATTGGGCGTAAGGGCGGCCGTGAATTTTCAGCCTGTAGGATTGCTCTTAGATGATGGTGTCCTTCACCATAAAGATCTTCCCAGGGCCAATTTTTCTGCATGTCAGGAGCTTCCAGAGATCATCCTCCATAGTCTCTCACCCCAATGCTGAAAGCTGCACCGATGCCTTCCACCTTCATCTTTGAATTTGGGCCACTTTATCAAGTCTCTGATTCCCACCGCGGTTCTAAACACTGAAGGTTTAAAAATAATCACCTCTAAACTTTAGCCTTTGGGATGTATTATTCCCTTCCTCTCTTTTCATGTTCTGTCATATTGACAGAAGAGAAGGTGTAGCTGTGAAAAATTCTTTGATTTCGTCACTCAGATAAGAAGACACCTGTTACAGCCTTTAATTTTCGTTAATTTGGGGACAGGAGAGTGAGTCGTGTGGGGCAAGAAGAGTCTTGGCAGGTGTTTTAAGGGAGGGTCTGAGTCAGGAGTTCCCTGTCCTCTGGCATTTTATCAGGAATGTAGGCCACCAACATGTGACGCTTTAGGGGCTATGAAGGGCAGACAGTTTCCACTTCAAGACCTGGATATGATTGCTAACATGAAGGATGACACATCATTTTACAAAAAAAATATTTTGCACTGACTACTTTTGGGGAGTCTGATGAGGGAGTGACAGGGGTGGGGGTTTTTCAAGCAAAGAGTGACCTGTAGGGAGAACACAAGCTTCTCTCATTTGTCATCTTTGGGCAAAAATGCCCTAGGCTGACTGTCCTGGAGCCAAAACTTCCAATTGGCAACTTCTCCCCCTCCCTACCAGCCCGTGTATATCTCATACTCGACACTCTGCACCTAAGAGCATTTTTCAATCACTCTCATCTTCTCCTATGTGTACAGTGTACTCCAAGGAGAAGTCAGACACTGTCGTGCAGACTAAAAACCTCCACCACGAAAAACACTTGTGTTTTTGGACTTTCCAACTCTCAATTCCACTTCACTGGAACAGTAGGACAGAATGGGATCCTTTTTCAGGTCTGTTTTTTCTTAAGTTTAAAGTAAAATGCAAAGACTCACATAGGACTGATGTTTTCTGTCTGGCTCTTTCATTTATTCAAAGTGGATGTGTTTTGGGAGTCCTTTATACTTTCCTGGTTGACACATGACTGACCCAAGTCTCTGCCTAAAACGCTGCCCACACTTGGCAGAGTGGTTTAGCGGAGAGAACCCTCTGACCAGGGTCTCCCCAGGTAATAGCATTTCAGCACTGGCCCTGCACTGAGGGGCCGTTTCTCCAGGCCTCGCTGGGCTGTAAAATGGGGAGGCGGCTGGGCCAGATTCCAGAAGCCCGTGGTCTGGTCCAGTCCTAGGTACCAGGAACCGAGTCGGAAGAGGCGTTTGTATCTAACCGCATTTAAACTTCTGGGGAATCATCTGTGAACCCTGGGGTCTGCAGATATGTGTGTGCGTGAATAATGCAGATGCTCTGGCTTTGGAAACGCTGCTGAGAGCGCCAGAGCCACACGGTGCCTGTGCTGCCACCGCGCCCGCCCAGCGGCTCTCGGGGCCGCTGGCCAGCGTGCTCCCTAATCGCGTTGATTTCCTCTGTCCCCGAAGGCGCGCCCGGGACAGGGTCCTGACCGAGCCGGCTCGGTGGCCTCCCAGTTCCTCTGTGTGTGTTTTCCCCTGGCTGCGATACTCCAGAGAAGGGAAGTGTTCGAAACTGCAACTGAGTGGCGTTGTTGCTCCGGCAGCCGGGCTTCCCAGTCCCCCAAAGAGAGCGCGAGAAAGAGAGAGAGAGAGAGAGAGAGAGAGAGAGAGAGAGAGAGAGAGAGAGGGAGAGAGGGAGAGAGAGAGAGAGGGAGAGAGGGAGAGAGAGAGAGAGGGAGAGAGAAAAGGGGGGTGTGTGTCTGCGTGCGAGAGAGCGCTCTGGAGCAAAGCAGCTGGAAAATGCCCAGAAATACTTTCACAGCGGTCAAGCTGGGAACCCCCTGCGTGCCCTCCCCCTCCCCGCCCCTCCTGGCCTAGGCCCCGGCCGCCCCCCGCCGGGAGGGTGTGCGCCCCACCTGCCACCAGGCCAGCTCCGGGTGGCGGTGGCGGGGGGTGGCCGTGGGGGGTGTGGCGGCGCGCGAGGGTGAGAACCGGAGGCGGCGGGGCCCTGGGCCGGGCTGCCGCGGGGCCGCGCGCCCGCCTCCCCCCGCCGCCGCCTCCCCCTCCTCCGCCGCCGCCGGTCGCCTGTCTCCGCGCCGGGCATGTCTCGGGAGCCGGAGCGGCCCGGGCCGCGGGGGCTCTGCGGCGCATGGACGGCGGCGGCGCCGGGCGAGCAGGGGGAGGAGAAGGCGCAGGCGGCGGAGGAGGCGGCGACCTGCGGCGAGAGGCACCGGCGGCGCGAGGGGCCGGCCGGCCGCCGGCGAGGCTCGGGCCCCACTACTTTTCCGTAGCCTCCCCGCCTCGGCAGCACGGCCGCCGCCGCCGCCGCCACGGCCACGGCCACGGCCAGGGCCACGGCCGCCGCCCGCCGGGCCGCCGCTGAGCGCCGCGCACGCCCGCACTCACTCCCGCCACCCCACGCACACGCACACCCCCGCCCTCCCCACGCCCCCCGGCCCGGGAGGGGGGAGAGAGGCAAAAAGTAAGAGAGGAAAAAAAATAGCAGGAAGATGGCGCCCACCAAGCCCAGCTTTCAGCAGGATCCTTCCAGGCGAGAACGGTAACACTTTTCTGTTTATTGAACCTGCCGCCGGGCGGCTGCTCCCGCCGCCGCCGCCGCCGCCGCCGCCGCCGCCGCGCTGGCGGGGCCCGCGCCGCAGCCCGCCTCCCGGGCCGGAGCCCGCGGGACCTCGTCCGGGCCGGCGGCCCCGCGCTCGCCCGCGGGCCCCGCGCGCATTGTCCGCCCCGGCGGCTGCGGCAGCCACCGGCTCCGGCGGCGGCGGCGGCGGCGCCAGGCTCTCCGAGCGGTCGCACCTCCTCAGCTCGGCGAATAGAGTGACTCGCCGACAGAAAAAAAAAAAAGAAAGAAAAGAAAAGAAAAAGAAAAAAGAGGCAAAAGAAAAAAAAAGAGAAACAAACAAGAAAGAGCAGGGGCTGCTGTGTGCCGGGGAGCAGCGGGGAGGGTGGGGGCCGGGGGATCCCCGGGGCCGCTGCAGGTCCCTTGGCAGCTGCTCTCGAGGAAGGAATGAGGCTGGGGAGGGGGAGGGAAGGCAGGCGAGCAGGGGGAGGAGGAGAGGAGGAGGAGGAGGAGGCGGCGGCGGCGGCGGCCGGGGGCGGGGAGCGCGGCGCTCGCGCCAGGCCCGGAATGTGTCGCGGAGGGGCTGTCTCCGCGCGGAGCCGCTAGGCCGGGCCGAGCGCAGAGAGGCGCGCGGCCGCCGCCTCCCCGCCTTCCGGGCTGCGCCCTGAGCCTCGGCAACTTGTGGGTCTCCTGCTCTGCCCTCCCCTCTGCTCTCCTCTTGCCCTCCTCTCCGCTCCCGTGCTCCCCCAAAGAAAAAGAAAAATAAAGAACACCCTACTATCCAAGTAGGCAAGCGAACAGCGAGATCCAAATTGTGCCAACAGTTGGAGTATCTATGCCCCGTTAGTTACTGTTTGGGGATCTGTGTTTTAAAAAGTTCCTGGTGAGAATTGCATATCCAGGCAAGGGGCTCAGCGGAGCATGTCTGCTTGAAGTTAGTTAAACTAAAGGCAAAGGGAAAGGGAGTTTGTATTCAAAATATCCTTAGCCGTCCTACGTGAATGGCATTGTTAGATTTCAGAGTAACCAAGTCCCCCCCGCCCCCCCGACTGCCCCCTCCCCCGCCCCACGTGGTTTTCCCTCCTGCTGTCCACCCAGTCTACTTTGTTTGGAATCCTATTTGCTATTAATTGGCAGCGTTAATGACATTAATTGCATATAGCATATTGGATTGAGCAAAGTGAATATCTCTTTCTGTCTCCGAAGAGGAAATGCTCAGTAGGAAGTATGAAATGTTACCCACTGATTCCTGAGGAAGCAAATGCAGTTAGATATCTGTCCCCCGCCCCCCACCACGCAGCAGAGATTTGCACTTTCCTCACAGGCTTAAGTGAACTTGAAAAGAAGTTGAGGGAAGTCCGTAGGTGTAAGATTTACTTATTATTACTTGGGCAGTTTTATTTTTGATAAAATATAGCGTTTAACCTATAGCTTACATAAGGGAAGGCAGGGAGATATTTAAACAAGCTATTCATTTAAAAAGCTTCAGTTGCGCTATTGCTTGTTTCCTTCATGCAATGGGGGAAGGCAGAATTGTCAGGATTAAGGAAGTAATTTTGTTAAGTGGGTACGAAATTGACTAATTCTAAACTCTAGATAATTTCTATATAAATCATATACCTGAGAGTAGATCATACATAATCCAGTTTTTAAAGATGTTAAATGTGTATAGCATTAACTATCTGACAACTCATATAGCTAAAAGGAGCGTTTAGTATTAGTGCTTTATGAAGAATTCACATATTAAGTACTTGACTCTTGTAGGTAGAAAAATTATTTCTTAGAGCATTGTGCAAGGTTTTTAATATTTTTTTAAATTTAACATGGTGATGAACACTTTTTGAAATCAGAAGTTTATAATTCCCTCTGTTCCTTCGTTTCTCCCTTCCTCCCTTCCTTCCTCCCTTCCTTCCTCCTCAGTTCTGTTGGTAGTAAATGTATTTACTGGGATGGCCCCAGTAATCTCTCTAGCAGAGGCCTATTTGTGTGCCATTTTGGGAATTTCTCTGAGATAGGAATCTTGAAGATAGAATTAATTTCTAGAGGAAACTTCATAGCCTGTGCATGAGTGCGTTCTTTATCACCTGTCTCCATTTGGCATTCGAAGAAGGTAAATCAAAGTGCTCGATTTGTTATTCTGCTCCACTTGAGAGCTGAACTAAATAACACTTGGTCTGAAATTCTGATTGAAGTTGTAGGAGGATATACTGTATTTAATTTAATGCCCTTTAATAGCATCTTCTTGTTCAGCTCGGATGCTGTCATTTTAAAGGTTGGATCTGAGAAGGTTTAACCTGTAGGGAGAGGGAGGAGTAATAACGAGGTAGGGGGCAGAAGGAACTATATAAAGGCAAGGAAGGAAGGAGTTATAAACTAAATGTTTGAAGCAGTAATAACCACAAACTTGGCCCGTTATCCAAACAGTTGTTTTATGCCCGGAGGGTTCACTTTGTTATTAGGGTTTTAAATGCTCTTAACACTTTAAGTGTAAATATTACACGTGTTAGTTGATTTGGTTTTGTAATGAGGAATGGGAAGTCAGATGGTTTGTTCAGGAGGGGGTTGTTTTTCATAGTTACTAGCTTCAACCCAGTAGAATCATTTCACCTTCATGTGAACTTTGTGCCTGGAACTTGTTGGTTAGTAGTAGTATTTCTCTGTAACGGTTGAACACAAATATGTTTATAAAAGATGACTTTCTGTGGACATGCTTTGAGTGATATCCTCCCATTTATTTAAAAAATGGTTTCCAAATCATTGATTTCATAAAGGCATTTATGGACACAATTCTTTACTGCTTTTCAAATACACCAGTAATCAAAAACTTATAGAGAAAAAATACATCTTTTGAATTGTCTTGTTTATTTATGAAATATGTGACCTGAGTGTAATAATACAGTACAAAAGTCATTTCCTTCTAATAATGCTTCCCGAGTAAATTTTGGAAAAAGAATCTTTTTCTTAATAATGTCGTTGGTTATAGTTTAGTACTCCTTAAATTTCTCTGGCCCATACACACAGAAAGTACCTCTTTAGAGCCTGAAAGAACAAGGTGAAAACCTTGTATATTTAAAGTTGTTTGATTTGTCTTTAAACTCCAATAGGCTGCGAATTATATAGCATTACCACAGAGTTTTTCCACTCTGTGGATGTATAACCAAGAAAATGAGACCGAAGTGTCAAGCATGTGATATGCCCATGCTGCTTGGCAGAGCATATTCCAGTAGCACAGGGCTTTTGGTTTAAAAAGTAAAGGTCGCGGTGGAGACTTTTTTGGAAGTATTTCTCTCTACAGTGTAAGCTACAACACAGAGTGATAAATGATGATATGCATTGTCTAACACTTGCTTATATATAAATAGCTCCACAAGATTGCCTAAATGATAATCGAAACTATGAAATAGGATGGCCTTCATATCACAAGGCCAAGGGTCTACAAATGGAAAAACTGAAATAATGAAATATTTCCAAGGCAACAGACTGTCAACAAGAACTGTAATGCATGGGCATAACATAGAACCACCGGAGAGGGTGTTAGCTCGTCTAGCTCTGGAGCCAGGAGTTATAATGACCTTTATTATGTAGGACCCTCCCACGTTACAACATCTTTTCATATTTCTACTTTCTGATTTAAGAATTGAGAGACACATAGCTACTCCAAATCTGTTACATGCCAATTACTAGATTTGATTTGTTACAATGAGCAAACTTGAATTCAACATTATTTGATGCTTTTGTTAAAAAGGAAAGAAGCTCCATAAAGTATTTTCAGCACCTAGTGGTATTATGAATAAAGTTTTGGTCCCCATGTATTTACATATTCTTAAAAATATGTATGATATTTGTTTTTGACTAAAAGTTATGTGAAATTAATCTCTGTCTCAGCAATGAATTGGTTAGAATTACATTGCAATTTAAATATAATCTACACATTGGAACAGCTTGATATTT
Organism: Ceratotherium simum simum; assembly: GCF_057802395.1. Classification (NCBI taxonomy): domain Eukaryota; kingdom Metazoa; phylum Chordata; class Mammalia; order Perissodactyla; family Rhinocerotidae; genus Ceratotherium; species Ceratotherium simum. The sequence continues at coordinate 16,218,555 of NC_141902.1, read as the reverse complement.
TTAGTGCTGTGAAGTTTGATTTTCCCTTGAAGTTCTACTGCCCCTACAGTAGAGCTATTTTATGGGAATGGCAGAATTTCCATGAACCCCTTGGCTCTTTTGCTCTGCCCCAGATTGCAGTCTGCAGTCCACTGGCATGTTCAAATTGCATCTGTTTGAAACAGGACCTGATGCCCTGGATCCCTTGTCCTGTGGTGAGATTTTCTATGACAAGATGCTTTTGTAAAGCAGCACTTTCCGGGGGGAAAGGGTAGAGGGGGGCAGAATTTAGGCAGTGTAGCTTTTATTTAGTTATTTTTTAAGCTGTAGAGCTTTATTTATTGTGGGATATTTGTGGGGAATATGTCAAAAAGATTTCTGAATCCCTCCTAGGAATGTTCTCCCCTGTAAACTTCCTTAAGTGCCTTACTATTAATAATGACCCCAATGTAAACCTTAGATGCTCTATTTTTGTTTTCTTATTTTTACTGCAATTCTTGTGATCCTCTTTCCTATGCAGAATGCCACTCACTAAATTTAAAGAAAATTAAGCACTCTTGAGAACAGAACTAGTCCCTTCCCTGTTATGTTTATGTGGCAACCTTTTCTACATTGTAGCATTTCATCATCTGAATTAATTTTTAAAAAATTCTGCATTGCTATTGGCTTAGAATCTAACTTCAGATGTTTTATAGACATTCCTTAGTTGCTTTCAATGGATAAGGCTGAAACTTAGTGCAAGAGTGAGTATGTTGAAAATTTTAATTGATTAAATAGTAATTTCAAAATTTAAGTGCTACCAAAGTTGCACATAATGGAATATGTGAAACTTTAAATATTTAAATCTGTACTATGATTAGGTAAGAACTTCCAGAATTTATGGGAAAATTCAGTTATGTTTGCTTCACATTTATTGATGTTAGTATTTTCACAGTAAATAGTGACTTTTTTCCCCCCTTCTTATTGGGCAGTGTAATAAACCAACTGTAACTGAATGGTATTTTTACTGCGCTGGGCTCCATTAGTGTGAATAGGGTGTTTGCACTATTAAGTTTGATAGAACCTTACATAGTTGGAATAATTTGTAGTAATATTAGTAGTACTGCAGTGCATAAGCAGGACATGGCTTGGTAAGAGTAAGGTGACTGCTACTATATCCGAGACGACTGGGGCAGTGACAAGATGGAACAACACTTGAAGTTGTTGTCTGTATGTGTTTCTGAAGCATAATGTTCTGTTGAATTAATTGGAATGCTTGTGGTCCTGTGTACAAAATCCTGAGAAGCCAGATGAAAATCCCATATTACTCTGGCCCAAAGTGCTTGTGGCCCTCGTCTGTAATTATTGATTGATTCATTCATTCAGCTCTATTTCTTGAACGTCTACTATGAACCATTGTGACTTGTGCCAGGGATGGTGGGGAATCATGCCCCCTGTAAGAACAGTTGCTCTGGTTATAGACTTATGCTGGACATGCAAAATATTATAGAGAGCCAGAAAATACCCTTTTTTGAAAGAGTAGGAAGTGCAGAATTCATAGCAATATAAATAAAGCTCTCTGTCTCTTTTGACTTCTATTAGCTTAGTGTACAGGGAAGACAGTCATTCAGCTTGTAAAATATTGTAATTAATGACTATAAAATGATTAGTGCTTCTTGGAGGAAAGAAAAATATGCTATATAAATGTAAGTGAAATTATAGCAAATTTTTAAAAATGATGTTTGATGGGATTTAAAAATAAAAAGAGGTCATATATGATAATAATAATAAATGTTGTTTGGACACTACTGTATTTCAGGCCCTGTATTAAATTCTTTACATTTTCTCATTAGTTTTCTCGCTGCCTTAGGAGGGAAGTGATAATATTCCCGTTTATGGAGGAGAAAATAGATGCTTCTCGTTCCCAAGGAAGGTGGCAGAGTTAGAAACGTAGTTCAGGTTTGTCTTTGTAGAAATGTCCATTGACAGCAGTGTGGAGGGGCCTGCAGTTTTGGATTTTTGAAGTCAGGGATTTCTGAGCCTATGCCAGAGGAACTCTGGTAGAAAAGACCGTGTACACTATGGATGGTGAATTAGATCTCTGCTTCTTGCTCCCTCGTCAGATGTTTGGAGAATTTCAGAAATACAGTGTTTATAAAGTTAGAGGAAGAATCAATATTTAAATTATTCTCCTTCCATGCTTTAATATTCTAGGAGTCTTGTGGGCAAGCTCCATAGCTATACATACATAGTTTAGGGCATACTTTTTACTGAATGATTTGAGAAGAATCAGTTTGCCATGTACGTACCCGTCTTTGGTCATAGACTATGAAGTACTGAAAGACCTTGTCTGCTTGGGTTATCCATGCCCCAGAGTGTGCCCGTTTGTCCAAAGATTACAGTAGAGGCATTTTTATTTTGTGATAGTTTTGCCACTGAGTGGGTAGAAACAGCCTCATAGAGCTTTCAGAATAACACGCTTTAGTATCTAACTGTATTTCTGGATATTATCTTTTGACATATATAAGGACTCATACCACTTGGCCTGCTGCCAACATATCTGGCATTATAATAATGACAGGAAGCATTTATGTGGCCCTGTGTGCCAGGTACTGTTCTAAGGGCTTTACATATATTAATTAACTCATTTAATTAAAAACATAATGCCTTAAAAAGTGGACCACAATAAATACATAAATGATGAGATCATTATTTAGTACCCCCCCCCCCACACACACACACACTTGTGGTATCTTCAAGAAGGAAAAGTCTTTGGTCTTTGGTAACATTTTTATTTCTTTAATGCCGGTAATCATAGATGTTGGTCTGGTATGTAACAGTTCTTTGACAAAAACTATACTTTAGGAAACTTTGTAGCATCTGACTCCATCACTGCTCATTGTGGAACATGTGCTAGATTTGAGGTAGTAGACAAGCATGCCACATTTATCTTTATGGTTTTGAATGTAATACTGTCAACCAAGTAGCTTCTTTTCAAAAAATGAACTGTATAGTAGGAATTTCAGGGCTTGGAAGGACTAGATAGGCAGGCTTGAGTATTTGTGGTTGAAAGAGCTGAGTATTTTGCTTGTGTATCTTAATTAAATATTGACTTTTACATTCAGAAAATTTCTTGTTTACGTAAAGAATAGGTTGCCCTATAAAATGTTGGAAAGGGCTCATTTAGAGACATGTTTTGCTAAAATATTAAAGGTAAAAAGCAGCAGCCAATAGGAAGTATAAGTGAAAAATAGACTACAGAATTTAACACAGCATTCAGATCATCTTAAGAGAAATTAGATCTGATTACAGTATTTTATTACCATCAGTATGCTAATGCAGAATTAAAGGGCTCTGACTTGGGAACCTAGGTTGTATACAACATTAAAACTTAAGTCTCTAGCACATGTTTTGGAAAGTAGTGCCACATAGCATTTTAAGACCACTTTATGAAATCATAGTTCATTTCAGTAATATTTCATTACTTTCAATAGACTGAGGCTTTTTCATTTGTAAGATTTATAAAAAGAATTTTATTATGAAGAAAAATTTAATATTGGATTAGGATAGCTGAATATTAATAATATTAATGTTAATATTATTAATATTCAGCTTTACATGAATATAGCTGAAATCAACACCCTCCTCCGCAATTGATGAATTTTCTTTTCTGCTATTGTAACACTGCAGAAAAGGATCCTAGTTCCAAACTTCATCCAGAAGCACTTTACTCAGAAAGACAACAGTATTTTGGTAGAGGCAAATGGAATGATTGAAACTCTCTGCAGAACCTAACTGTCTTGTGTGAGAAAATGGAGACATCAATGAATAAGGATATTTTAGTAACTGATATGTATTACACTGATTGAGGGAGCATTTTTCCTATAAAAATCATTTATTCCTCAGAATCTATTTCTGAAAAACATGTGCATTCTATTCATATATATGAATGGGATAATTTTTTTTTATTGCACAAGATTTCTATATAGGGTGTACGTGGTTTATATATAAGGCCTATATACACTGTTTGCAACATAACTTATATATAAAATATAAACCAGAGATACCATGTTTGTATATGTCTACCTAAACCGGGAAAATAATGCAAAGATATCTTGAATGTATTATAAATGTCTCACTTTAGGTCGGGTTAAATTTAAATGTATGCAGTGGATTGGTGACTTTTTTGTTTTCCTAATGCTGTAAGGAAAAGTAGGCTCGTCATTTTTTTTGCACATTTTTATTGTTCTGTGTAAATGTAATTTGTTAATCCTGTGAAATTTGTCATAGATAAATTTGCTTGGATTATCTTGTCACCACCGTATCTGCATTCTTTTGTTCATTGCTTATTCATAATTTAACAGTCTGGCAGTGAGCCTTTTTGGGATGCTCACAAAAGATATATGACCTCTACCAGCTGCTCCTATAACCTGCAGAATGCACAGCAAGACATTAGAAACGTGAGGATTCCTCTACTGATTAAAGTGCTCTTCATTTAAACGGGCTGTTCATAAGAATCTCAGGAATCTCTTGCTACCAGCAGTTTTGATTTTTTTTTCTTCCTAACAGAATTAGTTCTAACAATTGAATCTTCATTTGCTATGAATTTTTGAGATTATCCAAAGGAAGTTATTTCCTTGAATACTGTTTCTTCTTTATAACTGAACACTTTAAAATGTTATATTTAGGGGGTGTTAAAGTTACCAGAAATGTTTTATTGGGCAAGGAAGAATGGAGAGTGGAGTAGATATATCACATCCTAATCTTAGAAGAAATGGTTGGTTTAAGCCACTTGAATCCAAGCACTTTACAGTTTATCCTCTAAACACTCCATGTTATGTAGTATGTGGCAGACATTAAAAATAGAATGTTACTTGAAGTGTAACCACATCTTTAGGTTTTCATTATTCTGAATTAGTTTAGCATATGAATTTATTCTCATTCCCTCTCTCTCCCTCTCTCAAGAAATCAGCAGATCAGTTTATGAGTAATGGCTAGTTTTTGCCTCTCTTCTGTGCAGGCATATGATTACGGTTCAAAATAATTCATTGCTAATCCATGCAGTATTGGTTCATCTCCATCACTCTGTTCTGTGATTAGAGCCTCAGGCCTGCTGCCTCACTTTCCACTCTGATTTTCTTTAACTGCAACCCTTGTTTTAATATAGTTCTGTAGTCACCACTCTCCCACTAGCCCCTCTCCATTCCTCATATATATCGATTGCAGTAGGTTAATATTTATTTGAAGCTATTTTTCAGACTTTGTGAAAAATGTATTCATTTCTTCCTGTGAATCTTCATCTAAAGGGAGGGGGAGAGGGAAGATGTAGGGCTCAGGTATGCAACTCTTCTTATAGAGTTTAGTTATTGCTTTTCCAACCTTCATTCTTTCCTGTGGTCAATGTTTGTTTTTTATACATAAATCAGGAAGTTTAGTTTCCTTGAAAAAAATTTTAGACAGATTAAGCTAAAATGTTAACCATTTAACTCGTTTGTAACACTTCTGAAATGGCTTTTTGTATTTTCTAAGTACATACTGTAGTCAGTGCAAACACCATAATATACATTGATCAGCTTGCATTGAATATTTCCAGACAGGGACACAAAGGTATCATTTTGCTTAACATCAAAATTTGCCAATTTTACCAGAAGGTCATCTAACAGATTTTTAAAAGACTTTGTTTCAGATCTCAGTAGTCCTGTGTTCCTTTTAATAATTACTTTCGTCTCATTGTAGCCATGTGTTTGAAAGTGTAGGTCAATGAGGATGATTGCATTCAGAATTTCATGATCTGTGTAGTGGAACAAATTGAAAGCAAAGCCTGTATCAATCACTGTGAAGGGAGGGTTAATTGTTAGCGCTTCTCAAGCCTCTGGACAGATAAACCAGTAATGAAATACTTATTGCTCTGATATGTGAATGCGAAAGGATGAAACAATGGAAACAGAAGCAGTCTTCAGAGATAACTAAAAAGGCAAAGAAAAAAGAATAAACTGGATGAAAGTGTGGAACTGTGTACTGCATTAACTCTCTTAAAAGTTGTATTGTTTTTAGCCTCCAAGCCATCTTTTTCTGGCAGGTTGGGGCAGTCTCATATATCCGGTTGCTAAAGCCAAATAAGAATATAAATGGAAAATTCTCTTTCTATTAAAAAAAAAAAAAGAACCAAAAAAGTACAGCCCTATGCTTTACATGAACTCCATATATTTTATAAAAATAATGTTTGAGTTACTATTTAAGGTTTTCTCTTTTAAAAACCTACTCATGCTACGTGTGTTAAATATTATACATGCATAAATGGCTTAAATTCTGGAACGTTTTAAAGCATTGTTTTGTTATCTTTTAAGAAATTTTGGAATTATCAGTCCATTGTAGACCAAAGCATAGAGGAAATTGTGAAATACATAAAGAAATAGTAAAATAAGCATTAGTGTTGCAAAGAAATCATGAGATTAGAGTAAACACACTTAACCATTTTTTGTATACGAACTTAACATTTAAACATCTGTTAGTTACTTATATGTTGAAATATATGCAAAAATATTTAGCCAAATTGAAGTCTTAGGCCCATGACAATCATCTCAACACAGTGGGTAGTTCCGAAAATTAATGAGAATGATAATACTGTAAAGACTGTTCCAGAGTTTGCCCAAATTCATTATCTAAGACTCTTGTTAAGAACATCTCAAAGAATTTTAACCAGGAAAATATATTAATGGTTCAAAAGCATTTTCAAAACCCTGAATTATAAAAGTATAATGGAATTATATATGCGAGAGTTATAGTTTCCACGCAGATAGCAGAAGACATTATGAAGGCATATTTTTCCATAACCTATACTGCTCTTGCACGTCGTTTCATCCATAAGGTTTAATCTCATATTTTTTGTTTTTAGGACAAGAAAATCAGTATCATTTAAAAAATAAAATGGATTCCTTCCCATTACTGTAGGGCAGCTTATAGCTGTAGAAAGTTAGGTATGTTTTTTCCCAGTCATTTCAGATTTGATACAGTCAGCTACGAACTAGATAGAACATTCTTAGCGAAAAGAAAGAATAGTCCCACATCTTTATATTTGTCTTCAGAATGTTAAGAATTTCCCAAGGCTTGTTTCTGCACGGTGTTGATGTGGCTGCAAAGAAATGATTGGGGTGTAGCGCTTTTATGACATAGCACCATCCTCTAGCTAATGTGGTTTTGTATATTGTAAAAGATAATGGTAATAATAATGCCATGACATCCCTGGATCAGGATATTTAAACTGCTGCTAAAATACACTAGGGCGTAAGTCAGAAGAGATCCCTAAAAGTCAAGCTGTACCAAAGGGTGTCAATTTTTATGTACAACAAAGGGCAGGCCAAAAGCAAGAGTTCCATGACTTAGTGATAGATGTGTACTTGAGACAGGAGGCCGTGGATATCGAGATTGTCAGGACAATCCGTTAGGAATTACCGTTGGTTACTTGCCTGTTGGGTGCTAGTAGAGGAGCAAGTCATGGCATAAATCCTGATCACCAGTGTCAGTCTTTCATTATCTTTAGAGGAAGTTGTACTCTACACAGGTCCTTTAAATATTTAGAGCCTCAGTTTCTTCATATGTATATTCAGTTGCTAACATTTCCTTCCAGCTACAAAAATCTGTGACTACATGATTTGGATTACGTGGGTATATGATACAAAATAATGAGTTGAGGTATATGGTAGATTTTTTTCTAATGGTATTAACATTTACAAATATTCCTTATTTATAAAACTGTTTAAAAAACTAAAGTTTTTGGATCAAATGTGATGCTTGTCATGTAGGTTTCAATCAATAAAATATAGGATATTTAAATATTTTTCTTCTATGAAAACATCTTTGAAGGGAAGTTTCTTATTGCAAGAATGTCTAGAGGGACACTGCAGTGGAAGCAATAGGCTGTATTAAGTTATATTTTAAAGTGACATATTATGCACATGACTCAATGTAGCACTAAAGAAAAACACTAAAAGTGTTTAGTGATAAATACATTTTGTTGGTTAAATTCAATCAAGACAGTAGAACAACTCTGGAAATATTTGAAAACCAGATGATAGACCATAAAGAAGGAAGTTAATGTAATATTTGATGGACAGGCAAGTGCTTTGGGGAATAACTAATCTCTGAAAATTTTGTATGTTCCTAAAACATTTATAAAGGAATAAATTTTTGTAGTGTGATATTTGCCCAAACTACAACAATTATTTGTTTCTTTTTAACCTTGCTTTTCAAAGGAGCTTTCTTCTATTTCCTCTCCCTTACTTGTAAAGGTGAGCTGATTTAGTGTTGGTAGTGTAGACAGATTTAAATATTTATGATTGGATGAGGTTTCTTGCTTCTAATAGATTAATGACTTTAAATAGATGTATCATTTAGTCACTTATTGTTTTCTTTGAAAACTTCCAATTAATGATATTAATAGAAACTGTAAGTATATTCTTATGAGATAATTAACTTCTTTGCCTAATTTCTGCATATGTAGATTATCTATACCTATATTCTATATATTATCTGTAGATTGAGTATTTTATCTCTTAAACCTATTTTATGCTTAATTGTCAGTGATTAAATTCACCTCTGATAAAAATATTTTTCCCTAAAAGCACTCTGTTCCTCAAAAGATAATTTTCCATTTTTCTATTATGAAAACATTTAGGAAAATAAAAAAGCATGGTATAGTGTAGACTGGACTTCTGTAACTCCTTTCTTTCCCTCACTTATCAAAACCCTATTTTCTCACAGTTAATTTTGGGTAGGTATTAGAAGATAATCTGATTAGAACAATTTACAGTTGGGAGTGAAGCTTATTTTTATTTTTTAAAAGAAACTAATAATAAACAAATTTTCAATTAATAGAACATGGAGAATCTTTAGTGTGCCCTTGTCTGTCTGTGCTTGTCACACACATAAGTCAGCCCCTTCCCAGGAGGTACATTAGTAAGTGCTGAAATACTTCTGAAAATTTAACAGCATCTCATAGTGACATTGTTTTAGAAATAGTGTGTTAATTTTCTCATATTATTGAGTATAAAAATGGATAAACATCATGAGCTGGGTTAAATACGTGTGCTGTACATATTTTCATTGGTAACTATATTTTCTATCTAGTTAAAAGTCTCACCGTAGTGAAGAGCTACCACAAAGTGAAGAAATTTAGGATTGGGTGGTATGTCGTGACTCCGAGGTTGGAAGTGTCTACTCAGTGCTGAAATAGAATTTAAATGTGGAATTTATAGATGGCTATGGTGTTCTTTGTAGAAAGGAATCCACAGCAGGTGTTTAGACTTAGCTTGAACCAGACCACAATAGGCTTCACAAGACCCTTTCCCACTTCCTCGGCAGTCGGGTTCATTTAGCCAGTCTTGTTCCAAGGGCAGACATTACTGTATCTAGCTATACTTTGCTGTTATTCATTTGTCAGTGGCATCTGTTCCGTACATGGTCACAAAGCCTTTTGATAGGCCCTGACTGAGTGTGGCCTCTCCTGATGTAAATGGGAATTTTTAACCCTTTGTTCATCAGTGTTAGAGCAGTTAGTGAATTGGCTTCGGGGGATCCAAGGATCTCCTGAAATGGCATATTCATACATTTTTATCAGTTACTCAAGGGGATATATTTTCCCTGAAAATCTGTGTCAGGAGCTGTGAAGAGTCTGAGATTTTACCCTACTTGCAAGTTATTGAGTTATCTTGCCACAGTTTCATGGATGCTGGTAGAAAATGCAAAACCCTTGGATCAGAGATGAAAAAAAAACGTAATACAGCATTTGCAGTAGCCAGGGTATCAGTTTTTAAGGCAATTCTCTGAGCCCCAGTTCCTGCAGGGTGATGCAGAGAGGCTGGATAATACCTGCATGTGCAGTAGGTTGTGTTCCAAGAGGAACTCGTAGCTTAGGGAGCCTGAATCTTTTAGAATGGACAGCAGATATGTCTTCCCTTTCCTTTGGAGGGAGAAACACTAGCTCTGTCCTCGAAGGCTGTTCTCTATACAAACAAACTTGAATAGATAGTCCAGAACCAAGGACAGTTAATGTCTTGCCTGCAAGATGGGCAGAGATGCAAGAGACCCATAGAGACTTATCTCTCAACAGCCTGAACCACTGTTATGGAGATTATTGTAGAAGGGATGAGAGGATCTAGTGGTGAAATAGTCCTATAGTTTAGAGCTTTTTTGAGCTTAATGCAACATGAAGTCAACTATTTGGAGAGAAAATGACAAAGGTTCCAAAAATGTGATCTTCCCAAAATTTCATATGATGCAGTACGTCCAGCTTTTATAGGGTTAGCTGCTTCAGTAGTGGTAGGTCCTTATGATGTTAACGTATTCGCATTCTCATGACATGTATTTTATCACAGTAGCTGTTTGTCCTATTTTGTAAGTGTGCTTTCTTCCTGGTTTGCTCTATTTATCCATAAGTTTTAATTTGTTGAGAGTTAATTTTGCATCTTTGCATTATATCATTTAAGTTTCTCCTTAACTCAAGAAGATAGGTTCTGTCAGTATCTCCACTTTACAGATAAGGTCACAGTTAGTAAGGATTTGAAACTGGGCTCAAGCCTCAGTCTGTATTGACTTAACTATATGATGGAATATGATATCTTTTTACCATACTAGCTACCTTCTGACTCTTGGAGATTATTTTCTATTTTCATTCTTTTTTATGGGGCTTCTCCATTTTCCCACATCACCTTCCTGCATCATAATGTTTTTCCCTTTCCTGTACGCTGCTCCTCACCTCATATGGGCTCACTGGATGCTATAGGTCCCTTCTTCAATATTGCCTTTTAATACTCTCCATGGACTTGTAGGTATTAAGTTTTTTGCACCCCGAAATTATATTAAATCATCACTTTTGTTATCTTCTGATTTCATAGCAACTATCTCTATAAAGCTAATGATTACAGTTATGACATAAACAAGTCAACCAAGAGTTTGCAGATCACGTCTAGCATTATGGAAGGTGTTAAAGATTGTTATGAGGAGATTATGATCTTGTTTAGCAAGTTATAATCTGTAGTTCTATTTCCTGCATAGTTTTTATAACGTTAAGCTGTGAAGAGATTTTCATTTTGTGAGTTATGGTGGCATGGGTCATAGTATATTCCTATCTTTTGCATAGCATTGCACTTCTGTATATGCCATAATTTGTTGGTATAGCTCACTTAAAAGGCTTGGCTAGAATAATCTGTGGCTTCAGATCCAAGTATACATTAGATGTTCTCCTCCAATCAATGCCCAATGACTTGGCACTTTGCTTCCCCCTTTTTCAGTCTTTTAGCCCAGTTTTTATCCCATAGGATTTAACAATACCATACTAATATAATTTAGTGCAAATTAGTTATCAAAACATGGTATAATAACTAATGAAGTCATTCAGAACCAAATATTCTCTATTAGATACATTCCATAATTATTCTTTGCAATGGGGATATTTACATAAATGTCAGATATCTGGAGATGATGCTAAAATATCAAACTGGAAGATGCTCTTGAGGAAGTGACAATGGAGTATAGAAATTGGCTGTCTGTTGAGAAGCAGCTTATAGTTCATCATCAGAATCTATTGTTAAAATTGTAAATATCCATAACCAGTATAGAGGACCATTAACCAAAATGATGGATGATAAAGAAATAAGCTATAGTTTCTTTTGTACTTGTGTTTTTACATAGATTTTGACCTTTTTGGAAGGGAAGAAATCAGTCTCCTTTATTTTGCATGCCCAGTGGTGGAACACATTCCTGGAAGAGATTTTGTGAATGAAGGAATGAGTGAATTCCAGTTCTAATTATGCCTATTTCATAGTTATATTTCATCCCAGGAATTCCCCATATCTGTCAAAAATCTACAACTACCCTTTGCATACCCCATGACCTCTGATTAAAAAAGAAATTAATAGGGAAAAATAAGCATTTTGTAATTGTAAATATTTTACCAATGCTTAGAAATTTCTAGTGTATTCCGGGTTTCAAAGCTGAATTATTTACATTGTCTATTCTGGATTCTCTGAAGATTATACCCCCATAACTCTACAGAGAATAGTTTTAGGGTCAAGATGTGTCACAACTCTCTGTTAAGCAAGGAACCAAGGAAATCAGTTAGAACCAAATATAACATTGACAGTTTCTTTACCTCCAAATGTTACCACCAAATAAATGAATTCTGAAACAATGGAATATTTCCAATTAGAATCATATTAAAGCCATTTTATGGTCAATTATAGTTCCATAAAATTTGAATGCCGTTAATTCTATATTTCACAAAATTGTACCTATAATAATTTAAGTTGATTAGACAAAAATTTAAAAATTCAATCATGTAAAATCGAACAGTCTAGAAAGAGAGCTGACATTTTTCTGGGGATTTCTCCTCTAATAGTGTAGTTCAGCCATCACATGGCCTTGTGTACATAGTACCTATAACAAAAATCTTTGCACAGAAAATCTCGTATAAAGGTACACTAAATAACCATGATTAATTTAGCTATTTACCATGATTGATTAATAGTGGTGAACATCGTTACTTTCATACAAGCCAGTAGAGGGATAAAACTTGATAAACTTGCTTGAACTTAATATATATAAAGAAATGAAATAATTAATGACTCTAGGGAAAGAATGGATCAGTAGTTCAAATATACTTATTCCTTTCTCTCTTTACTCTGAATATTGCTCACTTCCTCCAAAGTTTATTATCTGTAGTCACTAAATTTTGTCTTCAATGCCTATTAGCCATATTCAGATATATTGACGTATGTCTTGAAGAATTTTTGGAATAAAATTTAACTACAGATTTATTAATGTACAGGTAAAGAAACACATCCAATTCTCTGAAACCAAAATAACATCTGACGTGTTGATGTATATAACTAAATATGTGGTGCCCCCCACATACACCCTATGCAAATAGAAACAGAGCTCAACTCTGTATAACACAGTTGAAAATTCTATTCAGTGTTAATAATGAGAACTCAGTCTAATATGCAAAGTCTTCCTATTTGCCCAGTGAGAGCACTGAGTTCCTGAAACCGATATAGCTGTGCATGTCTATTTGGTGTGGTGCTCTAGCATGGTGATTTTATTTATTTTGTCCAGATCCACTCTGGCTTCCCAACTCCAAGTGAAAGTGATCTTCTACATCCAATATCTATTTAGGAAGATTGCTGTCTTTCTGAAAAACACAGACCATCTCTGGACTATGCTTTTTTACCTGGAAGATTTGAGCAACTACACATATGTCTTACAGTTTTAATAATAATATTTTAGCAATTACTGCTTATTACATTATTATTATGTGTCAGACACAGTGAAAAGCTCTTTAACACTTTTTTTAACTTTGTAAACATTTGAATTTGTTAATTTGTAACTCATCTTTGATATCTTTAAGTGTTACTCATTATAAGCATTTATTTTCTATTTCAAGTATGTATATTGCATTCGCATTTCCTCTTAGAAATTTCGAAAGCAGCAAACATTTCAGTTTTCTTTCACTGAGTCACTCTCTCATCCTTTGGACTGACTTCTGTATCTCAGTTTGTGGAATGTGCACTTTCTTTTTTTTTTGAGGAAGATCAGCCCTGAGCTAACATCCTATGCCAATCCTCCCCTTTTTGCTGAGGAAGATTGGCCCTGAGCTAACATCCATGCCCATCTTCTTCCACTTTATATGGGATGCCGCCACAGCATGGCTTGACAAGCGGTGCACACCCAGGATCCGGGCCTGCGAACCCCAGGCCACTGAAGCGGAGCGCACGCACTTAACCGCTGTGCCACCAGCCCGGCCCCTGGAACGTGCACTTTTTTTTTTTTTTTTTGTGAGGAAGATCAGCCCTGAGCTAACATCCATGCTAATCCTCCTCTTTTTGCTGAGGAAGACCGGCTCTGAGCTAACATTTATTGCCAATCATCCTCCTTTTTTCCCCCAAAGCCCCAGTAGATAGTTGTATGTCATAGTTGCACATCCTTCTAGTTGCTGTATGTGGGACGTGGCCTCAGCATGGCCAGAGAAGCGGTGCGTCGGTGCGGGCCGGGGGTCTGAACTCAGGCCGCCAGCAGCGGAGCGCGAGCACTTAACCGCTAAGCCCCGGGGCCGGCCCCCGTGCACTTCTAAATCCTGAATTTGGGGGTAAAATCACAGTAAGCATTATTAGCCTTATGGAAGTTGTCATTTTCTCTGAGTTTTCTAGGTTAGAACATTTTGTAGCCTAAATGTAGAAACTCTATCTTTTGTATCATTGCAGTTACATCCACTGCTCCCCACCCCAAATCAGTGCAGGAGAACTTCAGCTCACCTTCCACATTTTGACCGTTCTTCTTTGCTCTGCTTCGTTATCTCAGACTCACTCAGCATTTCCTTAAATATACTTCGTCAATTCCCTTAAAGTTGGGCCTTTCCATTTTCAAGTGCTACCTAAAAGTTTGTTTCTCTTTTTGAAGAAACCTGTGACCCCTGTTCTCTACTTTGATTTTTATCTCTTGTTATCCTATAAATTCTTTAAAATGAAAGCTGTCTTCCCCCAAAATAACCCAATGCTTCCAGAAGTGTTACTACCCTCTTCCTCACCCATGAACCTACCATTACGTTCAGTTTTTCTTAGCCAACTACATTCAACTTCCTTGTATACCTCCAAACCCAAGATGACTCACCACCATTAGACACTTACAGTCTTTATATCTGTAATCTCTTGGGGGCATTCAACACCGCTGATCACTCTTCCTTTTGAGATGCCCTGTTCCCTTGACTTCCGGGACGTCAGGCTTTTCTGATCTTCCTCTGTGTGTTGTTCTCTGTGTGTTGTTCAGGGTTCTGGCCTGTTTTTCTTTTCATCTCGTTCTCTTCTCCCTAAAGGAATCTGCCATCCATTCCTATGGCTTCATAAAAGAAAATAAAGACGCTGACGATACCACTCTTGTTCATTTTCGACCAGGATCTCTCTTGATCTCTAAACCTAAATACTGTGTATTGGCCCTAGGCATTCATATGTCCCTTGGGCACCTCAGACTCGAAGGGACCCGACTTAACTGTACAGTGCTTGGCACATAGGATGTGCTCAGTGTATTATTTGTCAAATGAGTGAGTGGTAAATAAATACATACATGGGCAGGAAATGTAGCCCCAGAACAGGCTTGCACCAACGTGTTGATGGTGGTGCTGTTAGCTTGCTCTGTCAGACTACTGACACATATACTCTTGTCTGCTGTGACCATTGAAATTTGTTATATCTTTCGAATCTCTCTTTTGACCTCCTGGTCTCCAGACACGCTACTTATTTTGACCAATTCTTGAACTCCTTTACTTATGCCTTGATGTTTTTGTTCCTAAACATTAACTTGGCTTCTTATGTCCCAGAGACCACAAATCCTTTATTCCTTGACCCAGCCTGATTTTTGACAGGGACGCCTAGTATTTAATAGGGGTGTGTGTGTTTGTGTGTGTGTGTGTATGTGCATGCTTTAACTGTAGTTCAAATAAAGACTCCAAAGATGAATACTGACCTTGAGTCTAGTGATGTTAAGGTTGGACAACTGAAATAAGGTAACCCTTCAGAAAACTACATGTACATTTACATGAATAAATACTTCATGTACTTTGATTCTGTTGTCATTTTGCCATTTTTAGACTTCTTGTCTTTCATGAAATCTGCAGTTTGCATGAATCATGTTTAAGTTTCTGGTAGACACAGACTTAGTTATGACTGTGATAGTAGAGGAGTGGACCTGTTCAGTGAGGGCCCCATGAATATGCACATAGTGCTGGTTTTAGAAACGCTGGACATGCTTCATTTCCTCAATAACAGCGTCACCACTTTGTGTTGAAATTCCTGAGTATTTTTTGGTTTACTGAGGAGAAAACTCTATTTTATGAACTTATCAAGTAGTAAGTATGAAAGTAGTCCTATTTTTTGTAGTCTATTTTGGCTTAAGCATACTCGACAAAAAAGGGATATGTTGACTGAAGTCAGGTGGCTTATGTAAATCAGCATAAACATTTTATGAACATTACCTAAGAGACACCCCATGTCTAATGTTTTACGTGAGTTTCCATTTATGTTTTTTGTGAGTTATAATTAATTGTGGAATTAGGCAGAGTCTGTAGCTCTTTCTAGGCTTCCAAGTATGTATCAGGGAGCTTTGGAAGGAAAGGGGATAGAGTATTGATTATAAGATAGTAATCAAACACAAGAACTTTAAAAGGGAGCTCATCCAAGAGGGTTTCCTTACTTTTATGTTTTCTTTGTATTTATATAATGTTTTTTTCATTGACTTAGATATTCTTTGCAGTCATTACCAAACTCATGTAATGAATTTGGGAGAGAAACAAGAAACACAATATTTATTTCAGTAGCCATGGAGAAGCCATGTCTTATTATATGTTTTTATCCTTGAATATTTCTTGGAACAGGAGAATATTATTTCTAATATAAAAGGAATCAGTTCAAATACAAGTGGAAACTGAAGAGCTGTATCTCTTCCTGTGCTCCAAAGATAGTTGGTGAGAGAGCCTCTCAGATGAATCACCAAGAACCCACAGTGGAATGTCAAATTATGGACTTTTTTGGGTGGAGGGGAGCAGTTATTCTATGCACTATTATAGCTTTTGTTAATTCAGAAATAATAAAAATGGGTTTTCTTCATTACTCTATCAGTTAGTCAAATGTAATCATACAGTTGTTTGGGTTTGACGACGTTATTTGGGTCCCGTTCTGTAAAATAAAATATTTTCTTATCCCTGAATTTTATTCATACAACGTGTATACTTATGTGTTTAACGTGGAATTAGGAAAAAGCAAAGGACTTACGTAAGACTTAACAGTGATCCTTTAAGAAAGAGTAGGAGCTGAAAACCTGCAGGAAGACAGCTTGTTGAATCCTAAGGACCCCAACAGCAGTGTCTTGAGTTTCAGTTTGTTGTGTTTTCCCAGCATATGTGTTTAAACACATTCACCAACCTCTGGAAGTATTTAGAGAAATGTTTGTGCTGCTTAATTCCCCACGTAAACGGTAATTTCATGGCAGTTCTTGAAATAAACATTTTCAAACTTGAAAATATTTTGTGACTACTTCCAGTACAGAAACAAATATTTAAAACTTAAAGTAATATTTTACCATTTATTTGAAACATAATAACATTTCCCTGAAAAATGTGAATTCATATCTGATTGTAGTGCTGCCATCTTATATTCTGCTCTCTTTCACACTTAATCTGTATAACATGTTGTGATAAATTGCTCTATAACTCAAGTTGAGGATGCCTCTTGGGTATTCGTAGTGTGAGTATTGTCTGATACCCTATATGGCCACGCCCTCTGTCTTCATCCCTGTTGTTATCCTCCGGAAGGCCTCACGTGTTGAACTCTTTCTGGGGCTCAGGCAAGGTACTAACACATTATCTCCTTTGATTCCCACAGACACCCTCTGAGGAAGAGATCTTACACCTCTTTTATGGGCGAGGAACTAAGTCTTCTCTGCTAATGAGTCATGATCATATTTAAATTCTTTTAGAAAGCTACATTTTAGTGGTAAATAAAAAGTAAAAGAGTAAAGAGAGTCACTCAGAAGTTCAAATACAGGACGGCATATGGTATTCAGTTACCTCGGTGTAACGTAAGTTAAATCCTCTTAAGTGAATAATCAGACACAAACATAAAACCCCTCAAATAATTTTTATTTGCAGTTATGGAGTCAAAAGAAGCAATTAGAGGGACCCGCCCCATGGCGTAGCGGTTAAGTGCTCGAACTCCGCTGCTGGTGCCCCAAGTTCAGATCCCGGGCGCGCACCGATGCACCACTTGTCAGGCCATGCTGAGGCGGCGTCCCATATAAAGTGGAGGAAGATGGGCACAGATGTTAGCCCAGGGCCAGTCTTCCTCAGCAAAAAGAGGAGGATTGGCATCAGATGTTAGCTCAGGGCTGATCTTCCTCACAAAAGAGAAAAAAAAAAGCAATTAGAAAACAGGAATCTTTCTTTAAAACAAATATTTTGGCACAGTGGTGTGTTGCTTCTTGATGTCAGTGAGAAACTGTCTCTATTTGAGTTTAGGGCCTTATTGAATTAAAGGGAGGGAGAGGACATGATGGCGATGAGATAGTTTGAGGAATGTTCTCCTAACCTCTAGAGGAGGTTGTCAAAAACATGAGTTGGTTGATTAATATTGGTTTGAATTGAAAATTGTAAAGACTGGATTTTTATAATTTGAGTTATTAAAATGAATTTTGAAACTATTAAGCACTACTGATTTATTTCAAACTGTGAGTAATAACATCAGTATCAAGGTAGAACTAGACAAGCCATTTAATAAATCATTAATTAATGATGAAAAATGTTATCTTAATGAGAAGAGTTTGTGCTTGTAAATGGAACTGTTTTAAGGGCAAGCATTAACAAGAGAGAGATTACTAACATTATATGAAATCTAAGCATATACTAAAGTTTGGGAATTTATACCGTAATTTTAAAGTACATATTTCCTTCTAATTCAAGATCCCTTCATCTTCCTTCTTTCTGAAAGCTATTTATTGTTTAAATGGGTACTATCCAGTGGCTTTTCTCATTGTTAGTGGTGATAGGTGATGATCCTGAAGAAAGTCTAGATAGAATTAATGATACAGGTGACTCTTTTTGGGGCTACAGAAGTTGCTTTAAAAATGCAAGCACTTTTGAATGCAAATAATGACAAAACAGGTCTTTTCTGTGTTGGCTGTAATAAGCCCCATATTAGCTATCTTTCAGATTTTGAGTACAGAGTAACGTTTGATGAGAGGAGCTTTGCCAAGTGGAGAAAAGGTAGCAGATAAGGACATTAAATTGAAATAATGAGCTGCTAAAAAAGTTAATGGATCAGGCTGTTCCAGAGCAATTTAGGAGGAGTAGGGACTGGGGAGGGAAACTTTGAAACTAGGTTCTCCAGCTTTTTAAAGAATAGTCTGCTTTTACCTCAGTGAAGTGCTGGCTTAGGGGCGGGTGCAGAGCGGGTATGACCTATACCGCTGACACCAGGGAAGGTGTCCTGAATCTCTGCATGTACTTAGTGACTTGGGGGTCTGCACCGTCCAGCCAGCCCATCTCCTTTCTCCCCCTGGAAGAGTCGTTCAAGGGACAGGAGCAGCCCTTAGTGCTGTGATCAACTTTGAAGTTAGACAGAATTGGGCTCCCCATTTTAATGTTATATGAATCTTACATTTGAAATTAAGATTCAGTATTCAACTAGAACTTAGTAGATGAATCAGTGAGATAATGCATGAGAAAATGCTCTATGGATTCTAAAGTTCTCTGAAAGTACCAAGTCATATGACAGTTGGATGGCATCAGTAAACCTGATGCTCAGTATTTAGGACCTTTGTTATTGTCACAGAAGAAAGATAAATAGACTGGGGAGAAGCCATGGTTTGGGAGGTCTGAGATGCCATTAATTAATGGATGATTCAGTTTTTCACTGTCTGTTCTTCCTCGATATACCTGAAAATTATATTCAAAGAATAATTATCTTGCATTCACTAAAATGCAAGTTCCAAAGTTATCACACTTCTAAAAATAATGACCGAATATGGACAAAATGACTGATAATATCCAAAATAATATTGTCCCCAACTGGGAAATTTTCTCAGCTCTTTGTTTCACTTTTTACTACACTAAAAAATGAGAAACACTCATTGATTTAGTGCTTACTATATGCTAGACTCTGTGCTAAGAATGTCCTATGCATTATTCACTCCTTATTCAACCCTATGGGATAGATGTTATTGTTGCCCTTGTATAAATGAGGATGCAGCAGGACAGAGAAGTTAAGTGAATTGCCTCAGGTCACACAGCTAGTAAATTTTATAGTCAGGATTCTAGCCCAGGTCTCCTGGACTCCAGATCCTAGGGTCCTGTCTGATATACCATATAGCTTATGGCAAATGTGCTGAACTTTTCCCCTCATTATTTTGACCATTTCTTTAAGTTAAAAAAAAAATCCAGTTGTTACATATGTACATATAGTGTGCTATAAATAGGAGAGAAAGGAGTATCTCAATGAAGACATTTAAAATTCCATGAATAGCGGGAATTCTGACAGTTTAACGGAAGCATCTATTGTAAATCAGGTAGCCTATTTATTCTGCCAGGGAAAGAGTTTGTATATTCTAGAAGGTGTAAATAGAGAAGCATAAGAAATGGCAGTTGTGTAAGTCTAACAAAACAGAATATTTTAAAGAAATTCTTAATGTACGTGCCATATAATGTGAATGCACATAAAATGTTTTGATTTGTACCATTGGTATTAAAATTATCAAGATGATCCAGGTTGGTGTCTTGTATATGTGTTAAACTATATTATGTCAATGAATTTACCATATTTATACTTGGAATATAATTATGCATTACATGTTTCCTAAATCCAATAATAAAGTTTAATAATGGTACATTTTCAAGTTTTAAATCATATTGCTTTTCATAACCAATACACTTGTACAACAACAATGTTTATTATCTAACACTTTTCTGAGGGGCAGGAATCTTGGAGCACCTGTCTGGGTGGTTCTGGCTCAGGTATCTCATGAGATCGCAGTCAAATGCTGAGGCTGGAGCATCGCTTCCCAGATGGCTCAGCTCAAGTGTTGGCAGACCTCA
Source organism: Ceratotherium simum simum (assembly GCF_057802395.1). Taxonomy (NCBI): domain Eukaryota; kingdom Metazoa; phylum Chordata; class Mammalia; order Perissodactyla; family Rhinocerotidae; genus Ceratotherium; species Ceratotherium simum. The sequence continues at coordinate 16,197,971 of NC_141902.1, read as the reverse complement.
GTTCCTCGATGGCTGTTGGCTGGAAGTCTCATTTCCCCACCTTCTAGATCTCTCCCTAGGCTGCCTGAGTGTCCTTACAGTGGCAGCTGGCTCACATCAGAGTGAGTGATGAGAGAGAGAGAGGGAAAGAGAGGGAGAGAGAGAGAAGGCGAGAGAGAGAGGAGGAGAGGAGAGACCTAAGATAGAGGCTGCAGCTTTTTAGAACCTAGTCTTGGAAGTGTCATACCATGTTCTCTCCAGAGACCAAGCCTGGTACAGTGTGGTTGGGAATGACACAAGGACGTGAACTACTAGGAGGTGGGGATTATTGGCAGCCATCCTGGAAGCTGATTACCACAATAAATATTTCGTTAGGAAAAAAATGTACCAATAATATCCCAAAGCTTTCTTTTTTTTTGGTGTGGAAAATTGGCCCTGAGCTAACATCCATGCCAATCTTCCTCTACTTTATATGTGGGATGCCACCACAGCATGGCTTGATGAGCGGAGTGTAGGTCCACGCCTGGGATCCAAACCCACGAACCCTGGGCCATCAAAATGGAGTGCACAAACTTAACCACTATGTCACCAGGCCAGCTCCTGTCCCAAAGTTTTGATGAGGAGATATTGCCATATTGTGTCATAAAAATTGCAGTTAGGGCCGGCCCTGTGGCTTAGCGGTTAAGTGCGCGCGCTCCGCTACTGGCGGCCCGGGGTTCGGATCCCGGGCGTGCACCGAGGCACTGCTTCTCCGGCCATGCTGAGGCCGTGTCCCACATACAGCAACTAGAAGGACGTGCATCTATGACATACAACTATCTACTGGGGCTTTGGGGGCGGGGAAGGAGGAGGATTGGCAATAGATGTTAGCTCAGAGCCGGTCTTCCTCAGCAAAAAGAGGAGGATTAGCATGGATGTTAGCTCAGGGCTGATCTTCCTCACAAAAAAAAAAAAAAAATTGCAGTTAAAAAAAAAGGTCTAAACCAAATCCTCTTCCTACCTTGGATAGCACTTGGTGGTTTTGTTGAATCAAATGTAGGTTTAGATGGAATATGTTATATCAAACTAAAAATCCATTTTTATAATGGAAGAACTATAGATGCTGGATTTGAATATCTGTTTTCCTGTTTCCCACTGTGCCACTTCTGAATCTCAGCTTTCTTACCTGTAAAATAAGATTAATATTAGCCTTGTAGACCTGCAGATCCTAGTTGTAAAAATCCTAGTCTGGTGATGAAAAATAGGTAGTAGATAGTGGAATTAGTAGATGAGTAGACCAAAAAAATGTTTATTTTCAGAAACATTTTTAAAAATATATGCATTAAAAATAATTTTTTAGTGCTCTGCCATAATTCTGAGAAAATGTCAGGTGGGATTGCCTCTTATAACCAAAAAAGTAAAAAGAGAATCCATATTACTGATAACTTAATGTAATGAGGCTAATTGAAAAGAGCAAAGGGACACAGGCCTGTAGGTTGAATGAGAGATGAAACTAAAACTGTCTTTTAAAGGCATTTGCAACAGTGGGGACTAAAATTTAAAAACACATTGAGATACCTGGCCATTAATAAAAATGACTTTATAAACCTGGGAAGGAAGTTTCAAAACATAGGATAACAAAATCAAAAGTCATTAACGGTAAAGCAACTGAACTTGATTTTGATTCTTTTCTGTCCATTTATCCTAGGTTAGAGATAGGTTAAATTAACATCTAAAAATTCTCGGTTTTTGAGGAAAGGCAAAATGTCGGTCCTCCCAGTTCTGTTGCTGCTGCCTTCAGTTGCTTCTCTTACTCTCAAGCTCTGTGGCTCTGTGAAGTTTCCAACCCAGAGACCTGACCTAGTATATCCATTGTGATTCTTGTGCAAGGTGTCATGGTTTTTTCTTACCATTGCAACAGGAATGGGTTTTCTTTTTACTTTTTATTGTTAATGAAAACATATATTCAGAAAAGTTCATACAACATATATATATATATGTGTGTGTGTGTATATATATATATATATATATATATATACAGTTTAAAAATAATTACCTCATTGTGTTTGTTTTCTCGGGCTGTTGTAACAAAACACCACAAACTGGGTGGTTTAAACAACAGAGCTTTATTGTCTCGCCATCCCAGAGGATAGAAGTCCAAGGTTGGGGGGTGAGCAGGTAAAGATCCCTCTGAGGAATGTGCAGGAGAATCCCTTCCATGCCTCTCTCCTCACTTCTGGTGGTTTGCTGGAAATTTTAAGCATTCCTTGGCTTTTCGATTATCACCCCAATCTCTGCCTTCATCTTCATATAGTATTCTCCTCGATTTTTCCTTTTTATAAGTACACCTGTCATATTGGATTAGGGCTTACCCTAATGAACTTGACTACATCTGCAACGACCTGTTTCCAGATAAGGTCACATTTTGAGGTATTAGAGGTTAGGACTTCAACAGAACACCTACCCAGAGGAAGACAGATGTTACCACCCTAGGAATGACCACTTCCCCTCGTCTCTCTGGTGGTTATGATTTGGACTTGTGAAAATGGTTTCCATGTTTTTCTTTATATTCTTACCACTTATGCATCATCTTTAACAAAAAGATAGTTTTTGTTTAAGACTTCTTTTATGAAATGGATAAGTTTTAAAAAGTAGGACTAGAAATTATGTGCCATGTATAGTGTTATCTTCACTTCCCCAGGGGCAATATTTATTAAAAATGTCTACTTTTAAGGGTGAAAGTAAATAATTTAAAAATAATACTTATATAACCTTCATTGGGCAAAATAGAAATAATATTTTCTGAGGTCCATTTTGGATCACATTTTAATTTTTTTTATACAGAGTGCCCCCTCAGTTGATGACTAATATCTATGTAAACTTTTCTGGAATGTATTTTATTTCCCCAATTTGTTCATATTGTAATGAAATCCATGATCATGGTTTCCAAAATTTTCATTACTAATGACTCAAAGTATTATATTCCTTCTAAACCTATTTAGAAATATTTTAACCTTGTAAACAGCACCTATTAGGATATATTCAGGTCTTCCCATTCTTCATTGGTTAGTAATTGATGTCTACCAATGGAACAGTTGGTAAGCACTTGTTGGTATAATACTAGTTAAAATCAAAGAAACTTGATGTTTTAGTTACCTCATTAAGACTTATTTAGGAACAAATGTAAGACTTCTCTTAGCTTTTTAAAAAAATATTGAAAATAGTTTATGATTGTTACTACCTTGGAAGATTCCTGAACATCAAAGTTGCTCAATGAAATACACACACACACATGCACGCAACACGCACACATGCACGCATAGCCTTTGCTGAAGTCTGCAGCGTGAAAGAACAGTTAAATTAAATTCCTTGTAATCATATTTTTGTTTTAATTAAAGTCCTCAACCCCATAAGTGCAGATGGTTGCCAAATTTCAGATGACCCATAAAACATCCAGCAGGTTGCCTTGTCCACCCATTGTGCTCTCCCTTATTAAAATCCCTGCTGTGTCTACTGTAGGAAAAGGGTAGGAAACAACACTTTGCAGACAGTAGATTCTTCATATTTCTTTGTTGAGCAAAATACATTTTTATAAGAGTCTTTGAGAACTATGGGTTCAGTAATGGGAAATGGTTAGAAGTGACAGAAGGATTAGGATTATCCCAAAGGATTAGCTTATCCCAAAGTCGACTCATTTCAGACTTGTTTGCTCATGAGAAAGCCTCCCCAACACAATGGAAAACCACGGCTCTGCTTTACCTGAAATCCTTGCCTCCCGTGAATGGGATGGGAGCTTGCAGTGAGATACATTAGGGTTGCACACATTCTCTTTGACAAGGTAGATGCTTCTGGAAAGCACCCTTGCAAAAAAGTTTGATCACAATGCTTTCTTTCTTATATTTGAGGTAAAGAGAGTTTTGCTTGGAGTGTTAGGGTGGGAAAGGGAATGGTTTTGGTGGTGGTGGGCTCTTCTGAGATTTAGGAAGGGTAGGAGTTATTAAGATTTGATTAAAGATACTTTTAGCTTAGTATCTAGAAAAGAGAAAACTCTAATGAGAGACAAGATTCTGAGTATACATTCAGCTGCTTTGAGTTTCTGCCTTGAGCCAACTCCAAACCCAAACAAGGAGTGAGGTAAAGTGGGGTTGATGTCTCTTTTAACATTTTTAAAAAATTTTCTTTTTCACTGACTTGGTGTTCATACTGGGAATATTTGGTCCATAATTCTGCCACATTAAGGTTAAACAGGCATGTGGGGCTAATCAGACACCTAACCCCAATCTAAAAAGTTATTTGTTTAACAAAGTATTTCAAGTTTCCCATAAAAATGTACTTTTAGAATTTCATGTGTTTATAAGTTTGGATTGCTTGTAAATGAAAATCTGTTTATAGTTCTATAAGTATATTTTGAATTTTGAATAGCATTTTTATAGTGGGGATACCTGGATCAAGTAACCCTTTCAAGTGCTGACATCAGAAATAGGCCATAGGGCAAAACTTAAGTGAATATATTTTTATTTTCTACAATAAATTACTTTATTTGAAGTCAAGAACTATATCAAATGGATTTCTGCTCCTTTGGCACATAGTATATGGCCTTGCCCGTAGATTAATAGATTGATGTTGAGGAATGAATGAGTGGATGGTTATATAGAGATGGAATGTATAAAAAGAATCTACACAGGAGCCATTTACATGAGGAGATCTGTGAGTTTGATTATTGTCATCTAAATGACAAGGTTATCCCTTATTATCAGTAAATTCATTCAATAAATATTAAACTGAACACTTATGATTGCTAATCCCTGTGCTAAATGCTTTGTGGGGGGTCAAGATGGATGAAACAGGACCTTCGCCCTCAATGAGTTTACATTCCAGTAGGAAAAATCATAATAATAACACATAAAAACATGAGAGCCACAACTGAGATACAGGTAAAGTGCTTTAGTAGTTCAGAAGAGTAAGAATAATTCAGGTGTTTGGTGTCATTTGAATTTGAATTTGGAAATGTGATGAAGAAAAAGAAGGTACATATCAGTAAGGAATGTTTTCCACTGCAGACAACAGAAAAATGGCTAATAGTGGCTTAGACAAAGATTAGTTAATTTCTTTTTTAATATAATTAGAAGTACAGAGGTAGGTGACTAATGGCATGGATTTAACAACCAAAGACAGAGATGGTGTCTCCCTTGGTTCTGTTGGCTTCTTCTCCATGGTTAGAAGGTAGCTACTCTAGCTCCGTGGTGTGTGCTCTCAAGGCAGGAAGGGTGAGGGCAAGTGGAGGTACAGCCACTTTGATGTTCTTTATCAGAAAAGCAAAGACTTTTCCAGAAGCCGAAAGCTGACGTCTGCTTACATCTCATTGGTCGGATCAGTGCGACATGGCCACCGTTAATTATCATGGTACCATCCAAACGGTCCTAGAAAGGTATAAAAAAAAGTCAAAACCAAACAACAAAAACAAACACAAAAGAGCAAACTAAAGGTTTTCGTTAATGATACTAATGAGAATAAATATAGAAAGATGTCTGATCAATGAAATAATCTCTCAGAATTTAGTAGGTAATCAGTCATGATCTCTAGATTTGTCTGTGGTTAGAGTATGACTATTGGTAGGATAGTTTTCTGCTGTACCATCTCAGCAAAAATTTGATATAAAAGTCTGCAACTTGCATGATTGAAGACTTCTAATATATGGGATATTTGAATGAAGAACCTGTAGCCTCCACACCAAGTTTTTTAATATCACCAGCCTAGAGAACTTGTATTAACAGCTGGGTGATTCCTTGTCTTTGTTTGAGAAAATATGTTTCTTTTTTCTTTCGGTTTCTAGAAGGGACTTATTTCCATTATTTCTTTCAAGTGGTCATGGTCACTTTCGCTGATGTTTTCAACAGAGGAGATTTATAAAGAAGCATCTTTACTGTCTTTAAATCACTGAACCAGTGTGATGGAGCAAAAGGTGTTCACCATTTCTTATTCTATTAGTATCATATCAATTTTTATTTAAAAAAATTTTTTTTTAGTAGAGGAATGTGAAGTCTTTTGTAGGAAAGGAAGACTAAAAATGCAACAGATCGTGGAGGATTGATAGCTCCTATAGTTAATAGAACAAAACAATAACAAACAGCTCTGCAGTGTTGACAGCATCTCTGCTTCTTAAAGGTGACTGACTTTCTTGGCGGTTTTTTGTTGCTGCTGTTGTGGTTGTTGCTGTTGTGGTGGTGGTGGTGGTACGTGTGTGTTTTGCTGGAACCACTCTAACCATAGACGTTTTCTTCTCCTGGCAACCTTGGGGACCACAATCAAGAAGGAGCCCTGGCGATCAGCTCCTGGTGATTGGTGTACATCAGTAGCTTTCAAACATTAGTGTGCTTAAAAATTCTTGGGGAGCTTGATAAACATCAAGGCTTACAGGCCTACTGATTAAGTCAGGCAGGAATGGAGACTGGGAATCTACTAGTACTTCAGACAATTCTGATGTAGGTGGCCCCCGGCCTCCACTTTAAGAAACATCCATGTAGACAGTAAGTGAGGTGGTAGGGGTGGTTAAGAAGACAGCTCTCATACTAGGTCTTTGTGTTTCTCACCTGCCCCTGATCTCTAAAATCAGGACTCTCCAAAATGGGATGTGCACACACCAGGTGGTTTGTGGGAAGACCCATTTTGGTTCAGGAAGGAAATCATGACACTTCTGTTTATATTCATTTTTTAACTTTGCCTTTTCAAATTTATTTCTTGTTCGTATTTTGTAATGTATGTGCTATCTTCATACAGTTGTACATATTTATAATTTAGAAATAGATACGTGCATATGAAAGGCCTAGTCTAGAAAATGTTTACTGATGGTGGTGCATGATCAAAGAAATTTGGAGATCACTGCTTAAATGATTTACGGGCCAAAATCCATACCTCTTTCCTGTTCTTTACAAGAGTTTATTGTTTCTTAATTGTTTTTCATTTAGATACTGACATTAGTCAATGCTTCGTTTATTAGTATAGATATATATATATATACACACACACACAGAGCGTAGCTGAACATTGAGAGCAGGAAAGGGCTTTGCAATTTATGTCAGGTAGAAATATCTGTTGACTAAGGTTAATTATCTGAGCTGACACCCTTATTTAAACAAACCCCTACTGAGGAATCAAGAAAAGAATCAAGGCAACTTCAGTCTATCAGGTTAGGCCATCACTCCAACCATCCACAGAGCTGTTTAGTCAGCACACTCAGAGACTCGAGAGTGGATGTGTGTGCATGTGGATTTTCTAGAGACTCCATTCTATCTTTAAACCTTGAGTTGGCCCTTCTCTTCTGTTCTCAGAGGACTCGTTCCTGTTGAGTATATGTCTTCAGAGTTAAAAAAAAAAAAAAAAAGACACTGTTTGCACTGCATAAAATTATATTTTTAAAGTTATTTTTAGATTACAGCAGCTGAAAACACCAATTGTCACCATAATTATGCTTATAGTCCATTAGGTAAACTGTTCATTTTCCTTGTTTGGAGCTGGCATCAAGATTTTGCCTCCTCGTGTTTTCTATGCTTTAAAACAGACTGTAGGATCCAAAGATGTCAGGACTTTCTATTCCAGGTTTCTCTAGTTGGTATTTCTGGACATAAGACCATTATTCCTTTTTTATAAATTTTGTCTCTGAGACACACACACACAACACAAAAAACTAATCTATTTATTCAATTGAATTGTCAATAGAGGAGAAAAAACACATAAAATAGCTGGATTGAAAAATTTCAGAAGTTTCTGTCAATATTGTCATTCTTTTAGAAGGCACACAGCACAGGCAATGTCTGAAGATCTGAAATCTATTTTGGAGTCTCATTTAAAATTTTATTTCTTCTTTTAGTGTTATTTTTTCCTGGTATTTCTCAAAATTATTATTGGATGAATCTGGGTAAAAATTGGAGAGGAATGGCAAAATTGGAGTTAAAATGATAATAAATATAACTAACCACTAATGATATTTGTTGAGCCTACATGTGCCAGGCACTGTGCTAGGTAATTTATTATCTCATTTAATCTTTACAATGACCCTATCAGTTGGGTGCTATTGTTATTTTCCTGTTTAAAAATGAGGAAACGGAGACGTGAGGAGGTGGTAAAACTTGCCAAGAGTCACTCAGCTAGTGAGTTGAAGAAGAGGCTGGATTCCAGATGTGCAAGGCTCTGTTCTTCAGCAGGGTGTATATATTCTGCTTTTGACTCTTTTGTAAGGTTGGGAGTTGGGGTGGAGACAGACCACTTTGGGGAAAACAAACATGTCCTACCCTACCCCAAAGGAAAAGCCCAGATACACAGCTGGGCGCAGGGCCATGCCTTGTGCAACTCACAGAGCTTGGTTTCCCTTGTATTTGAAGTGAATGGTGCCCCCTAGAGTTGTGCAAAGTGGTGGTACTGGCTGGAAGCTTCTGTCTCAGGCACAGGAAATTGGAAGAGGGTGGTGGAGTTTGTGTGTATATAAATCCTAACAGCTGTGTGTAGCTCTGGGTGCTGGGATGCTGGATGGAAGGAAGGCCTCCCAGACTCTTCATGGAGGAAACTGGGCCTCTGGCACTGAGGGGGCTCACTAGGTGTCTAGGTTCCAGGCCCTCAGAAACGTTCTATTTGCACTTTTGAAACCTGTTTTTAATCCAAAGATCCAAGACTGTTACTATTTCTGTATTTCAGTTTACTCCTCTGTAAAATAGAAATGATAATTGTGTACTAGAGAAATGTTGGATGGATTAGTGAGGAAAGGTCTTCAAGTGGTTGGTTGTTATTTTTTTCCCCCAAAGACAAAGTGTCAGATAATGACGATGTTCAGTTTTAGATTGATATTTTCCTTCGTCTCCAAGGTGACAACCTTTCAAGATGTTTAGGTGTGATTTTTGTAAAGTTGAGAGGTTGGGAATCCTGTCTGTCCTCTCGTGTTTGAATCCCCCATGCCTGGAATATCCTAAGAACTCAATAAATAATTGCTGAGGGATTTAAAATTGCTCAGCTACTCCAAGCCTTAGTTTTCCTTATCTATAAAATGGAAATAATAGTGTGACTCACACAGGGTCCTTAAAAAGATTACATTGGATAACATCTTAAAGAGCTTAGTATAGTGCCTGCCACATTGTAGGCGCACAGTAAATGTTTGCTGTTAGTATTGTTATTATTCTGCTTATTGCTACTTGTCTCTCCTTGCTCTGCCACTTAAAACCTGTGAGCCCTCGAGCAAACTGCATGAGCTGAACCCTAGTTTCTTATTCTGTAAAATGGGGATTCTAATGCACACTTCACTGATTGCTGGGAAGTTTGAGTAAGATTCAGAACTAACAGTCATTTAGTGCGTATTATGTGCGTCACTGCTTAGACATGTTTTCTCCTTTAATCCTTGCCAATATCTCTTGTTTTCATTCTACAATTTAGAGCAGTAGGGCTCAGAGAGCAGAGGTTGCAGTTGAAGGTCACGTAAGTAGTAAGTAGCCATGTCTGTCTGATGGCACTCTCCTGTATGTCACAGTCTCTAAGGCTTTTTAAAACCATCATACACATTTGTGGGCCGTTATTTGTGACATCTCTTTCTTGGGGCCTGAGGGCTGCAATAGAGCAGGCACCTTAGCATCCTTTGCTCTATTTTGTTATTTAAGAACATCGTGGGCATTCGAGGGAATCACGTTTTTCCCCAAATTCTCTTTGCTTTTAAAATTTTCAGACTTTTTTCCCAATCTAAAAATACTAGATCCTGGATTTCTCAGGTCAAGAAAGAGTAAAACTACATAACCAAAATTTGGAATGAGGACTTTTCTGTGTTACATTGCTCGTTTTGTGGGCTTTGAAGTGGTTATTAAGTAAAAGCAGCTTACTGAACCAGGAGTCAGTTTAGTTTTCAAATCATGCCAATTGACTTGTCGGAAACTTTTTTTTAAAGAAATGAAATGACGTATTATTATGTCAATTCTAAAGCAGCTAAATAGAGTTTCTGCGAGTGTTAAAATTCGCCAGAGGATCATGATTTTGAGCATATCACATAACCAGAGACCAGGAAGCTAAAACGAACTACTTTATCACTGTGTTTTTCCCTGGGGGGTCTTAATTAAAAACCAATTTGAGAAACAAGAAGAATCCATTCCTAGCTTGAAATATTGTTTCTCTGACAGATCTTTCCTTGCTGGAAGTCATCCCAAAGTTGTTTGGAGTGTCAGGTTCAGAGTTAATTGGGTTTTCCTCTCTAGTGAGAAGAGGCGACTCTTTTACTTTGGTCTGTTGTTCCCATGGTTGTGGGCTTTGGAAAGGTTTGACTCAGGAACCATGAGACACTAACACAGTACTATATTTCTGAATTAGTCTTGATTGACAGGTCTCTATTCAGTGTAAACAGCTTGAAAGGAGAACCACAGTTATAAAAACGGAATTTGCATTTAAGAACATTCTGCTGTATGACATAATGATTAAGTTTCACGTTAATCAAAATAACAAAAGGGGGATATTAATTTTTTTTTTTGTAATGAGTTGTAAATTAGACTACTGAATTGGGAATAATTAAATTGTACTTTGTTTAGGTTTTTCTCCTTGGATGCTACCATTTCAAAAGATCACAGTTCATGTGAAAGTCTAAATAAAATTCACGGAGTGGCATCAAGGACCTCTGAGCCCAGGAAACTGAGTTTGGCAGTGCTAATTTGTATTAAAGTTGTTGTTGCATGACAGCCGGAAAAAGATTTAATGCTTGCCACCTGAATCAGGGCACGGAACATTGGTTTCTATAACCGCCATGAATTTGAATGGATGCCAGTATCTCTAAATTTGAAATAAACTGATACTCTCTCTTGAAAGAAGATACAGGCCACTTATGTTGTGGAAGGTATTTAGAAAATAGTATTTCAATTTAGTTTTTTAGCAATATATATATATACACACTCACAAGTATATATCTTTCAAATCGTTAGGCTCCTGGGCACTGTGACCTGCAGTGGTTCTTGCTGTTAGAGGTTCACACAGGAGAACTAAGAAATGCCTGCAGCCATTTATTATCCACTTTCAGCCAGGAGTTAGCAGTGAGTTTGCACCAGGTTCCAGGCCTGGCGTTTCTCTTCTTACCACGCAGGAGCTGCTCACTTCATCAGAAAGTCATTATCCCTCTTGGATGTCACTATGGTTCAAAGTATTACAGTATTGCTTTAGGAATTTAGATTTTAACCCAGCCACCCTGCTGTGGTAAAACCTTAGAGCCACCAGATGCAAAATCCATTCACATGCCTAGCACAATAAAAATGATGATGATGACAATAATTCATATTTTGCATTTGCAAAAACATCTTTCATCTGAAGAGCTTTTGTGAACGGAACACGCATCTTGAGACTACTTTATAGAAAGTGATCTTTGAGTTCAGTATGGAAATGAATCCACCTCTGAGGTGAAATGTGGCAGCCGTTTAATTATTTTTAACAGGGTACATGTTAAGCGCAGTTGTGTCACTATGCAGTAAAGGTTTTGCTGAGAAACTATATAAATTGTATGTTACATTAAAATTTTCAGACTTTATTTTTATTCTTACTGAAAAATAACATGTTCTTTTGATTAGACAAATACTGAGAAAGTTGACTATTTAAAAATAGATCTCTGTTGACTCTTTTTCTCAAGCCATAAAGGATTCCCTTTAAGGTACGGCAAAGGCGTTTCCCAGGTGTTCTGACAGCAGTGTGCATCTCATTTCTCCATCTTGGTCAGTTGTCAGTAAGAGCTGCAGCAGTATACTGTCTTGATGGGCACAACCAACGCACACTCGGCTCTTCATCACACAAAGGCGAATAATCCCAGGCCAGTTTCTCTTCCGTTTACACGTTCTCCCTGGATGATCTCATCCATTCCTCGGGTATCAAATAGCAGCTCTATGCTGATGGCCCCTTACATTTCATCTCTGCTTCCCATGTCTTGCCTCAGTTTCTGCTTTATTTTTATAACTCATTCTTCTCTCAAGGTATCAGTCCAGCACTTCAAGTTCCAGAATAGGCTACTGCTTAAAATAATGGCTCTATCTGTATGTATTCCTTAAATAATTAACCTCTCACCTCATGCTTTTACTTCTGTTACGTATGTTCAAGCCTTGGCAGTATTTAAGACAACTTCCTCCTTCTCAAATCCAATTAGTTCCTAAATTCTATACACTTATCTTCTGCATGGTCCCTTGCATCAGTCCACTACATTATATGAACCAGTCAGTGGGCATTTTACTGCAAACCGTAGGATAAAGGAAAAGAAAGAAAGTGAAACTAAAATCATTCAGTTTCCCAGCTGCTAATATCACTCAGGTGGTGGAGGCAGAGTTAAAACTATTGGCTCAAGTAAAGCTTGTGGGTAGCTCACAGCTTTCATTTATTGTTGTGTAGTGACAGGAATAATTTAAAAGTTTGAGGCTGTACCAGAAATGGTGTGTGTCTAGTTTGGCCATTTGTAACAGTTTGCAGCATGGAATGCAGTTATAAATTACAGAACTGTAGGTGTTTGAATAGCACATTGCCATTACGCAAAGGTATTGAGGAAGATTTTCATTGTCCTCAACTAGTAATTATAGTGAATATATTCTCCATCAAAGACAAAGAAATTCCTTAAGTTCTGTCCTTCTTAGAATATTTTTTAGAATTTACAAACCTGAAAAACTTTTCCTTGTGAAATTTTGCATTTTTTTTTTGGACTATAGAAATTCTCCCACTCCTTACCGCACCAAATTGTGTGTGTGTGTGCGTGCTTTATATTGATGAAATGATTTATTAGATTAAATGACCTGTGTATATTCCCAGTATTCAGGAGGCAGGGCGCTCACTTATGTTAAATCATTCATTTTTGAGATGGACACTTTTATCTGGCATTGTAGGTTTTCACTTAATTTTATTCTTCCAGCAATAATCTTGAATGCAAAATTTCCCTTTATAAATGAAAAAATAATATACACCAGTATTCATTGCAAAAGTTCTTGCCAAACACTATAAATTTAAATCTTTGGCTGAAACTAATATAATATGTTTTGGGTTTCCTTCTCCAGTAATGGCTAAAAATTAGTGATGCTGTGCTATATTTATGTAATTTATCAAAACTTATTGAATGAAATAGAATTATTAAATGTAGTACAGAAAAACTCACTCAGAAGAAAAATTAATAAAACGTGGTTTAAAATGAAGACTTAATTGACTACTTAATTGACTAGATTCGGTATATATAACACATTATATGTTGTCCCATGTTCTGAAAGTGTATTGAGTATTGTTTAGATGTAACCCTGACCTGGATTATAATGGCTCAATCTTAGTTTTGTTTGGTTTTAATCCCACTATATTTTAGAATTTTATATGGATTCTTCCTCATTCTGCTCTTCAGAGATCTTCCACTTAGATTGATGAGTGATATCCTTATATAAATCTTGCCACATTTTTTTTTTTTTTTTTTTGCTGAGGAAGACTGGCCCTGGGCTAACATCTATGCCCATCTTCCTCCACTTTATATGGGATGCTGCCACAGCATGGCTTGCCAAGCAGTGTGTTGGTGTGCACCCAGGATCCGAACCAGTGAACCCCGGGCTGCCACAGCGGAGCACGCACACTTAACTGCTTGCGCCACCAGGCCGGCCCCTAAATCTTGCCACTTTTTTAGTGCTTATATAAGGTGAAAATGCTCAAAAGGGTTAAGTAAATACAAAAAAGGAAAGAGAGGCTGGCCCAGTGGTATAGCGGTTAAGTTCATGTGTTCCACTTCGGCAGCCCAGGATTTGCCGGTTCGCGTCCTGGGCACTGACCTACTCACCACTCATCAAGCCATGCTGAGGCAGCGTCCCGCATAGAAGGACTAGAAGGACCTACAACTAGGATATACAACTATGTATATAGTTGGGAGAAAAAAAAAGAGGAAGATTGGCAACAGATGTTAGCTCAGGGCCAGTCTTCCTCCAAAAAAATAAAAAAAGGAAAAAGATGAACTATAGCAGAGATCTGGTGTTCTTTTATCAGCATTTTGTTTTCATCAATCTTTGGAGATGTGGCCATGTAAATTGAATAACTACCTAAATGCTTATGTTTCAATTCTCTATAAGCCTTTCTTGTGCTGTATTTTGAATGGAAAATAATGTTTAAAGCGGGTTTTTGTTTTCTTATAGTATTCACAGCATTTATTCCAACAACATTATCAGCAAATTGGGTAGCATCGGGATAGCTGGAATACTGTTGTGTTTGCCTGTATTTTTTAGAGATGGGAACTGCCTCAAAAAAAAAGAAAACAATGGAACCAAAATAATGTCTTTATTGTTCGTTTTTAACAGAAGCTCTATTTTCTTTTGTAGAGTGGAAATGGTTGACGTTAATTATCCTTAGTCATGTGAATATTCTGTGAATTTTTGCCCTGTCTTCTGAAAGAGTTTCTGGAGGAATGGCCACCAAGTCTACAGCTCCAGCTCACTCATTTCTGTGTTCTAAAAGTGCGGTATCTGATTTAATTGTTAAGGACCATTGCATTAAGGGAGGTTTTCTGATTTGATATCTACCTTGCCAACCAATTAAGTCCTGGGCATAATGTGCATAAAGATGTAAAGAATTTGAGGGCCAAATTGTATCTATTCCCTCATAAAGGGAGTTCTTTAAATTGTGGTAATGATTATTACTTGATATTTATAAGGGCCATCTGGGCATGACATTCCAGAATACTGTCTCAGCAAGATATACTTATAATCAGACTTAGATAAACAAGTGGATAATGTATATTGATAAAGGAAATGGGGAACAAAGAAAGGAATCCTATAGATGGGCTTGGTAACAGTGATTTTTATATATGCCAATATCTCATTTTTACTTAGTTTAGGGAGGGCTTCCATGATATGTCTTGGAGGAGGGAGGCACACCTACACAGTCTAGAGGCTATTAAACATTTTTGAAAAGCCAGAAATCTACAGTACACAAAAATAGATATTACACAAATATCACAGTGAGGGGATCTTTGGTTATTAAAAAAGTCTACCTTGTTGACGTTAGGCTGTTTTTATGCAAATTGGGACGTTTAGTATTTCAAGAATTAATGTTTATGGTTTTTTTTTTTTTTGTAGAGTTTATCTAATGCCCAAAATATATGTTATGTTTGGTAAAAGAATTGAGCATCTTTTGGAATTCTCAGTGTAGACTTTCTGGGGAGGATATCTTTTTTTCCACGTATGTCAGTTAGAGATTATGTTTGAAAAACCAACAAAACAAAACAAAAAATCAACAACCTCATAAGAAAGCATGCATCATGGAAAGGAAAAGAAAGCAGAAAAAAGATCTCAGGCTCATAGGAGTGCAACAGTCGATTTCAGTGAGCATTTCACAAGGATGTTTAGGATTCAGATCCTGAACATGGACGGCAGCAGCTTGATTCTCCATAATGCATGGAAATAGCCTAGGAGAAGCTGTAAAGTTCTATCATGTCATGGGTTGGTGAGCGAGGATGGATTTACACCATCAAGGATATAAATGGCTTTGAGTGAGTTGTTAGTCATGAGGTCCACGATTCTTCATAATTGACGTGGCTTTCCCTTGTCATTCAGACAGACAGCAGTAAGGATGTGGAGCTGCTGCTATTGTCACAGCAACCCTAAGAGCCCGCATGGATGGCACTGTGAGGATTCTGAACTCTGAGCAGAGAGCGCTGCATGCCTCTCAGACAGTCTGTGTGCAGCTGTGGTTTTGGATGTTTTACATCATTTTAAAAAATCATGACTGGAGCACCAGCTATACAATGCCCTCTGTCATTTGTGTGATTCAGAGAAGAGAATATGAGCAATGGTTTTGTTTTCTCTTTTCCAAGTGTGAATATATACCTGTGTTTTGAGAATAAGGTGGAAATGTTCTCACGCCATTCATGATGGTTCAGGCTGAAATGGCATATTCTAATGAGCAGGCAGGAAAGTTTATTCTCTTCAACTTAAAATATTTTGGATAGACTCCTGGGTGCCTACCTTCCAAAGAATCCTGGCTTTGACAGACTCTGAAAAGATTTGGATGCAGCTAATTTTCTTTGACCATCAGGGAAAGTGTGGAGAGAAGAGAGAGGGGAACCTCTGTGTGCACTGGTTTATGTGTGTTGATGTCAGTGGGGAGGGTGAGGTTTTTGGTTCCACGACTATATGTCAAGGATATTTTTAAAATGTGACCTAAACCTAAAGGCAATGCTAGCACCAATCAAAGACTTTTCCATTCAAATTTTAAGTTATTTTTGGTATCTTACTGGGCATTTTTAATAGTGGCACAAGTTATAAAAATGATTTTGAAGGTTAGTGGTAGTTTAGGAAGTTGGCAGGACCACTGCGTATGATTCGGGAAGAGCAGAGTTGTGGCTTTGATTGAGCTGGGCTGTGGGAATGCAGGTCTTTAGCTTTGGGTGGATATGATTTTATTTTATTTTTTTTTAAGGTGGAGAAATGAATGAGGCATGCATTCATGTTTTTCACCTAGGCCAAGTGGAAGACTTTTCAGTGATGTAACCCATTAGGTTGGAGAAGCTTTTCTGTGGAGCTGCCCCGCGGTGCTGAGAATAAGTTATGAATGCTGCACTGTTTCAGCGTGGAGGGCCTTGCCGGGAAGAGAGCCGTGTGCCTGGGCCCCAGCTATTGAGAAGATGCCAGTCAGGAATGAAAACGTCTTTCATGAAACTATAGCTAACTTCCCTGTGACACATTACCATAAAGCAGAGAGTAGTTTTAAAACCAATAGTGTGAGAATAAGCACAATCCGTTATAAAAGTCAGAAGGCTTTATTTTCAAGTTATGCATGTTGAGTCGCTAAAAATATACAGGTTTGTGTCAGAATTCTTTTGAGTGAATTGGTCTAAGCAATTTTCCTCCTCTCCGTCTTTCCCTGTTCACAGCTCTGATTTCTTTTCCCTTTTGGTTACAACTACAAAAGATGTCTTCTGAGACAAACGCTGGCGCATGACATCAGGACGAAGGAATGCTCAGCCCGGTCCAGCATGTTTAAAAGCATCAGCTGCCGGAAAAAGTGTTACATTTTTCAGGATGGATTAAAAAATTAAGATGATCCCTGAGAGGGAGGAGTTAGCTACAGACATTTACAGAAATTTTTTGTTGTTATTTCCAGTGATCAGAGACATACTAAAATTAGAATTGGATTTTGAATGTTAGTAATGTAGTGTTTTTCCTCAAACAGAAGCTGTCCTGTGGTCTTTATAAAACAAGTGATAACAATAACAACCATAGGACAGCATAAGGTTGTAAATTTTGTAAAAATTATAAACTTAAAATAGTAAGTTTTAAGTACTGAATCTTTGATTTTAGACAATATAGTTTTATGAATTTACAAGACTAATTATTAAATGATTATATGTCAAAATCATTTTAACTTCTTTTTGTTCTTCTTAGATATTACCGTGACTTAATTTGGAGCATTTCTTGAAATTTCCTATACTTGGGTAAAGTGGATATTAATTAAAGTAACAACTAAACATTTTGTCATGGTTCAACATATGAAAGAAATATGTTTCTTTTTTTTTAAACTATCAATATCCTTATAGATAATTATCGTTATTAATTTCCACTCTTAGTTCTGTCTACATCAATAGAAGAAAATGGAAGTTCTGGAAAAGTTTTTGACAAGTACAGTTTCGGTAATATATATCCAAATGCCAATATGTAAAATATTCAAATCCGATTGAAGAAATCATTGGTTTGGTGATTTATTGCCTATATATTTAAGAATTATAATCTCTAAGTATTGCAATTCTCAGTTAAATTACAATTTAAAGCATTAATCATGTTAAAACGTAAGCTGAGTCACATTAAAATTTTTCAAGAGTTTATATGAGGATACACTGATTCGAATTGAGCAGAACCACATGAAGGTGATTAGGAGCACTCCACCGACAGGAGCCAGGGGCAAGGTTTGTATAGAGCAGACACTGAAACAAAGCAAAGCAACTATTGGACTGGCTATAGCTTAAGTGGGTGCCTTTTTGGGGAAAGCCTGGTTGGCTGTTTGTGATTGGTTGTTCCTTAGTTGCACTTTCTTGGATTCCAGCTCATTGACTCTGGCTTAGGCTTTGGTTTGCTTACGTAGCTACCAAGGCGTTAGAGCTACCCCAGTCTAATGGCGTCCTTGTTTAGTTACTTTAACAAGCATTATGTAATAGATGCTAAAGCTGTTTACACCAGGAAAAGTGTTCATGGATGAAATGATTTCTGCCTGCACAGAAAGGAAAAACAAACATTAAGGAAAGGAAAAACAGAGGAGGGAGATGACTCGGTCATGTAGGCTTAACACTCAAGGCCAGTGAGTGCCTTGCCTCTGTCCTACAGTGGTTCAAAGAGCGCCTGCCTCTGGGGCAAGAAAGAGGAGTGTGTGGGAAGGGAGAGTTTGCTCACTTAACTAGGCCTTGAAGTCTCCAAGCTGACAGAGGCGGGCAAAAGGCAACTTCTGTCAACTTTTTATATGTACTTTCTGGAAATGGAGCCTTTGGAAATGACAAGAAGATGATGGGACTGGACAGACCTTTCACTTATGCTTCATATCTTGGCCACATGCTCACTAATGGCTTTTTTTGGGCAAGAACATAGCTGCCTTAATATTAGAACAAAATGGGAGAAAGTTTATACATACAGATGATAAAGCAAATAACTTTGATGTATTTCTTGATGAGTTTTCCAATTGAACCATGGATTGAGGACGTTTACTCCTCAATAGTCACTGCCTATTTCCCTTCCTTCTTGTAATAAATTTTTCAACTAATTAATTTCTCTATGATGAGTATGTGCTTGCATTTTTTGTAGGTACCTTATAAAGCATTTGGGGGGTTTTACAGCTGTTTATAGCATTCAGGATACTTTGGGAACAACAGAAAAAATCCCTAGTTGAGCATTTGACATAGTTAATCTGGTGATCATTTAACTGAAAAAAAGGATTCTTTTTACTCTGTAAGACTGTCTTTTCTGCATGCCCACAGCAGACCTTTGTCAAAGAAAAGACTCAATAGGACAGTTTTCTTTAACTTTCAGCTTCTCAGTTAAAAAAATATAAAAGGTAACTCCTTCTGGTTTATATCAGTAATATAGAAACAGACACATGCCATGTGTTAACAATGATTGATTAAGATATAGTAATTGATAACTTGACTATTCCATAAATGTGGTTAGGATTCTAGCTTTTGACTGGTCTGTTATTGTATGATAAAAATGAGAAAATCTTGTATTTATATATCTTTCTTATCAGGACCCTGGAGGTTGAATTTGGTTTTATACTGCTAATGTGGTGTGTCATCTTTGGGGGTGTCACCCCCAGCCATAGTAGCACCACCAATAACTGAGTAGATTGGACACATGTCTCTTTTGTTGTCTTCATTGTTCTATCACTGATATCATTTGACTTGTGTTCTCTGAAACTTCTCTAGGGTTTACTTAATCTCTCAAATACCTAATTTGTATCCCTCAAGAAGACCTTTCAATTTATATTTTCCTCTAGATTTACTTTGTCTTTATTTCCACTTGTGAAACCCATGGCACAACTCCGGTAGAAATCTTTTCCGTCATGTAGTCATCCAGCACATGTGTATTGAGCGTCTACTCCATAACTGCTACTGAGCAGGCTGCTGGAGATCACAGGTGAACTACTCATGATGCCTGCCATTTGGGATCTCCCAGTCCTAGTGTGGGAGGGGCAGGAGTGGAGACAGACGTATGTGCAAAGCAGCAGTTGCAACTAGTGTGATGTATGCTCTGGAAGACGCAGGTACAGAATGTTCTTGTGCCGTGGAGTTGGGACCCCAGACTCATTGTAGAGGCTCAGGAGTGGATGTCAAGAGCATGGGAACCCTTTAAATCTTGAAGGATGAGAAAGAACTAGGCAGGTAGATAAAGTGGAGAAGGATGTTCTAGGCACAGAGGCAGAAAAGCTGTAGGGAAATCTATGTAGGTGGTTGTGACTGGACACACGTAATCAGATGACAGGAAACAGGGCTAGAAAGCTATAGTTTGGGAAATCATTAAGACATATATTTTTTGCAACGGATTTTGAACTTTATTTTATATTTCCTATCACAGTGCCTGGGAATTGAATTAAACTGAAAGAGCTACAAAGGGTCAGCTTGGGAGTGAGCTGATTAGATTTGAACTTTAGAAGGCTAACTCCGGTGGTGATGTGGAGGAGAGAGGAGGGAGGTAAGATCAGAGGAAGGAGATGCCAGTGTGAGGCTATGAGATCCTCCAGGCAAGAGATGGCACCCTGATCAAAAGCCGTGTGAATAGGGATGGGCTTGATAAATAAGGAGGCAAAATCTACAGAAGTTAATAACTGAATGAATGTGAGGGGTGAGGAAGAAGGCGTGAGTCATGATAAGCAAAGGTTTCTGACTCAGTGGATTGTGTTTTTATTCCCTGAAACAGGGAATGTAGGAAAAGGAGCAGATTTGTGCCAGAAGATGAGTCCTGTTTTGGATGTTTTGAAACTGAGGACTTCCATTACAAAGTAAAATGGCAGAAACTCAAATATTTGCAGACTAATCCAGAATTTGAAAATAATTGAATGTATTTGATAAGCAAATGCTTGTTGAATGATTGAATGGATGTGTAGATTAGCCATCAATTCATTACATTTTAAATGACCATTATTGACTTGCTGTAATTATTTTAAAACCATGCAGCGCAATGGGAAGCATTCTAATTATTATAAAAGCAAAAGAATAAGTAGCAGAAACAATTCTTTTTGTTGAGTAAAAATTTTCAAATAAGTTAATGTGACTACACATAACCCTGCACTAAAGGTTGATTAGTCTGAGTGCTACCATCTTCCCCTCCCCCGATTGCCTATTTGGGGAATTTCTTAGTAACCATGGAAGGCTACTAGTGGGCGAGTCCAGTAGGTAGAGGAATAAACTTGAAGAGAAGTGACCAATAAAAAACTTGAAAACTGGGAGTGAGTATAGTTTTTTAAAGTTAGTGAAGGATTAATCCATTTGGATTCAAGGTTTGTTCTTGGTGAGATTTATTACTGAAGGCTTTCAGGGTCAATGAGGTAGGTACAGAATGGTTGTAAATGGCCCTATAAAGGTATATTTGTGATCATTTTGTGATAAGGATTGATATTCTTGATCTTCCCTCTGGAAAGCCAACCTGGTTAATGGGGCTGTAATTCTAGAAGAATCAAGTCCCATGTAAGATATTTTCTGGACGCGAGGTGTAATGTCTCCTTCTGAGACTGTCTTGGAGATCTTGATCCTCTGAGAGGATCAAGATTCTTATGTTGAGGGATACTTGGTCCTTCAGCAAAGCATAGCCTTGGTTTCTAGCTTTCTGTCCCTCTGCCATAGTTTTACCAACAACACTAGTAGCATCTTTCTTTGAAGCTGTACAAGGTACTCGTTTATATCCTTGCAAGAGCAGTGGAGATTGAATGTAGGTAGAATTCTTCCTTCTGGCCCTCCAAAGCTATTAAAATAAAACACATCATTCATTTAATGACAAGATGACAAAAATTTTCAATGATAGTTATTTTTCATCTCTTAATTTGCATCATTCAGATGATAACCCATGACTAGTTCAAAGCAATTTGATTGGAATGTAAATGCTACCCCCTATATTCAACATTACAAAATATCATTCAACGTTAGTTAAAAACTACTGTTCACTGCCTTGTTTATTTGACTGTGTCTGGCCAGGTGTCTGTCACTCACCTTAGCCAACGTGGAAGTCTGATGTTGTCGGCACTCAGAGGGCAGATCCATCTCTCTCGGGTGGACTCACATTAACCACATTTATGAGGCTAATAAAACCAGAATGCCAAATTATTCATTTACAATGGGAAATACAGTCACGTAGATGGAATGCTTGTCTTAGCAAGAACCTAACATTCTCTTCTGACGTGGAGAGCAGATCACACTCAGAAGGGGCGCAGTGAGCATGGAATCAGAATGGAGGAGTAGGGTGAGTCAGACTAATAGCCTAGTGCTGCCTACCGACTATGGACTGGTCAGTAGGAGGGGACTCCTCAAAGTCTGTTAACCAAGGCTGCTCCTCCGGGTATAGTGTGTGGAAGGCCACGTGCAGCATCTGTCTCTGTGGCTTTCATTTTCTAAGTAGTGTCTGTGGTTAAGGAATCCCTTTCTGAGTGTCATATTCTTCCTTTTAGGTCATCAGGTAAAAATCAAATCTTGATGTGTCTTAGAAGTCACTCTGTTTCTTTACGATGACTTTGCCCTTTTTTGCTTTCATATATTAGTTATTATTATGGTAGAAAATTCATAGGTCAGTGTAATTTCCAGATGTTTGGAGGATGCCGCTGTTTAGCCCCAGGTGCAGGCAATGTCTAGACCTGAGTAGTGGGAGATGACCAGCAAAGGCTGGCTCACTGCCTGTCCCCGGCCTCGGAACCACACCTGTCATGGAACCCGACATGAGGCTGTCCAGCAGGTAAGTTGCTGTGGTTATTGTTGTTTTAGAAGTAAAGGAGCAAGTAGGGAGCCGGGAGTGCAGTGGCCACATTTTCTGAGCCCAGTGTCAAGGCAGAAGCTATTTTATGCCTTTATATGAAGTTACTAAACATGAATGAATTATCCTTATTAAAAAAATTATTTCACGGGCTGGCCCGGTGGTGCAAGCAGTTAAGTGCGTGTGCTCCGCTGCGGCGGCCCGGGGTTCGCAGGTTCGGATCCCGGCACACACCGACACATCGCTTGTCAAGCCATGCTGTGGCCGCGTCCCATATCAAGTACAGGAAGATGGGCACAGATGTTAGCCCAGGGCAAATCTTCCTCAGCAAAAAGAGGAGGATTGGCATCAAATGTCAGCTCAGGGCTGATCTTCCTCACCAAAAAAAAACCCACATAATTTCATTATTTATTATTATGTATTGAAAGATACATAATATGATTAAATTCAGGATGAAGGAGAGGAATGAGTCAAAGGTGACTCCAGAGTTTTGTGTGACTAGAAGAATGGTGATATCAATAATCAAAAGGGGAAGATTGAGCTATGGAGCTGGTTTGGCAAAGAAATAACTCTCTTGGGATTATGCTGCCTATGAATTATTGTTGCTGTATTAGAGTAGAAATGCCCATCGAGCCGTAAAGAAAAGCTTGTGTGAGAGAACAGGGATGCAGATGTAGGTTTGCGAGTGACCAGTTGTAGAGATTGGAAAGTATGAAGAACAAAGATACTCCAAAGGAAATAAAAAACCAAAACTTTCAAGGCTGAAGAGTAGAATCAGGAAAAGCAAGGAGGTAAGAAGTTCTAGAAGAAAATCTCATCAAATGCAGTCAAATTCCCTGCTTTGTGTAGGGTCAGGAGATCTAGATGAGAAATTTAAGAGGAAATTATAAGCAAATGCACAAAGGGGAAAGAAGATTTGGGGTCTAGAAATGGCCACTGTATTTGATAACAACGTCATATATGACAAAAGATCCACTTATCAGCCATTTTGTAGGTTTTATTAGCTCAGCTAGGGGTTATTTTCCACTTTACAGACGGAAGTGTTAGACTTCACTGACAGATTGTGGTCTTTATTTCCCACTGAAAATTAATCATTCTCTCCAATTAATTTTCAATGAATTTGATTTAAATTTTGAATGAAGATGAAGTTAGTAAAAAAAAAAGGCATAAAATCAGTAGAAAATTAAAATAGTTACCTTTTTAAAGACTGATATATCTTCATAGTTGCATAGATAGAGTCAAATTTTGATTAATAAAATGGTGGCATGAGAATCTTTCCAGTTCTTTCTGATATTATCAGATACTCTGTTTAATTAAGCACTTTTGTTTACATAAACAAGATCTTAGCTTATCACAGCCCAGAAGGAATTTGAAGAGGAGGATTTTTAAGTCAAACTAATTACCTTCTGCCCCAGGGAAAGGGAACCAGGAAGTTTGCAGAAAAAGCCTCCTTTGAGTTTTCCAAGTTAAAGAGGTGATCGGGAGGCTGGGTGCTCTCTGGGGGAAAGGGAAGGGGGTGGTATGGATGATGGACTGGGATAATTAGTTATTATTTTATTTGAAATACAATATTATGAATTACATGAATACCTTAATTTGCAAGTACTTACATTGGTACTTAAATGAAAACTATTGAGTAAAAATATAATCCTTTTGGGATTCCATGATACTTCACTCCTCTATTGATTAGAACAAATACTTGCAAACTGACTCCCAGGATATTAAATTAATATCCTATTAACCAAGAGTTAAGATAGGTTAATACTGCCCATACCTCTTGTGCAGCAAAAGACAAAAATAATACATCAAAACTACAATAAATATACTAAACTCTTCCAAATTACAGATTACAGCACAAAATATTTTTCCTCCATGAACAATGTTAATTTAAATGAATAACAATGGTTTCATATAAAGAGAAGCTAAATCTTTGATGAAGTTTGCAAATTTGTTATTGGGACTTTAAATTAAAAAAAAAAATTTGGATAGCCATTCTAGTAGTTATATTTTAAATATTTAAGCACTTTGAGTTCCTTGAATCAAGATTCTCTACTTGGTAAAATCGTCTTTTTACTAAAGAAGCAAGTAACCTTTGGGAAAATGTTATACAGAAGACAGGAAGGAAAGAGGACTGTTTTAATAGGCAACTGAAGCTGGGGCAGCACGGTAGAGGGAGTGTAGGTTCACAGCCTGGTTCTGACACTAGCTATGTGGTTTTGGGCAAATTATTTAACCCTTCCAAGCCTCAGGTTATCATTTGCAAATTGGAAATAATACCTATACAGGGTTTCTTTAGAACCAAACAAAATAATATATGTAAATATGCCAGACACAGGAGGTGTTCAGTATATGATGATTCTGAATAAGAGGAATCTTGCTGAGCACTTTTGCTTATGGAGAAACCAACTGGGAATTAGGAACCAACCTTTCTGGAGGAGATATCAATAAGGAACTTTTAAATCTTGTTTTTGCCTCTTGTAATCTCAGCCACAGTTCATTTTTTTCCCCTTCGGCTGCTTCCTTTTCACTCTCATGGTCTTAGTTCACCTTGTATTCAAATGTGAGCTTTTTCCAAACTGCTTTCCTTGGCCTCTTCTCTTCTTCTTCTAAATCCCTCTTGAGCTCTCTTGTTTTGCGTGTCTCCTTCAGTTATCCTGTCTTAATCACTGCTAAACTTCAGTGAAGCTCAGCCTCATGCCTTGACCAGAATTCCTGATGACCCTTGCCCATCTTTGGTAGATGGTCAGCTCTTCTAAATCAGCCCCTCTAACTCTTTCCTTTCATTAAGGGCTTTCTTCTTGTTCTGTAACCTAGTTAATGATTGAACCATCCATCCAGTACTCAAGCTAGAAACCCAGGAGTTACAGTTGACTCTGCTTTGTGTGGTATTTCTACCTTCTATTGGCTCTTCACTCTGCCTGCTCCTTCTCTTACCCGTCACTGTGGTCCTAGCTCGGGCACTGCCGTCTTTCATCTAGATGGCTGGGATAGCCTCTTCACTACCTTTGTGCTTTCGCTGATGGGAATCTATCAGCTGCCATGGAGAACAGTTTGGCGTTCATCACAAAGTTACCCAGAAAGTTCACTCTTTGGTATCTACCTGAAAGATTTGAAAACAGGTACTCAAACAATTACAAGTACATGCAGGTTCATGGCAGCATTATTTACGATAACCGAAAGGTGGAAACAGCCCAAATGCCCATCAGCAGATGAATGGATGAGGAAATCGTGGTATATACATAAAATGGAATATTATTCAGCCATTAAAAGGAATAAAGTAGTGATATATGTACCAGTGTGGATGAACCTAAAAAATGTTGTACTAAGTGAAAGAAGCCAGACACAAAAGGTCACATGTTGTATGATTCCATTTATATGAAGACATAAATCTATAGAGACAAAACACAGACTGATGGTTGCCAGGGTGTAGGGGAAACAGGGAATGAGGAACAACTGCTTAATGAGTATGGGTCTTGCTTTTGGGGTGATGAAAAGATTTTGGAACTAGATAGAGGTGGTGGTTGCATACCTCATTCAGTAAATGCCATTGAATTGTTCACTTTAAAATTATTAATTTTATATTTTGTGCATTTGACTCAAAAAACCCAACAGACTTTCACTGGCTCCCCCTTGTGTACAGAGTGAAGCTCGCTTTTCTACTCATGAGGGAATAGGTGCTGTTCCCTAAACACTGTATTCTTTCTTCATTCTCTACTTTGGCTTCTGCCCTCCTTCCTGTTTCCTTTCTCAGTAAACCCACCTGCGTCCTTTGAGGAAGAACAGAAGTACTAGAATTTCCTCTTTGAAAGATTCCCTGCTCTTGCCACCTACCTAGATGATGGCAATTCTTGCTTCCCCTCCTTGCTCTCAGAGGACCTGATGCCAGCCTGCATCGTGCTGTACCAAGATTAGCGGTGTCTGTGCCCCTTCCCCTCGTTAGACTGTGTTCTCCTTCAGGGCTGGCACTTCCTACAATTCATGTTTGTGTACTTCGTGTCCAATACAATGCAAGCAACACAGTGGATACTCAAAGTTGGCTTTTAAGTTTTATTTTTAAAGAGTAATTTTTGCTTCTTTAATTTCAGTTATTGACTGTGGTAAGTTAAATCCAGTTGAACTTCTTTTTTGTCCCTTGATTTATAATAGGAGTACTGTGAGGAATTGGATGGGGATTATTATAAATGTTACATTTCTCTGTTCTTCAAACAGAGTTGCGTTCTGTAAATGATTATCCAGTGTATATTTCTATCCTGAAGTATTTTTATTTCTAGTAATTACAGGTATATTTTGAAAACTATTTCGTTTGATATTTTGGAGAAGAAACAACTCTAACTTCAACTTTTTACCTTTGATAAAGCTGTTCCAAAAAATTACATATTTGGAGAAACAATCTCTTGATGATGTATTTTCCTAGGCCAAGTTATCCTTACTGTTACTTGGTTATTTTTCTTTTCTTAAGCTTGTTTGGATTGGGTTTCTGATGTTTGTAGTAAAAAATATCCCGACTAGTGTAACTTAGTATGCTACAAGTGCGACATTGGCTCTGGGGCTTTGAACAGGAGTAAGATTCAGTCTTTGTCCCAAGGTGTTTGCAGTGGGTTGGGGTGAAGCAGACGGGAAGGCCCACAGTTACTGCCTAGTGTGACGGATGCTGTAATTGATGTTTGTGCGAAATGACCCAGTATCACAAAGGAGGGAGCCCCTCACTTGGTTGGGGGGAATAGAGGAGGTGGCACAGATGCTGTGTTACGGAGTTGAGTCTTAAAGAGTGAGTTGGTGGCAACTGGGTCTAATGGTGTCTGGAGAGTGTCAACAGCCTCCGATTTAAAATATTTTTACCAGTTGTTGCCCAGGTCAGACATGTGTAAACCAATTTTGATCAATTTGAACTTGTTTGCTACCAAATGTCTAGGAAAGACTTATTTTCATGACTATTGCCAAAATGTGATTTGCTGGAGAGCATTTCAGGCTCAGATGCCAGCTAAATGTGCTATGTTGTTTAGCCTCTGTGTTGCTCCATGCTGCATTATATTTGATTTCCAAGATTAACTCCATGGGCCAGCTCATTCCCTGATGATGCTGGATAAACGAGGGTGCCACGGCAAGACTGTGCATGTGTTTCTGTTACAGACGCAGATTTTGTGAGTTGTTATACATCTGGTGCAAGTATGTGAGTAGAAGTTGGAACTTCAATTAGTTGAGTTTATGAAGCACTGACAGTGTAGGGCAATATATGAGGCCACTAGGAAATTACAAAGGAGATAGGAAACACAGTCTGTGTTCATATTGAGTTTATAATCGAATGGAACAAATATAAATGGAGATACATAATAACAGATAAAATAAACATAAAAACATAGTCATAACCAGTTACAGATGGATAGAGATATTTGCACAAGTGCTCTGGGGTTGGGAAATGATTGCAGTGACTATTGTCAGCTGGGATAAGTCAGGAGTTGTTTTAATACAGGATGTAAAACGTAGGCAAAACTATTAAGAACAGGGAGGACAAGGATTAGTGTGAGGAAACTCATTCTAGGAAGATGAATGAGAATGAATAAAATGAATGAAAGCAGAGGGAGTAGGTGTGCTATTTGTAGATGGCGGTAGGTTTGCTTGAACAGCTGAGGTTTTGTAGGACATTGATTTATTTTGGAAAACCTTATAGTAGGCTAGCTACTCCAATAAGCCCGAATATCAGTGACTTACTACAATCAAAGGCTACTTCTTACATCGGAGCCAGGGGGAATCTGCGTGTATAGGGGTCTCTATGCTATGCGGTTATGCCGGGTTCCAGGCTCCTTCCAGCTAAATTCTAGGTTCTGAGTCTTCTCCTAGGTTCTAAGAGTCTTTCATTTAGTTAGGAAAAGGGACAGAAAATGGAGCATAGTTTGTGGGAAGTGTATGTGGGCCCTACACCCATTCCACTGACTAGAACTCAGGCACGTGGCCACACCTCTGCAGGAGGCTGGAAAAGGCAATTTGGGTGGGTGCCCAGGAGGAAAAAGGCATGAGTTTTGGGATACCTAGTATTCTCTTGCTATCACTTTTATGCTAGTGTCTTCTGAATCTAGATCACATCCTTATTTTTCCCCTGAGGTTTACTTTCTTCTCTTCAATTTGCCTGGTGAGCTTAGATGCCCTGCCATCACCTCAAACTCAGCACCTTCTCCTTCCTAGCAGCATAATGCATTATTTTTGTGTCAACAATTTCTTCATTCTTTTATTACATTAGCATGATACCTCAGAGTCACTGTTAACCTCTTTCTCTCCTTTACTTTATATATTTAACAGTGGTCCTTCAGAATGCCTACTCAGTCTGTCCTTTTTTTCCTTTGTCCATCTTCTGCTCTCTTGTCAGTGACCTCATCTAACGATTGGACTGTTAATAATTTCCTACCTAGTATTCCACCAGGAATATTGCTGCTAGATAAATAATCACTTTCATTTTGCTATATCCTCACTCATTAATCCTTTTTCCTTCCTTTTGTGTGAGGATGAATTCCAAATTCCTCGGTTATACTTGGAACCTCACTGTTATACTGCCTCCACGTCCTTTCCAGCCTCATTTCTGACTGCTGAACAGAAGGCGGCTCTACTCCAGGCAGGCTGGTCACAATAGCCTTTGAATTTAGAGGATGCTAATTCCCACCCTGGAGACACGAGCTTCCCCTGGGGGATGTGCTGTCCTCACCTTTTTGGAGCAAGCCCCAGCTCATGTCATGGATAACTCTTGAAGCCTCCCACAAATGTGTTGGCTCCTAGTAATCTTTGACTTGAGTGTTCCACTCACTCCTATGGGCACTTAGTCAAATACAGCCTCGTTTTGTATAAAAATGTTTACCATGTGAATGTGTTGTCTCTCCACATTGACTGTTATGGTCCGTAAGGGCAGGGCCTATGTCATATATCTTAAAATTTCCCACAGGGCCTAGCATACAACTAGGCACCAAGTGATTACTCAACAAATACTTGCTGAATAAACGTATTGAATGGAGATGAAGGCACTTAGGTGTGAAGATAATCATTTGGATAGGAGTTTTCATTTGATTCAAGAGGCAGTTGGGAGCCATTGATAGCTTCTGAGAACAGGAATCAAGAATTACTCAGGGAAGAGGATTATTGAGATTGCATTTAGGATCCTGACACACCATGTTACAGATGGAGCTAAAGCAAAGAGTCTGCTTTGTTCACTCAAACAATGTAGGGGCGCTGTTCCCTACAGGATTGGAGAAGGCAGAAGTCTGAAGCCGGAGATGATTCCCTGGTAGGCTTTCTAGTTGTGAAACATAAGACATAAAAGTAAATGATAGACTTACTGACACCTGGAGAGCAAAGGAGAGAGATGGCTCCCACAAAACCTGATAGCCATGTAACATTAATGGTAGCAAATTGGGAATGAGTGATGATTTGAATGAAAGTAATGTGTTAATTTAATACAAATTCAGTTGCAGGTTGCAACAGGCCTTTCAGATGCAGATATGCTACAGACATTGGCAGGATCAAATGTTTGCTCCGATTGCAGAGTTAGGAGACCAGTGATCTAGACTTGACTTTGTTGTCATTGGGGTTTGTGACCTTGTGCAGGTCATTCAGACGTTTTGTATGATATGGGTAGGTTAGGCTAGAGCATTTTCGTGGGGTGGATCCATTTCAAAAGGATTCCATAGTCAATAAGTTTTGGAAATGGTGTATATTTTTCAACATTTTAAATGAATATTTCAAACATACAGAATAGTTGACTTTTACAGTAAACATCCACATACCCATCACTTAGATTCGACAATGAACATTTTACTATACTTGCTTTATCATATATCTGTCCTTCTGGCCATTCCGTTATCCATTCATCATTCTGTCGTCGTCTTCGTCTTCTCATTCCTCCTCCTCTTCTTCCCCCTCTTCCTCCTCCTCCCCTTCCTCCTCCTCCTCCTCTTCCTCATTATCATTATTATTGTTATTTATAGTACTGGTCAAGAAGAGGGAGCATAGTAGTAATGAACTATGAGGTTACAGATGTGCTCATTACTTGTAAAGAATTTAGATTGCTTAGATGTGAATCCTTGGAGTCATCTCTAAACATTGTCTTATTATCCCACATCTAGTCCATCAGCTTCATTCTTGAATCATTCATTTTATACTCCACATTCAGTTCATCTCTTCAAGTCTTCTTTCAAAATATATCCCAAATCTGTTTATTTCTCACCACCTTCACTGCTACCCTTCTGCCAAGCTATTTTCCCCCACTGGATACCTAGTCCTCTACTTTCACTTTTGCTCATCTACAGTTTCTTCTCTGCAGAGAAGTCAGAGTTATTCTTTCAAAATAAAAATCAGAACAAGTCACTCTTTTGCTCAAAATCTTCCAGTCACCTTAGTGTGGCCTACTAGGCCCTGTATGAGTTGTTCCCTTGCTCACTCTTTGATGGCATTTTCTTCTACCTTTTCTCTTGCTTATTCAACTATACCTACATGTTCCTGCCTCAGGGCCTTTGCACTTGCCTGGAATCCTCTTTATTCAGATAATTATGATTTCCATCCTAAACTCCTTTGGGTTTCTGCTAATGTCAACTTATCATGAGGGCTTTCTTGATCACCTTATCTACAATTTTTTTTCACTGTCTATTTCCTTACCTTATTTTTCTTTTCTTCAGTTCACATATGTTTATTTGTTCATTTTTTTCCTCCATGGGGGAAGATATGATCACTATCTGTTCTAGGGGTATAGAAAAATACTTGGCCTATAGTAGATACTTAACATAGATTTGTTGAATATGTAAATGAATTGAAGATAAATAACATAGAGGATGTGGAAGATAAATAACATAGATACTGCACTGGTGTGGTGAC
The DNA here is from genome assembly GCF_057802395.1 of Ceratotherium simum simum. Taxonomy (NCBI): domain Eukaryota; kingdom Metazoa; phylum Chordata; class Mammalia; order Perissodactyla; family Rhinocerotidae; genus Ceratotherium; species Ceratotherium simum. The sequence goes on along the minus strand of NC_141902.1, from coordinate 16,166,730 downwards.
TTTTAAAATCTATACAAGTAAACTTACTGAGTTTATGGCACATACTGATGTTGTCTAAAATAGCAGAGTCCCCAGGTATGACATGAGAGTGAATTTGTAAAATGTTACTGAAGTTGTCCATGGCTTTTTCCCATGTGCATTTATCTGTGAGGAAGGAGATGGTGTGGGCAAGCCTTGGTCAGGTTTGATAGAAAATCACATGCTGGTGCAAGTTAATATGAAGTGAGTCTATGTGCAAGTCTAGGAGTTGAGAAGCAGCACAATAAGAGGAGGATTAAAATCTGGGAGAAAAAACCCATATTTTTCTTAGTTAGTAATTGACAATTTGAGGTCCAACTAGTTTTAGTATGTTTTTGTTAAATCAAGCCATTTTGCATTCAGGTACTGACTTTACTGAGCATAGATGCAAGAGTTCCCCTGTATAGGCATGTATCATAGCAACTTGGGAATTCTAATAAAAATAATAATTTTATTCATAATTTTGTTTCATTTCTTTGCTCAATTTAGGACATCAAAATTTCTTTCCCTTTTTTTTTCTATAAATATATTTCAGTATTAGCCCTTTTTAATCCCTTTCACCTTTTAGCCGCATCCACAAAATAAATACTTATCAGTTACTGAGAAATTGGAATGTAAGCTCAATTATGTTAAAAACTAATGGGTAACACTGACACACAGTAACAGCTTCTTTTGCAGTATTTATTCTCTTGGTGATAAAAAAAATAAACCCAACAGCCCATTGCTGCAGAAAGAATTTAGCTACAAGTTTATCAATTTGAGCAGGCCAACTGCACAACTAAATGCATGTGAAACTTAACAAATCCCTTGGGGAAGCTGACTGTAAGAATTTTCTAGTCTGTGTCGAGTTACTGAGGTGCGACATGGTGGATTGGACTTAATGCCTTAGGCAAGCACAATCAAATGGAGACAGTTGAAGATTTTTCTGTGTCCATGAAGGGATCTCTTGTAGGTGACTAAATGAAGCTTTCAGGAAGGAATATAACACCATCATGAGCTTTCTTCCCTGAATATTTTGGCAGGTTGTTTTGCTTTAGAGGAAATCTGAGTAAGATTTATGCAGGGTAAGCTTCATAACAGTTGAAAGATTTAAGATTATGATTTGCTTCATAGGAATATGAGAAAATACAAAGCATTTTCCCTTACATTTTAGTGCTAATTTTCAAGGAGAAAATTCAATAGTGTATGTGTGTTTTCCTGGAATTACTTTGGGTTATGGCAATTTGATTTTGTGGTCTCTTAAAATTGACCATCCCACCCACCCCAGAATTTCAGAAGAATTTGATGTAAGAGAGTTACTGTAGTAAAGTCATTGAGTGGCTGGGGTCTGGAGCCTGGTTACGTTGGTTTGAATCTCTATTATACCACCTAGCAACGTGCGACTCAGGGCACGTTAGTTAACCTCAGTTTTCTGATGTGTAAAATGGGAATAATGTCTTCAGTCTAGGGTTGTGTGAAGCTTAAATGAATTAGTAAATGTGAAGCATTTAGAATAGAGCTTGGCACATAGCACTCAATAAGTGTTAGCTATATAACAACGACTATAATAATTTTTAGTATTGTTATTCCGTAATCACTCAGAACATCATCGATTGCAGTTTCTCCTGATCTAGAGGAGAGGGTCAGCAGACTAGAGTTGACAGGGGAGTTGTTCTAGCTTTAAAGGCAGTGGAGATCTTCTCAAAATTGTTAAAGCACCCCTTGGACATTACTTGGCTGTCGGTCTTCAGAATTCAGAGAGCTTTTCTCCGTTCTCTCACACACCAGCTTCCATGATAGCACTGAAGAGTCTTCACAGGCACTTCAGTCCTTTGAGCAAATCCTGTCATTTTTTTTTCTGTAACCTGTCCTCAGGTACTGACCTATGTCCGTAACAGGTCTTCCCACAGAAACCCCGCCCCTAACACTTAACCCTCCAGCCCAGACAGCCAGTCTTGGAAGCGTGTCATTCCCTCCGCCTGACGTGGTTGACTGGCTGGAAGGCAGGGATCCCTTGGCATTGACCTCCGACTTCTCGCCTGACTCTCTGTCCTTTATCACTTCCCTCATCTCCTCCTGCCCTCTGGATTTCAGGAGCCCTGCTGGTTTCTAACTCTGCCCATTGCTGTTTCCCACCCTGTGCTTCCCCCTTTTCCCTTCAGAACTTTCCTGATCAAGACTCGCAAAAAAGAGGTGGAGAAGAGACCCTGGGGGAGGCAAGGATGAAGGGAGGAAGGCTGGGCCTAAAGAGGACAACCGCATAATTTAGAGTTCAAGCTGGGACGTTTTGTGAAAGTGGGGCTATTAATAGTGACAGTGGGGCAAACTGATATAAACTTGGTTGTCCTCGTCAGATTGGGTCCTGGGTCCACCCTGGGCCTAAGACTGTAGGGAGAAGCAGTTATTTCCGTGTCCCCTTTCCGTATTCTTTCCACTCAGCAACAGCTGAATTGTTTTTGCTAAGTAGTTGCTTGGGGGGAGGGACAATCATGGGTTACCACAATCTGTTCATCAAAAGAGATCTCTAAAATGTCTTCCAACTGTCAATCAGCAAATAATTGAGAAGTAATTATTATTACTGTTATTTTTGATCAAACAAAACCCATAGACTCATTTCTCCATGTTTTCTCTCCGTAGAGGAGAACAAAATGGGAATTCAGTTCTTTGTACCATTGTTGGGACCCTCTTTGTAGCTTCTATAAAGTTTCGTAATGAGGAATGCTGAAAACAACAGTAACGTTTACAATATAGGACCATGGCTGGAAGCACAGTTCCCTTTTCCTACAAGCGTGGCGCAGCCCGAAAAGTTGAGTTAAAAATGAGGAAACCATTTTATTTCTAATAAGAACAAATTCATCTGTGGGTGCTTTGGGTCTCCTCATATTGTTTAAATAAGTGGTGGATTCTGTTAGTAATTAACTTTGTAAACACCATTCATTGTATGTGAGCACGGAGTAAATAAACTCAAATTATGACTTTTTTTTTGTTATCCGTTAGGACCTGTTTTCCAACTTGAACCTAGATTTTACAGTCAGCAACAATATAAAATAGTAAAGTGTGTCAGTGAATGTTGTGGAAATTTTAAGTATTAATTTAAATAAATGGAGTTCCTATTATAAGTACCTCCTTTTAAGTGTGAATTGTGGGTGCCACACAATGTGAGAACTGGGAAAGATCTTAGATGTCACCTAGTGCAACCGCCTCAGAGGCCTCAGGGTGCAGGGAAGCCCAGAGGTGTGCATCACTTGGCTTCAATTACTAGTTGCCTCACTCTCTAATCTTGTTCCACATCTCACATATTGGTAAATACTACTAGGATGGAGTAGGTAAATCATTTAAAAAGTTTGCACTTTGCTTCAAAATGGCAACCTAAATTACCAGTCAGGCTTTGGGACAACCTGCTTTTTTAAGCGGAATTGTTAATTTAATTAATTCACTCAATGTCTTCAAAAGTTATGAAAGATCTGAAGCAGATATGGCTTCATATTGCATTTTTCAATTGTAGAATTCAAGAAAGATATTGTTTTGTTCAGCAGTTATGGACTTTTTCTCTGTTTTTTTAGTAGCAAGTGCCACTACGAATGTCTTATACTTAAAACATGAAGATGCTGACCCTTTGACTTGCACTTTGTAGAAAGGAGAAGCTCGCCAGAGGAAGAATATTTCATATTCTAGTGTAGGGGTCAGCAAACTTTTTTGGTAAAGGGACAGATAGTAAATATTTCTGGCTTCGTGGGACATATGATCCCTGTCACAACTGCTCAGCTCTGCTGTTGGAGTGCAAGAGCAGTCGCAGACAACATGTGGAAGAAGGGACATGGTGTGTTCCATTGAAACTTTATTTACAAACACGGGCAGTGGATAGGATTGGCCTGTGGGCCATAGTTTGCTGACTTCTGTTCTTTTGTGGTGATAGATCTCTAAATTTAATATTAACATAGTTGAAAACTATATTTTAAATTTGTTCTAGTTAAGTAATAAAGGAAAAAGCCCTGTATCTTATCATTTATTGAGGAGTTATATATGATTCGGATGTATGCTTAATTAAAATAATTTCTAATAAAATGTCATAGAGAACAATAGAGAAGCACTAGCAAGGATTATCACTGCCACGTTATTTGTAATGGCAAAAGGGTAAATGTTCTTTGGTAAAGAACTGGTTCAAGGAATTGTGGAAATCTGCACGGTTAAAAAGAATGAGCTACGAGTATATTTACTGACAAGGAAATTTCTCCCTCACACCATTATCTGGAGTGATAAAAACAGCAAGTTATAGAATTATATATACAGTATGACACCATTTATGTTAAACAAGTCACAAAAGAACACTGCATATTCTCTGTGGATACAGATGTATGTTTGTAAATTTATAGAAAAAAGCTCTAGGGGAATACATCCCAGTGAGTAACAGTGATTACCTCTGGCGAGGGCCTGGGTTCAGGGGTGTTAGTCAAAGGTCACAGGGAACGTGAAACCACAAATTTTAAAAAGACATTAGAAAATGACATGCAAAAAATCCTAGACAAACATTTACATTCTGAAACAGTGTAAAGAATGAGGACTTATAATTTTTAAGTTTAAAATTATAGCACATGAAATTTATAGTCTATAATTTTGAAGGTTCTATAGGAAATGAATATTAGGTGAGAATTCTACTTCCCATGGAAAGGGGATGTGATTTATTTATTACCTAGACCTTGGATCTACAGAAAATATTTGAACATTATGAAATTTGAGAAACTCAATAACTTTGCAAAGGTGGTAGACTGACCACAGTGGTCAGCCATTTAGGAGCTGTATGTCAGTGTTCCGGTCAGTCTGGCCTTAGGAATTTACACCTATGCTAGTGTCACACTTTGAGAGGGAAACTTATTTTGCAGCATGCTACCTTCCCAAGTGAAATCTGTGAGGATTTGATGCTGATGTACTTCAATTTAGCACAGTCACATTGTTTTAAAATGTGGCTGTTATAAACTGATATAGTATGTTAGTCTAGACATAGGGTGGATAAAATAAAGCAAAAAGATGCCTACCTGTGGTTGAAAAGAGGCTGTATTTTCAAGCTAACGGGTATTTGTTGTTGCCCTACTATGAACTCCTCACTGTATTGGAGAAGTAGGTGATATCAAAAAAATGTGAATGGCAGTCTCTTTCTTGAAAAAGCAAACCACCTCTTTGGGGAATAAGAAGGAATTAGATAACATCAAAAGACATCACATTTTAAATGCCAACTGGAGAATCCAGTAATATATGCAGCAGATCAGGGGACTGATGTGGCCTGTAACAGTCCAGGGACAGCTTTTTGAGTTGTCTCTTAATTTGGGCCTCCATGTAAAGTTTGGACAGATTGGGGAGACGGAAAGGCAGATTTTAAGAAGGAGGGAGTTTGTGAGCAACGACAGTAAGTCAGAGAGCAACTTTAGGCATCTCTTCTGAAGAGGAGCGTTGTGTAGTAGTGATGATGATGGCAGCAACAATGACACTAATGCTGCTGCTACTGCTGGTAATGAAAGTATCAGTGGCAGCATTAATAGTGGTAGTATTAATACTAGGGTCACAGTTTTTGACCAAGAGTTTTATGCCAAGCAAGGTGCTGAGTGTTTTGCATACCTTGTTCCACCCTCACTAAGTCCACCTCTTTCCCCCCATTATACAGATGAGGAATCGAGGTTTAGAGGAGTAATAAAACTTTCCCAAGAACAGTTAGCTGTGTGAGTGCCAAAGCCAGTATATAAATACTGGCTGTCTTACTTCCAAGCCCTGAACCTCCCCAGGCGAAGCTGACCCAGAGGACAGCCACAGTCTACTTCTGCTTCTGACGCTAAGTAACCCCTGGCTCATTCTCCTCTGTTGTAAAATAAAGGCACTGCACAACACAATCTCTGAGATTCATTACACTCATCCTGTGATGTAGTTACCTCATCAGAAAATGGGGCTAATAATTGTAGTGTGCAGATTAGACAAGACAATGAGAGAATACATGGAACAGTGTCAGGCAAATAGTAGACACTCAATAAAATTTTAGAGTCCAATACATAAAACGTTATCATCATCTTGTCATCAGTCAGTCTAGATAATTGCTTAGACATTTGTTCTACTGGACACATCCTAAGCTGTGGATGAGGGAGATGTTGCAGGGTTAGAGTGAACCTCTCTATATACATTCAGGGTGGAGAACTGCCCTAAAGAGGTGGGTCATAACCAGAGGAGAGAGCTTGTGAGAGACCCTCTTAACTTTGATGAAATCTAACTGCAAATATATTGTATTTGGCTAAGTGGCAGTGGTTTTCTAAAAGTAATAACATCCATAAGATTTCAGAAGTCCAAGTGAGAAATGCACAGGCCAATTCTCCTTCAGATTAACTTGGAGCCTATGTAAGTAAGGAGGTGTATGTTAATAAATTTCAAGAAACTAGAGTTCTGCTTTTCCTATGTGTTCTTCCAGTACCTTTTAATCTTTGTATCCTACTCCTGCATGGAAAGTAATTGAATTAAAAACCAGTTATGCTCTTCTTTTCTGTTTTTGTTTTTGGTAGCTTTTCTTCACTTTCATGTTACCTTTACCCTAGGCCATGACAGTGGAGGCGGCCTGCCCAAGGTGCACTGCTGGTTTGTGGCAGAGATAAATCAAGAATTCAGGTTTCTAGGTTAGAAAGGCCTGGAGTCATGTGCTTTTTTTCTAAAACATGTTTCTTTTTATTCTTTTTTATTCTTCTCCCTTTTCCCCTCCGACCAATAGGCCAATTTCTCCAAATGAACCCTTATGCAGGAACCCAGAATGTACAACAGACAGGAGTGGTGCTGTTCAGGTTGCCTGGGGCCCAGGGCCATGTCTGCCTTTCTCTCCCTTTTCTTCTCCATCCTATGGTCCTCCATCCACCATCCAGGTCTCTGCACAGGACAATTATATAGAACCTTACCCTGTCCCTTACAATTTCGTTGATGATTTAAGGACACTGTGAGTTTTAAGACCTGATATAAGTCTTAATGTTTTCATCTTCTCAGTAGTAACTTCAGTAGTGGTGTGGAGTGGAAGAGAATTGAGATCTCATCTTTCATGAAACAAAGTCTTTAGTTGCTATCCACTCTAAATATTTAATTCCTAATATTGCTTCATTATTTCAATAAAGGCATGCTGTATTGGTGGAAGGTAACTAAAGTTTAATGAGAACTAATAACTCATTAAATACTAGGAATCATATTTTTTAGAAGATAATATAAAAATCTGTATTTAAAGTGAGAGTTTCACTTTTCAGATTTAGACTCTATGAGAATCTTCAAACTAAATTCTATCAGGAAAAATGAATGACATTTTCAGCCTCAACACCATATCTTTTGATCAACATGTTTATACAAAAACAATGGCAAAGCATGGCTGAACTCAGAGTCCAAATTTGTTGATTAGTATCCTAAGTGATGGTGTCCATCTAAGTGTTCTTGGAGACCAGTGAGGATGAATGGGTTTTCTGACTCAAAATGTTCAACACCCTCGAGGGGTAGTGAATTCTAATAGTCTACTCCACTGGATTTCTATCCCCTTGCTGGTAAGATACACTGATTAAGTGAGGAAAAGAAGTCAGAAAAAGCACTGTATTCTTCGGTCAGGTTCTCCATGCCTAAAGAATACAGGCAGATCAGATTAGATGGTTTCTTTGTACAACTAATAAAATTGTTTGCTGTTCTATCATAAATACGTGGATCTCTTTACCCCTCAAGGGTGCCTTGTATATTTTTCTAGATATTAAATGTTTACAGTAGGTTCCCTATAAATGTTTTAAAATTGGCCAGACTTCTCATTTTTATGGAAAAAATGTTTCAAATGGAATTCAGAATCATGTGTTTTGCCTCATTTAGTTACATTTATATTTAAGATAATGTGTTTAAAGGCAAATTTTATATTCTGAGTAGTTTGATTGTCTTCCTTTTTTTATTATAAATGTAATACATGCTCATTGTATGTCAGACAAGGCATAGCTGTATAAGGACAAAGTTACCTGTGATCCCACCTTATAAAAATATCACCATTTAAAAAATTTTGGTGATAATCTTGTAGACTTTTATTGAATTTATATGTATATATTTTTAAAAATTGTATTTTTCTGTTACACATTGATTTGAATTTGCTTTTTAAATTCAGTGTGGAAATCGTTATAAGATAATATAACTCTTTAGTTGCACAGTATTTAATTGCGTAGTATTTCATATAAGCAACTCCTTATTAATGGGTGTTTAACCTGATTTCACTATTTTTTTTAATAAACAATCCTGTGGATATCTTTTTGCATTTATGAGTGTATTTGTTCAATTACTAGATTTTCTTAGGGTGAATTCAAAGAAATAGAATATGCACTTAAATTTTGATAAATATTGTCAAGCTGTCTGCCAGAATTTTTGTTATTTTCTTTTCATGTTCATAATAACATGAGGATGTCACAATAACCTGAAATAAGAAATAAAACCACTTTTACTTTTCTACATAGATGCAAGTGAAGAACACACACAAAATCATCGGAACATCTTCAGTGCAGGATCAGTAGAGTTGATCTTACTGCTTACCTCCCGTAAGCCATTACTCAAATCAGAAAAGCAAATATTTAAAGAAGTTACCCCTATAATTTTGTTTGGAATATGCAAAGAGAGAAAAATGATAATTTTTGGATAATATTAAAATGTACACTGTCATGTTATTTTTTGGAGGATGTAAATATGCACTTTATGGTAGAGACACAGGTAAGGGACAGAGGGAATTGTACTGCTTATTTCTAGAGTAGATTATTTGATTAAGGACTGTATTTTATAACATGATTTTAATATTAAAAAAAGATAGAGGGCCGGCCCTGTGGCTTAGCGGTTAAGTGCGTGAGCTCCGCTGCTGGCGGCCTGGGTTCGGATCCCGGGCGCGCACCGAGGCACTGCTTCTCCGGCCATGCTGAGGCCGCGTCCCACATACAGCAACTAGGAGGATGTGCAACTATGACATACAACTATCTACTGGGGTTTTGGGGAAATAAATAAATAAAATTATTAAAAAAAAAAAAAAGATAGAAATAATAGTTGCAGAGAAATATACGTTTACTTTCTGTTCCTGTTAAAGTTGATGTGTGTTGTAAGAGGTTCAGTGGATTCTATCGGAGACATAAAAAGAAACTTTCCAACCCAGACGAATGGACTGAATGTACATTTTATTATTATAGGGAAAGGTAAAGGCAGAAGTCCACAAACAGATTCGAATAGGTCAAATAACAAGAGGGAAAAACATCAGGCCGATCGAAAAGGGAAACGTCAGACCGACTGAAGGGAAATAACATCAGATCGACTGAAAAGAGAAACGTCAGGTCGATGGAGAGAGAAACATCAGATTGGGTACTCACAACATCTATGCCCTTACACCGAGAAAGTCCCTTGAGTTAATACGGCTAGGTGGGAGTGCCGATTGACAGAGGTACTGGGCAAGGCGTCCCCTCCACAGGCGAGACTCTCATCGGGTTTCAGTTTCCAGCAGCTTATATAGCATGAGCAATCTCCAGAGTAAGCATTTGTAAAGTAAACATTTGGAGTTCCCATGCACAAAAAATTATCAGTTGTGTACGTGTGTTGAGCCCCTTGGCTATCGTCCCAGCCCGGCATGGATGGCCAGTCCGTTCCGGGCTGTGACTCCCACAGAGTCTTGTAATCTTACAAATTGCACCTATCTCTGTGGGAGAAGGGCCAGTTCTCACCACACAGAAAGCTGCTTTATATTTCTTTGTGTGCTGGTGGCTGTAGGTTCATGGACTGGCCAAACATGGCTGTACTCATGTCAAGACAATGTGTTTGTAATTAGTGTCCTCAGTTTAAAATAAACTACTCAAATACCCAAATTGTAACCAAGCGTTATATACCATTCTTTTGAACAAATCTTTAAATGATGATCACATATTGATAAGAAAATCATTATTAATATGGTCTCTGTAATGTGATCTGTAACATATCTTAAATGACTAAATGACAGATAGTCAAAGCTTACTATATTAAAATAAAGAATCATATCTGTTCTTTTTTGGTTAATAAACTTGTTAGACTGTGGAGAGAAGGTTTGCTTGCTTTAGATATCTGGGTGATAACACTCGTTCTTAGATTAGTTTTTGATCAGGGAAAACTGAAAGGAACAAATATTCAGAGAAGAAAAGAGTGTCAGAGGGTAATTATAAACCAACATCAAGAAGTCGTGAGTGTAGAAACTTGATTTCACATAGGAAGAGAAGTGGCAGTTCAGCCACACCAGAGCTGGACAGAGATGTGAGATACTCCCTGGAGCATGAGGCTGGGCCTTCCGAGGAAGCACTGTTCTGTACCGTGCTGGACAGTGAGCAGTGTTCACAGAGGAGTCTCGTACAGTGACTCCAGATACACCAGTGGTCTCTCTTGAGAAGTGGAAGGAGGCTATACATGGATTTGAAGTGGCTTCGTGAGAGATACACCACGTTCTTGGAGTGAGACTATTAGAACTGATGGCTGGTCTGTTAAATCTCATTGAACCCAGGGGCTGATGGATGCATATAAAGGGGAGATGGCTAGAAGGGTCTGAGAAGGTATCTCCAAAGTTCTGGATGCAAACTTACAAAGCTTGAGATACAGATAGTGTCTTCATCTATTTTTCCAGTTTGCAGGACTGGGAAGAATGGGCTTGACAGGGGTCTCATTATTGGGTCCAAGAGGGCTTTAAATAGAAATTTGCGGCTGGTTAAGAGATGAAGAAAATGAAACAAAATAAGCAAAACCCCCCATATTTGATTCATGAAGAAGAGTGAATGAAGATCCTGGAAATGCTCTGGAAACCACAGCAGGCCATAATAATGGGGATGGGGTCAATATGGTCAGATATCTGTATGCTGGGTATAAAGTATAGATTTTAAGAAGAAAACTTAATTATGGCTTAAAGGGTCTAAGTAAATCTTGGCCAAGGGACTAAGGGGAAGGACTAATAATGGAAGGACTGCAATGGAAGGACTTTCCCCAGCAAGAAACAGATTTAGAAAAATAATACCGAGACTGACTCACTGCATATTACGTAGGTAATACATACAGTACACACACACAGAAAAGATAGATATGCATACATAGACATGTGTGCACTCACACATGTATGTCTACATACATTCAGGAAGGAAATACACCAAAAATGTTGAAGCAATTACATCCAGGCAGTAGGATTTTGAATAATTGTTTTGTTATTCTGCTTTTCTATATTTTCAAATGTTTCAACAGTAAGCATCTATTACTTTGACAATGAAAATAGTATTTAAGTAATATCTTTAAATACCAAAACACACATTTGAGTAGAAAGCCTTTGGGTATGGATGAATGAATTAGACAGAAGTCGTTGTTGGCCATCTTTCAAAATGGATGAGGGGGGTGATTCTTTAATTATTGAGATTATAAAACTGTTGTTGAGGTATGTAGGCATAGTAATCCTGAAGAATTTCATCTCTACAGATGGTCTGCCAGGATTCTGAAAAACTTATGATTTGTCTTTAAAGAAACTTCTCAAATAATTGAAGAAACAATGGAATAATTGGCTACTCTCCATTTAATTCTAAATTAAGGGAGAATTTGTTGGTCAAGTAAAGACTGTACATAGTTATAACTGTGACCTGAGACTTCAGGAAACAGATTTTTAAAAATCCAAATGAAGAAGCTTTTAGCTCCTTAAATTCAAGGCCAGTGGCCCACAATGCTTGGCCCATAGTAGATAATCTAAAAATATTGTAGGTGTGATTCAATAACTTAAGACTTTAAAAGAATGCCTGGTATTTAGTAGACACAGTAAGACTTGTGTAATAAATGAAGAAATGAATGAATGAAAGGGTGATTGAGTGAAGATGGACCGTTAGTAGGGGAGGCTCTAATAATAAAATTCTGACAAAAATAGATGACCCAACAAAGAAGAGTAGTCGTCCAAAAAATATCACACACAAGTTTTCAAAGTGCACATGTAAAATATAAAACTGTGCAAAAAGATTTAAAGTTATGTTTGGAATCATAAAAAGAGGAAAAATAAAAGATCCAGGTCATTGTTCAATTGGCCACCCCCCTATGGGATCCATAGCAGCTTGTCAGCTCTCCTGTGTTCACTTCTCTTTTACGTTACACTTGACCGTTTCCGTCTCTGCAACTCTCCTTCCCGGATTTTAAGCACATTGTGTCATCTTTGTGTTCCCTTTGTTGTCATCAAAAACACTTGCACATTCTAGGTGCTCCATAAATATTTGCTGATTTGCATTGTTTGGAACAGATGGTATAATGTTAAAGACGACTAAAGAGAAAGAAACACTACTAAATTCTATTGAACTTCTGTTTTCTCTGTAAAGGATAATGATTTTTCAACTTGTAAAGGGCAGCACAACCGTAACTAAAACAATCTGAAAATCTCAAGTCGGTGTAGAGATTCTAAATGAGCTCCTAGTTGCATTAAATTGGTACAGATTCATCCATTACAGTAAAGGAATTTTCAATTGGGATTGTGGATCTCCTTTTGGAAATCTTTGGAAAAACCAGGAAAGAGGAGAGATGAGCCAATATCCTGACATTCTGAATAAAGCGGGTGCCTAAACTTAGATTCTTTCTGGGATGGGAACTGTTAAATGGATGGATTGACAGCACTCGGGAGAAGACCTAGTCATTAGATGCCAGCCAGGGGGCCAAGCTAACCTCACTTCCTTTTTAAAAATTATGATTACTGAATCTGTAGATTAGAGGAATTCCCAAGGCATAGTGTATCTTAGTTTGTGCAAGTCATTGAGAAAGTTTCTTATGTTATAGTTCTGGGCTTTTTGTGGATATATACATTGTGTGGTGAGGGATTCATTTGTTTTTGAGTAATTGGTCTCCCCAAAAGGTAAATTAATCAAACTGGGGGCTGATCTTTAAAGAGATACTGCTTTATTCTGGTTCTGTTCAATGATTTTATCATATGCCCATTTATTAAAGTTTTACAAGTTAGAAAATTAAGTAATTAATAATTGAGTCATTGATAGTATGGTAGTTAAGAGTGGCCTGAATTCGAACCCTGGCCCTGTCACCAGCTGAGTGACCTTGAGCAAATTACTGAAGCTCTCTGTGCCTTAGTTTTTTCATTTGTGAAATGGAAATAATAGTACCTACTCATGTGTAGTACACACAGGGCCCTTAGCACTGTGCCTGGCACTTGACAACTACTTCGTAAATGGTAGCTAGTGCTTGTTTAGAACATACTGTGCTAAGCATCTTATACACAGGGAAACTAAGACTTAGATTAAATAGCATCAAATGGACAGGAATGAATTTCCTCAGGTTAATAATGGGCTAAGAAAATGAAACCTAAGGGGAATAAATGTAAAGTTCGTAACATTTGTACTTTTGTTAAAAATCATTTGTATAAAATTGATTTAGAGGTTTTAGTTGACTATGAGATGAATATGACCCATTGTTATATCAAGGCTTTAAAAATTAGAAGCAGGAAAAAAACTGGTCTTACTACACTTGGATAATTTGACCACACCTGGAATATGTATTTTCTTTCCCTCCAAGCATTTGTTAGGAGGGACAGATTGTGGAGGATGCACATAAAGGCACATAGGACTAGGTGGGAGAACTAGAGTTAATAAGTTGAGAGAAGTGGATGGAAACTTTGAAGGGTGCATGATAGCTGTCTTATAGTGTTTGGAAGAGGGATCAGTTTGTTCTGTGACCCTCCAGAGTGGTTTCCAGGGATAGAAGTTATGGGAAGGCCAGCTTGACCCCTAGATTTTTGCTAACCTTCAGAACCATTCAGCAGTGGGATGGTCTGGTTTTTGAGGTAGTAAACATCATCTTCTCCAAGTCCTGGCAAAGGCAGGCTTCTCTGAGAGAAACTGTGGAGGGAATTTCCAAACTGGATGGGGGTAGATGACCTCTCAGTTCTCTTCCAAATCTAGGAATTTATCGTTCTGTGAGAGATTGAGTCTTTCAAAATAATACATTACCTACAATGAATGTTACTGGCTTAAAATATCTACTCTCCTTTAACTTTATGAATTTAGTTGATTTTTTAGAACATAAACAAGTTGTAAATATAAGAAATGTATTTTTCATTTTGGAAAATGATGACTGTTTTAGTGTTATTGGGAAAACCGTAATTTTAGTTAGTAAAATTCAAAGCACTGAATTCATTACATTACAAGAAAGGCAATTTCCTCTTCACAATTAATTAAGACATTTCTTCCATTATTGAAGAGAAATTGTCTGTGTTTAAAGAGCATTTATATTGAGTGAAGAAGATGACATTTGTTTGACTTTGTGTGTACATAAAGGTAGCTTGTAGAGAAATGTAAGAACACAAGAAGTGCAAACTCATAAAAAAATAACTTTCACATGAAAAGCCATTTGATATGTATCAAATATACTCAGACTTCATAAGGTTATTCATTTTAGATCCTGGATTTTCTTTCTTTTTTTTTAAAAAAAAATCTCTTAAGATTACTGGCTGCAGTATTATCTTGCCCAGATTCAAAACATTATGTTAGAATTTTGCTGAATAAAAATGAGTCTGATTTTAGCAGTGAAGTGTGCTTGATTCGTCCCCTCCTCTCCCCACCCAGGTGTCAGGCCAGCCCAAGCTGTTTAGCACAATGAAAGTTCTTGTTTGACCATAACAGCACATCTCACTCCACAGGCAATCAGCATTTTAATTAGTGATTCAAAGGAAAGTCATTGTCGTCTAGTTGCTTTATCATAATTGCCAAATAATTTTCCATTGAATAAATAAATAATGTAAAGGAGAAACCTCCCCTCATAATGCTGTCATTCAGGCTTCATTTTTTTACCCCCTCATTTGTATTTGTATTAACACACAACCCACTTGAAAAGGAGTAATTATAATGGCTTTCTGACGGTAGCCTATGCTTTTTAAAAATTGGGAATGGTTTCCTTTTCTATCACCACTTTGCACTGCATGGCTTATTTTAAGGTTTAGATAAAGGAAGCTCATGGTGGCTGTGTCTCTTCAAAGGTGTGTGAAAGTGAATGATTGATTTGCCGTGTGCATCATTGGAACTAGGTAACTTGCATTATGACTCTGATGTACTGTGTAATTGATGCAAGTCCTTTCATAGCATTCTGAGATTGAAATCAATATTCATTTGGAGTGCAACAACTGTAATAAACTGCATTCCTTTTGTAAGCAGTGGTCTAAGGCTTTGTAAAGGATTGGTTAGGAGTGACAGATTAACATTTTGGTCGGGCTGGGGTCTATTTGAATAGATATGAACAATGTTTTCAAAACAACCCTGTTTAAAACAGCTGGTTTCAAGAAATTAACTTTTTGATTTTGCTGCATAGAAACTTCTTTTGCTTTTCCTTTATCTGAGTCTCTCTTCTGTCTGATTACAAAACTGTACCCCAATGGGAAGAAGGAATAATAATTATTTTCATAAATAAGTTGATCTTCATGAGTAACGTCATGGATGGTGTTTATATACGTTGACAGATATTTAAAATGTCTTGTCTGTAGTGTTATCCCTTTCAAAATATTGATGACTGGCCAATGGATTTGCATTCTTTGTTAAAAATGAATGTGCCTTGATGATATCTAGTATATACAGAGTAAAACTTCAGATACAAAGAGATGCATTCTGAAAAATAAAGAAATCAATATCAATTAGTTCTTACAATCAGATAGCATATTTATCTTCTGTAGTATAGCCATGTGAGAGCTGGCATAGTTTAGAGGCCAAGAGTGCTGGTTCTGGGGTCAGATAGATTAAATCTGAGTTCAAACCTGGCCCCACTGCTGACCAGCTGTATGACCTTGGGCAAATGACATAAACTAGCCCCAGTTTACATATCTGCAAACTGCAAATGATAACCATAACTACCCCAGAGTAACGCTGGGATAATTAACTGAAATAATTAGCATAAAAACCAAAATGTTCTTGACACATTTTAAGTACTTGATAAATGTTGGTGAACTATAAGGGCAATGAATCATGCCTGTTTTTTTTTTCTCTTGGTCAGAATTCCTTTCTCTCACCCCATTTATACCACCTTGAAAGTGCTCCTCAGCCCCTCACTGCCTGGACAAGAATCTCAGTGCCCAATGTGCTTCTCACCTGTCCTGCTCCTGCCGGACTAATGCTTTTTAGATATTGGCCTGCCCCAAACTGTTCATAGTGATTACTTTTACTATAAGAAGTCCAACGTTTTTCTGTTCAGCTCTATTCAACCCACCATCTCCAATTTGTTGCCCTGTGGGTTACAGCGTTATTGTGAGGAGTGGAAGAGGCCGTGAAAGAAAACTACGTCACCAGGGCTGGTACTACATCGTCATTGTCTTCATCACCTCAGTCAAAGCTGACACGTTTTAGGCGATATTCTAAGTGCTTTCCCTGAATTAAGAACTATTATCCCCATTTTACGGAAGAGGAAAGCGAGACACAAAAGAGTAATTGGAACATAGCAGTTGCTTAGAAAGTGGTGGTTATTTTTACTATTACCCTCACCTAAGTGAGTGATTTCTGGTTTTCTCCAAATACGTACATTTCTTGTGTGTCAGGAGTCACAAATTATGGCCCAAGGGTCAAAACCAGCCTCCAGACATAGGTACAGGGTTTTAGTAACATAAAAATAAAATTTTCACATAAAATGCCTTTCACACATGTGCCCCCATCCTCTCACCCTTCAAATCTTCCCAAATCCTACCTATTTTTCAAAACAAAGATCAAGTCTTTTCTTTCTGAAGTCATCGCTAATTATTTGCACCCTAGTGTTATATTTTCTTCTCTGAGCTCCTATGGTACTTTTAGTCTTTACACACAACTTAACATTAAATTATGTAATAAATATAATAAAACGTGTAATATCCTGTGATGTAGACTGTGTCACATGCTTTATCCACTTAGGTTCTTGTAGTAAGGGACAATATAATAATAGAAGTAGGAGTGGTAATACACAGTAATGGTTACCACTTACTAAGAACGCATATTTGACACATGTGAAGGCTATCTATGAAACTGCTTATCAAGGTAGGTATTGTCATCCCCAGTGCACTGATAAAGACTAAATGAAGACTCACAGAGGTTAGGTAATATGCCCAAAGTCACGGAAGGCTAGACTCACATTGAAGCCAGGGGTCTGTCAGATCCCAAGCCCTGCACTTTTCCACCTTGTTCACCAGGCTGTCTCTTTTCTATAGCCTCCTGTTCACTTACCAAAGTTTTAAGCATGTCAGAGGAATCTCATGTTTGGCCTTTAATAGGGGTATTTACATTGGTTTACAAAATACAAGGTATAAACTTTCTAATGTCTATAGGAAAGGAATGAAGATAGAGATTAGGAGTCAATATAAAATAGCTTGAAGAATACACTGGAGCATATGCTTTGAAGATGAAACTAAAGTATGTATAAGCCACTTATATACCATCCTACAAGGCATTTCCACCAAAGTTGTTAGAAATTACCCATTTTTAGAGATTTAAAAAATATTATTTTTGTATCAGAAAACCCTATTTGTGGTTTAATCAGAGCATATCTATGAACTTTGCATTGCTTTCCTTCCCCTAATTAATTATAAATTTTTAAAGCCTACATACCAACCATGGTCTAAATGTTTTTCCATTTTTTAGTTCCTCTCTGCTCACCATGCTTTTCTTGCTGGTTTTTCACCTTTTTCTGAAGAGCTAGGGAGGAATCTACATCTATAATCTTACCTGTCCTCATTTTAGTTCTTCCTCACAATGGATTTATCGTTCTTTGTACTCGCATTTCCGGTTCACTCACTTCTACTTTACAGTCTCCCTCTTAGCTGTAGTATACCGGTTCATCAGTTTGAATGTATTTTTAGTCTCTCCTGTACCTTTTTGATTGTTTCTGTTAATAAACATTTCATGTAAATAAAAATAGATTTGACTTCTTGAATCCAGAACTCACAGTTCCTCCTCCTTTCCCTGTGACTTCTTTTTACAACTGTGTTGTAAAAAGAAGCAGTTCTATCCAAGGGCTACCCTGAATGACATCTGTACTCTTCCAGGCAGACATAACAAAAATAGTGGCAAAAACAAGTTTTTTTAAAAAAAAAAGGCCACACTAAAACGCTTTTCAGCTCTGTCTTCTGGGTTGTCACTATCAAATATGGCTACCAGTTAAGATCACATTTCACATCTCTGACACAGACGGTTTGACAAGAAGCAATCTGAAGGCTTTCAGAAAGAAATCTGTCTGGGGTAGTTTTTATGTGATATAAATATTACAAGGTCAAATTCATTTTTTTCCAGTGAGACAAAATGTTAACCTTACACTTGGATTCAAAGCTGACCCATGACATCACTTTTGGAATGAATATTTCTTCTCATTGGAAGGTGTGACCTAATCTCCATATTTCTCCTATGTATCTTACTTCCTAATTTGACTTTGAGTCAGAATCACCTTTTTTCATACATGTGTTGATGCTTTCTGCTGCTGGAAATAGATCTGTAGGCTGTTAACAATTATTGTCGTTCCTAATACATTCTAAAAATGCATTATAAAGGTGGATTGATTCTGTAGTTTTGTAATAACCTGAGTGTGGCTCTGGTGAAGTGGGTGGAAAGAGTATTCAGAATATATCCTTTTCACATTAGACATTTAAATCCTTCAGTAGCTTTGAGGTTTTAGGGAAACGTCTTTTCTGGTCTTGATATGAAATATTGACAAATATGAGCTTTTGTCTTGAATACAATTTTGTGTTTATTTACAATATTTATGTTAAAGTTGAGAGGTTAGATTTGTTTGTTTATTGTGCATGTATTTATGGAGTATACAAAAATCCACTATGGGTAGCCTTGCTGTTATTATCCAGTAAGTCTCAGATAGGCATACATTCAGATCAATTCAATAAACATTTACTATGTGTCACACACTAAAGCAGGGGTAAAAAGTTGAATAAAACATTGGTTTTGCTCTTAGATGTTCACATTGTGGATACATTTCAAGGAAAACAGATACTTTAATATGTTTTTGGAAGGAGAGTGGCTTGGTATGTCTTTTGGACAGGACAATATAGTAAAAGACATTCAAGTCCTTATATTTAAATAGTCACATGTAGCTAATGGTTACCATATTGTACAGCACATGTCTATAGGATAAGAGTACCTTTCATTCTATTCATACTATTCAAGAAAATCTTGTTCTTGAATAGTATGGGGTTGTAGGGAAATGCTTGTCATATAATGTTAAATGAAAAAAGCCAGTTATAAAATATTATTCACAATTTTGATCCTAGTTAAAAATTACATACAAATATATTGATTCACATAAGAATATAGAAATATACCAAAATGTTCACATAGACTAACTCTGAATGTTAGGATTATGGATGATCTTTGTTTATATTTATCTAGAGTTTTCATACTCTTCATAATGAACGTGTATTACTTTTGTTAGCAGAAAACACCCAAGATGGATAAAATTAATCCTTTCAGTATTATAGAATACAATACCTTTATAATAAGTTTTTAAAACTTAAATTGTAAATCAGATAAAGTTTTACCATTAAAATAGGTGTATTTGACAGCTATGCTCTCAAAACCATTTTATTTTTAACCAATTGATACATTTTTATAAATTTTCTACAGTGCTCTTGAAATGGGTCTCCATGCCCACTAATAAAAATACCATGTGTGTCTTCATAGGTTTTAAAATGAGAATCTTAGCAAAAAAAAAAGAGTCAGAGAACAGAGGAGGCTGCTACCTCTGCAGTGATCCCTGAGATTTTGGAAAGTGGAGGGCAGGTAGCTTAATTGGCTTGGGGCATAGGCTTTTGAGATCAGATAAAGATCTGGGTTTGGATCTTGGCTTTGCCACTTGCTGGCTATGAGACCTTAGGTAAAGCATTTTAAGTTTCTGAGTCTTGTTTCCTCATTTGAAAAATGAGAATATCAAGATATACCTTGCTGAGTTGTTGCAAGAATTCCATATGTAATACTGGTAATACACTAAGCATGAAGCACATAGTAGGTGGTCAATAAATGTTAGTTCTACCTAACTAACCTTCTCCGCCCCCAACCATAGATAGAGCCTAGGGAAACTAGCGGTTTCCCCTGCAAGAAAAATTGGTCAGAGCAAGTCTGCAAGGCTAGGAGGCACCACTGAACTCTTTCACACTCTCTGAGTTTCCGAGTGGGTTCTACAGGGACTTGACAAAATACAGGAAAAAAGATATTTGGAATTTTATTATTTAAAATAAGATATTTCAACCCTTTGTCTTGTCCTCATTGAAGGCTTTCTTTGCTAATATCAGCTGAGACTCTTGCCCACTCCGAAAGGAACAGATTCCAGATCCCATCTTGATTTTACGCAGTAAGAAATATATGTCAAATAGAAATAATTCCTTTATGTCAGGTAACTATTATTTAATGCAAACACAGAGCAGTTCCTCCCTACTGGTCCTCTGGCTGGCTCTTATTCAACTGTTAGGTCTCAGCTTACATGGTGCTTTCTGGGACATCTTCTCAGATACCTCAAGTTTGGATATGTCCCTTCTGTGTGCCTCTCATCTTGCTTAGTTGAAAGTATGTGTTAATCAACTGTCTTCTTTCCCCACTAACATGGAAGCTTTTGGAGTTCAAGGACTCTGTAGGGATCCTTATTGTATCCACAGTCTTGAACACAGTTTTGTTCATGGTAGCTATTCAGTTAACATCTGTTCATGTGACTTTGTTGTTCATTTGCTTTTATGTTAGTGGAGCCTACATACCAACCATGGTCTAAATGTTTTTCCATTTTTTAGTTCCTCTCTGCTCACCATGCTTTTCTTGCTGGTTTTTCACCTTTTTCTGAAGAGCTAGGGAGGAATCTACATCTATAATCTTACCTGTCCTCATTTTAGTTCTTCCTCACAATGGATTTATCATTCTTTGTACTCGCATTTCCGGTTCACTCACTTCTACTTTACAGTCTCCCTCTTAGCTGTAGTATACTGGTTCATCAGTTTGAATGTATTTTTAGTCTCTCCTGTACCTTTTTGATTGTTTCTGTTAATAAAAATTTCATGTAAATAAAAATAGATTTGACTTCTTGAATCCAGAACTCACAGTTCCTCCTCCTTTCCCTGTGACTCTCTTCCTCCTTTCTTCCCTCTGTACCACTGAAGCTGTTCCTCTCCTTAGAGTCTAGCAAGGCTTAATTCTTTGCAGCTAAATTCCAGGGACTCTCTGGGACCTGCCAGCTCAGGGAAAGGGGTGGTGTTAAGTGTGATGTGCTTCATGCCCTTCCTTCCTGCCCATTAAGTGTATCATTTTCTCCAGTTGACCCAGTGAAGGAAGGTTAGAGAAATGCTTCTAATTCCTAGGTCAGATCGTACCCTCCAGCCGGGACCACCGGCGTTGGCAGGGGATTGTGTCACTGCCAGACACTTGGAGATATGCACAAGGGATCTATTTTTCTTGGGCTGCATTGAGTAGT
Source organism: Ceratotherium simum simum (assembly GCF_057802395.1). Taxonomy (NCBI): domain Eukaryota; kingdom Metazoa; phylum Chordata; class Mammalia; order Perissodactyla; family Rhinocerotidae; genus Ceratotherium; species Ceratotherium simum. The sequence continues at coordinate 16,145,301 of NC_141902.1, read as the reverse complement.
CTTCCTTCTCCCTCCTCTTCTAGGAGTTTACATAGATGGAAAATAAGTTTTCTCTTTTGGCAAAATAGCAAGGCAGTTCAGAGAAAGACGTGTTTGGGCACCGAGTCAGGAGGAATAGGAATCATTGGAAAAGCTGGGAAAGCTGTAGTCTATTCATTTTTTTCCCTGATTTTCCAGCTTTTTTTTTTTTTTCTTTCTTTTTAGAGCTTCTTTCTCTGGAGATATGTATTGGTGTAATGAGTTTCAGCGTTGTTAAAAAAGAATTTTATTTTACAAAACTCTTAAATACTTAACACCTGGTTAACCGTTTATTCAGATTAGGTTAAGCTGGTCTCTCATTCTTTCTTTTTCTCTGTTTTTATTTCTTGGTCTTTGATATTCTAGTATTCCAGCTTCCACTTAATTTTGGCAGCTTGGAGATCCCATTTTATTTTATGAATGTTCATTGAAGAGAGGTAATATATATGCCCCCACCCTCCAAGCCATCTACATTTGTTTTCTGTATTATATGATTTAGTGCTTGGCTATAAATGACTCTATTACAGATTCCTTTCCTTTCTGTGCTACCCTTTAATATGTGAATTTACAAGGGGCAGTAGATCTCCTGGAAGCAATATACATATTTTTAACAGTACGTGGGGAGGCTGAACTAACTTGTGCTGAGAGTAATGGACTGGATATGAAGGAAATGGGGATTGGCACAAATAGCTGACCTCAGTGGCAACCTTTTCCTGCGCCTTGTCTTCTATACCACATGGTACTATGTCCAAAGTATAGTCAAATCCATAAAAGAAAAAAAAAATCACATAAATGGTAGTGAGTTTTCAGTCTAATATAACCTAGGCTATTTTCACTCAATGCATAGTTGCTCATAAAATGTCACTTGTTCTTGTACAAATTTAATAAGTTTATTGGGGTAAACATCAGTGGCTCACGCCTTTGACCATCATGTAGGTCACACTTCCGTCTCTGTAGTGAATCTTAGTTACTCTCTGATTTTTGAGCACTTGGTTTTTGCCTCCAAGGGGTAAAGTACATTTATACCTCATAAACATGAGCTTAAACTTTAAGAATAGCATATAGTTTTGGAAAAAAATTGAAATATTTTCTGCAGTTCAACCTCAAATTCATTGACATTTATGCTTTGTCATTTCTGGGTTTTATTTTGTGACTAGACCCCAGCTATCCCTATTTTTAAACTGTGATAGATGGATTTTGATAATTCTCCTTTACAAGGGAAAAGCTTGTGCAATGGTGGGAATGACAAAATGAAAAAGAACAAGTGAATGAAAGCTACCACAAGATAAACACAAAAGTGAACTTGATACTAGAAACAGCATTCTGTTGTTGCCTTTTTCTTCTTTTCATTCTGGGGTCTCAGTGTGGAATAATTTTTGTCATTTGGGATATGTTTGGATTCTGTGGAATTTTCTGTATTTTGTTCTCTTCAGAGTCTAGTATCTATGGCAGTTAACATACACAGATAGATAGAGAAATAACTAAAACAGTCATTTATACATTCTGGCCTGGAGTTGGTACTATGGGAACACCAAGGATGGAATAAATACATTTACCTGAGAAAATCAAAGAAGATTTCACAGAAGAGCTGATGGGGGAGATACTTTGAATAAATAAGAGTTTGACTAGGTGGAAGTGATCAGAAAATCATTTAGACAAGGAGCACGAATGTGCAAAGGCATAACTGAGGAAGGACCAGGAGTGATGGAAGAAGAGGGAACTGCTTGGTGGGGCTAGACAGAGATGTCCTTAGGACTGATGGAGCAGACATGAGTTTGGCAAAGCAGCACTTGGCAAAGGCTGGTGTGCCAAGTGAAGTGACTGGGACTTCCACCGATGTGCGGTGGGGAGCATTGACTTTTTAAGCAGGGAAGTAAGATGATAGAGTCAGTTTCTTTGAATATCATTGATTTTAATATTTAAAAATGAATTGAAAGGTCGAGAGAGTCTTTTAAAGTAAAAATGAAGGGAGACCTTAATCAAAAGTGAAGGAAATCATCTAATACTCTGGAGAAAACTATTTGTTACATAGGTTCCAGTTTCCTAGGAGAACTCTTGCATCTCCAAAAATAAATAATGATTTTTATCAGCTCAGTATTTTCATTAATGATTCTCTCTTATTAGGGAGGCTTGTATTCTGAAGGATTTTAAAAGCATGATATATTATTCACTATTTAGAAAGGTAGCATTTCTAGCCTTTTGTTCGGACCTTCTGACGTGATGATCCTGGAAGGAACTGAGGACCACTGAACCTCCCGATGAAATGGAGTTGAGTCCTTTCATTTCTACGGTTGGGAAAGCCCATTCCAAATTGTGAGTGACTGTTACTGGCATAATCGTGGTGTGAAAATACTGACTGCCGAAACCAAAATGAGAAGAACTGAGCGCTACCCATTTAGAAACCGTCCCAGATGATTAATTCTGCTGAAAAAATGACATCTTTTAAATATTTGCCCTCCAAATGGATTATGCCAATTTATACATTATGTATTTGTTGATATTGTCAGCATAATGGTGGTGGAATTACAACTTTGAATCAGACTTCCCCAATTAAACTGATGATTCAAGTGGTCTTAACTGTCTCAGTGAGTTCTACCTCCCTTTGGCAATGCTTAATAAATGCAAATCTAAAATGCCGGCATTGTAGCTTTAAAAATATGCATATTTTCTGGCTGTTGAGAAAAGTAAAAAGTAAACCCGAACACTTGGATTTCAACCATTGAAGCAAAGACAAAGATGATTGAATTCAGTCTTAAATTTTATAGAACTAAATTTAATGGTGAGCACAATCGCACTCTGTGGTGATTGTTTTCAGTGCTGCTTTATTAAGTTATGTAATGGCAGGAGTTCAAACTCAGTGATTGTCGAAATGGTAAATTTAAGGAGTGTTTGAGATTGCCTGCCAATATGCAAGTGTAAGGGGTTTCAAAGTGCAGAAAATATTATTTGCACCTTCCCATTTCTGTAGCTTATAATTCTTATTCAAATAGTTTTTAGGGATTATATTTAATACACTGCCTTAAAAATGTTTAAAAATCTCATTTTATTCCCCAAAGATTTGTTTTTTGCTGTTGCGATTAGATGATGACAGCTAGCTGGCTTTTAAAATTGATCAGGAAGTATTCTGGCAGTCATTCAGTGTTGTAATAGCACTTTAATGGATATGAGCTATTCACCCAGATCAGACTCAATGTCAAAACAGGCGAAAATACAGCTGTCACTCTGGACAACAAGATACTCATATGCAAGCAGCTGCTTAATACACTGTAGAAAGGCAGCCTTTTAGTGATATTTAAAAGGTGTGTCAATGCCAGTGTATGAGTATACTATAAAGTTGGGGTGCACCATTTAGAAAGGAGGAGGACGAGGACATGCATGTATTTTATCTGTACACTTATTCAAGTGTATCCTATGAAAATCACCTATGTATGTACTATAGACAAGCAGGAGAGCCTTATAAATTTCTTTTTCTTTTAATAGACCTTGTAATTTATTAAGTATGTACAAAAATACTTACACACACACACATGCGTACACACACACACAAGTGCCTATTTGGCTCTGTTGGTTGAAGCATGGTGTTAATGAGGTCCAAGTCCTTCATTCAGTCTCCAGATGAGCCTAGTTAACCCTGTTCTGAACTAAATTCAAATGCTCATCCCTCTCCCCAGCTAGTCAACTTACACATACAGGCATTGATTTTAAGGAGAGTCAAAATTGACGAAAACACAATCAGGACAATTACTGCTAAAATTACTCAGAGCATCTCAGCAGTGGATCTCCATCTCAGCAGTATCATCTCCATCATCATGTGACGGACAGTACCTCACCAATAACGTGTGATGTCCTCTCACTAAAAATTTCAAAGCAACTTAATTGATATGAATTTATTTAATTTTTGAGTTAGTTCTGTGGAATGCATAGCAGAGGGCAGTTTATTTTCCACTTTTATGAGTGAGGCAACTGAGATGCAGAATGGTTAAGTGAATGCCAATGTCACGTGCCTAGTTATGACTGCAGCTTAGATGTCGGACTCCAAGTTCAATTCTCTTTTTATGACACAGTGGCACCTTCCTACATGCAGAGTTTCAAGTCAACACATGTTTTGTGAGCATCTATTGCATGCCAAGCATTGTTTTAGATATTATGGGTGACACAAAGTGAGTAAAATAAAGATCTTGATCCCATGGAGCTGAGAATGTAGAAATAAAGGGAAGACAATTACTGCATATAAATAGACATGATCCCAAGCTCAGTAAATGCCAGAGCAGAGAAAGAAATTGGATGCTGTGAGAGTACAGAAGTGGATATGTGCAAGGAGACTCATCTCCTTAGATGACTGTGGGCACCCTTTGAAATAGACTATGATGAAATCTAGATTTTCCCCAGTAAAGAATAAGATGTGAGCAAGGACAAAAGTGTCTTCATGTGAATAGTGACTGCTCACATTGACCAGAACACAAGATAAGTGCAGGAGAGTAGTACATAATGGACTGGAAAAGATAGACTAAAACATTGACTTAATTCTGCAGACAAAGGGGAACCATTGGAAGGTTTTGAGCAAGGCAGTGACAGATTGGAACCACGTTTTAGGAAGATTAATTTGGCAGGGTACACAAGAGAGATTGAAATGTAGAGAGTAAGTACATGAGAATACCAGTTAGAAGGTACTTACAATAGTCAAGGCAAAAGGAAGTGAAGGCCCTCACTCAGGTGGCAGCATGTCTGTGGGTTTCTGTGTGAGCTTCTGAGTGCATTAGAACACTACACAGCACACGTGATTATTGCCCACACCTTGACTTCCACCTGCCAGCATCCTTGCTCCAGGGCTTTCTCTGGCTGCTGAAGCCCTTACCAGGGAATTAAAACAGTCCCCAATGACTGATGGAGATAGTATACGAGTACACATAGCTTCTTCGCCCTTTGGATGGGATAATCTTGAGATGCTGTTTACACTGGCTCCCAGAGTTCCTTGGTGGGATTAGGCTCCAGTGGCCTATAGTGGTAGTATTGATTTTCATATCCTTATTGACTGCTTTTGCTTCCCTGTGTCACTTCTCCAACACCCTTTCCAGTATTTCCTTCACTTCCAAATAAATTATTTGAACTCAATTTTTTTTTTCAAGGAAGATTAGCCCTGAGCTAACATCCATGCCCATCTTCCTCTACGTTATATATGGGATGCCTGCCACAGCATGGCTTGATAAGTGGTGCATGGGTCCACGCCCGAGATCCGAACCTGCGAACCCCGGGCCGCTGAAGGAGAGCGTGCAAACTTAACCACTACGCCACTGGGCAGGCCCCTGAACTCAAATTTTTATCTCCTAGTTTGCTTCTGGGGGATCAACAAAGACAAACTCAAGTTCCAATTTGATCTTGTGAGCCTATATTTTATATATACATACATATATATTCTGAATCCAGAACTTTTGCTGGCTCTGTATTGAAAAAACTATTTTCCCTCCTATGTGTCTCCTTTACTCCTCATACAGAATACTTTACTTCTGACACTCCTTCTGGTCACCAAATATGTGGGTTTTTTCCCACACAGCAAGCAATTTTCTGCAACACCCACTGGATGTCCTATAATTTAACTCGATTCTCACACTATCCATCTGGAGATAGTGTCACATCCCATACATTAATGACTCTTGTCACATAAGACAGCTCCCATTCCACCTCAGATGCCAATGTCAAATAGTAGGTCCCCAGGTTACCCACAACTTTTGTCTGACTTGGCTACAAGTCAGAGGTTCCCATAACCCGCTCCTTGGGTTGGATTAATTTGTTAGGGTAGCTCACAGAACTAACAAGTAAGGAAAACGCTTAACTTGTATTTATCAGTTTATTAAAAGATATGATAAAGGACAAACAGCCAGATAGAGAGAGAAAGAAATATATAGGGTGAGGTCTGGGAGGGTCCTGAGCACAGGAACTTCTGGCCCTCTGGAGTTGGGGTGCATCACCTTCCCACTGTGGATGTGTTCACCAACCTGGAAGCTCTCTGAACCCCTAACTATTGGGATTTTATAGAGGTTTCCTCATGGAGGCATAATTAATCATTAAATCCATATCCAGCCCCTCTCCCTTCTCTGGAGGATGAGGGATGGGGCTGAAAATTCCAAGTTTCTAACCATGGCTTGGTCTTTCTGGTGACCAGCCCTCATCCAGGAGCTATCAAGGAGCCCACCCAGAGTCACCTCATTAGAAGAAAAGATGCTTCTAGTGCTCTTATCACTTAGGAATTTACAAGGTTTTATGAGCCATACGTCAGGAACTGGGAGCAGAGACCAGTATATATATTTTCTATTATCTCACAGGCACCAAGTTCAAACTTTGGTTCAGACTAGAAATTATAATTTGTTTCGTTTATGACCCCAAAATAGTTTCAGCTTAACTATAGTCTTCTCTAGATACCCAAGTCAGGTTATCAAATCAAATAGGAACTCTCAGCAGAGATTTGGCCTGATCTCTGTGTAGACAGACAAATGTTGATTTGAAACCATTTCGATGGAAAGTAGAAATAAAATTAAGTCTTCAATTGTGGTATATTAATATCTTCATTTTGTTCAAATAAATAGATCTATTTGTACATGCATATGTACTACATATTGTCTATGTCCTCATTAAAATCTGTGAACCAGTTAATGTCCATCACCTATTAGAAAATTAGTAGATCATGCCCACAGTGTCACATCTATTCTCTGCCCAATGGTTCATTTGCTTAACTGATGACCACTGTCTCCCATTAAAAGCTATCATACATCATAGAATAATGATGCCCTCCATATGTACAGTCCACAGCTATACCAGTTACCTCTCAATCACATTCTGACATTGGCCAAATGTCAAGCCCTGCTTATATGTACTCCTTTGCCCTAATAGTTGGTATATTAACATTGCTTTAATGTGTTAAGAGCATGTAGTAAATTGTTAAATTAAAAACAAAATTGCCATTATAGGCACAATTGTCCATTGGCCCATAGCCTTTGAAATTTATGCATACTGTACAACTACATTTACATACTGATGTTTAGAGACCTTATTTGAAAACAAAATATCAAAAATAATTTATTATAAATTGAAGTAATGATGATTATATAAATCAGTCACTCTGAGGATAAATAGATATAATATTTTTCAATTGCTGCACTTTGGGTGCTAGGTTTATGGAATTTTTTCTTCTAATTTGAGTGAAGGGCTATTTTTTATGTGGGGTTCAGGTTTACTTCTGATTTGCTTATTTTCACTTTAAGGATATTATTACAGAATTTAAGTACAAAAATATGCATTATTACATGAAATTAGGAATTAAATTGCAATTAGTGTTTCTAAAGTAGGATTAGCATTTTGAATTTTAAAAAACATTTTATCTTAAAACTTTGCCTCCCAAGAGATTATGTAACATTGTAAATAAAACCTTGAGTCTTTTATGCTCATTCTATTAAAATACGATTAACTTCATCTGTACTTGGTGATACACTTGGCATATATTCAGCTGGAAAATAAGATTAAATGTGGTATTTTAAAACTACATATTAGTGGTGTTGTTAATATATAGGTATTGCTTTAGGTATTTAAAACAAGAAAGTGTTTACCTTCAGAATACACACACACATATATTATATATATGTATATTTTTTAAGAACATAAAAAGCACTGTAGGGCATGGTATGGATATTTTGAAAGAAAGTTTTTGACTATGGACATTAAAATAATTATTTCTAATTTGGTAACCCCAAATATTGGTTTCCTGGAGCAATTACAGATTATAGGGACCTCAGAAAGCGTCTTGCTCAAAGATCTTGTTTCATGAATGAGAAAACTAAGGCAAAGAGAGGATAATGCCTTGATGAAGGAGGACACAGGACCGGTGACAGCCTACACATTGGGACACTATTCATTGTCTTCTGAAGCTTAGCTCAGCAATTCTGATTCCTTGGAAAGGTTTTGTTAAGACAAAGTCATTATATTCTTTTAAGATCATCTGTCAGTTTATAAGAAGCTCATAGAATTGCATAGAAGAATTAAAAAAACCAGTTAGGTTGGTTGCTGTGTTTAACCAATGCCAATCACATTGATTGGATGAATTTCTTTTACTTGATGACTGAACTGATCAGTTATTTTGATATTTCGCAGACACCTAATGAAAGGGCATCATTAAAAAAGTTAGTCTTATTTTCTGGATGTATTTAGTGAATTCTGCATATAAATTATGCCTAGCAAACTATCTATTTAATACATACATAATATTCGCTAAATGGGCAAGCAAAAATCAAGGGCCTTTTAGAGGACGTTTTCTAAATTGGCAGTGATCTCTTTGACTTATTTTTATCTGTTATTATTACCTGAAAGCAGATTTTTGTCTGTTTTGATTGGGCTAGGGCTTGCCTTGGGAGACAAACAGCCTCACACCCTGAGATGGAAACACTTGCTGGTATTTTTTGACATTTCAAGTATTTTCATGTTGTATTAGAGCTTAACCTCTACTGTGCACATGTCTGATCTCCCCAACTAAATTGTAACCTCGGTCTTATACATCTTCAAATCCCCTGAAGTCCCAGCAGAGTGCCTCATAGTTGCTGCTCAATAAATATTTGTTGTTTATTTCAGAACTAGTTTTTTTTTTTTTAAAGATTTTATTTATTTTTTTTTCCCCCCAAAGCCACAGTAGATAGTTGTATGTCATAGCTGCACATCCTTCTAGTTGCTGTATGTGGGACGCGGCCTCAGCATGGCCGGAGAAGCGGTGCGTCGGTGCGCGCCCAGGATCCGAACCCGGGCCGCCAGCAGCGGAGCGCGCGCACTTAACCGCTAAGCCACGGGGCCGGCCCCAGAACTAGTTTTAATCTGTGTTGCCATTCAGAGCTTTGAAAATGTATGACAGACATTAGGCAGAAACTTGAAATGCTTTTTATCAGTTGGTGCAGCGTTTTCCAATTACTTTGCAGAAGAAACTGCCGAGGGATATTTTAGCATTGTCTGGGTGACCAATATGGCTTTAAGGATAAACAGACGTTTCATTGACGTGAGCTTTCCTTCTTGCTCCACTTGTGTGTTACTGTCCTTCACAGCATCCCTACACTCCTGGGCTTTGGGTAAAGGGGACACTTTTTACCTCTATGGAAGTCCCCAGAAATCTCTGGTCACTTCCTAGTGGATAGGTGGTTTTCATAGCATTGCCCTGTGGGAGGCTAGTTTCGTGGTCTAAAAGGAGAACAGAGACACAGGATCACAAAAAGCAAGAGCACCTTATGCTGTCCTAATTTATTTTGAAACCGCCCTGGGAGCCACTTCCCTTTTAATCTGTGGAGTTTGTGCACAACCTGTAGCCCTTTGGTTGACCTTTCCTGATGTTTGGGAGGAAAGATCCCTGTGCTATGCCACAGCCCTCTTCTTCATCTTTTCCCATGACTGCTTCTAAGGCAAAGAGCTCTGGAAAGCAGAGGTGTCAGAATTTTGGGGCTGAGGGTGGGGAGGGCAGGGTGCTATAATCCTTAATTAAGTTTCTAGCAATGGCTTTAGTAATGATAGGGAGCCCAGGGGCTACGAGTTCTGGGCCCATTCTCTGAAGAGGGGAAAATGTGTTATTAAAGTGTATAATGACTGGTGGCAGCTTGATCAGAACAAGGTGCTACAGAGAACAGTGATCAAGATGGTGGGAGAGATCCACCCAGAAGGAGGAAGGACAGTATTACTGGTCAGGACACTACAGAGTTGATACTGTAAAGACTTTTGGCCAAAAAGAGAGTGCTGGACGCCTAAAGGAGATATAAGGGAAAAAAAAAAAAAACAAAACCAATGGGGGCAGTATAGGCAGCAAAATTCCTGGACTCTACAGTTTTGTCAGGGCCAGAATAAAGCATGTGTCAATGTGGTGGGATAGTGTTTGTTACTGTGGTAAATAACACCTGAAGCAGAGGTTTTCTTAAAGGTAACCTGAAGATTTGTAAAGTGAAATAAAGCTCACTGTATAGAACATTTACTCCCAGGATTAATTGTCATATAGCATGGAAGGAAATAATTTTGTCCACTTCCAGAGTAAAAACAGGAAAAAAAATCAAACCATTGATTAAACCGGAAGAGACACTTTGGAGGATGCAGAAAGAATGGCTGTTTTTAGGTACCTGAGCTGAACAAATTACATGGGAATATACTACTGACTTGCTCTGTTTCAGGCCCATCACAGGCTACCTGCACACAAACCTAGACATCTTACTCAAGGCATCATAATTATTATGTTGCAGAAAAGCCATAGCCATCTTTTGAACTGGAGATGCAGTTTAAAGCTGTACTTCTGACTAAGCATCATCCTTTCAGCTTTGGAGTTTTTTGTATGGAGATTGAACTGCTGTGCTTTTCCTTAGAATGCACTTCAGTACCATGGCTCTTGATTGAAAGTGTGTATGGAGTGGGGAGGATATCAAAACAGCAGCCAAGAAAGATCATCTCAGTAATGAATATGAGAACTAGCTACCTTAATTAGGTTTAAAAAACTGTTAGCAATAGATGTGTGAGTTTGAGTACATATTGGAGGACCATTAATCCTTTCTAAATTCATATTCTGTGTTAAGATAGGTGGTTGGGACTTTGCCAAACTTCTCAAAATTACTATGTTACCCAAAATATTTGTTGGAGAAATGAGTCCTACTGTATATATTCAAGATTCTCCACAGATATATTTCCAATAGCAAAAGTTTCTATGAATTACCTAGAGAAGTTGGATTGGTGCCTTGACATCATTCGAAGGAATGGTGACATGTCAGCCAAATTGCATAGTTTAATAGGAAGTTTCTATATTACTCTTTACTTCAGTTGTTTTACTCCATTAAATTGATTGTCTTCCTAGATGACTGATTGGATTGATTATCCTTATAGATTCCTGTGAATGTTTGGACTTTTTTGATACTTCAGATTCAAATTAGAGGCAGTTTGGTCTGGAGAAGCATCACGTCACTGATTTCCATCTAACTTTCTCCTACCCCTGTGTCATTTCTTCTTATTCGTCGCCTTCACTTCTGGGAAAAGAACTCTATTTATTTCTTCCTCTTCTCTATTTTAATATCTCTCCCTACCTGAGTTTTTTAGTTTTCTTTGTAGGATAAAAAGGAAATGTGCTGATTCCCTCTCAGTGCTTAAACCCCTTAGGGCAGGAGGCTTGAGAATGAATGAAATGATTTTTAAAAAATCTATCAAGATATATGCCTTAATTGCCATATCTTTATTTATGTGGCAGATAGCAAATTGATCCTCACTTATAAAATAACAAACAAGAAGCATGCAGGAAGAGGGGCAGTGAAAAGGCCAACATGGATGCCTGGGATCAGTTTAACAGAAATAATGATTAGGTGGAGAAATGGTATAAATAATTTAAGAGGGTGTCCCTGTGCTCCTTCTAATATAATCTTGGTTCCCTGAAAAGAAAAAAATATTTATGTTTCTAAACAGGAAAAACAAGTGTTCCAAAAATAATGTTTAAAATATGTATACCATGGGTAGTGAAATTAGTATTTTTTAAAAGGTATAATGCTATCATCCTTTCAAGCAAATTATTTTCCATACTGGCTGGGTAGCATTTGGGGTTAGCTGTACTATGTGTTGAGTTCACACACGAAAAAATCAGTTTTCTCCGACGGGAAGACAAATAACAGGCTGTCCGGTTTCCAGGTGTTTAGAATCATAAACATCCAGCAGCTATTTTATTTTCCTAAGCTCACCCAACTAAATGTTGAAGGTGAAAAAATGCTGATGGTCCCAGTCAAGGCAGAATGCAAGGTTGCTGTTGTAAATTAATGGCATTTATTGGAAACAAACAGAGTTTACCAGTTATCTTAGGACAACTTGAGGCAGGATGAAGTTGGGTATAAACTGATTCCTAGATCTTATTGAGTATGAATGGCTTGTCAGAGATGATGAAGAAGAAAGTCCATGTGCATCGTGAGAACACAAAATGACATTTTTGGATGCCATCAATATCCCATGTGTGACTTCAAAGATTTACCCATGAGGCCATGACTAAGAATTGTTTTTTGAGAGGTTTACTTTTATTAATTGACTTCCTTCATTGGGTGGCCTGTAGCTTCAATCTGACGACATAAATGATGCTCATCATGAGGTCATTCTGCAGAGCTCGCCACTTGTATACATTTTATGCTTTTACATTCATGTCTGCTTTTATTGCATTTTAATAAGTGGAGGAAATGAGCTTCCCACAACATGGTTACCTTTTTTTAAGGTACATTCTTGCTACCGATGGAAGCTTAATTTCCATTATATTCACTCTGCTACAGAAATACTTAATGCCAGGAAGGAGATATTTACTGGAATCCACGAGTCCAGAATTCATCATGATTCAGTGTGAAATCCACTGCCCTTTGCTCCCCACCCCCTCTCGGCCTGGAATGAAATGTGCCTTAAACTGAAGTGAAATACATCACACGCAGCAACAGTGGGCCCTGGCTTTGCCTCTATTCCTGGTGTGAAATCGATACGCTATCTTTCCTCCTGACCTGTTCTGTGACCTCCATTGCAGCTTTCATGCTGAACAGCAATTGCTTTGAACGGTCTGGGTCTGCCACAGCTCACAAATGATTCTCAGCTTCTGTCTAAAACTGCTGCTGATAACAAAGGCTTGATTTTAAATAATGCAGTTGTGGTCGTCTCCTAATTATGAATTACATGAAAGTGCAAGCTCCTCTATTATTAAACACTTTCAATAGCAGGCACGGTACATGTGCAGGCTACACACAGGGGCCTGGGTCCTGGGAATCAGGCCTTTACATTTCTCTGGCTAAGTTCAGATTGATAGAGAAGGGGGAAGAGATGCAGAGTCTATTTACATGTTTTCGACAATTCTGTTTAATTAATACATTAATTTTTTTTCCACGTCTCTGTTTTTTTATTAAGAAAACATTTTTGAATACTAGATTATAAAGTCTTGCACAAGAAAGGACTACTTGATAAATACTTGTTTTTTGATAAAGTGGAATTTATTAATGAAATTCCAGAGTCAGGTTGTTAGGGTCCTGACTTTCTGGAAGTCACCTTGAGGGATATTCCTTACTGGATCACTCTGAACTGAATTCAGGGAAGTAGAAGTGTCTTATGATGGCATTTTAGCCATTTTCAGGAGACTCTTGAATGAAGGAATTTATTGTATCGAGGAAATAATAGGCATTTTTATGGGTACTAGGAAAATGAACGTGTAATTAGCTGAATTGCTTTACTTGGCTTTGCCAGGCTAGAAATCAAAGGGATGAGTGAAGTGCTGGGTAGCAGTGGAGTTTTTCCAAATAAATTGGTGTGAAATAAGGATAACAACAGATTTTGGGGTACTTTGTAAAACAATCTTTTATGAAATGAGTCATTCTTATGCGTATTTGGTTAGTGCTATTGAAATGAAATTTATTAATGAAGAGTACGTATGCTCCACAGAATATTCCATATAATGGCAATAGCATCATCAGTGATATTTTAACAGCATGTGCACACACACACACATCTACATATGAGGAGTCATTGACACATATATGATTTTATTACTTCATCCTATGGGTTGAATGGAATACTTGAAAGAACGTTAGAGTCCTAAGGTTATGTTCTTAACACAATCTGCTTCCAACACAATCTGCTGTACCTAAGCCTTCTAACTTCTGATCCTTTTGGTTTTCTCACTTGTAAAATGTGGTTAGTGGATGAGATTATCTTTAACATCCTTTCTAGTTGCAGATTTAGGTAATTATAACACTAACAACAACCCTTCACATCTGCACAGAACTTACATTTTCCAGTGGTTTTCCCCGTGCATCTGACCTTCTTAGGCACCCTCTTATGCAGCCGGGGCTTCTTACTGTTCCCAATTTCTTGAACAGGAAATCAAGACACAAAATAGTTTGAGTTTGTCAAGGCTGCCCTAATAGTAAGTGGCAGAACTTAAACTAGAACCGAGTCAGCTGACTGCTTAGTCTAGAGCTTTTTGGGGTGGAGGAGGGGGTGAGGATCTTTTATTAATATCGGAACTTTAAAGGAAGAGGCTTGCTATCTTAGACTTCATATTTTTCGATTGCTCAAATGAAGTAATTTCTTCAAAATTTAATATATATTAAGAAGACAATCTCTAGTGATTTGTTCATTGTTCTATCTTAATATCTAATGATAATAATTTATTGTCTTGAGACCAGCTCCAGGTCAGTTATTTACAAGACAAATTATATATATAAATGCATGCACATCTATACTTCAATGAACCAGTACTGAAAGCAGGGAGGTATTTATGAATGTAGCAATATACCATCAAAGCATGACTAAAATTCTTCTAAGACCCAGTGATTTTGTGATGATGATTATTTCTTCACAACGGGATGTAACTTGACTCATTTGAATTAGCAAATTGCAAGTCCTCCACAAACTGTCATGTTCTCTTTCCAAATACATCACATTTTCTTCTTGTGGGCACATTAAAAAATGCTTTTTAAAGTGTAAATAAAAATGGCAGGATACCTGAGGCCATATATCACCTAAAAAGAAGGAAATATTAAACATAGAACATGTACCATCATATATTTCCATGTCTTTAAAAGGAAAAGTTTGGGTCCTGTGTCCTGAGAAACTTTTGACTATGAGAGCTTTCCGTTATTCCTCCATACAGGACAATTCCTATTGTACTAAGGCTTCTTCATGGCTCTGTGAGGATATTCTGACTAGATGGATTGCCTAAGTAATTAGAAATCACATATGGCAAGGAAAAGAGAGTGGTGACGAATTGAATATTTGTGTCCTAGGTGTAGAATTCTCTATTTGGAAGCACCTGTGCTGACCATGCATGGATATGTTCCATTATGAGAAGGACAAATGTATTCAATGAGGATGTGCTCACTCCCCAGGCGTAGAAGGAATTTTCAGGTCATTTTGTGAAAATCTTATTAACATAAAACTATCTATTCAAAGTGATGTGGAAAACTCCTGCCAAAATAAAACCATCATTTGCCAAAATACCAATAGAATTGAGACATATTTCTTGTTCTCCAACCCATCCTATTTAATTATGTGCATTATTATCTTTACTCTTCAACATGCCACTCCATTCAACTATTGTGAACCTGGTCTCAGCATTAATATTATCCTCAATCACACTTTAGCGTTTCAATTTTAAAGTCCCAATTTGAAGGTCTGCTATTCCTATTAAGAGCTTTTCCATGAAAAGAGTAAATCTTGGCTAAAATTCAGTGGTAATTCAGCTTAACCAAGTTAAGAAAGGCCTTTTATTCACAGTGGTTATTTTGAGAGACTTGAGTACAGAAATGTGGGTTCTAGAGAGAGAAAAATACAAACTTTTATACAGAGCCATTTTTTTCCTTTAAAGAAGACAGTGCTAATAAATCTTGTTGAATCAAGACCTTGAAAGAAACTGAAAAATATGTACAGATCTCAAATATACCCAAGAAAAGTATTTTATATTACCTTGCTGCTGCTGCTTCATAATGTAGTTTTAGTTGAATGTAATCTCCTCTACTCAAATTTATTTTTGAGAAATTGCCACACTGAAAGTTGAAGCCATTTTTGTCATTCAAAAGAAGTGGAAGATCAATACTGAAGCTCTCCTATTAGTTGATACAGTCTACTTTAGTGTTAAAAGATTTATGATAAGAACAGAATTTCTAAATATATATTACATACTAGTGGTACAGTAAAACCTCAAAATAAAACTCTTTTTTTTCCAGGAGAAGGAGGTGGTCTATTTATTATTGAAATGCTACACTAGACTATAATTCAGTGATATTTTATTCCAATTAAATTCTCCTTAGTAGTAATCCCTTTCTATGATAAGCAAAACTGAATAATACGGGGTGTGTTCCCTCCAATGAATTGTTGTGTAACAAGACTTGATGGTAATTCTACCTTTTCCAAAATCTGATATCAGGCAATTTATCTTCTAAATAATACTCCTGAGTAGCAAAGCTGAAATGTTTTGGCTTCAACCCAAATCAAACTTGAGGAAGCAGATTCTCCAGAGCATTTCCCTAACTCTGTAAATTTAATTGTTATAATGAATAGAATACATGTGTCAAGACTACTTGTGATTTTACCTGTTTATTTCTCTTCCTAAGACAGAAAGAGCAACATGACAAAGGCTGTAACTCTTACTGGAGTTTGGAAAAAAAAAAAAGCACTCAACACAGCACATGATCATTAAACATAAGCTAATTTTAAAGGTCCAATTCTAGTTAATTTCAGGACAGTTCAAATTTAAAAATCTATTGTTATACCACAGTAAAATAGACTAATGAAAGTGAAAAAAAACTCCACAAATATTTGTCTATAAGGCACAAAATATTCAGATAAAAATAACTTCATAGTGTTTAGTCACATTGTCTCATCCTCAATTTCCTTTCTTTCATACATTTGGAAACATGATATATTTTTTATATTTGACTTTTATGCAATCTTTTTTCATAGACAGTGAAACCCAGTGTAGTGCTTGGATCAAACCAATATTGGTATCATTGGCATTCATGCCAGAAGCCAGACAGAGGGAAAGTTCCTATTACTTTTTTTTTGCTATTTCTTTTAAAAACTGAAAAGGTAATTGATTGGGAAGGAGGCCAAAGCTACTATAACTCATTATCATAGATAATCATATTAATTTTAATAACAAAAATGATCAAGATTAAATAACTGTCATTAATGTAGAGTAATTTATCAAAGGTTATTTTTTTGCCATTTCTTCTCTCCATTTGATTGTAGTTATTTTTAAATCTTCATTACTCATGTATATTGGAACCATCCATGGTTTTGTTTTTTTTATTGTGAGGAAGATTAGCCCTGACCTAACATCGGTTGCCAATCCCTCTCTTTTTGCTGAGGAAGATTGGCCCTGGGCTAACATTCGTGCCCATCTTCCTCTACTTTATTTGGGATGCTGCCACAGCATGTGGTGCGACGGTCTATGCCCGGGATCTGAACCTGCAAACCCTGGGCTGCCAAATCAGAACATGTGAACTTACCCACTACACCTCTGGGCCAGACCCAGAACCACGGTTTTAGATGAGGCAACCTATATATTTTACTCATATTTCTATTAGAAAGGCTATGTCCCTTGGAAGACTTGGACATTTCTTCTAATGCTTAGTAGCATGATTACTGTTGAGTATGAGCTGACAAATATGTATATCAACAACTGTTCTTTACTTTCAGTCAATCTGGGAAAGTCTGTGTGGTTTCCAACTTGATTTATTCATTTAGGATTCATTAAGCTGCAAATTTGTGCCAAGTATTGTGCAAAACAGAGCATATAATGAATTCTTGCCTTCAGAATTCTAAGAGTTAGTTCTTTAGGGGAGGCAGAAGTGTAAACAAACCATTGAAATGAACTGTGATGAGAGCTGTAATAGACAGGAGAACAGAGGACTATGGTGACTCAAAAGAGGGGTAGATATGCTATGGGTGTCTCAGAAAGACTCCACAGAAGAGCTAGTTTTTGAAGGATGAGGGGGAGTAGAAAAAACCGAATAGGTGTTACTATTATTTAGGTAAAAGCTAATAGGTTGTAACAGAGACTATAAAACACAGTAGCTGAAAGAACTTGGAAGTTTATTTCTCTTTCATTCAATAGCCCAAGGTGAGTGGCCCAGTTGAAGGGGTGGCCTGCTCTACATGATTATTCAGGGTCCCAGGGTCCTTCTGTTTTGTTGCTCTACCCTCAGCCTTATTCTTGTCTGCATGGTCGAAGCTGGTTTGTAGTTACTTGGATATAGCTTGAGGGAAGGAAAAGGTATGGAAGAGTACATACACAGTATCTTAAGGCCCAGAATTGGAAGTGGTGCTCATCACTTCCTCTCCCATTCCATTGGCGAGAATATAGGCATGTGGCCATACCCAGCTGCAAGGGAGGCTGAGTATCTAGTTACAACTCTATTACTATGGTCATCAGTAGACAGAGGCCAGACCACCAAGGGCCCCATATGTCATCCTGACTAGGAAAAGGACTCCATAAATTAATCTTAAACTATAAGTTGTGACCTGCTGTGCAGTGTTTTCCGTTATATTAATCTCAGAGGACTTTACATTCCTGATTTTATTTTTGGTCACTATCACGAATTGATTTAATTCATTTTACAAGTCACCAAAAGAGCCTAGATCCCTGTGCCTCTTAACTATGCCAGATAGCAAAGAAATATTCCCGCTAATGGTCGGGAATGTACCATTATCCAGAGTTGTATTGACAGCTTGAATAGACAAGCATGATCCACTCTATTCTCAGGTTTTCATTTTTGTTCTAGTCAAGAAAGTTGTTAAGCTTAGTTCAGTTGGGCAAGAGGGCTTCAGAGAAGGGTCCCATGAGCAGTTCTTATATGAAGTGATGGATTTTTTCAGCTAAAAATAGTTTGAGGTAAGGCTTAATAAAGAGCCTCTAATTAGGTCTTAAGGCTGTGTAGAAAAAGATTAGAGTAATTGCCTTATAAAGAAGAAACATTTATTTCCAGAGCCTTTAGACTACACAAGAGGGAAACTGGGCTGAGCTGGGGATGGATATTCATAGCCTATAGACGTGGTTAGTTTTAATCCTCTTGTGAGCCTTTCCTGAGGTGGTTTTAGATATAGAAGATCTGGACTCTAAGGATACCGGCACAGAACCACTGCTCTGTACATACTCACTGGCCTTTTTGGCTTTACAATAATTTTTGGAATTGGAATTCTAAAATGTAAAGCTTGTTTTCAACTAGAGTCCATACTTTAACAACAGAAAAACAAAACAAAAGCTTTACTAGAGGAAATTTTGTGGAAGATGAAAGATATGCTCTGCTTTCTGATGTTGGCCAGGTTAAAGTCATAAACTAGGCAAGTCCTGAAAGATACATGGAAGTCAGCAAGGGAAGTAAGAGGCAAGGCCATTGGAGGTGAGAAAACAGCACATGTGAAGGCATGTAGGCACATGTAGAGCATGGAAGCCACAAGTGGTGCGGGGTGGTGACAAGCAAAGGATAGGTATGGGAGGATGGTGATGGGCGAAGCTGGAGAGGTAGGCAGGGGCCGGGTCAAGATGAACCTTGTATGCCAAGCTGTGATGCTGGAGAGATTCTTCAGGGCAGAGATCTAATCCGACTTGCGTTTAGAAAGCCCATTTCTGACAGTGGTGTGGCAGATGGAGTGAAGGAAGGTGAGTCTAAGCCAGGAGAACTTGGAGGAGGATATATTGTAGTGATCCAGATGAGGTGACCTACCCAAACTAAGAATAGGGCACTGTGAATGGAGAAGTGACTTTGCAGAAACATGTAGGAGACAAATATGAAAGGGCTTGGTGACTTCTTGCAAATGGAAGATGAGGGAAGAGAAGAATAAAGGGGCAGTTCTGGATGGTGTACCTTGGAGAAGGTGTGGGGCCGATCCCTGAGGTAATTCCAGGAGGGGATATAAGAGCCAGTTAGGGAGGAAAGGTGATGGGTTCTATTTTAAAAAGATCAAGTGGAAGCTTCAAGTAGAAATGTCCAATATATAGATAAATATATAGGCCTTAGGTTTGGAATTAAGGATAGAGGGTAGAGATTTGGGAGTCATTAGCATACAGGTAAAAGTTGAAGCCAAGAGTGTGGTTAAAATTAGCCTGAGAAAAGGTATAGTGGTTTTAACCATTCTTAAATAACTCTTATATTATCTTTCCACTGACACTCTAGTAATTCCAAAAAGCCAAGCAATTTCATTGCCTAAGACATTTCTTCAAGCATATACAAGGTTAATCAGCAATGGCAAAGTTGCTTGGTAATCAATAACATAATTGAAATGTGACAACCACTCCCCTGAAACCCAAATCCCCATTGCGCATAGTGCTGTCCTTTCCCACCCAGGACAAGAGCTGTGAAGAAATCAGGTGGAAACCGGAGGCCCTAATATCAAGGGATAGAATTTGGGTGAATTTTAACTTATGCATTTAGATTTGTTTAATGATTTGCGTCTATTTCTAACGAGCCTTGGACATATGACTGTTCTCAAAATAAGGTGAAAAGCAGAAAGTAAAACATTGGTGGATAGGACAAAGTTTCTAACCATTTCAAAACAGATCCTGAAGAGTGTAGATAGGCCCAATTGAGGGTGAACAGGGAAACCTCCCCACATGAGTGCTGAGGTTTCTTAAGCATAGGAAAGTTTTTGTTTGTTTGAAGGCTTTTTGGCAGTGTCATAAAATGTAAAGAATATTGCCCTGGAATTCATACAGTATCTGAATCTATATCTAGCTCTGTTACTAATTCTCTGGGTGCAACCTGGCATGCCCTTGACCCTTCTGAGTCTCAATTTCCACAGTAGAAGGACAGGTGTCTGCTAGGTGTTTCTTCTAGCTCTGAAAGCTGTCCACCTGGGATTCACTGTTATGGGGTGCTCTTCTTTAATGAACAACAACAAAAATGGTTTATGAAATCTGCATAGATAGTTCAGAGACAATTATTCACACTGCAGATGGATTGTCCTATTTATAGCAGAATTTGCTGGTGGGAATAGCCCTTTTCAGAAAATTGGCTGTTGTTTGGAGAAAGAAGTAATGGAATTGGGGTCAGAAGAGCTGCTCTGAAAACCAGGCTCTACTCATTTATTAGTTCTGTGACTTAAATGCTTTAAGTCTCAGTTTAAAAACTGTCTCATTTTAAAATTAAAATATTAATAAAAATGCATGGCTATTGTACAGATCATTTTGAGGGCTGTAAGGTGTGGTATAAATTTTTCTTACTCAAAGAAGACTGGTCATCTTAACCTAACATATACACACATAATTCTTTTAGTGTTGGAGACTGGTTCCTGGAAATGGACTCTGAGTGGGATCAGCACTGTAGGGACCCACCATTGTATAGCCCTTCAGGACAAAGGGCGGTCATGCATTATTGGAATTGTCCTTCCCTTCTCTTCAGATCCCTGAAGTCAGGCCATGCCTTCAGGCATAGCTTTTTTTCCCCAACCATTGTTCTTGCAGTTGTTGATCCAGCCTCCTGAGCTGCCTTGACCCTGAGAGGCCTCCCACCAATTCCCATTTGCCTGCTGGTCTCTACCCACCCTTTCACCACCTTTAACATGACAACGCCTCAAGCCATGTAGAACTTGCATTTTAATATCTTTTGCTTCTTTGTCTAGTTCCAGGTATGGCACTGGCATAATTTTGTTAGCTGTTATGGTCCAGAACTATTTTCCTGAATCCAAAATTAATGGAGAAAAAGAGATGCCATTGGTAAATAGCCCATTCTGCTGAGCACACTCATCTCTGAATGGGACTGAGAATGCTCAGTGTCTAAGAGGTTTTGTGATGTGGTGTTCTAACACTTATTGAATGAAAGTTCCAAGTACAGGGTAGCACCCTTGCTCTTATTTGCCAGGAGGGTACATAGCACTCAGTGTGAAGGAAGATGATATGTATGTATATACATATTTGGGGAGGGAGGCTTTTGATGGAGGGATTTCAGCTTCTTTTGAGGCACTGATCTACAAAATGTAGATCAAAGCTGGTCTAGAGGTCACCTAGATTACAAACCTCCCAGATCCATTGAAGTTACAATTTATGGTCCCAATTAGCAGTGGTGCCTATGGGCTTCGTGGATATCATACTCCTGTTTAGACAGCACCTCTTGATACACTTGCACAGTGACTGACATAGATAACTCTCAGGAAATGTTTGTTGAATGAGTGAAGTAATAGTTATGATGGTTACTACCCTTTATTTTGTTCTAGGCATTGTGATAAATGCTTTATGTTATTATCTCTAACCTGTATGAAATAAAATTAATCTTCATTATGGGTGAGGGAAGTGAGGCTCAGAGAGGCAATGCCCCTTTTTCAATGTCACATAGCTAGTATGTAGCAGATCTTGAATTTGCATTCACATCAGTCTAGTTCCAAAGCGTGGGCTCCTAAATATTGCTTAGACATGTCTGCCAACATATAGACAAGTGTGGGAATCCCCAGACATCAGGGACATAAGAGGACAGAGGAATAGAAAGAGGGGCCCATCTGTTACTTTCCTCGTGTCTGATTCACTGGAGTATACTTATAGTAGATGTTCAAATACTTTCCAAGTTACCCTCTTAGGTTTTTTGGTTTGTTTTACCTTAAGATAAAAGATGGTTAGCTATCCAGAATTAATAGGAACTGCAAGAATCCTTCAGTTAGTGCTGAGCGAGTTCTGTAGGTATGTTATGATTTAGGGGGAAAAGTCTAATTCGAGACATAGACTCTCGGGTTTTGTTACAAGTCCACCGTTCCAATCAGCAGCTTGGTGCTTGAACCTTTTGTTCCAGAACATGGCCAAGTGGGTGTCTACACTGGTTCAAAACACTGCCAGTGACAGGGAGCTCACCAGTCCTGAACACGGCTCGTTTCATCCCTGATTAGATTTGCCCATTCACAGTTTCTCTTTATTTTAAGCTGGAACCTGTCTCCTTATGTTTTCAATCCATTGGACCCAAGCCCTCTCTGGCGGCTCATAACAAACAGGTATTTCTCTAGGCCAACATTTCAAATGTTTGAAGCCCAGCGATCTTCCCTGGGTCTTCTCCCTGGAGGATCTAGTTCTCTCAATGGCTCACCATCTGCCCTGGCTCCGGCTCCCTCGCTGTGTTGTCCCTATCCCCAAATCTGCTCCATCTT
Source organism: Ceratotherium simum simum (assembly GCF_057802395.1). NCBI lineage: Eukaryota > Metazoa > Chordata > Mammalia > Perissodactyla > Rhinocerotidae > Ceratotherium > Ceratotherium simum. The sequence continues at coordinate 16,122,663 of NC_141902.1, read as the reverse complement.
ATCTACATACCTCTTAAAGGAGAGGGCCTAGAACTTAACATGTTATTGCTAATGATAAAACATTCATTTATTAAGCAACTGTATTTTGATAAATGTTATACTAATTAAATCACCATTAGAGGTGATAGATTATCATGAAACAAAAGTCTATCAAGAACAAGCC